>NC_090838.1:53917500-55117500 GCF_028021215.1 Eschrichtius robustus
AAATAAATCTAGAAAGTTGAAATAGAATTGTTAGATTTCAGTCTTGGTTTTTTTCTTTTTCCTGATTTCTTTCTACTCGTTAGCCTTTTCTTGTCTACTCTCACATCAAGAAATTCTGAAGGTTTTGTGCAGGGTGGTTTTGTTTTGTTTTGTTTTTACTATTGCAAAATGCTGAGGATCTTAGGAATTTGAAACTTCTAGTGTTCTATAAATCACTGCTTTCTTTTTTTTTTTTTTTTTTTAATTTGTAAGGAGGAAAAGATTTCTCCTTTTATATCTGGGGGAGTATTTTTTTTTCCCCCTTAGTTAGCTTTCTGCTTTTTAGTTTTCAGCTTGCCCTAAAAGAACAAACGTTATTTGTATATTTTAAGTTTTTAAAATTATACTAGATTGCAAAATTGTTAAAGTAATAAACCAGAAATAAAAATATGTAGGTTAGACTGGAGAGATTGATTTGGTTTAGCCAACTGCACATTCAGATAATATACTATATTTACATTATATGAAATTCTATGAGAGCTGATTTTAAAATAGTATTGACTTGTTAAACCCATTAAAACTAAAAAATTAATTTCCTCTGTGTAAATTTTGTATAAATACAAGGCAAGGTGGCATTTGAAGTTCAAATAGCTTAATTGAGTCTGAAGGGGGAAAGGTCATTTAATTGGTCTATTGAAATGTTAACAGAAACAGATATGCCATGGAAAAGACTTTAATGGCAGCAGTGTTGCGCTAATGTCTGTATTCACGTGCAAAATTGTTAATTAGGGCACTTTGTTAGTTCATTTGTTTTCATATTGATATGCTTAGTCCAATAGGAAAATCAATTTTATAGAAGAAATTTACATGACTAGCTAGAACCCTGAAATGCATGTTTATTTTTTATTCCCAAGAGAATACTATATACAGTAAAACCTAAGTGCATTTTGAGGTGGAGACCTCTGCTTGTCTTCTGGATAGTAGAATGTCATCATCATTTTTCCATTTTCTTTCCTTGATAAAGTTAAAAAGTCCTATTTGAACATCTGGATGTCTGAGTCTATGTGCAACTCTTCTTAACTGGATATTTCCAGAAACTAATGTCATTGTTATAAGGAAAAACTAAGGAAGAAGACAGGAAGAAGTGGGGTGTGGGTGGTATTGCTAATTCCATCATTCTGGCTGACATGTTTTGCTGGGTATCAGTGCTGATTGCATTAACTAGGGAAGACAGCTAAGAAAGAGTATTAAGGTTTCCTTACTAAGATTTATATGATCCATTTTTTGTTAAGTGGAGATTTTATTATGAAGTTCTATTACTGAATCTTAGCCTTGTGCAGTCTATACATACATAGTGCAATTTGTACTATTCACTTTCAAAAGCATTTGTGGAGTAAGGAAGACTATAAGAATCAACTTTTGAACAAATTCCTAATATTAACTTATAATATTATAACAATCTGTTTTGTATAAATTAGTGCCACATAGTTATAACTGCTTGAAAATGTGAAGACTCTTAGAGATCATCTAGTCTAAAACCAGAGTGAAAGATTGGTACAGAGCTATTATTTTCTGACTCTCAGTCCAACATGTTTTCCGTCTCCTAAGCCATGCTGTTTGTTATACAGTTCATTTATTTAAGTAAATGTTTAGAGAAAAACAATATAGATTGCTATAGTATACACACAGCTAAGTGAATCCCTAATTTGAATCTCCTAAATAAACTAAAAATTCATATTCTACTTACTTATCTCATGTAGAGTAACCTTTTGTAGTTTAGACTCTGAACGCTAGAGAATGTAAAATATTCTCTATAGTAAAAATATATACTTTAAAAGATTCCTATAGGAAAAAAATAACATATTTTAATGTAGTAAATTGACACTGACTTTGTGATAATAAAATACATTTCTTAGGTTCCAGTGGCTTTAGGTTTTGTAAAATAGATGACTGTATATTGTTAAAATATTGTTGGGAATAACTACATCAGTCTTGGGCCATGGACATTATAGGTTTATTGCAGTATGTTTAAAATCCTTAGTAATGATTCTATCTTGACCCTTTATCTTTCAAACTACATATGTACACAGCCCCTATTTAGCTTAGTAGAGTAATAAAAATTCTAGAACATTTCATTGTACCAGTATGCAAATGTATTTACATAGGAATAAGTCTAGGTTTCTTAAAGAGGGCAATGGAATTGAAAACTGAGGCCAACAAATAAATGAAAGTTTCTCTAAATCCACTGGATAATAGAGGCGGTGTTAAGGCTAACCATAGTGTTGAACTAAACAGAGGGATTACTCCTGGGTTTTGCATCAGTTGTTTTCTGCCGGGTGGCCTCACTTGTCAAAAAAAAAAAAAAAAAAAAGTTTAACGGGCAAACATTCACATAGGCACATTGAGAAAAGAAGTATGCTTAATTCCATCAAAGCTTTAAAAAAATCAATCATTAATTTATTCTAACTACAACTGTTGGTCATTTGTGAAAAGCATCTGGCCTTTAAGTCGTAGGAACCCAAACACAAGTACAATGTGAGCACTTGTGAAGAGGCTTCAAATTTGGCATAATGTAAAAAAAGCTACATTAGCATGTGTGTATCTGTATCTAACTATACAAAACTGCGTTTGTTTACTCATAATGCTCTAACTCCATTTTTTTTTATGCTTTAAAAATCAAAATCATTCATTGGCAGCTTTAAAGAGTTCAGCTTTTTTACATGTCTTTTCATGGTTGTTTAAAAGGTGGTATTTCAGCAATCTTGGTATTACAAGTCAGAAATGGTTTCTAATGAAGTCTAAATTCAAGATAGACAATATATTTTTTAAATGGTTTTAGGAGAGACATACCCTATTTTCCATATGGCTAAGTAATTGTTAAGATATTTGTTTTAAAGCTGGACTTAGACACTCCTGACTGCTCTCTAATTTGATATAGCTACTCCAGACGATTTTATTCAAGAAACTTTGGTAGGAGAATGCAGTGAAGTAGATAAATAATTTTTGTGGCTATACTCATATTGCAAAGTATAGAACTAATTCTGTCATTATTACTGTGGTAACATCCATTTTTAAAATAGTTTTAAAGCTAGCAGTAGAACAGCTCAGTGTTGGGATACACTTAAATGTTAAGCTATAAGTTACTCAAGTTTCATGTTCTAACAATATATATATAGGCTCACACTATAACCACAAAATTATACATAGTTTTTTTTGTTTTTGTTTGTTTTAAGAATGATTTTTAAATTGTAGAAGAAAGCCTAAGGAAAGCCTAAAGGGGTGAAAATTAGAGCTTAAATTAGAAATAAAGAAAAAGTTGTATCATTTTAATTACATGCTCTAATATAATATGAATAGTTAATATATAAAATCTACCCCCCCCATGACAACATATCACTTAGTCTAGTGGTTTCTTACTGTACAAAGGAAATAAAATGGAATATAATAACCAAATGCTATTCTGTCAGAGGCTTCATATAGAAATGATCCATTCTCTTACTGTTAACTATTTTTACCAGAATACTCATATACTATATTGCACTCATCACTGCTCTTTAGCTTCCCCTGGGTTTTTAATAATTGGAAATTAAGAAAAACTATGAACACTTCTCATAAATAAGGTTTGATTCTAAGCAAAATGACAACTAATAATAAAAAAGCACATTTTTTATAATAGAAAAAAATTGGTTACTAATCTTTAGTTTAGACATTTAACTCAGTGCCATAAATATATTATTGTAACAAGATAACCGTGTTTCTAAAATATATATTGAAAATAAATCTAAAAATTTCTATGCCATATGTAGAATTCATGTGTAAACTTTGTTTAGCCCTCATTTCAGAGGCATGGATATCCAAAGTACTGTTAGGATACTAGAGATGAGAGGAAAATCACTTAAAACCGCTTGTGAAATATAATGTTTGAAATGGTTCTTTGAGAATGTGCAGATTATGCTTGCATAGGGACTCCTTCCAGCTCTCTGGGAAAATGAGCTGTTGACATTCTTTTGGGTCATCATCCAAGATAGGAGGGCAACCACAAGGATTTAGCAGATAAATTCATCCCCAAAGACCTTTATCCATTTCATTGCAACTTGGAAACATTCATGCTGAATAGTAGCATTAATGTAGCCCATTTAGCTCTTCAAAGTGAGCCTTATGTTTAAAAAAAAAAAAAAGGAAAAGAAAAGAAAAAGAAGACGATGAAGAAAATCAAATGACTAGGGTAATAACTTATTTAAGTCTTCTAAGGGGTATTCTTTATTTACATAAATTCTAAAACATAAACCACTTCTTTTCCTCTATACTATTTTCAAAAATAGAATTAAAGTCTATTATAGTAAGCAGTAAGGTTTTGAATTTTAACTAACTTTATCAGTCCTGCGGGTTGTTGTTAGTTGTTTACGACAAAGAGCAGAAAATAAATTAATGTTTTAATGTTGTGGTCTGAAATGAATGACATTTTTATAAGATTGAAAATTATGTCCTTCAGATTCTTATTCTGACTTTTTGTGGACGTTATGATTCAGGCAAAAGAGAAAGGCAAAACTGTGATAAATGTATTGAGGGTGTGCACTAAGATTCACACACATGTCCTTTCTTATAAATGGTGAAAAAACAAAACTTTTTGACTCAGACTGGAATGATACTATATAGGGCTGAATGTGCAGGAAAGGTTCCCACAATGCATTGTGCAAACCTAGGGCTAACAAATACCCTGCTGCTTTGAAACCCCCCCAAAAGACAAAAGCACAATGAAATAGAAAGCTTACCACCGGTAGCTTTCAAAACGACAAACTAGGCAAACTATACATCTCCACCACTCCAATTTTGTCAGAATGCTAATGAGCTTGCTCTGATCTTTA
The DNA here is from genome assembly GCF_028021215.1 of Eschrichtius robustus. NCBI lineage: Eukaryota > Metazoa > Chordata > Mammalia > Artiodactyla > Eschrichtiidae > Eschrichtius > Eschrichtius robustus. The sequence continues at coordinate 53,922,345 of NC_090838.1, forward strand.
CTCAGCTTCCCGTGTTTTCTACATCTTCAAGGACCACATGGCGCTAGCAAAATAAAGACAACTAAATGAGAATTTCGAATGCTTTTTGTGTTAGGACTTGGTGCTTTTCAGTGGACGCACTCGTTGAATATTCTCAACTTAAAAGAGTACAACAGGGGGTTGGGTATGAACTTTTTAACAGGAGGAAATTTGTACAAAAGTAAATTAGTGAGATGAGGAAAATATGAGAAAAATTTCTGATTAATTTCCACTCCATAATATCAATGACACCTTCAGCCCCACTCATACTCTTCTAACAAGAGATGCTGATAAAAGATGAATGATTCTGTGCTGTTCACAGTGAATGTTTAGTGGTTTTTTAATAGCAGCATTCTACATAAAAGGCACCAGGAAGTACTCCGCATTAGCAGTTGAGATCAGTAGTTAATAGGATGTGTCTTTTAGCTTTTGTCACAAGATTATTAGAAAGGATGGGTTTCTGTTCTCATCAGTGCATAGTTTGGAGTGCCTGTTGAGTACAAGTGCTAAAATACATGTTTCTCAGTATTGTTTCACATATAAAGAAAAAAGCCTTTTAATGCAACACCTTTTTCCTTTTTTACCAGGTGATTTTGTTATTGATCTCTAATCTGCCCCTTTAGCTGTATTAAATGATTGAAGTGTTCTGCTTTTCACTCTAGCCTTGATGCTAGCTATTTGTGTCTATAAATTCATTAACATTAAAACAGGGTCTATATAGACCATTTGATTCTATGATTTAGAAAGTGGCAGATAGTGTAGTTTTTATGGTTTAGAGTATGGATAACAGCATAAAGTTAAGATTGCCTCAGTGAATACTGTAAAAATGTCTTCTTTGTTTAAAAAACATTTTATGATAGTTAAATTATATATTTGTAAGGAACATATTTTTCACCAGCTCTATCTCTTTTCTCTGGCAGTCACTGTACACTTACTAGGAGATTGGGAGTAGTCAACTCTATCCCTCACCATACCCATATCTAGAAAGGGAAAATGAAAACCAAAACTGGGTATATTTTTATATGTAAAGACATCTGAACTTAGAGTTAAACTGATTCTATGCTGCTAATAAATAACCAGGGAAGGAAGGAAAGGAAGTTTAATACAGTAACACTTCTCAGGTTTTGTGTAGAGAAAATTTTTGGCAACTTTTCTCACATTTAACACATGTATTTCTGATATTTCTATATACTATTCTTTAAATTTTCTCTTATCCTGAAAAATCATATTTTTGTACATTGAATTTTGTTCACATGGCTTAAGACATTGTAATTTATTCACACTTATAACAAAGTGAAAGGAGGGAACCCTATAGTAATAGGAATAACTTGGACAATCATAGTTGATAAAGTCGGCAAAAAATAGAAGCTATCTTCTAAATAAAATGGAAGTTTTAGAAGTTTTTTTATATCTGGTTATTCTGTATCCTCTATCATTTAGTATGATATTTCTGTGCTTCTTACAAGTATGGATAGGAAATAGTATCCATGTAATAAAATGTCATTATGTAGAGATTCTTTTTTAATAGCTATAGTATATCTATTTTCATATAAGTTACAATGAGAAAAGAGGCCATGTCATTAAAAATATACATTAAACTAAGTGAGATATCTATTTTGGCATTTTACTTACAAAACTAAAAAAGAAAATTAAGAACTGTAGATTTCTCATTAAAGAAATTTTTTTCTGTCACCATATGACATACCATGGTGAAATAGAAAATGAAGTTTTTAGTTTATTAAAGTAGAGTGTTTCCATTTGATTTCTACAGATATAAAATATGAAATAGACAAGATTATAATACTGTCTCTGCAAAGGAACTTTAATAAGTAAAAACAAATTAAGTGAATTTGGTGCTATAAAGTAAATAAAATGATGTCTAAGGTTCCAAGATAGTATAGACTTAGCTATTGTTCCCTGATAAGATAATTATAAATGAAAATTCATAGGGAATTAAATTTGTGTCATTATCAAGAAGCCAGTAAAAAAAAAAAAAAAAAAATTAACATTTTATGTCTGAAAATTTTGTACAAAGTGACTGTTTAACACAATTTCCAAAGGCAATGAGCCACATCCTTTGATAGACTCTAAGAGTTGATAGAATCCATTCCTTGTTGGAAGTAAAATGCTAACATACTTTTGGTAAATGTGGTGTCTGTTTTGTGTGTCTGTGTGTTTTTAGCTGTGTCAAGATTTTAGTTACTTTATCTCACCTAACTCCAAGAATATGAAATAATATAAAATCACTTTCTAATTGCAAGAAATAGTACAGTTTCATGAAATTATATTCTAATCCAATACTCAGAAAAATAAAAAGCATTAAAAAAATATGTCAAAGGATTGATTCTGTCACATCCTTGATTAGCAGAGTCATAGCCAGGTGGAAGAACATTGAGCCAAGGCCCAGTTCTCCAAGGTCTCCACGTGAACCTTCTCTCTGGTACTTCTGTCCATTAAGTACTGAAGCCCATCTGTCCTCCATTGCTGTAGCATAACTACAGGAGAGGCTTTTCTTCCAAGCTTAATCCTCAGCATACCTTCATCTGAAAACATTAGGCTTAGCCCTTCCAGTGGTGAGTTGGAACTCCGGCTGGGAGAATGATAGCCAGAATCCCGTTCTACTGTGCTATATGCATTCCTGCTTACTAGCCCAGCTTCAGAGCTATGAGCCTTAGTTCCCACTTTCATAGAATGAAGATGCTACAGCTTGAAACATAAAAACTGGGGGAAAGAACCTACTTTAATTCCCATAAAGGGTGAAATTCATTTATCCTTTTATGTCTTGTGATTTTCATTCATTCAACAAATATTTTTTGAGCCTTGTTATGCGTAAGGCACTATACACTGAGTGTTAAAACTTAACCCTGGTTAGTGAATATAATTAGTTCAAATTTTCTCACACTGCGTCAGAGTTGATGTGGTGTGGCAGCTAAGAGAATTGTGAGAATTAGGTACCTTATATCAATCATTTTTACAGTGCCTGGTACATATACAGAGTTCAGTAAATGTCAGCTATTATTATTTATATGATCCCTTTAATACTTAAATTTGTCGAGGTCTCCTTTGAAATAAAAAATACCAAAAGATGAAAAACACTAATATATTAGGAATATCACCATCAAACACTAAATGAAATATTTATAATAAGTTAATATTGTTCTCTTTGCACATTTATGCATTTTATTTATTACTATGTGTTACATATACTGGGATAGTCCTTTGATTATTGAAAATGATCAATAATGAATAAAATACAGTGTGAAGAAAATAGTAAAGTTTGTTTTAAGAGGAGAGTTTACATTTTAAGGTTCTTACACTGTTTTTGCTCTTTTCTTTTTTAATACCTTCTGTTTTAAAAATCAGTAGTATTCCTAAATTCTTTTCTTTCTATAGTTTTTTCCTTCTGTAGTTACAAGAAAAATTAAAACTGTTGTCCTACTTTCAGAATTTCTTTACTCTCACAATTTGTTCAGCTAATTCAAGCATCCTTCATAACTGTTTCTATCTGCATTTCATTATTCGTATTATTTAAAGATGGAAAATATATAAATTATATTTAGAAGTAGTAGCACACAACTGTTGTTGGATCATTCTAGTTCACGCAATAGATATTGGATCATAGATTTTCTAATTTTTTTTTTTTTTTTGCTGCACCGCTTGGCATGTGGGATCTTAGTTCCCTGGCCAGGGATCTAACCACACCCCCTGCATTGGAAAGGTGGAGTCTTAACCACTGGACTGCCAGGGAAGTCCATGGATCATAGGATTTCTAGAAAGGAATCTCTGATTCAGAATGTAAAGAACCCCCTGCGGTTCTCATTTCTAACATTTGTTTCTTCTCTCCTTGGCACACACTGTATGTCCCAGCTTTTTACTACATAGTCTGAAGGTGACTTTTTCATCTGCTGACTCATGTTTGTTCATTTATCGAGGGGAACAAATGTATATAATATCTGCTGGTGATATTTAGATAGTATTTTCCACTTCTAGAAATTTTGAATTAGAAATATAAAATATATTTTTTGGACCTAAAGAATTATCACATCACCATAATTTTCAATTTGGAACATGTCTATTGCCTAAAGTGAGGTACATCCTTATTCTAGACTGCAATAAAATTTTTTAACACTTAAAAAAGTAGAAATTCCAGGAAAATGTGTTTTTCTCAGCAACTATCTATGAAATAAAATTTAGGCATTTGAACTGATTTGGCAGCAACATGTTTTTCTTCTGAATGTGAAATTAAATTTGTGTAATGTCATGCCAATGCTAAAATAACATCTTATACATGGAATATCATCATTTCTTTAAAAAAAAAAAAAAACTCGTTGACTTATTTGTGAAAGGGCTAAGACATTGGTTCTCAAACTTTTATCTGCCTTAAAAAAACACCTGAGGAGTTTGTTTAAAATACAGATTCCCAGGCCCCGCCTAACCGATTCTGATTCAGTGGATCTGTGGTGGAGCCCATATTCTAGGCAATTCTAATACAGGTGATCCACAGATCACATTTTGAGAAACAAGGGGCTAAGATATGCTAAACTCACAGTGTTACAAGTGCTAAAGGAAGTAACATAACATAGAGATTCAAGAGCATAGACTTGAAAATCAGCAAGATGCCAGCTAGAATCTGGGTGGTCTTGGACAAGTTACTTATCCTCTCTGAGCCCCTATTTCCTCTTAATTTTTTTTAAAGGCTGATGAAACCTATTTCAGAAGGTTATTGGGAGTCTAAAATATATTGCTACAGATATAGATAAAATTTGTATAAGAGTACTTAGCACAGAGCCTGGCAGAGGCTTAGTGCTCAATATGAAAGTAGCTTCCATCAGTCATAGTAGTGGTTTTGTTATTTATTATTGTTTCTACCTTTACTTTAAAATTTTCCTTTGCTTCTAAGTAATATGCTTATCCCTCATTCTATTATAACTCTTCTCTTCCCTCAAAACATACACTCATGCGTGCATGTGCATGCTCTCTCTCCCAAGAAATGCCTGAAGAACTGGTTTGGCAATTTGTCATAAGACTGGAAAGTTGTTGGGCTTTTAATTTTGGGGGAGGGGGGGCGTTAATCCTTCTCTTATACATAAAAACTAACTGATAAATGTTTCTGTGAACACTTTCACAACTAAGTAAATAACTAGGAGAGAGCCTTAGGAATTTTGCTAGTCCCCCAACCCATATAAGTTTCAGTGAATTGACATACTAGTTATATAGTTTTGTGAGGTACATACAGAAATAAACAACTTAAGCACTGTATCTGAGAAATTTATTTTAGGACATCCATGTAAGAACCAACTTTGCAAATGTATGTTCTGCTCTTCTGTTTCATCTTGATGCTATCCTAAGAAGCTTAACCAAGATTTCATAATTTGATTTAACAAATTATGACAATAGAGATGGATAAGCATATGTGAATTGCCTCCCCTGTCCAGAGTGAAAATAAAGGTAGTTTATGGAAAGATGTAAGCTCTGCTCCAACACTTTTCTCCCAGTCTTTCCAGATGGAAACATTTTTCTCAGAAAACACAGATGTTCATGTACAGCGACAACTGGGTACATACTGGTTCTTACTAAGTCTCCTCATCTTTGGGATAGAACTGTCTAATTGAATAGCAGTGAACCTATTCCAGTTCTTCTTCTAGTGGATTGTAAATTATTATGTCTTTTTTTTTTTTAGCTTTTTGTTATGCTTTTAACATTCTTCATAGGCCTCTAGGTGCATCACATAAGAAAACTAAACATATAGTCATTGCATCTGTTCCCTGTTCCCACATGTCACTTCTAAGCTGGAATGTGAAAGGCATTCATCCATTCAGAGGAACTATTTCCTCAGGAAAAGTTTACAATAGAAATTAAGGAAAAACCATTGAGCTGATATCTATTTTAAAAATTAAATTAGATATTTTTAAATGCTTAACATTACTGATTAATTTGTAATGCTTATCGCTGAATAGTTTTTTCTGTAAAGGTTTTTTGTTTTTGTTTTAATGGGGGGATTTGGATCAATGTTGTAGAGGGAGGAAGATTAATCAAAATAGTGTGATTATTTTTATAGCTACATAGCCTGAAAGGATAAAGTTTGGGACAAATATTTATATATAAACAGTTATTTTCCTGACAGAGTACAATGGACTTTGCCATCAGAATAAGAGTATATGAATTTATTTTCTCCCTTGTTTTTATACTGATAACACTGAGTGGGAGATGATACGTGAATTCACAGTACACAGAATTATGAACATCCGACTTGTGAGTGTCCTCTGCATTTACTGACTGGTTTTATACTTTACCCACCGAAAGCCACTCAACCCTACTCCCCCAATGCCAGTTCACTCTGAATTGATAGCACCACTTGGTGGCCAAAGCTAGGAGTTGAGTAAAGTGCCAACATTTCTTCCCCACCAGCATATTATCCTCCATTAGACACTTCTGAGCTGGCCTTGGTCATAGCTGTATCTGTTATTCTCTCAAGGGATCTAGCTCTTTAAGGAAAGTTCAAAATGTAAGTCAGTATATTACCCAAAGCAATCTACAGATTCAATGCAATCCCTATCAAATTACCAATGGCATTTTTCACAGAACTAGAAAAAGAAATTTTACAGTTTGTATGGAAACACAAAAGACCCCGAATGGCCAAAGCAATCTTGAGAAAGAAAACGGAGCTGGAGGAATCAGGCTCCCTGACTTCAGACTATACTACAAAGCTACAGTAATCAAGACAGTATGGTACTGGCACAAAAGCAGAAATATAGATCAGTGGAACAGGATAGAAAGCCCAGAGATAAACCCAGGCACATATGGTCACTTTATATTTGACAAAGGAGGCAAGAGTATACAATGGAGAAAAGACAGCCTTTTCAATAAGTGGTGCTGGGAAAACTGGACAGCTACATGTTAAAATGAAATTAGAACACTTCCTAACACCATACACAAAAATAAACTCAAAATGGTTAAAAGACCTAAATGTAAGGCCAGACACTATAAAACTCTTGGAGGAAAACATAGGCAGAACACTCTATGACATAAATCACAGCAAGATCCTTTTTGACCCACCTCCTAGAGTAATGGAAATAAAAACATAAACAAACAAATGGGGCCTAATGAAACTTAAAAGCTTTTGCACAGCAAAGGAAACCATAAACAAAACGAAAAGACAACCCTCAGAATGGGAGAAAATATTTGCAAATGAAGCAACTGACAAAGGATTAATCTCCAAAATATACAAGCTGCTCATGCAGCTCAATATCAGAAAAACAAACAACCCAATCCAGAAATAGGCAGAAGACCTCAATAGACATTTCTCCAAAGAAGACATACAGATTGCCAACAAACACATGAAAAGAGCTCAACATCACTAATCATTAGAGAAATGCAAATCAAAACTACAATGAGGTATCACCTCACACCGGTCAGAATGACCATCATCAAAAAATCTACAAACAATAAATGCTGGAGAGGGTGTGGAGAAAAGGGAACCCTCTTGCACTGTTGGTGGGAATGTAAATTGATACAGCCACTATGGAGAACAGTATGGAGGTTCCTTAGAAAACTAAAAATAGAACTACCTTATGACCCAGCAGTCCCACTCCTGGGCATATACCCTGAGAAAACCGTAATTCAAAAAGAGTCATGTACCACAATATTCATTGCAGCTCTATTTACAATAGCCAGGACATGGAAGCAACCTAAGTGTCCATTGACAGGTGAATGGATAAAGAAGATGTGGCACATACATACAATGGAATACTACTCAGCCATAAAAAGGAATGAAATTGAGTTATTTGTAGTGAGGTGGATGGACCTAGAGTCTGTCATACACAGTGAAGTAAGTCAGAAAGAGAAAAACATGTGTATGCTAACACATGTATATGGAATCTAAAAAAAAAAAAAAAGGTTCTGATGAACCTAGGGGCAGGACAGGAATAAAGATGCAGATGTAGAGAATGGACTTGAGGACATGGGGAGGGGGAAGGGTAAGCTGGGACGAAGTGAGAGAGTAGCATTGACATATACACACTACCAAATGTAAAACAGATAGCTAGTGGGAAGCAGCTGCATAGCGCAGGGAGATCAGCTTGGTGCTTTGTGACCACCTAGAGGGGTGGGATAGGGAGGGTGGGAGGGAGGCTGAAGAGGGAGGGTATATGGGAATATATGTATACATATAGCTGGTTCACTTTGTTGTACAGTAGAAACTAACAACATTGTAAAGCAATTATACTCCAATAAAGATGTAAAAAAAATAAAAATAAATTGTAAGTCAAGGATGATACTTAGGCTGGTATTATTTTTTTAATTAAAAATGAGTTTTTATAAATTTCATTGATTTAAAAAATAGAAGTAGTTTTTTGTATGGGGGTATGAATAACCTACCACATAAATAAATTATTAAAATAGTTGAAAATATTTTAATTTCTCATGAGGATAAAATGAAAGGGAGCCAAAAATTTTTAACTTTTAATACTATTTGTTTTGACTCATGTGCTTATTTTGAATCTAAGTAAAAGGTTAAAGAAAGTTATACTGAACATTGCAAAATTGTCAGCATAGACTAGGTAGCAATTTTGCTGAATTCTGAAATATATAATATTAACAGGAATATCATGAGGACTAAATAGATTTGGAGTTGACCATGACTTTGGGTGGGAATGTAGATTGTGTTTTATTTTATTTTTTTTTAAGATTTATTATTTATTTATTTATTTAATTTATTTTTTGGTTGCAATGGGTTTTAGTTGCAGCATACGGGATCTTCGTTGAGGTTTGCGGGATCTTTCGTTGTGGCGCGTGGGCTTCTCTCTAGTTGTGGCGTGCGGGTTTTCTCTTCTCTAGTTGTGGTGCACATGCTCCAGGGTGCATGGGTTCTGTAGTTGTGGTGCGCAGGTTCCAGAGTGCCTGGGCTTTGTAGTTTGCGGCACTCGGGCTTTAGTTGAGGCACTCAAGCTCAGTAGTTGTGGCACACGGGCTTAGTTGCCCCGCAGCATTTGGGATCTTAGTTCCCTGACCAGGGATCGAACCCGTGTCCCCTGCATTGGAAGGCGGATTCTTTACCACTGGACTACCAGAGAAGTCCCTAGATTGTATTTTAGATGTGATTGCTCTGACCTTTTTTTTAAAATTTTTTGGCCACACCGCATGGCATGTGGGATCCTTGTTCCCCGACCAGGGATAGAACCCACACCCCCTGCAGTGGAAGTGTGGAGTCTTAACCACTGGACCACCAGGGAAGTCCCCTGCTCTGACCTTTTTTAAGTGAGCTGTAGCTTTGAAGAAAAGGGAGAGGATATACAACACAACAGAAGGACATATAACTAACTGCTGGAGCTTGGCTCATAAGACTTATGCCAGAATCTGAGACGGGGTATTGGGGAGCATGATGTTCTTCAGTCAAAAGGTTATCTAAGAATTTATATCGTGATAAAGGGCAAATTGAACATGTCCTGGGAATTAAGTTGAGGAGAAATCTGAAAAACTTTATTTTTGGTAATTCTAGAGATTCTGAGAGTCACATTAGATTTTTATTTTCTCTGAATTTCTGACTGAAGGAACTGCTATTAGCAAGAGAACCTTTAGAATAGACTTCACAGTACATGTGTAACCTTGGAAAGGAGACTGTCTCCTGGAGGATTTGCATTTGAGTAGCTCTTTTAAGAGAAGAAAAATGGGTAATGGGTAGTTGCTGGGCTTCCATACTTAAGGGGAATGAAAAATATGAAATGATGGTAGGATGCATTTTGGTTGATTGGTCCAGTAAAGTAGATATGTAAAGATATTAGAAATGTCATGCTCAATGGCACTAACATCTTAAGACTTGCACCAAGTTGCCCAGTATGTTTACTTCTGTGAGTAGGCCTATCTGGTGCTTGCACAGGCAGTCAGAAAAACTGTGAGACCCTGCCAGGAGGAATCACCATGCCTTACTCCCATCGGTAATCCTAGGAATCAGACAGCAGGGAGGATCCTGAAGCTTGAACAATGTGGATCCGTACTGTTGTGTGTGTGTGTGCGTGTGTGTGTGTGTGTGTGTGTATTGTATATATAAGGGTGTGTGTGTATGTAGAAACGGAGAGAATATAGCAACCACCATTATACTACTTATATAGCATTTATTATACGCCAGGCACTATTCTAAGTACTTTACATACATTAACTCACTTAATCTTCACAAGACCCTATGAAGTAGTTGTATTATCTTCACTTTACAATAAGGAAACTGAGGCGTAGGGAGATTAAGTAATTTACCCAAATTGCCACAGCTTTTAAAGAGCAGAGGTGGAACTTGAATGCACCCTGATAATATCATGGTAGGCAGAGTATTCTTTTTTTTTTTAAAACATCTTTATTGGAATATAATTGCTTTACAATGTTGTGTTAGTTTCTGCTGTATAACAAAGTGAATCAGCTATATGTATACATATATCCCCATATCCCCTCCCTCTTGCGTCTCCCTCCCACCCTCCCTATCCCACCCCTCTAGGAGGTCACAAAGCACTGAGCTGATCTCCCTGTGCTATGCGGCTGCTTCCCAATAGCTATCTATTTTATATTTGGTAGTGTATGTATGTCAATGCCACACTCTCACTTCATCCCAATTTACCCTCCCCCCTCCCCGTGTCCTCAAGTCCCTTCAGGCAGAGTATTCTTGTTTGGCCATTTTCATTGAAGGATGCCTCAAATGTTCAAATGGAATCAGCATAGCTTGTAGTTGCCCAAGAAGTAGACAGGTATCCCTGGAATCCCCTGTTTCTTGAAGACATCATACACCAACCTATAATTCAAGGATCATATAGACATATCTGCATAGGAAGAAAGGTTGACTCCCCTTGACACCCCTTAATGTACCGCTCTGAGATCATTGTTAAGTCTCAGTGACCTACATGGGAAAAGTAAACAAAATCACCTCTGCTAATGGATGAACTTGTTTGTTTTTCAGAGGTCGGAAGGTTTGCTTTCTGTTTTGGGGTTTTGTTTTGCTTTGTTTTTTCTGCTTTGCTCATCAGAGCCATTATGAAGGCTTTGTCAAGGTTGGCCTGAATTCTAAATAAAGGGCCCGTTCTGGTAAGACTGGTTACCTATGAGTGTCAAGTAGGATGACTAAGAATGGTGGTTCACAAGACAGACTGCCTGGATTTGAGGCCTAGTTCCTCCACTAACTATTACTTTAGGTAAGTTATATAATCTCATTAAATATTTGATGTTATCATCATAATCATCATTATTATTACTATTCCCAGTCTATGAGAAAGTTATTGGTTCTCAGTCATCTGGTGAGGGAGACATATGACATAGAGCATCTTTGAGACACTCTTCTTTCCAAGGCTTCAGGAAGCAGCACTGTGGACGCAAGTCCATCGTGAATGTCTCTGTCCTGGTGAAGAGAATGGCTCCACTGGGAAGGTTAAGGGGCGTTGGATGAGGTAGTATAATGCTGAAACTCACGCTAGTCACCTGGCCTGGTCTTGAAAAGCAACATTCGTTACATTTGATTTAAAATGTTGTGTAATTGTTGAAGCTGTGTGCAAGTTAAAAGACTGCTGGAGATGGCTCTGCGGTGTCCTGCTTTCGTTAGGCTTCTCTGTTTAGAGAATGAATGTGACCGCAGGCTAGGAGGGGATAGGCCTAATTCCCTTCAGCTCTCCCTCACTGAGTAAAGATTTTTAAGAAGGTACATAAGGAAGGATATATCCCAGTGTTGCCTGGTTATCTGAACCCCCAAACATGATCAAACAAGGTGTAGGGAGGAAGAGGAAGTTACTGTGTGTGTAGCGCATTGGGGGTTGGGGGTTGAACTCATCCCTTACTGGAAACTGGAGGCTCTGGGGACACCCTGGTATGATTTTTTAAGGACATTTAAAGACTTTAAGCAGCACAGGGTTAACTAAAAGAGAAGCTGATTGAAACTCTTTATTAGAAGCCTATTTGGAGCATATCTGCCTGGTTTGTCCTTCTATATTTTAAAAATTATATATATTTTCCACACTTTCAACAAAATCAAATCTCATTCTCACCTGGCATTTAGTAAATCATCTTTTTTTTTTTTTTTTTTTCACACACACACACTGTATTTTATTTTTACAAGAGATAAATAGACTGACACCAAGCATTGTACATGGATGACCACAACAAAAGCAACAATGATTGCAATTACCAAACATGAAACACACTCATACTATGTCATAATATTGACATTCAGTCCAGTAATCCTCCACTGCAACAGCTCCTTTACTTTGCAGTGAAAATTGATTTGTATATTCTTTGCCTCTGAGTCCTTGTGGGATTTTTTTTTTTTAATTCAGACAGAAAGTCACAAAAATTATACTCATCCTCATCAGTTCACTCAGTCCCATGTAATTAATTTTTTTTTTCATCTTGATCTTTTGTTAGCACTTTTATGAGTTCATCAGTTTTTCATTAGAGTTCTGAAAATGCTTATTCATTCAGTTCAGCAGTACAGTCAGTTACCAGAAACCTGTACTTGTCAGAGTCTTTTCCATGAATTTCTTGAAGATGAAACCCTTTTATAGGAACATATTTGCAAAATCATCAGAGTACACCCAGAACTGTCTGTAAATGACAAAAGACTTAAAAATGACCACTGTTAAAGATTTGATGAAAGTTCATAATAATGCAGATGACAAGAAAATTAGTTATTTCTGAGATATACATTTTAAAGTAATAACTAGGATTATTATAACATTATACCAGAACATATAAGATTTTTAGAAATTTCATGTAATGTCTGAAACATTTATATTAACATATTTCCATACATATTTCCATACAAATACAAATATAAGATTTTTAGAAATTTCATGTCATGTCTGAAACATTTATATTAACATATTTCCATGCAAATAACCCAATGAAAGTTTAGTATTAGTTGTTTTGTTTGTTTGTTTGTTTATTCTGCAGGTTCTTATTAGGCATCAATTTTATACACATCAGTGTATACATGTCAATCCCAATCGCCCAATTCAGCACACCACCATCCCCACCCCACCGCAGTTTTCCCCCCTTGGTGTCCATATGTCCATTCTCTACATCTGTGTCTCAACTTCTGCCCTGCAAACTGGCTCATATGTACCATTTTTCTAGGTTCCACATACATGCATTAATATACGATATTTGTTTTTCTCTTTCTGACTTACTTCACTCTGTATGACAGTCTCTAGATCCATCCATGTCTCAACAAATGACTCAATTTCGTTCCTTCTTATGGCTGAGTAATATTCCATTGTATATATGTACCACTTCTTCTTTATCCATTCGTCTGTTGATGGGCATTTAGGTTGCTTCCATGACCTGGCTATTGTAAATAGTGCCGCAATGAACATTCGGGTGCATGTGTCTTTTTGAATTACGGTTTTCTCTGGGTATATGCCCAGTAGTGGGATTGCTGGGTCATATGGTAATTCTATTTTTAGTTTTTTAAGGAACCTCCATATTGTTCTCCATAGTGGCTGTATCAATTTACATTCCCACCAACAGTGCAAGAGGTTTCCCTTTTCTCCACACCCTCTCCAGCATTTGTTGTTTGTAGATTTTCTGATGATGCCCATTCTAACAGGAGTGAGGTGATACCTCATTGTAGTTTTGATTTGCATTTCTCTAATAATTAGTGATGTTGAGCATCTTTTCATGTGCTTCGTGGCCGTCTGTATGTCTTCTTCGGAGAAATGTCTATTTAGGTCTTCTGCCCATTTTTGGATTGGGGTGTTTGTTTCTTTAATATTGAGCTGCATGAGCTGTTTATATATTTTGGAGATTAATCCTTTGTCCGTTGATTCATTTGCAAATATTTTCTCCCATTCTGAGGGTTGTCTTTTCGTCTTGTTTATGGTTTCCTTTGCTGTGCAAAAGCTTTGAAGTTTCATTAGGTCCCACTTGTTTATTTTTGTTTTTATTTCCATTACTCTAGGAGGTGGATCAAAAAAGATCTTGCTGTGATTTATGTCAAAGAGTGTTCTTCCTATGTTTTCCTCTAAGAGTTTTATAGTGTCCAGTCTTATATTTAGGTCTCTAATCCATTTTGAGTTTATTTTTGTGTATGGTGTTAGGGAGTATTCTAATTTCATTCTTTTACATGTAGCTGTCCAGTTTTCCCAGCACCACTTATTGAAGAGACTGTCTTTTCTCCATTGTATATCTTTGCCTCCTTTGTCATAGATTAGTTGACCATAGGTGCGTGGGTTAATCTCTGGGCTTTCTATCTTGTTCCATTGATCTATGTTTCTGTTTTTGTGCCAGTACCATATTGTCTTGATTACTGTAGCTTTGTAGTATAGTCTGAAGTCAGGGAGTCTGATTCCTCCAGCTCCATTTTTTTCCCTCAAGACTGCTTTGGCTATTCGGGGTCTTTTGTGTCTCCATACAAATTTTAAGATGATTTGTTCTAGCTCCGTAAAAAATGCCATTGGTAATTTGATAGGGATTGCATTGAATCTGTAGATTGCTTTGGGTAGTATACTCATTTTCACAATGTTGATTCTTCCAATCCAAGAACATGGTATATCTCTCCATCTGTTGGTATCATCTTTAATTTCTTTCATCAGTGTCTTATAGTTTTCTGCATACAGGTCTTTTGTCTCCCTAGGTAGGTTTATTCCTAGGTATTTTATTCTTTTTGTTGCAATGGTAAATGGGAGTGTTTCCATAATTTCTCTTTCAGACTTTTCATCATTAGTGTATAGGAATGCAAGAGATTTCTGTGCATTAATTTTGTATCCTGCAACGTTACCATATTGATTAATTAGCTCTAGCAGTTTTCTGGTGGCAGTTTTAGGATTCTCTATGTATAGTATCATGTCATCCGCAAACAGTGACAGTTTTACTTCTTCTTTTCCAATTTGTATTCCTTTTATTTCTTTTTCTTCTCTGATTGCCGTGGCTAGGACTTCCAAAACTATGTTGAATAATAGTGGTGAGAGTGGACATCCTTGTCTCGTTCCTGATCTTAGAGGAAATGCTTTCAGTTTTTCACCATTGAGAATGATGTTTGCTGTCGGTTTGTCATATATGGCCTTTATTATGTTGAGGTAGGTTCCCTCTATGCCCACTTTCTGGAGAGTTTTTATCATAAATGGGTGTTGAATTTTGTCCAAAGCTTTTTCTGCATCTATTGAGATGATCATATGGTTTTTATTCTTCAATTTGTTAATATGGTGTATCACATTGATTCATTTGCGTATATTGAAGAATCCTTGCATCCCTGGGATAAATCCCACTTGATCGTGGTGTATGATCCTTTTAATGTGTTGTTGGATTCTGTTTGCTAGTATTTTGTTGAGGATTTTTGCATCTATATTCATCAGTGATATTGGTCTGTAATTATCTTTTTTTGTAGTGTCTTTGTCTGGTTTTGGTATCAGGGTGATGGTGGCCTCATAGAATGAGTTTGGGAGTGTTCCTTCCTCCGCAATTTTTTGGAAGAGTTTGAGAAGGATAGGTGTTAGCTCTTCTCTAAATGTTTGATAGAATTCACCTGTGAAGCCATCTGGTCCTAGACTTTGTTGGAAGATTTTTAATCACAGTTTCAATTTCATTACTTGTGATTGGTCTGTTCATATTTTCTGTTTATTCCTGGTTCAGTCTTGGAAGGCTATACCAAGAATAAGAATTTGTCCATTTCTTCCAGGTTGTCCATTTTGTTGGCATAGAGTTGGTTGTAGTAGTCTCTTAGGATGCTTTGTATTTCTGCGGTATTTCTCCTTTTTCATTTCTGATTTTATTGATTTGAGTCCTCTCCCTCTTTTTCTTGATGAGTCTGGCTAATGGCTTATCAATTTTGTTTATCTTCTCAAAGAACCAACTTTTAGTTTTATTGATCTTTGCTATTGTTTTCTTTGTTTCTATTTCATTTATTTCTGCTCTGATCTTTATGATTTCTTTCCTTCTGCTAACTTTGGGTTTTGTTTGTTCTTCTTTCTCTAGTTTCTTTAGGTGTAAGGTTAGATTGTTTACTTGAGATTTTTCTTGTTTCTTTAGGTAGGCTTGTATAGCTATAAACTTCCCTCTTAGAACTGCTTTTGCTGCATCCCATAGGTTTTGGGTCATCGTGTTTTCATTGTCATTTGTCTCTAGGTATTTTTTGATTTCCTCTTTGATTTCTTCAGTGATCTCTTGGTTATTTAGTAACGTATTGTTTAGCCTCCGTGTGTTTGTCTTTTTTACGTTTTTTTCCCCTGTAATTCATTTCTAATCTCATAGCGTTGTGGTCAGAAAAGATGCTTGATATGATTTCAATTTTCTTAAATTTACTGAGGCTTGATTTGTGACCCAAGATGTGATCTATCCTGGAGAATGTTCCGTGCGCACTTGAGAAGAAAGTGTATTCTGCTGTTTTTGGATGGAATGTCCTATATATATCAATTAAATCTATCTGGTCTATTTTGTCATTTAAAGCTTCTGTTTCCTTATTTATTTTCATTTTGGATGATCTGTCCATTGGTGTAAGTGAGGTGTTAAAGTCCCCCACTATTATTGTGTTACTGTCGATTTCCTCTTTTAGAGCTGTTAGCAGTTGCCTTATGTATTGAGGTGCTCCTATGTTGGGTGCATATATATTTATAATTGTTATATCTTCTTCTTGGATTGATCCCTGGATCATTATGTAGTGTCCTTCCTTGTCTCTTGTAACATTCTTTATTTTAAAGTCTATTTTATCTGATATGAGTATAGCTACTCCCGCTTTCTTTTGATTTCCATTTGCATGGAATATCTTTTTCCATCCCCTCACTTTCAGTCTGTATGTGTCCCTAGGTCTAAAGTGGGTCTCTTGTAGACAGCATATATATGGGTCTTGTTTTTGTATCCATTCAGCCAGTCTATGTCTTTTGGTTGGGGCATTTAATCCATTCACGTTTAAGGTAATTATCGATATGTATGTTCCTATGACCATTTTCTTAATTGTTCTGGGTTTGTTTTTGTAGGTCCTTTACTTCTCTTGTGTTTCCCACTTAGAGAAGTTCCTTTAGCATTTGTTGTAGAGCTGGTTTGGTGGTGCTGAATTCTCGTAGCTTTTGCTTGTCTGTAAAGCTTTTGATTTCTCCATCAAATCTAAATGAGATCCTTGCCAGGTAGAGTAATCTTGGTTGTAGGTTCTTCCCTTTCATCACTTTAAGTATATCATGCCACTCCCTTCTGGCTTGCAGAGTTTCTGCTGAGAAATCAGCTGTTAACCTTATGGGAGTTCCCTTGTATGTTATTTGTCATTTTTCCCTTGCTGCTTTCAATAATTTTTCTTTGTCTTTAATTTTTGCCACTTTGATTACTATGTGTCTCGGCGTGTTTCTCCTTGGGTTTATTCTGTATGGGACTCTCTGCGCTTCCTGGACTTGGGTGGCTATTTCCTTTCCCATGTTAGGGAAGTTTTCGACTATAATCTCTTCAAATATTTTCTCTGGTCCTTTCTCTCTCTCTTCTCCTTCTGGGACCCCTATAATGCGAATGTTGTTGCGTTTAATGTTGTCCCAGAGGTCTCTTAGGCTGTCTTCATTTCTTTTCATTCTTTTTTCTTTAGTCTGTTCCGCAGCAGTGAATTCCACCATTCTGTCTTCCAGGTCACTTATCCGTTTTTCTGCCTCAGTTATTCTGCTATTGATTCCTTCTAGTGTAGTTTTCATTTCAGTTATTGTATTGGTCATCTCTGTTTGTTTGTTCTTTAATTCTTCTAGGTCTTTGTTAATCATTTCTTGCATCTTCTCAATCTTTGCCTCCATTCTTATTCCGAGGTCCTGGATCATCTTCACTATCATTATTCTGAATTCTTTTTCTGGAAGGTTGCCTATCTCCACTTCATTTAGTTGTTTTTCTGGGGTTTTTTCTTGTTCCTTCATCTGGTACATAGCCCTCTGCCTTTTCATCTTCTCTATCTTTCTGTAACTGTGGTTTTTGGTCCACAGGCTGCAGGATTGTAGTTTTTCTTGCTTCTGCTGTCTGTCCTCTGGTGGTTGAGGCTATCTAAGAGGCTCGATGGGAGGCTCTGGTGGTGGGTAGAGCTCTAAATCATCTTTTTTATCTATATTGCCAACTTCGTAAGCCAATTTAACGATGCTCTGCTTTTAACATCAAAATCTCTCCATAAAAATGATGAAAACTTACTATCTTGGTGATGCTTTTTTGCTTTATAAATATTTGGTTTTTCTTGTTGAGGGCCTTCTTTTCTTAAAATTATATCAATTTGTACTTCAGATTGTCTTTTTTTTTCTTTATTTTGATAACTAGTAAACTTTTAGATGTGTTCTATTAGTCTATAATTTTCAATCTTAAAATTTACCTCTTTCATTTTTGGATATTACGTAGTATTTCATGATCTACTTTGTTCTTCAATCTCTAAAACCCATTGCAAATAACTAGACTGTCATTACCTGGAGCACAACCACATTATTGTGTCACCATAGCTATGGCTGTCTTTTGTATACAACTGTGACACTGCTGACCCAAAAGGGCATTCACTTTGTTTTTCCAGCTGCAAAGATGAGTTTGTGCTTATTCACCCACATTTTTCACCTATCTCGCTTATGACCAATGACATACTAATTATACTAACTATAGACTTTGTTATCACTAACGAAGATTTAAAATATAATTTGTGTCCAAGGAATTGTTTAGAAATTTATCCTCACTCAGCTATCCCTGATTATGTGTCTGTCTCCACACTAGACGATAAGCCCTTTTGAGGGCACCGACCACATCTTGGTCATCTTTCTATCTCCAGTTCTTGGCTCAGTGCCACACGTGCCATTATCACCCTCTTCATGATCATCATCATAGCTAGCATTTTTCGTTGTGGGCACTGTGCTAAGGACTTTACACAGATTTTCTCATTTAATTCCTCCATCAACCATATGAGGTAAGTAATATGATCATACTTACAGAGAAGGAGAAACTGATGTTTAGAGAGGTTAATTGGTCTAAGATCAAAGGGTTCAGTCAATTTTTTTTAACTGAACTGGAAGAAAGCCATTTGAGATGCAGATTCAATGTTCATCTTATTTGCATCGTATTCAAAATGACAGACCTAACCAGCCACAGAAACTATAGATGGTATACAGTTATAAATTATGCTTGGCCCTACCAGAATTTATAGTCTTATCTGCAGGAGTTTCTCAGAATTAATGTAAGTAAACATTCATAAAGGTAGTCCTTAATTTATAAGAGGTCTTTATTCTAAAGTTCATTTCTGAGTCAGTTGCTTTTCCATAAAGTACTTAAATTACGGATTGAGTTCCCAGACCACCATATAAAAAACTGTGTGCCCAAATGACCTTAAAAAAGATAAACCCCTGTTCTCCCAATGAGAAGATCTCCCTCAGAAATTTTGACCTTCTTGAATATATAAAACTTTAGTAATATCTCTTGTAACATTTAATTTATCTATATATATGTATTTAAAATCACATCTTAAAATACATTAATCTAGAAATGTTGTTTCTCTCCACTCCCACTTTTCCAGAAATAATTTTATTCAACTCTTAATGCTCATCTTTAACATTAATATCTCTGTCACTTCTAGGGCCACTCTTTAAAGTCATTTCCATGACATGACTGCAAGAAGGCTCTAGGAGAGGGAGGGGGTAGAGAAGAGTCTGGCAGGTGCAGGCCAAACAAAGGGGGCTTCAAGAGAGGGGAGAACTGGCAGGGGAAGCTATCCATCTGTAAGTGTGGCTCACAATTCAAGTTTTCCCCTTATTGGAGGATGCCCAGTTGATCCTCCAAGTAGACAGTAGTCTGTTTGGTTGAATGATGCATATAAAAGTGAATCACTGTATTTTATCCCATTTTACAAAATATGTTAAATGCAACTTGAAAAATAAATACCGTTTCAGAGTTCTGTTCTGAGTGTTTTGACTTCAGCCAAATGTCTATCTGTCAATAGTCAAGATAGTCATGCATTACCTGAAATGTGGGTCATATTAATACTTTTAAAGGCTAAGAGCACTGAAAAGTTATGGAAGCAACTCCATCCTACATGTAATTTTTTAAATATACTAGACTGTAAGTAAATACAAAGAATTTTATTGGTCGTGAATTTTCCCATGATGATTACTTTCATACTTTTTAGTTTATTTTTTTACTATATTAAGTTTGTGCTAACTTTACCTTTTGAGAAATTAAGCACTTACCTTTGGCATAAAAAGTCTGTTCAGACTCTATTAAGAAGTTGGCACAAGAAGATTGCTGTTAATTTCTGGCCTTTAGAAATAGCATTTTCTTTTGTATGAGTCTAAGGAGGAAGAGCTTTGGTGAAGTTGTCTATACCTCCTCCTGCATAGGTATGTCCATAGAAGTCTGTCAAAATTTATCTGTAGAGAGATGTTGCCCTGAATCTCTCCCCACATTCTGTTTTACTAAATGGGTAAATAAAAGATGTGTTTATTTTGAGAGAATGTGTTAGTTTTTATTTTACTTCAACAAAAGGAGACAGGATTTTCCCCCAAAGTTTATATTCTTAATACTATAACAAATATATCATGCTGACCAAATAGTTTTAAGACAATTGCTGAAGACATCAATAAGGATTATGAGATTCTTCATTTACGTTGATTGCTGTTAGAGGATTTTCTTAGTGTAGAAACATTTATCAACTGTTTGCTCATATAGTAAAATTTGTTTTCATAATAAAGCTCTATTTTCTAAGCTTAAAATATTTTCTAAAACTGGAGCACTGGAGTCCTGTAATGATGTTGGCTTTGGAGTTCATGTGCCCATGACCCTATATAACTGCAGTAAGTTAATCTTTCTCATCCATTAAGTAAATCTACCAGACTTCACCTCCTTTGTTATTAAAATATGTTTGTCCAGTATCAGTTAGTTGGATACCTTCATGTGTATCTCTGGTGTAACATACTAAATCTTTCAGAAGTCATCATATATGTGTAATCATACCATAGGGACAATTTGTAATGGCAACTTTGTTGTTTTATGTTTGGTTTGTCTTTGCTATGTTGTGTCCTTTAAGGGCCATATGTGATCACTAGTCAGCCATCTCCACTATGGAGCTATGGCAAGATTTCGGCATTATTTAATGTTTTCATAGTAGAAAATCTTGAATTTGTGTATATGTTTCAACAGTGCCTTCATCTCTGTGTTTTCATTGTTTCCCATTGAATTCCTCTTCTTTTCAGCTAAAATTGTATTGTTCCTTATTTTGCATTTATATAAGAACGCACCATCTGAAAATATATCTTTCTAAATAAGACAATAAGACAATAAGCTTATGGTGAAAGATTAATTAGGAAAAGTTAACTAGTAGACAGTTTTTGAAAATATAACTCATAATTTCAGGTTTTTAACATCACTTTCCTCTTGTTCCATTTTAAAATTTACATTGAAAATGCTGCTTTGGAAAAAACAAATGAAAACTACATACATATTCCTGGGTGAAGAAATGAATTCTTAAGTGAAATTAAATCTTAACTTTAAATCATTTTGGGAGGGAGGAGATGGAATATAAAGGCAGTTGTCAACCAACATTTATTAAGTATTTGTACTACATGTAGTGCTATATTATGCTGCTTTGTGTTAAGTGGTTTTTGTTAACTATGTGATAGGAAGAATGATTTGAAGTCATATTTACATATTACTTTTCCTGCTATTTTCATTACTCTTCATTATTTAATAATTTTTATAAATCATGCTCGGCTATAATAATTGATTAAAAGAAAAAACTGACAATAAGAGATTGTGATGTCAGAAAGACGTTACATTCCACAAGGCAAAATAAATAACAGAATTCTTTAAGGAAACAAAGTAGAAAAAAACATTACCAGAGACTGTATTAGTCAATACTTTAAAGTGTTAAGGTGATGTTTTTATTGGTAGTATATTTATAATAAACATGAGGCACTCTGTTTTAAAATATAGTTTAGCAACCCAGCCATGCTTTCACATTTTAGTCACTGTGTACTGAACTGTAGTATTTTGTCATTTTTTAAATTTCAAAATGGTCTTCAATAATATAGGTCTTGAACTTTTCATGAAACTGAAAAAAATTTAAGATTTAAAGTATCAGTATTGACTCTAAGGTGATAAAATTGTAGTTGTGATTACAAATTAAAGATAATTTTGAAAGAGAGGTAGTTAACTAGGTGAGTTTAAACACGATAAAATGATATATGGCCATTTTATAAAATAATGACAATCTTCATTTTAAGCTACAATGTAAAGTGCTTTATTCTGAGATTATGTATTGTGTCAGAAGCTAAAACTGCCTTTTTTCTAACAGTGCCAGAATACAACCGCTTTTTCTTTTTGCACTAACAAGACTGCTTTACCACCACAGCCCACTCTAAGTAATTAAATCAATCCTTTGTACTTACCGTATTCTCCTCTAGTGACGGTACTAGATCTGATTATATGCTTCATGCATATTCAAAGTACCGCACTGACAGCTCTTTAATGAGCTCTTACTTAATCAGTATGAACAATGTTCATCTTGTTCTTTTTTTCCTCATGCATTAGAGCTAGGAATAGTTGGGAAAAATGAAACATCCAGCATTCATTTGAAAAATATATTGTACTTTGAAAAGTGTCTAAGCTGAGGAAGTTGCATTCTGCCCTTTAAAAGTCTGATGGACAAATTGGATTACTAGTATTGGATTAAATAACAAATGGTTAGAGGAGAAATGAGAAAAGCTCACTGTGATCACAGGCTTTAATATTTTTTGTTACTTATAAAGCTAAAGGGGTCTTTAACCAGTTATTAAAGTCAGGATTAATTTGTAATGGTTCAACTTACTGGCTTTTAAAAGCTTTTTAAATTAAGAAAATTTTAAATCCCTAAAAACAATAGTGTAATGATGTATTAGAAGAAAATTTAATTTTTTTATTACTAGGCTAAGTATAGATTTCCATCACTGTGTACTATCTCAGATAAGGAGTTAGTGATACAGAATTGATTTAACCTCAAATATGTTTTTTTCAGTTAATTTATATAATCTAGGTAGCTCTGAATAATATGTCTTTAAATATTTCTTATTGTTTGGCTTATTCCCTTTTTAAACATGAGACTCTTCTCATTTCCTAACAATTAGGGGAGGTGGATCTTTTATTCTTATGTAGAAATCATAGGCATGAGTTAAACTGAAAATAACACAGTACCACATCAATATTGTTATTCTCAAGGAAGCAGTCTTCCATTGAAGAAAATGATGCTAATTTAAAAATAGGCTAGTTGCTTCTAGTCTTATTGCCTGAAAGCCTCAATTACAGGTTAGGTTAAACTCAAAACAAAGTTTTAATATGTGTATATTTTTAGAAACCACTTAGGTTATGAATGCTAGAATTAAGTCTTTAATCAGAAAACAAAATATCATAAAAACTGCACCTATTAATATTGCACACATGTGTCATTTCAGTGATCAAAAAGGCCTTCACCAGGGTACAATTGGCCTTTTTCCAAATTGCAAGCTTTTTCTCAGCTTTTTCTTTTTACTCTTTCTTCTTTTGTTGCTACCCAGGGATTTGTGCCTATCGCAGCCTATATCACATGACCAGTGTCAAGACATCACATGGTCCAAAGTGAATACAAAACCAGCTACCCTAAAAGAGAGATTAAAAATGCTGTAAAACAATAAAGACTTTTGTTCATACTCAAAGAATCTATCCTAGATCTGCTTCATACCATAAAGTTTAACAGACTTTAATGAAAGCACATATCCTCTCACTATTTTCCCTAATAATGAACAACAGATATCTGTTTTACAGGGATGCTCAGAAATACATGTTTAATCTTTTGCACACAGATCAACTCTTTATTTTAGATTTTCATTCTAAAGATTTTTTCAAATTTCTGTTAATGTGGAAACAGTTAAATAAATTATGGTTCATCCATAATTTATGCAAGTATTAAAAAAGAATGAAGTAGATCTTCAAACAGCATGACAACAACAAATCACAGGGTCCTTATGTTAAAGAAACCTGTATGTGTCCAGATAAGGTATATACCTGTATGTGATAGACATAGCTACGTATGTGGTCTGGAAGAAGATACGCTAAACTGCAATAGTACTTCTGGAGAAGGGAGGTGGATGGGGGAATTGGAGAGGGTGGGGGTGGTGAAAGAGGCCTTGACTTTTTACTCAATTATACCTCTGTATTGTTTGAATATTTTTTAATGGACTGGTAGTGTGTTTGAAAGTTAAAAGAAAATATCTCACTTAAGAAGAAAATAAAACTTAGGAAATTGACTAGGCTATTTAGTCTTCACCTGGGATATTTAATTTTTTAGTAGATATTTAAGTTAACCCTATGAATCTATCTAGAAGTTGGACTGAAGTATTAAATAATGGCCTAGGAAAACAATAAACCAATCATGGGCGAAATTCAGAAAAAAAAAGTCAAAGAATTGTAAATTTGACTAGATACAATTTGAAGGGAGAGGAGGGAAGAAGGTTGGGGAATTAATATTTTTCTTGAGTATGATTGTGGCCTACTTCTGCATGAACAATACCGAATATATGCTATATGTTATAATCCTTGATATACTGGCCTTTTGAGGGGAGGGGTGGTACAGATGATGGAATGGGTATTAGGGAAAATGAATTTTAAATGTACAATCAGTAAATTTATAATCTAAAATTTAAAATCATCTCTGCTCAAATGTTTTCTCATTTACTGAACATTATTATGTTCATCATGTTTTTTCACAGATAGCTCTAAGTATTTTTGTAGCCTGGTCATTTACAATGTATTTAAAATAATTTGCAAGTGTTTACCCTGTTAGGGATGATGAGTTCTGGAATGGTATATGTATGTATACCTTTAGTTTGCTTTGGGGGAGGAAAATAAGGAAAAAAGCAAGTTGTTACAGCTGGAAGCTCTCACAAGATCTATTGACTTCTCTGACCTTACTGGTAGTCTTGTAATTCTCATAATGATTTTTTAGTGTGGTTTTTAATTCATTAATTTATTTTTATCATGACCGTATGTCTGTCAGCACCACGAGTTCCTCACTGAAACATAATAACAAGTCAGCCTCTGGGGAGGATTTAAAAGTTGGAACACTTTTTTTTTTTTTTTTTTAAACTGTACTTAGTGTTAGTATTGTACTTAGTATGATCTGTAAATATGTTCGGGGGACCGAAATATACAAGCTGAATAATAGCAGCTTTAGAGATTGGCTTATGAATTTTTAAATATTGATTTCTTTTTTCAGGCCTCGGACTTTAATCTGATGTTGTTATAAACAGTTTAACTTGTACTGTTGGGGTAGCTAAAATATGTTTCGTGTTAAAAAGAAAAAAAACAAAACACTTGTGCTGAACTATTATTTGGCTTGTAAATGTCAATAGAATAAGAAATAACTCTTCCTAAATTATAGGAAGGAACACAGAAGAAGAAGAAGCTATGATGCAGGAGTGGTTTATGTTAGTTAATAAGAAAAACGCCTTAATAAGGAGAATGAACCAGCTTTCTCTCCTGTAAGTACTTATGACTTTGCTTGTTTTTCCTACAACACTGGTGAATCTTAGGCTTTCCATCATTGTCTTTTTGGGGGTTTCATACTTATTAGGCTTAATTTTTTTTCTTTCCTTAGAGATTATATTTTATATAAAAATAAAATTAAAAATAGTATATAACCAATTTTTATCTGAAGTAAGAATTTGAGGGTGTTAGATACTGAAAAAATGTATTTATTATATAGAAAGCCAAGTAATATAAACAATTTTTGTGTTTAAGAAATCACTTGTGCACAGAAAGGATGTTTGGTTTATATTTAGTGGGAAAAGAAATAAAATTGAAGTTTATTTAACATCAAATTTTCAGTTAAAAATTAAAATAAGTCTTAATAAGGACAAAAGTAACTTTGTATTCTACAAATGATGTTACCCTAAATTTTGGGATAAAAGATAATTTACACAGCAGTGACCTTTTTATGATTGCAAGAATTACAGTAAAATGGAGACTAGACCAAATGTAAGCATTTTCAGTCTTTAGCATTTAGTTCACATAGGACTTAATGCTTGTTCCTTTTTCTCACTAACAATGTTCTTATATTATGCCACCTAGTGTGGGAAGAAGCAGGCTTACATGTTTTATTTTAGTGAAAACCTCTATTTTTGTCATTTCTGCCATGCCTGAACTTGATAAAGGAGTTATGAAGAAGCGCAGAACTTAACTAATCTTGCCTTTTTAATTGTCTCTGTATTAAATTTTCACTGGTGGTACTTTCATGTTTCTTGTACTCTTTTCACACGGAGTTCTGGACAAAAAAGTGTTTATTGCGAATTATGAAAAATATTCTACAAAATAACCTTATACCTGGCACTTAATACAAGAAGCATTGAAGATTGAGGCTACTTATCCACAGACTAAAATATACTTCTGTGCAATTCAAAATTGAAGGAGAAAAATAATAGCACTATTAAATATACAACCTGAGGAAGGTTTTAGGTTTGTGTATCATTTGTTTTGAGTGGCTTAAAGTTAAAGAGAACAGTCAGTTATGAGTCCTAAAATCAATGTAAGCTAAAGGTTCTTTTAAGTGTTTAATGATTTAGTAATTAGCATATTGATGAACTTTTGCAACTTGCCTAGGGAAAAAGAACATGATTTAGAACGACGATATGAGCTGCTGAATCGGGAATTGCGGGCAATGCTAGCCATTGAAGGTAAGAGATGCCATGGCCGAATGAGGTGTGTGAGGTGTCAGTTGTCAAAGAGATTTAAAGAGTGTAATACACTTCTGGTCTCACTAGGTGTGGTCTGACTAAGGACCTACAGGAATTGCAAATAAATGCCTTAGAGTCAGAAACCAATAGTCATGTAAAACCTAAGGACCCTAATTCAGATCATCGTTATGCTTGCTATTAAACATAAAATTGTCTTAACTTTTGTCTGTAAGCTTAAATGTCCATTAAATGGAAAATATAACTAGTTAAATGATTTCATTACATTTTACTATGTGCAAGTTAAAGTGGTTTGAGAAAGATCTATCATTTTGATTTTTCACATTCATACTCTAAATTTTACCTTAATATTTAATTGATGTCAACACAAATATGTAACTGTCCAGTCTGCTATAGTTCTTAAGATTCCAGCTCCTATTAAGTGAATAATCAGGCAAAGATTCCAGCATATGAGATAAATGCAACACTTTCACACTTTATATAAAGCTTTTAGATGAATTACATATATAGTAATCCTAAGCATGGTTCATAATATCAATAAACATCAGCTAGCTTAACTATGGCATTTACTATATTTGCTTATTTTTTAAAAATTCTTACTATTTTAGAATGCTGTTCTCCTTATACCTCTTAGTTGAAAATGTCTTATAGTTCAAAGATGTCCACTTAAAAGCTAATCCTTTGGGCTCTGTAAAATGGACCTTTTGTCTAATCAATACAAACTGATTTTCCTATTCTGTATTGACCTCTTAACGCATTGACTGTCCATTGTAATTTCTTTCTTCACCTGATAAGGTACCTGATCCATAAGAAGTCAATTCTAATTAGTTCAGAAACTGGGAATTTAAGTTTGTAAGAGAAAGCCAAATGAAACCATATGTTTTTAAATATTTTAATTAATATTGTTAGTAAATAAAATACATGCTGTTTATCTAAATAGTATCTTATACATTTATAGAAGTTTTATTCTTACTTTTATATTCCTAATCTCATTTGATAAATATGAGTAACAACATTTGTATATCCTAATTTAGAAATTAGATTTACTTTATTTAAAAGGCTTTCAGACAGCTAATTTCCTTAAAGTGGCTATCAAATTATATCACTAATAATGACTATAAAATTTGTCAAAATTATTTAAGAAGTTCTGTGAAACTTGACACTGAATAAAATGCACAAATATACTAAATGGTATTTTTCCTCTTGATATAATTTTTGTAGTCATGGTATAGTCTTTAAAAGAGATTGGAAAGCTAAATAGTCATTGGAAAAGTAGGTATAGCAAATACTATTTATATGGTATATATATATGTATGTATAATATAAAATGTGTTTGTACATAGTATGTATAACTCATTATACAATTTATTCTTTATAGGTTCATTATATATTATGCTCAGTACAGAGTATTACAATGTTTAAAACTTTACTTTCTCATGTATAGTAAGTTAAATCATCCCTAAGATACAGCTTGATACAATACAGTTGAGTTTTAAGGCAGATATTGCTTCTATCCCAAAACCAGTATTATTACCAAATAGTACCATCTTTAAAGGAGGGCCATAATACATATAAAACATCCCAGTTTCATTGGCCATCCTATCCCTATATAATAGACCGACAGTCTTAAATAATCTAACATTTTTCTGCCGGCTCCCCTTGTACACATGGAAGAGCAGTAGAAAGTAATATTTTTGAAGAAGAGAAAAAAAATTAATGTTTTTCTTTTCAGACACCTTTAATACAATTGTTAATTTTTTGTGGTTTTGTTCTATTTTTTAATTAATACTATTGTCCCGTATGTGATTGTGCCTTAAATCTCTCAGCCAGTTTCTGTTGCTGGTTGAAGGGGGGAAAGAGACTTGAGGAAAGAAGCAGCCTGTTGATTACAAATAAAGACACTTTCTCAGAGAGAGGCCTGTCCCATTAGCCTGGGCAATATGTGGCCTGGGCTGTCCTAGAGAGATACTGAGCATCGTGATCATCAGTTCTTTGAAGACAGTATCCTCTGAGCCAGCCCTTAGAATGGACACACATTTAGTAGTCTTTCATAGTGTTAAAACACCACAGAAAAACACATGAACAGGCAACACTAATTGGTTTTGTTTTGCTTTCCTTTGTTTTAAAGTCCCTTCCTCTTTTCTTTCCCATCTCTTCTACTTAGTAGCCATAAGATGGTTTTCATAATAAATAAACTAAAATATTTTTGAATAATCTGCTACTGAAACCATTAACTACGAGAAAAGCACAGAATATTAATAGTCATAGCCCAGTGAAAGAAGTATTAACAACTCAGTTTGAGAGCAAAATAATAATAATAATAACATTCAATATATCCATTCTTCTGAGAATCCATAATAACTTTGGCCTTTTTTTTTCCCCTGAGGTGTTTTCATTGCAGGAGTTTCACTCTACTGAGCTAAGTTGTAGGATCCCTTAAGCTAACAAACATCTTTCAGATACTTTCCCTATAGTTTTTTTGTTCCAGATTATTTAATGCCCCCTCAGGAAAGATAAATTCATTTCTGCACACATTGGGGTGGGCTTTTGGAAAGTGGTGTGTTCATTTTCTGCACAAGAAATGGATCTTCTCTCGGATTTTGTACATCTTGATTTATTCTTGGCTTAGAGTTTGAAGTGGGTGCTCTTCTAAAGGGATTTATGCATAGGTTCACTATTTTTGTAGTTATGGCTTATATGATAAGCTTTTTATATTTAAAATCAATATGTAATCCTGTGGAGGAGCTTATCCCCTAAAACCCCATTTGTAAATCTATTTTAGCTTTGTTACACAGCACAGCCACAGTCTTCCATAGATTGATTAGGTACAGCGGTAGAATCCTATCAAATGGCCTGCTCTGATGATGATGCAAACTCTTTCAGGATTGCTAGTTGACTGGAACTAAAGATAAGACTTGACTGCAATCCCCCAATGTGCTCTTTACAAAACTAGTGTTAATTTTCATCAAAGTGCCAGGCTTATTTATAGTGGCAAGGTTGAAGGTTTACTACAAGAACTTTAGGTCCTTTCTATTAAAGTGTTTATAGGTATTTCTTTTGCCTTTTTTCCAAGGTAATTATCAACTTCAGCAAATAAACTGAATCAGGGAATGAATAATTGGCCCTATATATAAAAAAAGAGTTTTTTAGATTAACAAAACAGCTCAGTGCAGATAGACATAAACAGAATCTCTTTATTTTAACACTTTGGCTCAAATGCAGCATCAAAACTTAATCCTATTTGTTGTGAGAGGATATGGCTTTTGTAGCAAAAGTACACTGGAATCTTTAAATTAATCAGAACCCACATTGTAGTCTGTCCAAGCCAAAGTCAGTGCATCTAGCTAGCTGTTACAGGTGAATAATCCTTTCTTAAAATGTATAACAAGTAACACATAAACTTACATTCAGGCTTTTAAAACATGACATTACATCTAGGTGAAGCTATTTAAAGAGGGATTTTTTAATTTTTAAATGTAGACCTTGAACATACAAATGTGAATCTTGATCAGTTTTAAAGGTGTTATCAAATTTTTTTAAATCATCAAAATAGTTTACTTTATTTCCCAAATTAGCATTCAAATATGTGTGTGAATGTGTATAAAGTTACTCCTGTGAGAAAGCAAATTCAAAGTAAAAGTAGTTTTGCTAGTGTAAAATCTACTCACTGCGCATAGCTATTTTCTCCACATTGACTAATTCTTTGTAGATAGTTATTAATGTAGTAATGACAAATTTAATATGAAAAATCCTATAAATTTATGCTGAAACATTTAAAATTCTGATGTCGGTTAAATTTGTGAGATGATGAAAATTACCTAAATATTCATAACTTAAAAATGTTTTTGTTACAGTTATGTGAAATGTCACTATTGAGCTAGGAAAAGGTTAAGATTTTTTAAATTATTCAATACTTAAGGGATTAAAAATATAAAATTGTTTCCTCTCTTATCCATATTGTTAAAACCTTATTTTTTAAAAAATTAAAGAAATCTTGATATTTCTAATTATTAATTAAAACCTTAAAAGTGACTGGTCAAGTATAGGGAAGGAATAATTTAATCAAGAAGATTATGTGTCATTAAAATTTATTTTTTCTTTAAAAAATTTTGTAATTTTCAACTTAATTATATTTTTTAAGTTTACAGTGGAGAAATTTTATTTCCCATTAGTAAAGCTCTTATCAAAATGTTTTGGAAGTAAAGAATTATAAATTAAGCTTATAATCAGAATGATTTCTTGAGGTTGGAAATGGAAAAATCCATATTCATCAAAATTGGTAATCTTAATAATTATAAAATTTAGTTACAAATCTTTTACAAATTTAGCAGGTTTTTCTCTGAGTTAATATTTCTAGAACTACAGTTACCTGAAATTAGACTAGATGACCTTTAAGATCTTTCTAACCTGGAGAGTCTATTAATCTATCTGCTGTGTAGAATGAAACTGATTAAGAACAAGAACCAGATTAGAAAATTGTCCAGCATTCCTGACCTCAGTTGCATTTAAATCCAAGGAGTAAAATTGTGATAGATATGGCTTTTCTCCAATTTTGCTGTTTCATTATTATTTTTTAAATTCTTACATTAAGAAAAAAACTTTCCATAGCAATAGTTTCTTTATTCCTCTCTATGCAATAGAATACTTCACTTCTTTTTAAATAAGAATGTAATGTGACCAATTATTTAATGTACTTATTTGTTATGTTTTGTATCGAATGTGGGTAATTAATATATGGCATGTTTAATATATATGTGTGTATGTATTCGAGCTTGTAATGAAAGGAATAGTGATAAAATAGAATAAATTATTCTAGCTTTTTGCTGCTATTCTAACCTTTATTGCATGATGATGCATCTAATTTTTAATTTGTAAATACAAGATAGAATTCCCTCTAGCTCCATTTGCTTTCATAAAGCTGCTGAGCAGTTTGCTGTCTTGAATAAATTTTGCTTTGGAGGGGGTCGGGGGGATTTGAACCAGCACATTCTTGTGTGGTTTGTGAAGATTCACATGGTAACCAGCGGTGTGCATTGTTGGGTTTATCTGAATAAGCACCAGCCATGTGAGTTTTAACATGATTGCCCAGGGCAATGGAGAGAGAAGAGAGAAACCAGAAAGGATTGCACTCCTCTCTGTTTTTTGGAAAGTGCATTTGCTGGGGGAGGGGGCTACATGAGTCAGTGGCCAGGGTATTTTTTTTTTTTAAGCTGGTGTCCTGTTTCCCTCTAGGTCCTCATTTGTTCGGCTATCTGCCTCATCATCTACTTCTTCTTTTCATTGTTTACCTTCCTAATGAGGGAGGCGGGGTAGACTGGGGGTTGATTGACAGCTACAAGCCCTTACAGTCTGGCCAGAGAGCAGTTGGCTTTGGTTTCAAAAGTGCTTTAAATGTTCGATTTGGTCCTGTTTTTATTAAACGAAACTGCTGCTCATCTTAAGGAAATTATCAGACCAGCAATGATTAGGAAATATATTATTGGGGCCTAAAACCTTCAAAAAACTGCCCCTTCCCATGGAAGGAGCACTGCCCATCGGATTTTCCAACCGGGGTTTCAAAAAGAAGTATGTAATTTTTCCTTTGCAAAAGTGCTTTGATTTGAAACCACGCAGCAAACCTCTCCAAAAGAAAACTGGCTGTGATGCGATCGAGAGCTGCAGTGTAATGTTGCAGAGCAAATTTATTTTTTACTTCAAAGAAAAATGCTAATTAGCCGATTCACTACTTTTAAAGTTATTGTGAAGCATATGGCGCCCAGTGTGAGATACATCCAACTGCTAAAATAGAGCGAAGAGGAAATTAGCAAAGAATGGGCTGTATGGGGTGACCATGGGGGTGGGGGAGGAGGATAGGTTCTCAGGCAGATTCTCTAGCCTTTTCAGGGTGATTTTATCGCCCGTCTCTGCTTCCCGCCTCCTCATTCACCCACATTCCCCCCTCACCGCTCGGGCCGACCTCTTCTGGGCCTCCAGCTCTCCCTCCCCCACTTTGGCTGACATCAGGTGCGCACCTCCGCTGGCCACCGGCGCACACCTGGTCTCTTGCAGGTTCCAGCCCAGCCCGTAGCCGTCTCCATCTACGGAAAATACTTAGAAAGTAGGGTTTTAGGGGCGAAATCCTCACCACGACGGCCAAACTCTCCGTGAAACACTAGCTAGTGGCTCTGTAATATGGTTTGCAGAGAAATAAAAGGGGACTGGAAAAGGCGGGAAGGGGAGGGCAGGGTGGGGTGGGGGACCGGGTGGGTAAGGAGCCTCCCGTCCCCTGCAGACTGGCAGAAGACCGAGGCCCAGAAGCGACGCGAGCAGCTCCTGCTGGATGAGCTGGTGGCCCTAGTGGACAAGCGCGACGCGCTCGTCAGGGACCTGGACGCGCAGGAGAAGCAGTAAGTGGGCGGTGGGGTCGGGGTCGAGGCTCTGCCGCCTGCTGAGGGGCCGAGAAGTTTTCGGAAAGTTCAGTCCAGAGGTCCCGGGTGGGCCGGGGCAGCCTCCTGCTGGCCCCGCGAACCCCGTTCCCTCTGGGGCTCGGAATGCGGGGCGAGAGGAGAGTGCCGCTCTGCGCTCCAAGAAGAAAAATAATTTGGTTTCCTGTTTGACTTCCAGGGCCGAAGAAGAAGACGAGCATTTGGAGCGAACTCTGGAGCAAAACAAAGGCAAGATGGCCAAGAAAGAAGAGAAATGTGTTCTTCAATAGAAGCCAGACCAGAATCTTGACCAACATTTTATTAGTCTTGGGTCCCCAGACCAGAAAAAGTCATTCTCGTTGTTGATTTAAAACTTTTAACATTTTGTTTGGCTGTATTGTCCTTCTTTACCACTACCACCACCTCTTTTCCTCCCTTTTTTCCAGACAATGTACAGAACTCCGAAATAGCTTTGTTTAAGGATTGTGTGTGTGTGTGAGTTAATCATTTCCTTGAAATCATGTAAAATAGATTGCACAGACATCTTGTGAGTGATTGGTATTAGGAGTGTTCAAGAAACTGTTCAAATAAGAAAGAAAAGAAAACTCTTCCCTCATTATTTTCCCTCATTTTTTGATGGAGGAAAATTTTAAAACATTTTTGTTGTTGTTGTTATTGTTAATAGCATAATGAGGGGTGGGAGGGGGCTTAAGAGGGAGGGATAAGGAAAATGTCATGAATGATTTTTTTTCCAGTCCTGCCATATGTAACACTGAGTCTGTTACCTAAATTTTATAGTTAGATCATCTTCAATTTACTTATTAAACTGTGTTCTATTTACCAGTGGGATTTTCTGCAGTTGTTTTGCGTTTCACTATGAAGATAATAGGGTACTTCTCTGCTTTCTTCGGAGGATGGCCCTTTAACGTAGCCTGAAACAAGTCCTGTGATTTGAAGTGAGCTGTAAGGATGGGACTAATTGACATGCATCACTTTACAAAGACAGTCTTATCATTTGAGAATGCGCCATCTTTTTCTCTGGATAATTATTTATTACATCTAGCTTGGTTCCTACATTTTGTTGGGTCTCAAAATTGGCTCAAGAATGGTGTTAATATTTATTCTGTATTGATAAAAGTCTGTCTTGCCATTATGAGTAAATCCTCCAATTAATATTTTCTTCTCTAGCATAGCACTGTCATTTTTTTGTGAAAATGGTTATCTGTTTATTTATTACAATACTGAGTCATATATAAATTTTCAATAAAAGCAGAAACTTTCTTAAACACTGCTGCTACTTCTTTGCAATGAAAACTTGAGAAGTTTTTGTATTCATAAGACTTTTCATGTGGAAAAATGGTCCTCTTGAATGCAGGGCAGGATACTGGGCTGTATTTGGAGCTGAATAAGTTTACACCACCCCAGAGGGGCCCTGCTGACACACGAATGTGAATTGAAAAGCAATTAGTCGTATTTTCTTAAGCAGTGTAAACTATCATCTTTTAGAGGGTCATCTCTTAACGATTTGAGGAAATTTGTGATTCCACAGCACTGAAAAAAATGTAATTTTCCATTGTTATAATTTTGCACTCATATGAGGAAGAACTATGACTTCTGATAACCGGCAAGACTGTAGATGCCGAAGTGAAAGGAAGAGGGTTATTGTTGGAGGGGAGGAGGAGGGTAAGTGTGTGCAGGTGTGTGTGTATGAGATGAGGGAAAGGGAACTTTCAACCAGAAGTTCTAAGCTACAGAAAAAACTGGCGATTTTATGGTAGTTTCCATCACTCCTCTACAGAGGTATCTTGAAACAAAGAAAGCTCGTTCAACAAGTCTGGAGACAGAGAAGACAGTCCACTAGCATTTATACGTTAGCCTAGATCATACATACATATATACACATATACATATATGTACATATACAAATATTTATACCAACAAACACACAAATTCCTTTTGAAAACTGTGCAGCCGCCAGTCTTTCAAAATGATAAAACCTTACTACGGTAGAATTTCTTCACGACAAGGATTTTAAGAAGTTATTGAAAAGTTATCAGAACTAAATGAAATCGGGTTTTTGCCCTCTTTATTAGAGCAGGAGAGCAGAGGGAGTTACCGCTCCCTGGGGGAAGCTCTCAGAACCCGGCCCTAACCCCAGGGAAACCGGCAGACGAAAACCATCAGCCCGGAGCAGCCTGGGGCTTGGGTGACCGGCGGCACCCACTCCATTTACGCAGGATTCGGATTCGGGGAACCTTCCCTCTCGCGGAGCCTCGCAGAGAGGCGGCTCCCCCAAGCCGCTCGCGACCTGCCAAGTGACAATCCTTCGCTAGCCCCAGATTTGCTGCCCGTCTCCCTGCCCCTCCTGCCTCAGTCCCGAGCCTCGCGGGGTTTCCATTGCGCTGCTCTGTGGCGCCCGCACGCCCCGCAGCGGCGGCGGAGCGCGGCCCCCGGGGACCATCGGGGTCAGGCCCGCGGCGAGGGCGCCGCATCCGGATTTCGTCGCGTGGTGCCCAGAGGCTGCTTTCCGGGCGCAGGCGCGAGCCCAGCACGCCTAGAGGCCGGCAATCCGAAAGCCCGCGCGGCGGCAAAAGAAGCTGTGGGCCCGGGGGTCGCCGAGGAGGAGGAGTGTTGGCAGCGGGCTGGCTTGGGCACAGCCCGCGGGCCGGTGCAGAACTTCCGCCCCTGGCCAGGATCCCAGGGCCCCGGAGCCAAACCCCTCCCCCTGCCCCGAGTGTCCTCCAGAGTCTGGC
Organism: Eschrichtius robustus; assembly: GCF_028021215.1. NCBI lineage: Eukaryota > Metazoa > Chordata > Mammalia > Artiodactyla > Eschrichtiidae > Eschrichtius > Eschrichtius robustus. Next base: position 53,958,153 of record NC_090838.1, read on the forward strand.
CCGGCCTCGAGGTCACCTGGATGCTAAAGCCAGGGCCCAGCTCCCACGCCCCCTCCCCGGCCCGGGGCCCTCGAGCTGAGTCCACAGGCCCTCACCGGGCGAGGCCCCCTCTTCCCCTCCCTGAGCTGCGGCCGTTGCTGGAACGGTCGAGGCTTCTGGCCCAGCGTCTCCCACCTGGATATTTGCCTAGCAGCGGCCGCCTCAGTCCTTTACGCCACATACAAGAAACTTTCATCTCAGTCTCCCCCGTCTCCACTCTCCTCCCTCTCCCCTCTTCTCTCTTTTTCTTCTCTTAATCCCGGGGTTTTATGGGTTGAGCATTAAAAAAATTCGCCTGCAATTTGGGATTAGATAAATACTCTCATTAGGGGGAAAAAAAATCGTGCTACTTGATACCTCCCAACTTCCCCGAGACCGCGGCAGCATCTGGAACCGAGAGCGCCCGGCTCCCGCTTGGCGGGCCCTGGGGACCGCCTGAGCACATTCCAGCGCGCACTGCCGCCCCACCTCGCCGCGCCGGACCTCGGCCGAGCGCCGCAGCTGCAGGCCAAACGGGGCCGGGAGGAGGCGGGAGTGCGAGAGTTTGCGGGACTGGGACAGGGCACGCACCCAGGCCTGGGAGGGCTAACCCAGGCACACAGCGCGCAGGCCCCGGCCGGAGTAGCGCCGGGCTAGGGACGCACTGCCGCCGAAGCTCACCCCACGGCGCCGGCTTACCCTTCCCCATCACACTAGTGCGCTCCAGCCCGCGCCTTTCCCCAGAACCGAAAGCGGGGGTGTATTTCGTTTTTTTCCTTTAATCTCTGCACATTTCGGGGGCTCGGAGTCCTGGGCCTCGCGGACTATTCCCCGCGGGGGCCTGCGCGAGCCAAAGGTGTGTCCCCGCTCGGGTCAGCGCTGCGCTCTGCGCAGTTTCTTTTCCTGTTAAGTCTTTTTCTTGTTCATGTTTTTCCTTTTCTCCCGTTCTTTTATTGTTTTCTCTCTCTCTTTCTCTCCCTTTTGTGAATGGGCCGCGGTGTCTTTGTTCTGGAGAGAAGCGCCCGTGTCGCCGACTTTTGTGAACCAGAGAAGGATCTTGTAAAACCTTTTCTCCTTCATACTTCCCCACTCCCACCCCTCCTCTTTTGCCCCTTTGATTAGATGTTCCCTCATCGTCAAAAAAAAAAAAAATGTAATTTCGTTAGTCTGGCGGCCACTTTCTTTGAACATTAGCTCGCTTTCAGCTCCAACTTCAATTAGAAGGAGTTGATTTTGAGAGATCAACAAAAGGACCGACCAAAGCCTTATTAAAGGTCCTAAGAAGATCTCCCGGGTTCTTTGAGAAGCAGTTAAGGAAACAGTGTGCCCTCCATCATATTCTGTTACCGTATTTTATTCGGACTCCAAAGGAAAGTGTCGCTTGGGGGAGGGGGAAGCACTTTGAAGAGCGGCGGCCGCGGCCCCTTTTCACTCAGCGGGCTCCCCCTTCCTTCTCCTCCACCTCCTCGCCCCGCGCCTGGTCCGCTCTCGGTGCCCGACCCTGCGGCCCCGCAGCGCCCGCGCTCCCCACCGCGAAGCGCCCGGTGGCTCCTTGACTCGCCCTCACTCTTACTCCTGTTCAAACTTTTCACTCCGCCTGTTGAGGTGGAGGGGAGGGGGGATTAGGAAGAAGCGGTAGGAATTCCTCGAAAGGGAGTAAAGTGCCTAATATTCAGGAGGAGGTGCCATTTAAAAGAATTGCCTTACTCAGTGTTGGGGCGAAAACACTTTTTTTTTTTCTCTCGCTTTGACAAGTCCACCCAGGTAGACGTGTTTGAGAAGTTTGTTCGATTGGGAAATGGGCTTCGCCAGTACGAACGATCCGGGGAGATCGCTTCAAGGAGGCTCCTGCGGCATGTGGGAAAGAAATTGAGGGCAGGGGTCTGTGGCCACGTTTTCCACCAAATTGTCCCTTGTAAAAGGAGAACGGGAAGGAGACAGTGTGAAAGAGAAAGTTTCCTATCCAAACCTTTCGATTCAGAAGTAGAGTGTGTGTGTAAGGGAGAGGGGACTCTGGGCTCCAACATTTCAAAAGAAGCGTTTAGGATTTTCAAACACCTTTCGTGGGGACTGGGAACCCCAGGAGACGCCGAAGAGCAGGTAAGTGGCCGTGCCTCCCCTGCGGGTGCTGCTTGCGGGCGCGGGAGTCCTGAGGCGCCGAGGCGGGATCTGCGCACTGGGAGCTGCTCCCGCGCTCGGCAAAGTAGCCTGTGCCAGCACGAGCCGCCCGCGGCGTCCCTCTGCGGGTGGTGGCGCGGTGAATGAAGACGCTGGGGCCCGCGGCGCTGGGAGAGGGGCCGGGGGCCCGCTCCCCTCCAGCCCGCGGCTCCCGGGTCCTCGCGCCCACCGGGCCGCCGAGCTGGGTGGCGCGCGGGAGAGCGAGAGAACCGGTTCTCCAGCACCTTGCCTCCTTCTGCCACTCCCTCCAGGGCGCCAAAAGGGCGAGAGAAGGGCGGGGAGCCCCGGGGCGGCCTCGGGACCGGCGTCCCCCTCCACGGCCTGGGCTCCCGCGCTGCGCTCGTCTTCCTCGCGTCGCTCTGCGCCGCGTTTGCCGCCAGTCGAGCCCCGGAGTTAGCGCGCGACCGGGGCGGGGCGGGCGGGCGGTGAGGGCGGGGTGCAGGGGGCGGGGGAGGGCGGGGGTGCGCGGAGGTAACCCCCGGCTCGTGCTGCCATTGCCCGGCTCCCTGTCACTCAGCCCGCGCGGGGCCAGGGATTGGCAGCCTAGCCCGGTTACGCACTCACCTCGCGTTCACATACCCGGGGAGGGCATTAGAAAGGTGATCAATCTTCATCAGGCTACATTTCCAATCACCTAAACAACCCGGCCAGACAAGCCACTCCGACAAGGTAAATCGCTTGATATATTTAGTTTGCGAAGTGCCTCTGCGGGGCTTCCCCAGCCCCCACCGCCTCCACGCTGCACGGAGTGCCACGGCAACCTCGAGCCACCTCCCAGCTCTGCCCCTCTCACCCCCACCCTCCTCCTTGCGGCCCCTCGGCGCGGTCCCGGGCGAGGCAGTGTCTCGGGAGCGTGTAGGGCTTTGCAAACAAAGTGTGTGTGTGTGCAATAAAGTGAAACCTGGAGGGACACGCACAAAGCCACTGGAAAGAAAGAGAAAGGGAGGAGGGAAGTTGGGGAAAGAAAGAAATCTGGGGGTCCTGGACCAACCGCCCAACCCGGCGGGTAATTCCTGTGCTGCTCTGTTTTGCAGGTTGGCTGCCCGGAAGGTCTGTGTGAGGGTGCGAGGTAGATGGTGAGCGGCCCCGGCAGCTGAGGGCAGGTAAGGAGAAAGCCGGGAGCCGCCCGGGACTCTGGGAATGCGTCGGTTGCTCTTGCCTCCCCGTCCTCAAACGGGTCCCCGCTTCCCAGGTCCCCGGCACGTGGGCGGGGCTGGGGGGCGACCTGGCTCCCCTCTTGCTGCGCTGAGGACCCCGGATCTCTGCTGCGGCCCCGCGCCCCTCCCCCGCCTCCTCCGAAGTAACCGAGCTGAAGTGCTAAGTTTGAAGAAAGTCTTTGAAAACTCACGCAGCAGCCTAGAAGAGTCGCCGCGGCTGAGTCCCATTCTCCTTCGGCCCCAGAGCCCAGGCTCTTTCCCTTCTGTCGCCTTCCCTGCAAACTAGGTTCTCCCGGCCCAGGTCCGATGGGGACGGGAGCGGGAGGCTTCTTTAGCTGTAACTTCTTTCTTTCCCTAAACTCTCTAGCCCGGGTCCCAGGTCTGCTTTGAGTTCCTTGAAGCGGGGTAAAGCGACAGGTCCTCTGGGGTCTCAGTCCCACACCCCCAGCGCCACTTCCTGACTCCTGATTGTAGCGCCTCAGTTTTGGGGCAGCTGGGGAAGCCAGGCGTCGACCTTCCAGCCCGGGTCAGAGCGAGCTACGCCTCAGAGGCCTAGTTCTCTAGTCTCGATCGGGTCCTGCGGCCGCGGGTTCAGCTAGTAGGATAGGCGGGGAGCGCACCGGACCTGCTGCACTCAGGCCTCCCAAATCCGCCAGACCCTTGGGGCGCTGGGCAGGTCACCTTTCAACCCCAGCCGGGACCCCATTGTCCGCAGCCAGGACCGGCTTGCGTTGACAAAAAACGGCCTGCGGCTGTGGAGAGGCGCCGGTGACCTCGGGCGGCGTCTTAGAACCGCCACCTGTACAGTGACGCTTTCTGGTCGCCTCTGCGGGACCTGGGCTCGAAACTGTGGTCGAGGTGTGGGTGGGATTGCGGGTAAGCAGTCTTTCAGCGGCTGGGCACAGAAAAGTCAACTGGAAGGGCGGCTGTCGGCTCTAGGGACGGGACCCAGCCGAGGAGACTTTGGCAGGTCGCACTCTCCCAGGTGGGCAATGCGTCCCGGAGAGGCTCAGGTGCCGCTAGCCCTCCGCAGTGCCTCACCTGGGCTCTCCGGAATCTACCTGTGCGTCCCACTTTCAAAAACGTTTGAAACAAAACGAAACAACGCCTCTTCCTCTGGGTCTCCTGCCGCCTGGGGGCCGAGCAAATGTTTTCTTGTGCAGTGTGAGTCCCGTTCCCACCCGACCAGAATTTTGCCTAGTCTTGGGACCTAGCAGACTCTGCGGTTCAGGCTCTGACCTCCCAAGCTTGGCCCTGATTTTAACCTCTCCTCACTCCTAGTGTCGCCCTATGAGTGTCTGGCCCATTCCAAGCCTGAAAAGAGGTGATCATGATCCAGCTATTTTACTTTTCAAAGAAGCTGTGGTCTTTGGGCTAAGGCCTTACAGAGCCGAGTTGACCGCCCTGTACAGTTCCATAACCGGCGTCCCCTCCGCATCCTGTGACTCCTTGCCTCGGACAAGACCAGGCAGCCGTGATGGCTCGGAATGACGGTTTCCGTGTGTCTCATGTCTCCATAGGCCGGGCCCCCAGACGCAACAGAGCTTGAAGGACTGCGCAGTGGGAGCCCCGCACTGCGCCCGGCCCCGGCCCCCTGGATCCTTCGGGGCGCCTCCACCCAGCTGTTAGCATGATGTCTTACCTCAAACAACCCCCATACGGCATGAACGGGCTGGGCCTAGCCGGGCCGGCTATGGACCTCCTACACCCCTCCGTGGGCTATCCGGGTGAGCACCGGCCCCCGCCCCCGGCCCCTGCAAATCTTGGGGATCCCCAGCCTCTCGGGTTTAAGCACAAACTTTGTCGTGGATCGGCCCAGGGAACCGGTTGCCTAGTCTGCTTATGGTGCAGGGCACGCTGCAGGCTCGCAGGGCAGAATCGCGGGTCGGTGAGGACGGCCGGGGCGGCGAAAACTTGAGACGTGAGCCTTCCTTGCCTGGCCACACCGGCACCTTGTCTCCTGTTGTGCTCCCACTGCCAGCACAGGGCGCATTTACCCACGGATTCGATTTCTCATGGGTGGTGTGTGTGTGTGTGTGTGTGTGTGTGAGAGAGAGAGAGAGAGAGAGAGAGAGAGGATCTATGCCTTTCCCCCCAACATTGAACGAGGAATATGGACACTCGCTAGGCCCTTAGAGGAAGGGCCCAGCTTGCCTTATGCAAAGCGACTGGCTGAGCTGAGGAGGGGGGATTCTCCCTCCCTAATTAAACTGTCCTCTAGACGGGTGGCCTGCACCAACTTTTGCACTGTTGATGTGGAAGACTTGAGCCGAATCCTGGCTGTCTTTTCTAGGTTCCACTCCTTCACCCCCATTTTTTCCCTCGGAAAGTGTTTTCCAGGACGTGCTTCTGCACACCCCTTCCCCACCTTCCAGCCAGGGAGAGTGTTGGGAGGGGGGAAGTGAAGGAAGAAAGATTGCATAACTCCTCTTCCTTTCTTAACCTCTGAGAGGCAGGGAAGGGGGCAGCCCTGGAGTGCCAGAGACACTGGCTCCCAGTCGCTCACACATGCAGTTTCTCCCACCTGTGGCTGTCAGGCTCGGCCTCCCTGGGGAGTTGTTTTTTTGCTCGGAGCTCGGCTTTCTTTTGCAACTGCCTGGTTCAGGGCCTGCCAGGGGCCGGTCCGCGTCCTCTAGCGCGAGTCCGCGTGGCCACCACTGACCCGACGCGCCCCCGCGTTTCCCCTCAGCCACCCCGCGGAAGCAGCGACGGGAGCGCACCACCTTTACGCGCTCTCAGCTGGACGTGCTCGAGGCGCTCTTCGCCAAGACTCGCTACCCTGACATCTTCATGCGCGAGGAGGTGGCGCTCAAGATCAACCTGCCAGAGTCCAGAGTCCAGGTGCGCGCGCTCGCGGGACTTCAGGGTCGGGGGTGGGGTGCTGGGGCTGGTTGGAGAGGGCCTGGGAAGGGGGGTCTGGTGTGGGGGCGGGCTTACAGGCTGGGTAGCCCCTCTCAGCCCCTCTCAGACTCCCCCTAGCGCTGGGCCGGGCCTGGCAGAGGGGCCAAAGTTAGAGGAGCTAGCTTAGAGCCCTGGATTCCGCCCTTGGCCCCGGGGCGCCTTTGCTATCCAAAGTCCTTTTTAGGATTGCCGGAGGACAAGTGAGGCTCCCGAAGGTAACGTGCCCTGAGAGCCCGACACTTGCCCCTGCCTCTTTGGCCGTCCCAGGACTTGGCAGTTTCCTTCCGGGTCCTGAATTCTTCCTCCGCCCTTGCCTTGTATCCCGGGGATCCTGGAAATGGAAGAGTGGGGCTTGGCCAGAGCCTGGTGCCCTGTCTGGGAGTGCGCCCCACGGGTGGCGCCAGTTTGATTAGACATTTCCTTTGCCCGGAGAGGATGCTGAACGCAAAACCTGGCTACCAGCTTTGCTGTTTCTGTTTTTGCGATGAAAGGGACCCGAAAATACTGTTCGGATTATAACTCAGAACTCTCCTCAAAGGCCTTTTATCTTGCCTTTTCCCCCCCAGAGGCTCGAGAGAACAGGAATGCCATGTCTTGTACCGGGGCCTTCCAAGAGGAGTGAGAACTTTATGACTGTCCTATTTGGTTCCCCACTTGGAGCCAAGAAGTCCAACGAAATTCTGCCCAGGCTTCCTTCCCTAGTCCCCCGAGTACTGCCTCTGTTCAGCCTCCTGGCCTTGCTCCTGCTCCCCTCCAAATTCTCGCCCTGCCCAGCACCAGACCTGCAGGGGCGGAGGGGCTCCAGCCTCAAACTCGGGGACTGTCCCCCACTCCGCGGCCTGCTCTGTGCCTCTCCGCAGTTTACTGAGCTCTATTCATAGAAGACAGGGCCTCCAAACATACATAGGTCTGTTGGGAAGCAGCCAACAGCATCAGTTTAGAGATGGCTGAACTTCTGGCTGGACAGACACAAATGTTCCGCCCTCCGGCAGAGTTGCGCTGGGCGTGGGGGGGGGGGAGTGCACATCCCTACTCTGCCAGAGGAGGGTCTTTGAGCAGAAGGATGGGGGAGGGTGGAGGCTCGCAGGGAATGCAGGGTCTGGCCGGGTCGGAGATGGGGAGGGGAGGAGACGTCGATAGGAGAGGGATGCGGATCCTAGGCCGGGTGTTGGTCCAAGGGGCGGGGGAGTGGCAAGCTCTACTCTCCCCCTGACACGCTCTCCCCCACCCGGCCCGCTGCAGGTCTGGTTCAAGAACCGCCGCGCCAAATGCCGCCAGCAGCAGCAGAGCGGGAGCGGGACGAAGAGCCGCCCAGCCAAGAAGAAGTCGTCCCCGGTGCGGGAGAGCTCGGGCTCCGAAAGCAGCGGCCAGTTCACGCCGCCCGCTGTGTCCAGTTCCGCCTCGTCCTCCAGCTCCTCATCGAGCGCCTCTGCCAACCCGGCGGCTGCAGCGGCTGCAGGCCTGGGCGGGAACCCGGCGGTGGCAGTCCCGTCGTCGTTGAGTACGCCGGCTGCCTCGTCCATCTGGAGTCCGGCTTCCATCTCGCCCGGCTCAGCGCCCGCTTCCGTGTCGGTGCCCGAGCCTTTGGCCGCGCCTAGCAACGCATCGTGTATGCAGCGCTCGGTAGCCGCAGGCGCCGCCTCTGCCGCAGCCTCCTATCCCATGTCCTACGGCCAGGGCGGCAGCTATGGCCAGGGCTACCCCGCGCCCTCCTCTTCCTACTTTGGCGGCGTGGACTGCAGCTCATATCTAGCGCCCATGCACTCGCACCACCACCCGCACCAGCTCAGCCCTATGGCACCCTCCTCCATGGCGAGCCACCATCACCACCATCCCCACGCGCACCACCCGTTGAGCCAGTCCTCAGGCCACCACCACCACCATCACCACCACCATCACCAGGGCTACGGCGGCTCGGGGCTCGCCTTCAACTCTGCCGACTGCTTGGATTACAAGGAGCCTGGCGCCGCCGCCGCTTCCTCCGCTTGGAAACTCAACTTCAACTCGCCTGACTGTCTGGACTATAAGGACCAAGCCTCATGGAGGTTTCAGGTCTTGTGAGCCCAGGAGTGGGAGGAAGAGAAGAAGAAACGCAACTACCTGCGCCCTCCGTGGTCCCCGTCCAGTTTTTGCTGCTGCTGCTGCTGCACTGCCCGCCTTTGCCTCGGCTTTTCCAGACCCGAAATTTCATGCTCCCAAAAGATGCCCATTGCTGCACTGCCGCCCTCATCTTTGTGCCACTTGCTTGGGGGATGTGCAAACCCTGCCCACCCCTTGGATGAGGGGAGCGGTGCTTCGGCTTGGCCCACAAGTTCTATACGGGAGAGCTGTGTGCTCCCCTCCTCAACCCCTAACGAACTCCTAAGTCATCATCTTCTAGTCTTTCTGGACAGTTATGCGCTTGCAGCCTTCGGAGGCTCTTCGCTCTGACTTTGTTTGAGCCCTACACTTTAATTTATTCTTTCTGGACACTGGAGTCACTAACTGGCATGTGTCTGCCTGTTGGAGTGCACCCATGCTCTACTCCAAATCAAAACAACCACTAAGCGTTTCTCGCGTGCAGACTGCCGCCCCTTCAGCTGCCCTAAGCCCCGCTCCCCGCCTGCAGACCAGAGCTTCCCGTCGTTTCCTCCTCCCCAGCCGGATGCGCTGGGACGAGGCCCAGAGGGAGGAGCGCACCCATAGCCTCTCGCGCACAGCCCCGCCCTGCGTAGAACTGGCTCAGGCTTCCGCTTCGGCGGGAATGCTGTATATAGTCAGGTCCGTTCCAGGGACCACTTAAACTTTTTAGTTGCTGTTGGTTGAACTGAGCATATCTCGTCTTAGAGCCCAAGAAATAGAACTTTAAGATATATACAGCATATATATATACACATATATATATATAACAAAAACAAAAAATATTTTCCCTCTGTCCCCTTTCCTCTCTTCCTCAAACGATGGCGCTTTTACTTTTTCAGTTGTTGCAAAGCTTCCCTGCCCTCTCACACCTTCTCCCTCTGTGTATTTATTAAAGAGAATCGTTTGGTTTCAGGAAGCTGCGCGCGGAGGATCGGGAGGGTCTGGGAGTGTGCAGGCAAGAGCCAAGTCAGGGTACAGGGGAGGGGGCTAGTCTGGGCCGGGGCGCAGGACTGAGCCCTTCACCAGGTCTAAGCACAGGGTCGCAGTTCCAGTTAAGAGATCAAAACCAAAAGAAAACAAAAAATAAAAATACAGCATTATGGAAAAACAAACAAACCCAGGCCCCAAACCCCGGTTCCAATTCCTCTGTCGGCTTCTCTCTCTTTAAACAACCCTGTTTTGTCTAGTGAGTTTTTAGTGCACCTTCATTCTCCGAAATCTGCGGAGAACCCACGCCTGTATATCAGTTTTGGCTTTGGCCTTTTCGTCCAGTAGGTGGGAAAGTAATTTGTAAATTTGATTTGTCCGATGTGAAGATCGCAAATTACTTGTTGAAATGTAAGGCAGTCCCCTTCCGCCCCCTTTATCTACATTATTTCCCGAAAATAAATGCAAATTAATGAACGGCTTGTCAGTGTTGCTCTTCTGCTTCCAGCCCAGGTCCTGGTCTTGGGTGGGTGGAGGGGACTAAAAAGAGGAAACCCCCGTGTTAATAACCCGCGTGTTAATAACCCGTGTGAAGCTGGAGGCCAAAGAAATGCTCTCCTAGGGAGGGTCCCCTCCTCCCGGTCAGCCCGGCCTCTTCCCCCAGGCGTTTTGACCCCGTATCCCCTCTCGCCATCCAGGACAGAGACAGGTGTCAGGACTCAATTCCCGAAGCAATTCCTTTCTCTTCAGAGGCAGGAGCCTGGCACTGATTTCTTCACCCTAATTGCTTGCACCAGAAAGAAGAGGGGGAGGGGAAGAGGGTCGGGAGGCGGGAAAGGATAGCTCTGTAATGCTCTCAGAGCTGAGCCAAAAAGGAAAAGAAAACAAAACGACAAAAAACCGATCCGTGTCTTGCATGTTGGCAGCAGACGACCTTCCTTTCTGCTGAGCTGTCCCCGGTGGCTTCACGGAGGCCGGGGGAATCCGAGTCATCCCTTCCACGTGCTAAGATGTCCCTTTAAACCCTCAGACCCTGCCAGAAGTAGCCAAAATATCTTTGTTCGTATTGCTAAGTTTCTTTAAAACGCAAACACAAAATCCAGAAAAGTCGATAGGGACGCGTTTCACTTTGGCAGGGGAAGAAGACTCCTGGCTCACACAAGGGGGTTCGGAAGGACGGGTCCACCTTCCCCTGAGGAAGACAGGGTAGGGGTGGGGATGGGGTGAGATGATCCTCCAGAAGACCCAGAGTCCATACTCTGGTCTGAAACCTCCTGGGTGTAAGGCCCAGAAGCTGCTCAACTTGTCCATGGGCGGGAAGGAAATAAGGAAACAACGAAAAGTTTCCTGCGAAGTGACCGACACACCCTATTCTTTTCATTCCGTGTAAGACCTGAGAACACAACGTGAGGCCGGGCTTGGAGAACGACCCCCTCCTCCAGGGTCCCGCGCCGAGCTAGGTCTCAGTGCTGTGAGCCCGGGCTGGAGGAAAACCCTCTCAGCCGCGTCCGCCCTCCGGACTCCGTAGGCCCGTCTCGGACTCCGTAGGCCCACGCCTTCCTACCCAACAAGCCCAATATCCCCGACTCCGCAAAGGCCCGCAGGAGGGCGCAGCCACGGCCCCTCCCAGCCTGGCCCCGCGGCGCTGCCGGCTGAGGGCGACCCAGCGCGCCGGTTCGGTGTGCGGCGGGGCCCCTGGAATGCGGGGCCCACACGTGCCGTGGAGTCCCGGCCGGCGCAAAGAGGCTTCCAGCTCGCGCGGCACGAGCCTGGGCACCGGGGGTGCAGGGCCTACTGGGCGCTCTCCTCAGCCGACCCTGCCTGGCCTTCCCCAGGGCCGCCCTGGTTCACGCAGCCGCCGCCAGGGCCGCTCGAGGTTCTGGGCTGCCTCCACCCGCAGCTCCCTGAGGCGGGTTCTGTGCGGCCCAGCGGTCCTCCTGGCTGCGCGGTGGAATGAAACCACGAGATCCGGCTCTGCACCCGCTCGGACAACCGTGTGGCCTCCGGAGCAAGGTACTCAACCCCCTGGGGCTCAATTTCGTCGCATTTGTTATTTGGCCGAACTCTGTCGGGTATGTTCTAGAACCTCACACTTTGGGCCGAGGCTTCGGGCACGTAGGTGAGACGCATCCCCGTGGCCTGGCCCCTCGGCGGCTTCCAGAAGCTTCGGTGCCCGTGTACTCAGGCAGACGGGGACCAGCGGCCGGGCGCGCGGAGGCCCGGCGGGAGTTCCCGCCCGGGGGACTAGGCCTCGAGAAGAGGCACGTGCTTCTTCCAGGGCCTCCCAGCCTGCGCCGAGGCCCCGCGGCGCTGAGTGGAAACCGGGAGCGGGAAGGCGCTGGGACACCTCAGGCTGCCGGGACGCGGGAGCTTGGGGGAGCGGGGAAAGTGCGTGGCCGCGGCGGGGGCGGCCGGAAGTGGCCGGACGGGGTGGGGGCGCCCAAGCGGCGCAGAGTGCAGGCGGCGGCGGCGGCGGGAGCGCGGCAGGTCCTTCCGGGCCACCTGTTACAGGCAGGTTCTCTGAGAACCGCCCTCAGCTCGCCATTCTTCTGAGGGAAGAGGTTTGTTTGGGTTTTGATGTTGGTGACACAATGGAAGCAGCTAGAATTGAAGCAATTTAAGGAGATTAAGCAACTTCAGAACACTTAGCAACGTTAAGACGTCAACAGTTTTGTTCCTTTGAGTGCTCAACGAAATCTTCATGTTTTCTACTCATGGCTTGTGTTCTCTGCTCAGACTCGGGGGGCAAAAAAGTCTACCTTACAGTGAACGTATGTGAGGTGCTTTAGGGCTAAAGGATAGGTCGTGTTTGTGTTTTTTAAATAATTTTTTAAAATTCTTAAAACCATCTCAAGGAGCACCGCATTAATTTGCTGAAGCTCTGAAAAGATTCAGTGAAGTAACGTCGTTTGTTGTAGAGCTTTTCAGTATTTTATAGTTAGTCAGTAGCTACTGAGGGCATATGGAAACAACATTTCTCAACGTTGTAAATGGGGGGTTTTTTTGGAAAAAAATTCTTAAATTTAAAAATTCTTTGGGGTATTAAACGTGAGAGGAAAATCAGGTAAAAAGGCACCGAATGTCAGCAAATTCATGCCGGATTCAGAGACCAGAAAACCGAGAGGTTTCAATTTTTGTGTCAAAAGAAAATTACCAGTTTTTTCATATATTTTGTTCAAAATAGTTTCACAGATAAATTGTGATTTTTTTTTCAGTTGTGAAAATGATAAATTCATGACTTTGGCAGAATAAATGAATGTTATTGATGTCATTAGGTACTGACAGGCACTAAGGTTTTCTTTAGAGATACAGAAATAAAATGTATCTGATATATTAAATGTAGTTAATATATACATTATTGGTAAAGAAAATCTGTATCATTACTATTCAAGACCAAAAAAAAAAAAAAAACCACTTGGCTTCTGTTGCAGAAGTAATTTAAGAACAGCATCAAGATATCTTTATAAAATTCCTTAATTGAAAACCTTAACATGTTCTCAACGAGTTATTCTATATTTTCCATACTGTCTCTCCCCCCATTGTCTAAAATGAGAATGAAAAAAGCTCATTGGCTCATTAATTTTAACTAAGGAATATTTATATTCAACAATACTTATAGTAAAAACCACCAACTAAAAAAGAATACTAAGTAATAACAATGCATTGCTTATTTGACAAGGAGAAAACATCTCCATTATCTTTAAGAAAGAATCTGTTTAATTAAATGTGTGAGTGTCTGGAATATACTTATTTGAAAAAGAGGGGTTTTGGGGGGGAGGGACTGTGTTTAGTTGATGGATCCTGATAAAGCAGTTGTGCTTCTTAATCATCCTGTTGATATTTATTGATATCTGAAAAAAGAATTGGATTTTTTTGGTGGGAGAGGGGAACATGCCATTTTGACCTAGTGATTCTTTAATCATGCTTTTAAAATGAGTTGGATTTTACTTACAACACTTTAGGTGAAGCCTTCCAGAAGTTTTTAAAAATCAAAAATATTTCCAAAAAACCTTCAGTTATTTAGGTGAAATGGCAGTTACATAAAATAGTCAAAGTTGAAACTACTTTTAAATATATCCAGTTTTTGCTTAGGGAAAAAAATAAAGCAAAGAAATGTATGGTGTGCTCACAACTAAAATCCATCTCCTAATTATGAAACTATACATTCTTATTTCTAGGACTATTATTTCAAAGATAGGGATATGCTTAAAAATATTTTGGAGTTCTTTCTAATCATATAGTACTTAGGCTCAATTTAATGCCAACCTATCAAAATTTAAACATTGAAAATCTATTGTGTTTCTAAAAATTGTACCCCTCCTACCCGCTTTGAATAATTTACTTGGTGGCTAATGAAATAAAAGACACAAAGTTCCATTCCATTCCAAGTGTCATAAGTACTTTGTTTTTCAAAGGTTAATCTTTATTGAACATCTTATAAAAACTATTTTAGGAAATTTAGAAATTCTTTTAAAGTGGATTGTAAAATTAGGATTTAAGGAACTTGAGTCACAATTTTTTCAGGATTGAAGTAGAGTATAAATAAATCATAACTAATTTTGACATTTGGGGTAAAGTTAATTAAAATGTAGGAATAAATGGTCTTTGATTCAACAACTTGGTGTTTAAAGAGCTTATAAAATATTTTTAGTACACAAATATTATGTCTGTTCAAAGCTCTAAATGCTTATAAGATATACCATCATCTGTCATAGCTATTTAAATGCAGGAATCATATTTCCTTTTTAAAGTTTAGTTTAAAAACTTTATTGTGTAATATACATACAAAAGAAAGTATAAAACAGGTTTCTACAATTTAAAGAGAAAGGAAAATATAACCGGAGCAACAAGTTCTCAACAAATACTTTGAAAAGTAGATTTGAGATAGGTCATAATATTAGTGTTTAAATTTGATGTTACATCAATTATGTCTATTATTGTCCCAGGGATTTTGGTAAATCCTTTAGAGTAGTGGCTATTAATATCTATAGGGACACTTTTTAAGGCAGAAAAACAGTTAAAACCATAGGATATGAAAGTTCTATAGGCCTTTGAAAAGTCCATAGGGTTTCTATTTTGGTAGAAAAACTGTGCTTATATCTACTTATATTTTTTGACAAAGGAGCACCACAAGAATCTATCTTCTTGTTTCCCAAGCATGGATATTTGACCTCATCCAAAGCTGTGGCTTCAACTCTTGATTTCATTACTGGTGATCCACAAATTCGTATTTCTAGCTCACACCTCTCTGTTGGACTTCATATACCTGTATATACACTGAAAAGAGGCCATTGACTTTTAGCTCTTAGGAAGTTAATGATATGATGTCTGGGTCTTGCTTCAAATACTAGAGGAAGAGAGGGAATGGGTGGAGTATAGATGAAACAAGATTATTATGAGTTTTTAATTGTTGACGCTGAGTGAGAATACATACAACTTCATTACACTCTACTTTTGTGTATTCAAATTTTCCCATAATAAAAGGTGAGTAAAAATATTTATTAATTTGTGGAAAGTAGTTTTTGCAGTGTATTGAGGAAACTGAGCTTCCCATCTTTGGGGCTCATACAATATTGTTCACATAAATCACTTTCTTTATCTGTTCTCAAGTCTTGTGAGGTTGGTTGGTGTGAGGCTCAGGGTGGTTTGGTTATTTACTCAAGATCACATAGCTGGTAAATGGCAGAATTTGGCAGAACTCGGTCTTCAGATTCCATGTTCATTTGGCTATAAGAGCTACCTAAAATATGTTAACAAACATTAATTTTAAAAAGAGACACCATATTACGAATCAGATTACCAGATTGACATCAACAAACATGCTTTATCTGAGTTCAAAATTCGAGTTTTGGTAAACTGAAAATTATTTCCTAGGACATTATTACATTTATGTTCCTGGGCATCACTTCAATATCATTTAATGAGTGTTCGGAAAGATTAACAGAGTGTTAAATGAGAAGACTAGTCATACCAGGTCTATCTCACCTTTTAATTTCTTATTAATTTTAATTCCTTACTAATTTTTAATTTCTAAGTAATCTTAAAATTCCTGTTTTTTTCATGTTTATGAGTAGTGTTTTCTATTCTTGGCTGAGCCTTTTTTGCTTCTCAGAATATTGCTTTGCTATGTTATAGGAGGTCTAATACAGGGAAAGTTGTGTAAACCAGACATGGAGTTGAGATTCGGTTAATGACTTGTAAATGAGGC
This sequence comes from Eschrichtius robustus, assembly GCF_028021215.1. Taxonomy (NCBI): domain Eukaryota; kingdom Metazoa; phylum Chordata; class Mammalia; order Artiodactyla; family Eschrichtiidae; genus Eschrichtius; species Eschrichtius robustus. The sequence goes on from NC_090838.1 coordinate 53,973,663, forward strand.
TTAATTTATTTGTTAACAGATATTTGGAATCTTTTTTCTAACTATGCTAACTTCAGAACTTCTCTTCAAGTTTTGAAGTTTGTAGCTTAATTTTAAAAATCTCACTGAGCAAATCCTTGTCATTTTAGGGTAAATTTTATTTTTCAGAGCTAACTCTGAAAATTAAAAAATGGGTTAACAAGTTGAGTAATATAGCTCACATAACTTTATAGATACTGATTTCCTTTATTGAAAAGCAAAAAGCAGAAGTCTTGTTTAAATTGTATCTTTATTTCCTCAGGTTTTAAAAACCGTTCATCTCATGCTTCTATTCCTGCTACTGACCTCTTCAATTTTCCTCTTACCTGATGTAAAAAAACAAAGGTTGTCTGTTCATTTTTATTAATGTTTGGAGAAGAAAAAAACTAGCATCTCTTTTCTCTCTGTATTTCTTTGGGTGAGACATGAACTAATCTTTTTTTCAGATCAGCACCTGATAATTCCTGCGTGCCTTTTTTTTTTAAGATTTTTTTTTTTTTTTGATGTAGACCATTTTTAAAGTCTTTATTGACTTTGTTACAGTATTCCTTCTGTTTTATGTTTTGGTGTTTTGGCCATGAGGCACGTGGAATCTTAGCTCCACGACCAGGGATCGAACCTGCATCCCCTGCATTGGAAGGTAAAATCTTAACCACTGGACAGCGAGGGAAGTCCCCCTGCATGCCTTTTCATTTGTACATTTTGGAATTGAGATCCACTCCCCTCCCCAAGATTGTATTCCACTAAATCTGTTATTCCAAGAGGGATTAGAAGTCAGTGGGGGTCCTAGAGTAAGAGAAGGCTAAGAGATAGGGCTAAGTTTTCCATTACTTGAAGTGCTTGGCGCAATGGCAGGCACATGGTAGGTCTCAAAGGTTTGTTGTGTGAATGAAAGAATGAAATCCAGTCATCAGACTTGAAACAGATTTAAATGTAGTTTATCTCAGAAATAGAGTTGTCCTTTTTCTTTGTGGTATTCAGTTAGTTTAAATGGATTAGATAGCATGTTTTCTTTATCTCTTTTAATCATCCTTAGAATCAAGATCTTTTGGTTACTTCTTACTCTTACATCTTTTATTAGATTTAAGACCATTTCAAAATTTAGTTCATTAAAATTTTAAGTTATAAAATATATTTTAAAGTCCACAAAATGTATATGTATGTTTCATCAGTTGGTTATCAACTTATGAAATCACCACATTGAGGTCAAGGAGTGGAGCATTATTGGGACCACAGAAATCCCTGAGTATCTCTTGCCCATTACAAGCACTTCTGTCTCCCCAGAGGTAACCACTATCCTATAATTTATAGTAGTGGTTTTCTTGCATTTCTCTTTTATATATATATTTTTAAATTTTTATTTATTTATTTATTTTTGGCTGAGTTGGGTCTTCGTTGCTGTGCATGGGCTTTCTACTTGCGGCGAGCAGGGGCGACTCTTCATTGTGGTGCGCAGGCTTCTTATTGTAGTGGCTTCTCTTGTTGTGGAGCATGGGCTCTAGGCATACGGGCTTCAATAGTTGCAGCACGCGGGCTCAGTAGTTGTGGCTCGTGGACTCTAGAGTGCAGGCTCAGTTGTGGCGCACAGGCCTAGTTGCTCCGCGGCATGTGGGATCTTCCTGGCCCAGGGCTTGAACCCATGTCCTCTTCATTGGCAGGCGGACTCTCAACTGTTTTGCCACCAAGGAAGTTCCTGCATTTCTCTTTTAACTTAACCACCTGTACATGCGTTCATAAACAATATGTATTTATTTCGAATTTTATATGAAATTATTTTTGTAACTTGCTTTTTTCACTTAACATTATGTTTATAAGATTCATCCATGTCATTGTGCATTTCTATAGCTTCTTCACTTTCATTGCTATATGCTGTATAGTATTCCATTGTATGAATATACTACAATTTATTTATTTATTTAAAATTTTTATTTTATATTGGAGCATAGTTGATTAACAATGTTGTGTTAGTTTCAAGTGTACAGCAAAGTGATTCAGTTATACATATACATCATTTGTTCTACTGTTGATAGGTATTTGGGATGTTTCTAGTTAGGGGAAATTACAAGGATGCTGCTCTGAACATTCTTTTATGTGTATCCTGGTGCACATAAAGATGCAAATCTCTAGAGTATATCCTAGGAGTGAAATTTCTGAGCCATAAGGGATGCATATTTTCAACTTGACTAGATACTGGCACAGTTTTCCAAATCGGTTATGTTAATTTATATTCCCAAATAGTGTATGAGAATTTCAGTTGCTCCATATCTTTGCCAAAGCTTAGTATTATTAACGTTTTAAAATTTTGTCAATTTGTTGGGTGTGTAGTAATATCTCATTATGGTTTTTAATTTGTATTTTCTTGATTACTGGTGAGATTGAGCCCCTATTCTTTTTTTTTTTTTTAAGTGTTTTGTTTTTATTTATTTATGGCTGTGTTGGGTCTTCGTTTCTGTGCGAGGGCTTTCTCTAGTTGTGGCAAGTGGGGGCCACTCTTCATCGCGGTGCGCAGGCCTCTCACTATCGCGGCCTCTCTTGTTGCCGAGCACAGGCTCCAGACGCGCAGGCTCAGTAATTGTGGCTCATGGGCCTAGTTGCTCCATGGCATGTGGGATCTTCCCAGACCAGGGCTCGAACCCATGTCCCCTGCATTGGCAGGCAGATTCTCAGCCACTGCGCCACCAGGGAAGCCCGAGCCCCTATTCTTATATTTGTTGTTTATTTGGGTATCTTCTTTTGTGGAGTGCCTATTCTTATATTTCCCTCTTTTTGTTTTAGATTGTCTACCTTTTCTCTTTGATTTGTAAGAACTCTTTACATATTTTGAATTCAAGTCCTTTGTCACTTATATGTGTTGCATATATTTTTCCCATTTTGTGGATTGTCCTTTCATTCTTTCTTAAAGTGTTTTTAAGTAGCCGAATATGTTAATCTTTTCCATTATGATTGGTGTCTTTTGTGTGTCTTTTTTAGGAAATCCTTTCTTAACTCATAATCATGAAAATATTTCCCCATATTTTCTTATCAAAGATTTCTTTTAAAAGTTTTGCCATAGATATTTATCATCTGACTTTTTTGTAGTATGCAGTATTTGGCAATGGTTCCTCTTCTTCTGTCTTGAAACTTCATCTGCTCACATGACTGCAAATGTCATCTTTATGTTGCTAATTCCAAAAATCTGTATTTTTGGTATTGACTATACTCATTAGCTGAGATCCTTATTTCCAACTGCCTCCTGGATCTTTCCACTTGAATGTCTTGCAAATATCTGCAAATGTATCAGTTCACAGCTCATTTAAAAAAATCTTTATTGTTTTCTGTTTAGATTAATCATCATACAAGCCAAAATACATGGTGGAATCTCTGACTCTTCTTTTCTTACCTTCTTCATCCAAATACCCATCATGTCCAAGTGATTCTGCTTCTGAAATGCATGTCAAATCCATTCATTCCCTTCTCTCCAGTTCTACAATTACTGCTCAGAGTTCTACCTAGTCTGGTATAATAGCCTTCTAATTGGTTTTCCTGCCTTCCTTCTATCCCCCTTCTCTAGTCAGTCATTCACACTGCCACAGAGTTTTCTTTCTAAGACACAAATCACACCTCTTTCCTGCTTTTATGACTTTTCGTTGCCTTCATTATAACAAAAAGTTCAAATTCCTTCACATGGCTTCTACCACTACTCTGCAGAAATCTCATGTTTTAGCCACACCAGGCTACTTATTGTTTCCCAGAGAAACTGTGTACTTTCACTGTGCCTTTTTTCATGTTGTTCCCTCTGCTTGGAATAGTCTTCCTTCTACCTCTTCCCACTGGGAAAATCCTATTCCTTCTACCACCATTCCCAGAAAGAATTAATCCTTCCTGTCTCTGGGCTTCCCATAGCACTTTGTTTATACCTTTATTGCAGTACTCATCATATTGCTTTATATTTGTTACTTTATGTATCTGTCTCCTATGCCAGACTATGAGGTTTTTGAAGACAGAGAATATGTTTTATTAATCTTTTTATTCTCAGAATCTAGCAGTGCCTGGTACAAAATAATACTCAATAAATACTGGAGTTAAATAATTGTGCTAACCTTAAAAAAGAAAATAGAAGTGTATGCATTGACTTAAGAGTTGTGAGCAAGGAAAAATGTTCGTGGAAGAGTACAATGGACTGTTTTATGTGAGTGGGTTCCAGCCGAAAAGATTAGAACATGTTGCTCTGGCTCAATACTAACTGAAGGGACAAGAATAATCTTAAAAGAATAAATAAAATTGACTGAGTTCTCATTTTTTAAAGGCTGACTTAAGTTTCAAATGAACTTGAAATACCAAGTTAAATTCGTTTTTAAAATGTAAGAAGTTCACAGTACTGCTGGAGAAATTTGTGTCTTTTTCAGAGAACACATTAATGAGCATAATCTATTACTACAAGTTTTTATAATACCAAATACATCTGTTTTGACAGTGCTTACTAACTTTTACTCTGTAAGGTGCTGGTAAATCAGAACAGTGACAGGTTAATAGTTCTTGCATGTACTATTTCTGTAGACTCATGAAAATTAGAACTTCTGGTGACTAGAATACAAATACTCAACTAAGGTTCACAGAGCACAGGCACAACACAATTAAATTGGGCCTAGATAGTTTATTACAGTTCATCTGGAGGAAGCAGGGTTAGTGTTCAGTAACATTCTTATCTTTCTTTTCATGTTAACTGATTAATTGTATGAACAAAATTATTCTAAATACAAAATGTTCTTAGTAGATAAATTTAAAGAGCAAATTGATTTTTCATTTAAATATTTTGTATTGTTTATATCCGGAATTCTGATTGGAGTAAATCTTTTTAAAGGAAGCTTTAAAAAGTTCATCTGTATCTGCAGGTAAGGTATCTTTTGATGATGAATTTATAAAATAAATCAGCCCCTAATCAAAAAAGCAACTTCCAGATAAACATGGTCAATTGAATACATGTGTTTATTTTCACTCCCTCTTGAAAACGTACTACTAAAATGAAAGTCAAGGAATAAAGAAAGGCATGAACTCCAGAAGGACAAAGAGAAGTTGAGAGGAGATGTCAACAGAATTTTGGAAGCTGGGACATCAGTAGGTGAGTGGTAGCTAACTTAGTAAAGAAAGCTTAACCCTTAGTCTGTACAGCTGCCTTCCACCTGCCACACCTGGCTAGCCAAGATAGCAGTTATTAGCCAATGGCTGTACAGATACCGATGGTTTCCAGGCAAGTGGCCAGCATGAACTTGGTAGGGAACCAAAGCTCTGTCTTGGATGATATGATTGCAATACATGTGCCTAGACTCTTTGAGCCTGGGAATAACAACATTCATGGCTGAAATATGCTATGTAAGCATATATTATGAATAATTGCAGCAGTAAGATGATGGCATCTAAGGAATACCCTCAGTGGCTCTGTTAATTCAACAAGGGTATCATAAGTCTAGATATTATGCAATTATAATATCTAGAGCTACACAGTCCAGTATGGTAGCCAGTAGCCACATGTGGCTTTTGAGCTATTGAAATATGACTGATTTGGATGGAGATGTAACTTTTTTGTTCTATTTATTTATTTGGTTGCACTGGGTCTTAGTTGCGGCTCACGGGCTACTTAGTTGTGGCACGTGGGCTCCTTAGTTGTGGCATGCAGAACTCTTAGTTGCAGCACGCATGTGGGATCCCTGACCAGGGATCGAACCTGGGCCCCCTGCATTGGGAGCATGGAGTCTTATCCACTGTGCCACCAGGGAAGTCTCCCCGAGATGTAATTTAAGGATAAAATTCACCCTGAATTTCAAAGACTCAGTATTTTAAAATGTAAAATATCTCATTAATAATTTTATATTATGTAGCTGCTTGTGGAAGTATGTATATATTGTCTTAAATAAATTATTGAAAATATTTCACCTGTTTCTTTTTTACTTTTCTAACGTGAATACTAAACAATTTTAAGTTACATATGTGCTCTTATTATTTTTCTTTTATACAGCTCTGAAGAGAGGTATTGATCCTCAGGGCTGGCTAGTATTGTTCCCTGGTCTGTTTACACGGGTGTTTAAAAAGAAGGTATTCTAAATGGGGACTTGTGCCATGCTGTGCAGCATCTCTCAGTAGCACCTAAAGTACTGCAGTATGTACCTTTGCCAAACTACAAAATTAATGGCGTATGAGTCTGTTTATTGAATAAAAGGGAATAGTCTAAACTTATCAATAGACATCTTGCTAAAATTTGTAATTTTCTTGTTATCCATTTACCATGTCTCTTCAGCACAACTGAATCCCTATAACTCCCTGTAGCTGATTACTGAATGTTATAAGAGAAAACTACACAGTTGAGCCAACTGAAAATACCGTAGTTTTGGTTACCAACCTGGCCTTGGGTTCTCATTCTTTCTAGCTATATTTTCATGTTTTCCTTTTTTTAAAAATTAATTAATTCATTCATTAATTTGTTTTCTGGCTGTGTTGGGTCTTCACTGCTGCAACTTTCTTTAGTTTTTCGGCGAGTGGGGGCTACTCTTCCTTGCGGTGCGCAGGCTTCTCATTGTGGTGGCTGCTCTTTGTTGCAGAGCACGGGCTCTAGGCGCACAGGCTTTAGTAGTTGTGGCTCGCAGGCTCTAGAGTGCAGGCTCAGTAGTTGTGGCACATGGGCCCAGCTGCTCTGCGGCATGTGGGCTCTTCCTGGACCATGGCTTGAACGCATGTCTCCTGCATTGGCAGGCAGATTCTTAACCACTGTGCCACCAGGGAAGTCCCTCATGTTTTCCTAATCATCTCTTTAACTTAGTCCTGATAGTGGCCATTTAAAACGTCTTTCATTCTTCTCAGACCTCTTATCCTTGTTCTTAGAAGATGACCTTGCTTCCTACTTCACTGAGAAAATGCTGTAGTAGGCATCAAAGAAGAATGCCTTTGACTTTCGATTTTTGTGTATATATTTATATATATGCCGTACCTACAGTCTAAGTGCACTAATAGCACTGTCCAGTTCTCGTCTCCTGTCTCAGGATAATCTCTGTTTCTGTGTTCTGTATCGCATACCCTCTATTTTGGCATCTTCAGTTTTTTTTCCTTCTCTATTGGCTTCATCCCAACAGTACTTAAACATGCTTTAACCTCTGCCATCTTAAAAAAATCTTCTCTTGACATCTTGTCCTCCTATATACCACTAGGTCTTCTTCTGTTTAACTGTTGAGCTTCTTGAAAAAACTGTCTATTTGTTGTTTCCCCATTCCCACCTTCTAGTCACTCTTTAATTCACTGCAATAAAGCTTCTGCTCTGGAGACTGCTTTTGCCAGAGTCACTAGTAACTTATATGTTTGTGATCTGAGGGAACAATTTTCAGTCTTAATCATAGTTAATCTTTCTACAGCATTTGACACTAATAGTCATTTTCTCTTCTATGAAATACTTTTTCCCCTTGTTTTTTGTGATACTGTACTCTTCTGGTTTTTATTATAATGTCCCTTCTTCATAGTCTCCTTTGTGATTCCCTCTTTCCTGTATGGAGAGAATATGCCTGAAGGTACGTGGAGAGAAAGAAAGGCCTGGACATTCCAGCATCCCAGGTGAATCCAGACTTTTAGATGTTCCTGCCAAGATGCCAGACCTATGAGAGAGCCACCTTACATGCTCCATACCCAGAAAGTTCCCAGATAACTTCAGCCACAGGTGACATCACATGAAGCTGTAGAACTGCCTAACTGAGCCCAGTTAATCCACAGAATAATGAGAGATAACAAAATGGTTGTTGTTTTAAACCCTAAACTTGCGGTGGTTTATTTCACAATGGATAAAACCAAAACAAACTCTCTCTCTGTTCTGTTTACTACTTCAGTCTCATCTCTGATAATTCACCTTTGACACTTTAAGATCCACCTCCAGTAAGCTGCTTGAAGTTTCCTGAATGAACTCTACTTTTTCTTCTAGATTTTTTCCTCCCAGTGTCAGCAACATTTTCTTCTTTTTTAAAAAATATTTATTTAGGCTGCGCCAGGTCTTATTTGCAGCATGCGGGATCTTCGTTGCAGCATGCATGCGGGATCTAGTTCCCTGATCAGGGATCGAACCTGGGCCCCCTGCATTGGGAGCACGGAGTCTTACCCACTGGACCACCAGGGAAGTCCCCATTTTCTTTTCAACTTACACCCTCCCCCCACCAAATTCCTACTCAACTTTCAAGTTTTTACTCAGATATCCCTAAAACCCTGGATGAATAAGTTAATTGCCTTGCTGTGTCCTCTCATAGTAGCAAGTACTCTTACTGGCAGTATAATGGTTGAAAATATAGTGTCAAGTAGTGTAATATTTTGCAAGTTACTAAGGCTTCCTAACCTTCAGTTTATTCATCAGTAAAATGAGGATGATAATAATGGCAATTACCTAGTTTGTTGGGTGCATGTAAGAGTACTCAAAAAATACTAGCTTTTATTAATGTTATTAATCATAAGTGCCTTTTCATCACTTTATCCCTACAATCTAGCCAAGTGCCTGGCACCAAGTGTCTAGCCAAGTGTCTTACTTCCAAAATTTTTTCATTACTCCAGTTAGAAAGTCTGTCCCATTAAGCAAGAACTTCCCATTAACTCCTCCCCCCAGAATCTGGTAACCTCTAGTCTACTTTCTTTCTCTATGAATTTGCTTATTCTGGATATCTCATATAAGTGAAAACACAATATGTGTCCTTCTGTAACAGGCTTGTTTCACTTAGCATAATGTCTTCAAGGTTCATCCATACTGTAGCAAGTGCCAGAATTTTCTTCCTTTTTAAGGATGAATATTACATTGTATGTATATACCACATTTTGTTTGTCCATTCATCTGTCGGTGAACACTTGGCTTGCTACTGGCTATTGTAGATAATACTGCTCTGAACATAAGTGTACAAATTTATTAGTTTACTAGGGTTTCGATAACAAAATACCACTGACTGGGTGGCTTAACCAACAGTAATTTATTTTCTCACAGTTCTAGAGGCTAGAAATCTGAGATCAAGGTGTCATCAGAGTTGATTTCTCCTGAGGCCTCTCTCCTTGGCTTGCAGTTGGCTGCCTTCTTGTTGTGTTCTCACGTGGCCTTTTCTCTGTGTGTTCACATCCCTGGTGTCTCTTCCTCCTCTTAAAAGATAACAAGTTGTATTGGATTATGGCTCACCATTTGAACTTATTTAACCTTAATTACCTATTTAAATACCTTATCTCCAAATACAGTCACATTCTGTGGTGTACTGGGGATTAGGACTTAAATGTATGACTTTTAGGGGTACACAGTTCAGTTCATAACAAGAAATGTCTGTTTGAGACCCTGCTTTCAATACTTTCAGGTGTATTCCACAGAAGTGGAATTGCTAGGTTGTGTGGTAATTCTATTTAAAAATTTTTGAAGGACCAGTATACTGCTTTGTATAGTGGCTGCGCCATTTTACATTCTCGCCAACTGTACACAAAGCTTCCAGTTTTTCTACATATTCACCAACAGTTGTTATTTTCTGTTTTTTTGTTTGTTTTTGTTTTTATTTTTTTTTAATAAATTTGTTTATTTTATTTATTTATTTTTGGCTGCGTTGGGTCTTCATTGCTGTGCGTGGGCTTGCTCTAGTTGTGGCGAGCGGGGGCTTCTCTTGTTGCAGAGCACGGCCTCTAGGCGCACGGGCTTCAGTAGTTGTGCCTCAGTAGTTGTGGCGCACGGGCTTAGTTGCTCCGCGGCATGTGGGATCTTCCCAGACCAGGGCTCGAACCCGTGTCCCCTGCATTGGCAGACGGATTCTTAACCACTGCGCCACCAAGGAAGCCCCTGTTTTTGTTTTTTAGATAGTAGCACTTCTAATCGGTGTTAGGAGGATTTTATTATTTTTGATACTGTTATGAATGAAATTGCTTTCTTCTTTTTCAGATTGTTCATTGCTAGTGTATAGAAATACAACTGATTTTTACCTGTTGATTTTGTATCTTGCAGCTTTGTTGAATTTATTTCTTAGCTCTAACAGTTTTGTTTTGTGGATTCTTTAGTCTTCTACCTAGAAGATCATATAAACTACAAATAGACATAGTTTTATTTCTTCCTTTTCAATATGGATGCCTTTTATTTTTCTTACCTAATTGCTCTGGCTAGAGTTTCCAGCACTATGTTGAATAGAAGTGGCAAAAGTGGACATCCTTGTTTTATTCCTGATTTTAAAGGAAACCAAGCCTGTTTTTTCCATAAAGTAAAATCTTCCACAAATGGAGAGTGGTCTTTCACATTTGGGATATAATTCTCATTAGCTTGCTTTGAATGAGGAAATACAATCACTTATTAAGAACAAGAGGAAAAAAGTGTGGGATGGAAAGAGTTGGGACAAAGCTAGGCCGAAGTTGGGATGATAGACAGGTATGGGAGAACATTACAAGGCATGACAAGATGTTCAAAGAGAGGTGGGGTCAGGAACATACAAGAATCATCCCACCACTAGGAGGCAGTCCCTAGCTGCCTTAGGGCTAGATCCTGAACAAATGGATAGGACTCTACAAGTTATTAGCAACTGTAATGGATGTTCATAGCATATGACAGGTATTTTTATAAATTAGGAATGAACAGGAAGTGAAAAATAAGTGTAGTTCATAAAAGCTCCCTGTAAACTTGGCTTCATTGATATAGAGTGCATGTAGTTATTATCTACACTTTAAGAGTGAAAGAAGGTGCTACTAATGATCTTCCCTGAAAAGCAGATGTGAACTGATTGTCCCAAGCAGACTGGGACATAGGATATCCTATTGTAGAGCTCTTCTCATTCATAGCAATAGATTACAACTGCAGTTAATCTTAGGAATGTTTAGTCATGATGGCATATTGATTAATTTCTGTGAGAAACTGACTGCTAAAACAATCTAGATGTGGGTTCATAAGGTTGAGAAATTTAGTGTAAATCACTTCAGATTACAAATGAACATAGATAATAAAGGATAATTTACGAAGAATGTAGAGATCTTTGTTGCTGTTACCTTTATTATTGCACATAACTAAATCTAGGCTCTAAGTTGGACTGCCCTTTAGGCAACTTTTTTTGTCTGTTACACTGAGTCAGAGTAATTCTTACAGTGATGTAACTTTCTGTGGTGATTGATGATGAGTTTATAGCTCATTTATTTTATTTTTTTAAGAATTTTTTGATGTGGACCATTTTTAAAGTCTTTATTGAGTTTGTTACAATATTGCTTCTGTTTTTTGTTTTGGTTTTTTGGCCGTGAGGCATGTGGGATCTTAGCTTCCCGACCAGGGATCGAACCCGCACCCCCAGCATTGGAAGGCAAAGTCTTAACCACTTAACCACTTCCAGGACTGCCCTAGAAGTCCCCTATAGCTCATTTATGCTTACTGTTATTTTCTGAAAGTTTATAATAGCATCTATGAGTCAACTGATTCACCTATATATGACAGAATCCATTTTCTGTAAGTAGTATGTCTTTCTTTTGGAAAAACCTCCTCCATGAAAGGATGTATATGTTACTTAGGTACAGGGCTACAATCTTTGCTATCAACCTAAAACTTTAGGAATTTATGTCATAACATATTAGTAAACTGTCATGACTATGACAGTGTGGTCTATAACTTTTCTTAAATTTTAAAAAGTAATTAGTTTATATTTTTGTTACATTATATTATATTTTTAATATATAGTTTTTTTAGTTTATATTTTCACAAATGTTCAGAAGGTAACTGGCATTTAGTTCTTTAATTATTTTGACTATTGCTTTGTTTCCTTCCCTACCCTGTAAGTTCCATGAAGGCATACAGACCTGTGCTACACCTCTTTGAGCTTCAGTGTAATCAAGTGCTAGGCACATAGTAAAGGCTTACTGATAAATGGTTATGTCTTAAACATACCATATTTTCCAGTATTTACCTTAACCATACCATATTTGTGGTTTTGTTTAATTTATTCATGATTTTGTTCAATCATAGGTTGTCTTAATTCAAATTCTCATCTTTACGGAACTAAAGCTTATAGATCAATGGTTCTCAATCTCATCAGACTGAACATCCTTCTTTTAAAAATTAATGCTTTGTAACATCCAGTGTATTATCCTGAAATAAAATTTATAGGCAATACAACCTATTTATACATCTAATTTTGAAAGACAGTATAATGTTTGAAATCGTATTAAGGAGCAATAAAGGAAATGGATTTATTATAAAATATTAGATTTCAATATATAAATGCTCAGGCATTATTACACTGGAAGTCCTGAGGAAGTAAGCAGATCTTTGTACTTGTACCAAAATCACTGTGAAATAGATGGCTACATATGCAAACTGATAGAGGTGCGTTGTATTGATGTTTAAAATATCATGAGTGGTGTTTCTTTTAGTAGTGATTTTCTGCAGTGGTGAACTATTCTTGAAAAAAAATTCCAAACTTTGTATTACTGAAAAATTCAGCGCATGTCAATACCATGCAAGAATATATTGTATTTATATGTAATACGAAGTTAGATTATAGGCTCGAGTAATTATAAATAAGTTTTTCCCTTATATGGCTGTCAGGAGTTTGGAAGTCATGGGTCAGTTCTTTGTTCTTGGAACTGTCCTACTTCCCGCCCACTTGCTTCTTGCCCATTTATATCAGTAACACCTCACCTGTCCCAATAATTATAACACATTAACCAAAAATGCCCCCCAAAATTTCCAAAAATATTTAAAGACTCTTTTAATTTCCACAAATTAAAAAAACTCCCCTTTCTTAGAGGATTCTGCCCCATTGAGAATAATGTTGAAAATGATTTTTATTTTCAAATAGAATCGGCATTCCTCTAATGGTGTTTTGTGATAAACTAGTTTTGGACATGTTAATGCCCTTGAGGGAGAAAATATTCTATGGTCAAAGCAAAATAGTTTACTTTTTCTCTGAACTGCGTAACTTTTCATAGCCTTCCCCCCCCCCCCCAATTTATTTATTTATTTATTTATTTTTGGCTGTGTTGGGTCTTTATTGCTGCGCACCGGCTTTCTCTAGTTGCGGCGAGCGGGGGCTACTCTTTGTTGCGGTGCACGGGCTTCTCATTGCAATGGCTTCTCTTGTTGCGGAGCATGGCCTCTAGGCGCACAGGCTTCAGTAGTTGTAGCACACAGGCTCAGTAGTTGTAGCTTGCGGGCTCTAGAGCACAGGCTCAGTAGTTGGGGTGCACGGGCTTAGTTGCTCCACGGCATGTGGGATCTTCCCGGACCAGGGATCGAACCTGCATCCCCTGCATTGTCAGGCGGATTCTTAACAACTGCGCCACCAGGGAAGTCTGATGACTTTTCATAACCTTTAATGTGCTAATAGATATTGTCAATCTACCAGAGGAAGATGCAGTGTTCCCAAAACGGCTCCATTGTGGAGTCCTTTTGAAATTGCAGAATTAGATTACTTAAAAATATAGTCCCGTTAGGCATATTAAATCCTGTGGGTTGAACTTTGAAGATAAAGACATGAATGTCTGCAATGTACTCTATTTATAGTGGGATGTAGGGCTTGAACCCGTGTCACCTGCATTGGCAGGAGGGTTCTTTTTTTTTTAGAAGGGTCATTCATTCATTTATTTATTCCTTCATTCATTCAGGCAGGAAACCCTCGTATATATTTTTTTGTTTGTTTTCATTTTTGGCTGTGTTGGGTCTTCGTTGCTGTGCCTGGGCTTTCTCTAGTTGTGGCGAATGGGGGCTACTCTTCGTTGTGGTGCGCGGGCTTCTCATTGCAGTGGCTTCTCTTGTTGCAGAGCATGGGCTCCAGGTGCGCGGGCTTCAGTAGTTGTGGCACGGGGGCTCAGTAGTTGTGGCTTGCAAGCTCTAGAGCATAAGCTCAGTAGTTGTGGCACACGGGCTTAGTTGCTCCGTGGCATGTGGGATCTTCCCGGACCAGGGCTCGAACCCTTGTCCCCTGCATTGGCAGGCAGATTCTTAACCACTGCACCACCAGGGAAGCCCCTGGCAGGAGGATTCTTAACCACTGCACCACCAGGGAAGTCCCTTGTTGGTAGTTTTTAAAATTCATAAAGACGTTATATGCAATTTAGAGAAGACAACTCAATGTAAAATATATGAATGCATCTCTAAAAAGATACCAAAGTGAACACAGAAATAAGTTAGATTCTTTGGAGAAATCTCAAGCAGTGTTGAAGAAGATCAGATGGAAGAGTCAAAGGGAATGAAATGCACTAAAGAAAGGAAAGAACACAAGTAAAGATTTTTTATTAATTTTTATTGGAGTATAGTTGCTTTACAATGTTGTGTTAGTTTCTGCTGTACAGCAAAGTGAATCAGCTATACATATACATATATCCCCTCTTTTTTGGATTTCCTTCCTATTTAGATCACCACAGAGCACTGAGTAGAGTTCCCTGTACTATACAGTAGGCTCTCACTAGTTATCTATTTTATAAATAGTAGTGTATATATAGTCAATCCCAATCTCCCAATCCATCCCACCTTTCCTTCCCCCCTGGTATCCATATTCTCTACGTCTGTGTCTCTGTTTCTGCTTTGCAGATAAGTTCATATGTATCAGTTTTCTAGATTCCACATATAAGTGATATTATATGATATTTGTTTTTCTCTTTCTGACTTCACTCTGTATGACAGTGTCTAGGTCCGTCCACATCTCTGCAAATTGCACAATTTCATTCCTTTTTATGGCTGAGTAATGTTCCATTGTATATATGCACCACATCTTCTTTATCCATTCCTCTGTTGATGGACATTTAGGTTGTTTCCATGTCCTGGCTCTTGTAAATAGTGCTGCAATGAACACTGGGGTGTGTTCATTGTGTTCACGTGTCTTTTCTAATTATGGTTTTCTCTGGGTATATGCCCATCAGTGGGATTGTTGGGTCATATGGTAGTCCTATTTTTAGTTTTTTAAGGAACCTCCATACTATTCTCCATAGTGACTGTATCAGTTTACATTCCCACTAATAGTGTAAGAGGGTTCCCATTTCTCCACACCCTCTCCAGCATTTATTGTTTGTAGATTTTTTGATGATGGCCATTCTGACAGGTGTGAGGTTATACCTCATAGTTTTGATTTGCGTTTGTCTAATAATTAGTGATATTGAACATCTTTTCATGTGTTTGTTGGCCATCTGCATGTCTTCTTTGGAGAAATGTCTATTTAGGTCTTCCACTCTTTTTTTGATTGGGTTGTTTGTTTTTTTGATATTGAGCTGCATGAGCTGTTTGTATATTTTGGAGATTAATCTCTTGTCAGTTGCTTCATTTGCAAATATTTTTCTCACATTCTGAGGGTTGTCTTTTCGTCTTATGTATGGTTTCCTTTGCTGTGCAAAAGCTTTTAAGTTTAATTAGGTCCCATTTGTTTATTTTTGTTTTTATTTTCATTACTCTAGGAGGTGGGTCAAAAAAGATGTTGCTGCGACTTATGTCAAGGAGAGAACACAAATAAATAGAATCTGTAGAAATTGCTACTTCTTGCCAGAGTAGAGTCCAGAAATTTATTTCAGATGGCTGCAAAGGAGCTCCACTTGAAGAGAGGAGGTGATTCTGTTTTTTGATTGACAGATACTGTAGTTTTGTAAATCACATCCATTATTATCACACATAGTATGCAGAATTACTGTTTCAGACTGCCTAGCTAGCAAGAAATCTGTGGCGATGATACCAAAGTCGTAGAGAAAAGAAATGAATATGATAGAAGAAATAAAGACTCCAGTCTTTATCCCAATATCTGGAACACCTCAACTTTCATCATTAATAGAAGAAGCATGATTGGATCAAAAAGGAGACTGCACAGTTGGGTCCACTCTACCTCTTCATCTCAAATACCTCCAGCTCCTGGGCCAGAATGTACACCAGCCTGTAGACTGATATGTTAACAGCACATCAGTAGTTCCAGAGAGTTGAGAAAGGATAAATAATCAGCAAATACTTCACATGATCCAATTAACTGGTATCTTTTGTAACTGAACTGAACATGATGAAAAAACATAAATTAAAAACTATTTTTCCACATACTGTTGATAAGACCTTACTTAGCTTGTTACAGGGAGATGCTAATCTCTGAGGAATAAGGTGGCTGACTTTATGGAGAACTTTGACACCAAAGGAAGGGGTTGGTTATCATGGTCATAGACAAATTTGCTGGAAGAAATGAAAAGGAAATAGTGACTATGTCAACTCCATGCCCTGCATCCAGAAGAAGCATCACCTGAGGAATTTGAAAAAAGTAGTGTTGTCATTCCCCTCACTGAATTATTTGGAATGTTTGTCAATTAAGAGCAGCTGCAGATAAGATAGTAGATACTTCCAAAAGTGCTTTTACTTTTAAGGCATCAGTATCCAAACTAGAAATCATATTTCCTAATGATATAAGTGTAGCAAAAACTGTTTTTTCTAAGTATAGAAAACTCCGTGCTTCTGTGAAACTCTGACCATTAGTGACAAATGTCACAACACCAATAACATGATGAAAAAATCCTTGGAAGTTTACCAAGATCACATGCAGGTAAACCAGTGCGTGAGAACTTCAGGCTGCTGGTCTCAGGCTCCTTCCTGATGGGTTCAGGACAGTCATAGCTTGTCTCTTTTAGGATAGTGAAGTAGGAAACTCTACAAAATATTAATGACACAAGACCCTGTTTCGCTACTCTAGGTCCTGCAAAGGGGAGTACAAGGTTTGAGTTATCCTAAATGCAGTTGTCAGGGAGCACCACCTGTTTTGAAGGGAGATGCTCCAACCAGGAAAGAAAAAGCAAGCACATTTCATTAAATGGCTCATTGCTTCTCTCACCATAAAAGAGTTGGGGGCATCTTTGCTTTCTTAAGGCATAACAGCAGAGGAATCCAAAGGGAAACAAGATGATCAACAGGAAGATGCTAAAACAAAGTCAAATGATTTTAGGCTATTTCTTTCAATATTGATACATAAGTATAAGTATTCACTTCTAAATAAGAAGGGAAATTTTTTAGGGTTTTATTTTTTCTTGCCCCTATAGGAAAATTCCAATAAGGTGATAAACTTGAGGTTTGGGGTCTTTTTTTGTTTGTTTGTTTATTTTTTAAGAATTTTAATGAAAGTTACATATGTTTGTATCAGCCATGTTCATACCATGTCTAGAAAGCCCCCTATCTTGGGAAACTTAATCTCAGAGCTTCCTCTTCAAAATGCAAGCATCAAATTTTAAAAAATGTATGTGTAGTCCCTTTAATGTGATGCTAAAGTAGATATCTTTTCCCCCTGTATATTGGTTTAATACACGTCAAATGTAGTTTACAAAGGGAGAGGACAAGTAGCTATGTATAGAATATACAGACACAGTATCACACTGGGGGGCCCACAGAAGAGCGGGGGAGACAACACTTTTCTGTGGGAACAGCAGCTCTATTCCCAGAAATGGTTCTTGGCAAAAGGCTGAGAAGCCTGGAGCATAGATATCTTAACAAAATGCTGCTACACAGCAGGCTCAACTATTAAAGTATGGACAATAAATCATTCTCACTTAAGCTAGTGTGACTTTTTTTTTTTTTTCCTCTTAGGTGTCCCTAGACTCTTGAGCTACTAGGATTGAGTTCTCAAGGATGTAGAGCAACATGGGAAGTATTCTTAGGGCTGTAAGATAATGGATGTAACATTTATTAAATGCCTATTATGATCTAGGCACTGGGATAGATTCTTTTAATTTACTTAATCCTCACATAAGTTTATATATTTTATTTTCCTTTTACAAATTATAAGAATTGAGACCAAGAGAAATTAAATAACTTGTCCAAGATCATTCAGGTATTAAGTACTTGAGCTTAGATTTTAATCATAGTTAATCTGATACCGAACCAGTTATTTTGCCATTTTGCATAATCTAAAAAACAATGTTAACGTAAATTATTTCTACCTGTTAGAAGAAACAAATTTTTATAACTGAGTAGGTCGTCTTTTGGAGCTGACCCTGTATCCCATTCCTAAGTAGGGAATTATCAATGACTAAGGGACGAAGAGCTTTTCTAGGAATAATAAACATGGGTTGGAGACCCTCTACAACAGTCACCGTTTGATAGGGAGTTGGCTGTCAGATCAGAGGTGATAACAAGAAAGCAACCATTTGGGTCACAGCTGGACTAGAACCCCAGAGTCAAAGTGGATCAGAAAAAGACTAATTGTGTAAAGTCTTCGTTGAAAATCCTTCATTTTGGCATTCTGTTTCACTCCTTGTAAAGCCAGTTTTTATAATGGTCTACAAAGCTCTACTTGATCCCTACCCTACACTTATCTCCTGTTGTCTCTCTAACTTCTGCTTCTACTATTTTTTGTTGTTGTTATTTGTTTTGATCATTATGCTCTGGCCACTCTGGCATTCATGCTGTTTTTTTAAATACATCAGACATACATCTGCCTCAGGCTCATTGCATTGGCTGTTCTGTATTATAAAATATTGTGTAGATATTCACAGACCTCACTTTCTTTTCTCCTTCAAGTCTTTGCTCAAATGTCATCTCATTAAGGCCCACCCTGATCACCCTACTTAAAATTGCCACCTCCCCTACCTCGATACTCTCTTATCTTGCTCTATTTTTTCCATAGCACTTATCATCCAACCTACCGTATAATTTACTTGTACCATGTATTATCTGCCCATTCTCTCCCAATTAGAATGTAACCTCCATAGGTCTTTTTATCTGTTTTATTTACTGATGCAACCCCAGTGCCTAGAACAGGGCCTTGTATAAAATAAGTACTTAGTAAATACTTCTTGAGTGAATGATTGAATGAATGGGCTCTTCTTATTTCTTCAGAGGTTTTCTGACATCTGCAGCAAGTGGTTTGAAGAATCCCTTAGTGTATTGTCATCAGACAGTGGCCCTGGTAAATGTGGCTAGATCCAGGTTTATCTGAGTGACAGTACAGTCAGTCCATTTTTGATTGAGTGACTTCACTGTGGTGATTCCTGAATTAACATATATGTAAGACAAGATTTGATTTTTTTGGTTTCAGCTTGTTCTTAGTTTTTTTTAGTAAATTTTTTCTTTCCTTTACCTTTTGGAAAATTTTGGGTATGAACTAAAATGGAGAAATACAGCGAACCCTTATGTACTTATCATACAGCTTTAACAGTTAACACATGGACAGCCATATTATGGAGATATTCCTTCTCACTCACTGCCCTTTTCCCAAGATTATTTTGAAGCAAAATGCAGTGATAGAAAGATGATACATCATTTCATTTGTAAATTATCTGAAAGGTTTTTTGGTAGAGTTGAATATTGTTAAAACTCTTAATATTGCAGCTCATAATTTGTTTCAAAATATAATTAAATCACTGTTAAGGCCATCACTCATATTATGGAGTCTTACTATATTTGTATCTTTTCATCTAAGATATGCTGAACTGATTTTCCGACTTATTTTTGGTTTGAATGTGACTTTTTCCCTTTTGGTTATATAACTCAATTGTATTTTTTAAAAAAAAGTCTTCCTCTTAAGGTACCTGCTTTTCATATAAATGGCCTTTTATATAAAGTGATTGGATACTTAAAAAGGAAAAGCTGTTTGTTTTTAAGGTAGTGGGATTATGGGTAATGTTTAGTTTTTCCAAAATTGGAGTGTCTTTACTATTACTATTAAGAGAAAAAAGTATTTTGTAATTGAGGATTTCCTACTTATCTGTGGAATATGAGATGACCAAGTCAGTGATGCAACAGAAGGGCCAATTTTGTTGTACAAATGGCTGAAGAAGAGCTGGATAAAACACTTTGTTCAGAGCAAATGACCTGTGATTTTTATCTGAAAGCTTATTTTTTGAAGCACGAATTCTCTCTGTGCTATGGGGTTACTTCATACAGTCTCAAAGCATGACTAAAGTCAAAAAGTTTTATTTGCTGAAAATTATTACAGGCCCCTAAAATCTGTGGGTTTTTTTTTTTTTTTTTAGATTGGGAGCAGAAGGGAAAGCAAATAATTCGTATAAGTATCAAAATTTGTGCATTATTAAGACAAATTATTTTTAAATTAATCAGAATTTCCTAAATAAGAGAATACATCTCATATGTGAAATTTTAATATTAGACTATTAAATGTAGTTGTAATAATTTTTATAGCTTGGCAGTTGTGAAGGCATAATAAAAAAATTTAGCCACTTGCTGTTACTAAATTATAGTCCATGGTAAGGAGCATATTCTGCCTAGAAACATTTGAAAGTTTTAAGTGCTGACTAGGAAATTTTAAAATGTTATATTATTTTAAAAAGATTTTCTTGACAGACAAATCAGCATCTCTGCCAGTTTCTGCATCATTATTTTTGGCAGGATAATAAGCTGTAATGCCAGGATTCAGATATATGGTAGTTGGAACTATAGATGATCCAAAAATTCATTCTCAAACTGTGATATATCTCACACCCATAGGAAGTTGGGTGTGGATTACAAATAATTAGGTATATACATGGTTTTAAAACTACCCAAATAAAGATAAGTGGTTTCTAATAAGTGGATGAGAACTTTTGAACTATTGTAACTTTGATTATGTATTTTAATTTAATAAAATATTCAAAGCCTTAGCACTCTGTTAGGCTTTGGCAGTACATAACGGCAAATACACAATGATGCTCAGCATTTCTTGAGAGGAAAGGCAGAACTTTAAACGGTTTCTGACATGTGTCCTTTGCTTGAGGGAGCAGTTGAAATTACAGAAGAGAGGGGTTAACGGATGGAGTATGATGTCTGAGGAGCTTATGCATAAGGATTCTGGGCCAAGAGGTGAGGAGGGTGAAATCTTGTGCTTTGCCTGCTAAATTTATTCCCTGGTGCAGGGATTGTGTACCTAGAGGAGACACTTTTCTCTTACAGTGTGCACATGAGCTATCAGAGACTCTGGTGGGTAGAGATGAGCTCTAGAACTCAGCAGAAGAGATTCCTATTCCGTAATGACTGTAGGAAAGTAGAAAGCAAAAATCTGAACAGACGTCCCTTCAAATATTTGTTCAATATTTATTTTATCGAGGGGTAGGAAGATACTGACTTTCTCATAAAATACATATATACAATTATGTTCATAAGAAAACATTTACCACTTGCACAGAACATAGCTTAATATTTTTTAAAAAGTTTGTTGTTTTCCTGTCGCAACTAGATAGCCTTATTTATTCACACTCATTAAAGATTGGCTCATAAAGCCCTACTTGATCTAACTTCTCCCTACCTTTCTGCCATCATCTCTTATAATTTATTTCCTTGCTCATTATATTCCAGCCACAGAGAAGTATTTTTTTCTCTTCTTCAAAGACCAAGCTTATTTCTGTTTTGGAGCTTGCTATTCCCTCTGCTTAGAATGCTCTGTTCTCCCCTATACCCTATGTTTGCATGGTTGGTTTCTTTTTATCCTTTGGGTCTTTTGTACCTCATCGTGGCCTTCCCTTACTTTCAGTCTACATTAGCAGCCTCTCCAGCCCAGTCTTCTCTATCATATCATCTTTTTTTAAAAAAATAGCATTTATTACTATATGTTATCTTTTAAAAAACAGTATTTACTACTATATATTAATATTAATCTTCGTTTATTTGTTTATTATCTGCTTCTGCTAGAATTTAAATCCCCAAGAGCAGGGACCTTGTTTGTCTTGTTTCCCAGATCAGTACCTGGCACATAATTGGTGCTCAATAATATTGTTGAATAAATGATTAAAGTGGGAAAGTCTTGTTCAAAATATATTTTAAAGTTATTTTTCTGGTTTTCATGTTGGCAGCATGCTTCTTACTTTTCTATATTTTGGTTCTTTAGTCAGTTTTCTTATGCTATTTTCTGAGCCAGATGGAAAGGTATATTAAAGGTTTCAAATTTAGGTTAAAAAATAAATTAGTTGTTCCTGGCAAATAGCACCATGCAATGCATGGTTTAATTTCAGTTTTTCTGGAGATTCTGTCAGTTTCAAGTGCCTGTTAGCCACCTGGATCAGGGTTGGTAGTGTAACCTTTAGTACCACTGTACAATCTAATAAATAGATAAAATTTGCAAAAATATTTGATGGAGATAGGTTGGTGCTGGCAAGAAGTATTTAAAATTTTTCTCTCAAATGCTGTCCACTTTGGTAGTTTAGAGACCAGTGCACATTTGCCTGGTTATAAAGCAGTTGCTCTAAATGGTCTCTTATTATCAGTTTCTTCCAGTAATTTTATAGTGCTTCTTGTAGACTGGCATTCAGGCAGCTATTTGGTCAGTCAGTCCTTTAATCCAGTTCCCGGATACAGATAGGTATGAGTACAGGTCAGTGTAAGAGTGATACCAAGAATTTGAGGAGTTCTTGGCTGATGTTCCTTATCAGTGATTAGGAGGCAAGGTCATTTGCTCTGATTAAGGGTAGAAATAGCAAGATGGGAGGTTTCAGGAAAGTGGTGAGGAATGGGAGAGAATTGACCAGGGAAGTCAAGAAGGGTTATTAGGTAGAGTTGAGGGCAAAATTGAGATTGGTGCCGCTGAAATGTATCATTTACCTATCTGCTCATTTGTGTGAACAACTGGAATGGTAAATTGTTGAGTAGTGTAATAGACAATTGTTATTTTTATGAGTTTTGTAGTAAATATCTGACAGTTGAAATAAAAAAGACTATCAAATGGGATTTTCAGTATAAGTTGATATAATATATGAAAAAACTAAAACATAAAGGGGGAGGGTAAAGACATCTGTATGGTGGTAATGTTTCTCCTTTCCACTTGAATTGTTAAAACACTGATTCTAAGAAGATTGAAAAGTTAAGTCAGTTTATTTTAATCCCTAGAGAAACCACTAAAAAAACTCTATAGGTATAAAAAATAAATATATAGAGATATAATAAACAAATATATAGTAACTAAATGTAATAAACAAATTAAAATGAAATACTAAAAATTATTGAAATAATTTAGAAGAAGTCAAGAAAGGGGAAAACAGGAATGAAAACAGGAGGGACAAACAGAAAACAATAAAATGGTAGTTTTAAATCCAAACATATTAATATTTATATTAAATATAAATGGCCTAAATATAAGAATTAAACAGCAGTTGTCAGATTCAATAATAATAATAATATTAAGAATATAGTTGCTTGTAGTAGTCTCTTATGGTCCTTTATATTTCTGTGGTGTCAGTTGTAACTTCTCCTTTATAACTTCTAATTTTGTTGATTTGGGCCTTCTCCCTTTTTTCCTTGATAGGTCTGGCTAAAGGTTTATCAATTTTGTTTATCTTTCCAAAGAACCAGCTTTTAGTTTCCTTGATCTTTTCTATTGTTTTCTTAGTCTCTATTTCTTTTATTTATTTTATTTTATTTATTTATTTATGGCTGTGTTGGGTCTTCGTTTCTGTGCGAGGGCTTTCTCTAGTTGCGTCAAGCGGCGGCCACTCTTCATCGCGGTGCACGGGCCTCTCACTGTCACGGCCTCTCTTGTTGTGGAGCACAGGCTCCAGACTCGCAGGCTCAGCAATTGTGGCTCACGGGCCTAGTCACTCCGCGGCATGTGGGATCTTCCCAGACCAGGGCTCGAACCCGTGCCCCCTGCATTGGCAGGCAGATTCTCAACCACTGTGCCACCAGGGAAGCCCCCTATTTCTTTTATTTCTGCTCTGACCTTTATGATTTCTTTCCTTCTACTAACTTTGGGTTTTATTTGTTCTTCTTTCTCTAGTTGCTTTAGGTGCAAGGTTAGGTTGTTTATTTGAGATTTTTCTTGTTTCCTGAGGTAAGCTTGTATTGCTATAAAGTTCCCTCTTAGAACTGCTTTTGCTGCATCCCATAGGTTTTGCATCATGGTGTTTTCATTTTCATTTGTCTCTAGGTATTTTTTTTTCTTCTTTGATTTCTTCAGTGATTCATTTGTTGTTTAGTAGCATATTGTTTAGCATCCACGTGTTTGTGTTTTTGCAGTTTTTTTTCCTTATAGTTGATCTTTAGTCTCATAGTGTTGTGATACCACAACCAGACAAAGATACCACAGAAAGAGAAAATTACAGGCTGATATCACTGATGAACGTAGATGCAAAAATCCTCAACAAAATACTAGCAAACTAAATCCAACAATACATTAAAAGGACCATATACTATGATCAAGTGGGATTTATCCCAGGGATGCAGGGATTTTTCAGTATCCACAAATCAGTCAGTATGATACACCATATTAACAAATTGAAGAATAAACACCATACAATCATCTCAGTAGATGCAGAAAAAGCTTTTGATAAAATTCAACATCCATTTATGATAAAAACTCTCCAGAAAATGGGCATAGAGGGAACCTACCTCAACATAATAAAGGCCGTATATGACAAACCCACAACTAACATCATACTCAATGGTTAAAAGCTGAAAGCATTTCCTCTAAAATCAGGAACAAGACAAGGATGTCCACTCTCACCACTTTTATTCAACATAGTTTTGGAAGTCCTAGGCACAACAATCAGAGAAGAAAAAGAAATAGAAGGAATCCAAATTGGAAAACAAGAAGTAAAACTGTCACTGTTTGCAGATGACATGATACTATACATAGAAAATCCTAAATATGTTACCAGAAAACTACTAGAGCTCATCAATGAATTTGGTAAAGTTGCAGGATACAAAATTAGTACACAGAAATCTGTTGCATTTCTATACACTAACAATGAAAGATCAGAAAGAGAAATTAAGGAAACAATCCCATTTACCATCGTTTCAAAAAGAATAAAATACCTAGGAATAAACCGACCTAAGGAAGCAAAAGACCTGTACTTGGAAAACTGTAAGACACTTATGAAAGAAACCGAAGACAACACAAACAGATGGAAAGATATACAGTGTTCTTGGATTGGAAGAGTCAATATTGTTAAAATGACTAAACTACCCAAGGCAATCTACAGATTAATGCAATCCCTATCAAATTACCAATGGCATTTTTTCACAGAACTAGAACAAAAAAATTTTAAATTTGTATGGAAACACAAAGGACCCCAACTAGCCAAAGCAATCTTGAGAAAGAAAAATTGACCTGGAGGAACGGGCTTTCTGACTTCAGACTATACTATAAAGCTGCAGTAATCAAAATTGTTTGGTACTGGTGCAAAAACAGGCATATAGATCAGTGGAACAGGATAGAAAGCCCAGAAATAAACCCACGCACTTATGGTCAATTAATCTACAACAAAGGAGACAAGGATATACAATGGAGAAAAGACAGTCTCTTCAATAAGTGGTGCTGGGAAAACTGGACAGCTACATGTAAAAGAATGAAACTCTTAACACCACACACAAAAATAAACTCAAAATGGGTTAAAGATGTAAATGCAAGACCAGATACTATAAAACTCCTAGAGGAAAACATAGGCAGAACACTCTTTGACATAAATTGCAGCAATATCTTTTTGGATTCATCTCCCACAGTACTGAAAATAAAAACAAATATAAACAAATGGGACCTAATTAACCTTAAAAGCTTTTGCACAGCAAAGGACACTATCAACAAAATGAAAAGACAGCCTATAGAATGGGAGACAATATTTGCAAATGATGCAGCTGACAAGGGATTAATCTCCAAAATATACAAACAGCTCATACAGCTCAACATCAAAAACAAAACAGAAACAAAAACAACCCAATCAAAAAATGGGCAGAAGATCTAAATAGACGTTTCTCCAAAGAAGATGTACAGACGGCCATGAAAAGATGCTCAGCATCACTAATTATTAGAGAAATGCAAATCAAAACTACAATGAGATATCACCTCACATGGATTAGAATGGTCATCATCAGGCTTCCCTGGTGGCGCAGTGGTTAGGAGTCTGCCTGCCAATGCAGGGGACATGGGTTCGAGACCTGGTCTGGGAAGGTCCCACACGCCGCGGAATAACTAAGCCTGTGTGCCACAACTACTGAGCCTGCGCTCTAGAGCCCGTGAGCCACAACTGCTTAGCCCGTGTGCCACAACTGCTGAAGCCCACGCACCTAGAGCCCATGCCGCAACAAGAGAAGCCACTGCAATGAGAAGCCTGCACATCACAAGGAAGAGAAAGCCCGCAACTAGAGAAAGCCTGCATGCAGCAACGAAGACCCAACGTAGCCAAAAATAAATAAATAAAATAAATTTATTAAAAAAAAAAGAATGGCCATCATCAAAAAGTTTACAAATAATAAATGCTAGAGAGGGTATGAAGGAAAAAGGAACCCTCCTACACTGTTGGGAATGTAAATTGGTACAACCATTATAGAGAACAGTATGGAGTTCTCTTAAAACACTAAAAATAGAGCTACCATATGATCCTGCAATCCCACTCCTGGGCATATATCCTGAGAAAACTATAATTTGAAAAGATAATATGCTCCTCAGTGTTCATTGCAGCACTATTTACGATAGCCAAGACATTGAAACAACCTTAAATGTCCATTGACAGATGAATGGATAAAGAAGTTGTGGTATATATATATACAGTGGAATACTGCTTGGCCATAAAAAAAGAATGAAATAATGTCATTTGCAGCAACATGGATGGACTTAGAGATTATCAAACTAAGGTGAGGTAAGCCAGACAGAAAAAGATAAATATCATGTAATATCACTTATATGTGGAATCTAAAAAAAAATGATACAAATGAACTTATATACAAAACAGAAACAGACCCACAGACATAAAAAACAAACTTATGGTTACTGAAGGGGAAAGGGGATGGGGAGGGATAAATTAGGAGGTTGGGATTAACATATATACACTACTATATATAAATTAGATAACCAACAAGGACCTACTGTATAGCACAGGGAACTATACTCAATATTTTGTAATAACCTGTAAGGGAAAAGAATCTGAAAAAGATATATATATATATACATACATACATATATATATATACACATACATGTATATATATACAACTGAATCACTGTGCTGTACACCTGAAGCTAACATGACATTGTAAGTCAACTATACTTCGATAAGATTTTTTTAAAAAAATTAACAATACTGAACTGCTTTAAATAAATAAATAAATAAGTAAATTAAAAAAAAAAAAAAAAGACCTGGGGAAAAAAATCTAAAAATAGATCTACAATATGATCCAGCAGTTTCACTACTGGGTATATGCCCAAAGAAAACACTAATTTGAAAAGATACATGCACCACAGTGTTCATAGCAGCATCATTTACAGTAGTCAAGATACGGAAGCAATCCAGGTGTACATTCAGTAGATGAATGGATAAAGAAGAAGTGGTATGTATGAACAAAGGAATATTACTCAGCCATAGAAAAGAATGACAAATTTCCACTTAAAACAGTATGGATGGACCTGGAGAGTATTATGCTTAGTGAAATAAATCAGACAAAGACAAATACTGTATATCACTTATATGTAGAATCTAAAAAATATAACAAACTAGTGAATATAACAAAACAGACTCACAGATAGAGAACAAACTACTGTTTACCAATGGGGAGAGGGATGGGGGAGGGACAAGACACGAGTAAAGGATTAAGAAGTACAGACTTCTATGTATAAAATAAGATACAAGGATATATTGTACCCCACAGGGGACATAGCCAATATTTTATGATAACTTTAAATAGAATATAATTTGTAAAAATATTGAGTCACTATGTTGTACATCTGAACCTAATATAATATTGTAAATCAACAATACTTTAATAATACTGTGAAAAGATACAAAAATATTAAGACAATAGTGTAAGATAAGAATAATCAATATAGAGTTAACCAATTAAAACCAGAAAGTAAAAGATTAAATAATAAAATAATAAAGCATCCTCAAATGATAAAAAGTAAAATAATCTAAGATTAAGGAGATTTAAAAAATAAAATCGAACAAAAATTGAGGCGATAAGTAGATACGCAAATTAAATCTCTTTTGGAACTTCCCTGGTGGACCAGTGGTTAAGACTCCACGCTCCCAATGCAGGGGGCCTGGATTTGATCCTTGGTCAGGGAACTAGATCCCTCATGCTGCAACTAAAAGATCCTGCATGCCGCAGCTAAAGATCCCGCGTGCCGCAACTAAGACCTGGCACAACCAAATAAGTAAATAAATATATAATTTTTTAATTAAATCTTTTTTAAAAAAATAATTATCAATTTCATTTTAGGTTATCCCACCTTGGCCCATGGCACTCCCTCAGGACTTGTCTAGAATTCCATCCTCTTGACCTCTGACAGGATCCTCCAACTCTAGTAGTGCCCTCCAGGCAGCACTCCTTAGCCTAGGTCTGTTTATTTTTTTTTTTATTTAAAAATTTTTTTAATTTTGGCCATGCCACGTGTCTTAGTTCCCTAACCAGGGATTGAATCTGGCCCCTTGTCAGTGAAAGGGTGGAGTCCTAACCACTGGACTGCCAGGGTATTCCCTCAAATTAAATCTTGACGTTAACATCCTGTAAGAGAAGAATAAAAAGTGTCTTCTGAGCTGCGGAAGCTTCACAGCTTGAGTGCCTTACTGCAGATTGCTATGGGATAGAGGACAGTACCTACTTAATAGTGCCATTTCTATCATGCTTCTCACATTTGAAAAAGCATCAGTTCTCAGATATTTTAAAAGAAATTTGAAAGAGTATGCTTCTTTCTTCATTGTGTCATGTTTTCAAGTCCTTAATTATTTTGTAAAACTTTGTGTATGAATGTTTCTGAATCATTGTTACAATCAAGGAATGTTTGGTTGTAACAACAGAAAGACACCCAAAAAGGTTCAGGTAAAAGGGTAGGGAGAGTTGATATCTTAAAAGGGCATTTCATTTCATTCAACTGCTGGCAGCCTCCAGGAAACAGTTCTCTGGAACCAGCTGTCTTGTTGACATTTCTCTGCATGTTTGCTTTTCTCTTCTCGTTTGTTATAAATTGACTTTCCTGCTCATGCATTCACTTGCACATGGCCATATCATGACCATCTCAAAATGATAGCCTAAGACCTAGGTCTTAGTCTACATGACTTCTTGTTGTTCTTCCCACAATTAAATGTACATGTTCTAATTCCAGATCCCCAGGAAAGAGTAATAAATTGCTTCAATCAGTTGTGTTCTGGAGGTACAGTTGGGAGTGAGGGGACAGGGTCAAATGGCACAAAGGACATTTGCCTTCCTGGGTTACGAGCAGGGCAGGTTTTCAAAGAAGAAATTATTGGCATCTCTCTTTTTTTTTTTTTTAAGTTAACCATTTTTTAAAAATATTTATTTATTTTTGCTACATTGGGTCTTCATTGCTGTGCGCAGGCGGACTTTATCTAGTTGCAGTGAGCGGGGGCTGCTCTTCGTTGAGGTGCACAGGCTTCTCATTGCGGTGGCTTCTCGTTGCAGAGCATGGACTCCAGGCACACAGGCTTCAGTAGTTGTGGCACGAGGGCTCAGTAGTTGTGGCTCACGGGCTCAGTAGTTGTGGCTCGTGGCCTCTAGAGCACAGGCTCAGTAGTTGGGGTGCACGGGCTTAGTTGCTCCGTGGCATGTGGGATCTTCCCAGACCAGGGCTTGAACCCATGTCCCCTGCATTGGCAGGCGGATTCTTAACCGCTGTGCCACCAGGGCAGTCCCTATTCGCTGGCATCTCTTGTATACGTAATTAATAATTTTATTTTTTATATGTAATGTGAATAATTACAGAGTAAAGAAAGGGTTCTTCTTTTTAGTCTGACCATGTCTTTCATTCTACCTGTGAATTATGTGAGCACATCTCTCCTCTCTTGATAGTGGTAACTTCAGTGAGTGATCACAGAATGAGATCATGCTGACTTCTAGATAGAACCCCCTTAAATAAATCTCTATATTTAAGGTTTACTTATTAATTTTATATTAAATGTTATCAAATGAAGACTTTAATTCTACCTCTTAAAATTAAACATGACATTTATTTCACATTTTAAAATAATTAAGTCCATTCATGTTAACATAGACATTTTTTGACATTTGACATTTTAAAATAAGTACATTCATGTCATATAGATTTTAAAACCTAATATTTTAGGATTTAATTCTTGTTCTTTGTACATTTATAGAATCACTTCCTGTTTAATTTTAAAATCTGAATTTCTCTTAGCATGCAGAATAAATAGATTATGATATACTGAAGGGCTAAGCTTCACTGTCTTGTGTCAGATTAATCCCGCATATATAGGTCATCACTTGTACTGACAGAAATATGGCTGCAATTCAGCAAAAAAGTGCAGTGGATAAGTTTTTTTATATAGGATGAATCCTATGCTTCTTGACTGGTTGTTGTGTAATTCTCCAAACAAACGAACAAACAAACCTCCATGATTTGGAAAAAAAAAATTGGTGATTATTTAACTAGGATTATAGTTTCTAGATTATTAAAATATGGGAAATATTGCTACTTCTGAAAATTAGCTCTTTTTTGGTGTTATTTTAATGAGGTAGCAGATCTTAATGTACTTCTTTCAGAGACTTCAAGGTCATATTGTAAGGTAAAACTGTATGTTACATACATACTTATAAGATCATGGTAAAAATACACATAACATAAAATGTATCATCTTAATCGTTTTTAAGTGTACAGTTCAGTAGTATTAAGTATATTCACATTATACTGCCAATCTTCAGAACTTTTTTGTCTTGCAAAACTGAAACTCTATACCATTAAACAGCTCCTCCTGATTTCCGCTGCGTCCTAGCCCCTGGCAACCACCATTCTACTTTCTGTTTCTATGATTTTGACTACTCTAGATACCTCATATAACTGAAATCACACAGTATTTGTCTTTTTGTGACTGGCTTCTTTCACTTAGCATAATGTCCTCAAGGTTCATCTGTGCTGTAGCGTGTGTCAGAATTTACCTTCCTTTTTAAGACTGAGTATTCCATTGTATATATATATACCACATTTTGTTTATCCATTCATCCTTTGGTGGGACACTTGGGCTGCTTTCACCTTTTAGCTATTATAAATAATGCTGCTATGAACATGGGTGTACAGATACATATACCAGAAAAGGAATTGCTGGATGATATAGTACTATTTTAAGTTTTTTTTAGGAACCGCTATGCTGTCTTCCATAGTGGCTGCACCATTTTACATTCCTACCAGTAGTCCGCAGGGTTCCAGTTCTTCCACATCCTTGCTGAGATTTGCTTTCTTTTTTGTCCTTAATAGCCATCCTGATGTGGTGAAGTGGTATCTCATTGTGGTTTTGGCTTGCCTTTCCCTAATGATTAGTGATGTTGAGTATCTTTTCATGTGATTACTGGCCATTTGTATTATCTTCTTTGGAGAAATGTTTATTCAGGTTCTTTGCCCATTTTCAACTGGGCTGTATTTTTATTGCTGTAGGAGTTCTTATAAGATATATGGTTTGCAAAATTTTTCTCTCATTCCATAAGTTGCTTTTTCACTCTGTTGATAATGTCCTTTGATGAACAAAACGTTTTAAATTTTGATGTAGTCCAATTTATTTATTTTTACCTTTGTTGCCTGTACTTTTGGTGTCACATCCAAGAAGTTGCCAAATCTAACGTAATGAGGCTTTTCCCTATGTTTTATTCTAAGAATTTTACATAAATTAGGTATGTTTTGGTCTTTGATCTATTTTTAGTTAATTTTTATATATGGTGCAAGGTAAGGGTCCAACTTCATTCTTTGGCATGTGGATATCCAGTTTTCCCAATACTAAAATCACTTGATTATATCTGTGAGGGTTTATATCTGGGTTGTCCATTCTATTCCATTGGTCTGTGTGTCTTCACATACTTTAAAATAATATAGTTAATAAAGTTTTAGAATATAACATCACTTGTAAATTTGATAGTTCTTGTCTTTACTAACTTGTCAATAGTTGGTAAGAAGCAGATATAATATCAGTTTTGGTTATTTGGCTTTTTAGTGAAAGCAAACCATTTAGAAACAGGTATTCCAAACACAGTTTATTTTGGTAATCAGGCACAATGTCATCACTAATATGAGTTACTGTGGAACTTTTTGGGGATCTGAGAATGTCAGAGAATAGTTGAAAAAGCTCATGCATCTATTCCTGAAGGAGAAAATGTGAACCTGTCAGTGCTAGTGCAGATGCTACCTAGCTGTTCTTGTTTGTGCCTCAGTTTTCACTTTAGAGCAGTGGAAGTTCATTCATCATCCTTCCCGTCTGTAGCAGAGCAGAAATATCAATTTATTGGAATATTTAATAAATACCCCCAGGTTCACAACATTTTGAAAGCACAACATTTGTAAATCATGGACACTCTTGAAGATGTCATGTATAACATATTCTTACTATTGTCTGAACTTGGTTTTCTACGTATTTGAGTTAATTTTTCCAGAGGCATGTGAAGTGGGAAAAATGGGAAATTTATCTAAGAACTAAATTTTGTTTAATTTTCACCTAGATAACTGGCAAACCTACCATCATCATCATTATATAGAACAAAATAATATTATTTATATCCATATTTTATCTTAATATCTCATTTAAATTTTTACTTTTTAGTATGAACTATGGTCTACTCACAAAGGACCTAGAAACAGTACTGAACTTTTCTGCCAGTCTCTAGACAGTGGCCAAATGAACAAAAGGATATGGTAGATCAGAAAATGTGTTTTGTATTTCTGGTTAATGACTGTTTACTAGAAAATCTGGAGAAATTGTTGCATTCTTGACAAAGCCATGTTTTTCTCAATATAATGTTTTCTTTAAAAAATCAGTTAACTTTTGATTATTATGCTAAAGAAAGATAGGAATAGTAAAAAGAAAATTTGCTGGTAACTTTTCATTTCTTTTTAGTATGGTTCAGGTACTATGTAATACTAAAACTTTTCCAGAGCATGTTGAAAAATCTAATTTGGGTTTCACCTCCTTTCTGTATTGTATCCTCTGGTAGTGGTACAGAGGAATAGGAAGTAGGGAGAAAAATCTGAAGTATAAAAGACTTCAATCTAATTAACTCTCAACTATAAGATTTAAATATATAATGTACCTCATATACAATATTTGAAAAAGATGTTGATTATTATAGACATTTACGGTTGTGAAATATGTGCTACCTGCTAATGAATGGGGATCAAGAACTGTGAAGGGTCTGAGGTTTTTACCCTACTTGCAAGCCAACAAGTTATCAAACTACAGTTTCATGCTGGTAGAAGACATGAGACTCTGGGTCACAGACAAAAGAGAGTTTATTACTTACAGCAATAGTTGCTAGAGTATCAACATTTTTTTGCAGGGTGGGCATTGATTTCCTAAGTCCCATTCCCACAGGGTGATGTGAAGAGGGCCAGGTGACGCACACTCATTGGGCTGTGTAAAGGGTAGGAACTCTGAGCTTAGGGAATTCAAACCTTTTATAACAGGTTGTAAGCATATTGCTCCAGAAGGAGATAGTATCTGTGTTCCAAGGGGCAGTCAGTGCCTCATTATCAGTAATTCAAGAGACCCATGGAAAATTGTCTTCCAACAATGGGCCTGGGCTGAACTTTTCGCTTAATAAATACTTTATTCATCATGCAAATTAATAATATAAACAATATCACAAGAGGAGATGTTTAAAATACTTGGGAGAACCAAGTTTAAATATCCTACTTTTGAAGCACCTAATAATGTACAATTTAATGAACTTCAGAAATTTTACATTATTGAAAATAAGTAAGTTAAAAACTTTTACTTAAGATGACTTTGCTGTTATGCTGCATGTTTTTGAAACTAATAAAACTTTACTTTGAAAATACTCTGAATTTAAATGTTTTAACTAATTCATATTATCTCTCCTCTTTTTAATTCATATAGGGAGATTTTAATCTATATCAGGCCATGAAAAAGTTTAGATGTGAAAAATGTGGGTTTTTTAAAAATAAAAACCAAGTTCCTTATTTATACCAAACCGAAGTGAACCATTCTGAGAGAACCACCATCTCCGATTTCCTGAAAGTAAACAGATAGAAACAATTAAAATCATGTTTAAGCAGAGAGTAAAAAAATAATTGACTTAATATTTATATCTTTAATATTCTTAATTTAAATATTTAAAAACAGTGAAACAGTAAAAAGTTTAAAATGAATTGTATATGTGTAAACAAGAGAACTGTGTATTTATCTTACTCTTAAAATTTTGCTAGAGTGTTTATAAAAATCAGTGAAGAGAAATAACATATGAAGCATAAGACATTAAAGAAGGAAGGATAAGATGTTAGTTGAAATTTGGAAGCATCTGAAATGTTGCATACTGTGGGTCTTCATTTGTGATTCCACCTATTTGATTTTTTTTTTAAGATTTATTATTTATTTATTTTTATTTTATTTATTTTTGCTGCGTCGGGTCTTAGTTGCGGCACATGGGATCTTCGTTGAGGCATGCAGGATCTTTCTTTGTGGCACGCGAGCTTCTCTCTAGTTGTGGCGTGCAGGTTTTTTTTCTCTTCACTAGTTGTGGCATGCAGGCTCCAGGGTGCGTGGGCTCTGTAGTTGTGGCGCACGGGGTCCAGAGCACGTGGGTTCTCTAGTTTGTGGCTCGCGGGCTCTAGTTGAGTTGTGCGAGCTCAGTAGTTGTGGCATGCGGGCTTAGTTGCCCCACGGCATGTGGGATCTTAGTTCCCTGACCAGGGATCGAACCCACATCCCCTGCATTGGAAGGTGGATTCTTTACCACTGGACCACCAAGAAAGTCCCCACCTATTTGATTTTACAATACTGTCTGTTCTAAAAGGTCCCATGTAGCATATATTTCTTTTTTTTTAAATTAATTAATTAATTTATTTATTTATTTTTGGCTCTGTTGGGTCTTCGTTGCTGTGCGTGGGCTTTCTCTAGTTGCAGTGAGTGGGGGCTCCTCTTCGATGTGGTGCACAGGCTTCTCGTTGTGGTGGCTTCTCTAGTTGTGGAGCATGGACTCTAGGCACATGGGCTTCAGTAGTTGTGGCACGTGGACTCAGTAGTTGTGGCTCATGGGCTTAGTTGCTCCACGGCATGTGGGATCTTCCCAGACCAGGGATCGAACCTGTGTCCCCTGCATTGGCCGGTGGATTCTTAACCACTGTGCCACCAGG
The DNA here is from genome assembly GCF_028021215.1 of Eschrichtius robustus. Taxonomy (NCBI): domain Eukaryota; kingdom Metazoa; phylum Chordata; class Mammalia; order Artiodactyla; family Eschrichtiidae; genus Eschrichtius; species Eschrichtius robustus. The sequence continues at coordinate 54,008,624 of NC_090838.1, forward strand.
GAAGTCCCAAGCATATATTTCTTAATTTTGATGTTTTACTGAAGATTTAATAGTGGCTCCTGAGATACTGGTTCATAGAAAAGATCGTGTGTTTATAAGCCCTTTATAAAACAGTATGAAGCTACAAAGAGATACTAACAAGAATCTCATCCATTTCCCATTTCTTATTCTTTCTGTCTTTCACATCTCCCCACCAACCCTATCAAGTATAGAAAAACAGAGGATTTTATGATAGGATTCTGAAGTTGGAGAGTGTTTAAATGTAAGACTAAATGTGAGTAATTTTATTTGAAAAAACAATACAGTGGGGACATTTTTGAAAGTTTGGAGATAACCTAATTAGAGTTGAAATGGTAAAGGGGAAAGGTAAAGAGAGTAAGCATGATGGTTAATATTTAAACTAACATGTCATAACTGGAGACATTTCTCTTATTAAAAATTATTTAAAATTTTATTCCTTAAGCTATATCTTGAAAGTTCTTTTTACTAAAAGAAGCCTTTCAGAAAGTCATTACATTATTCTATTTTAAGTAGTCATATCTCAAAGAAAACAGGTGTGGGGCTGGCAGGTAAGGGAAACTTGTATGTATGCATGTGCCTGTGGATCCTGATTTACACACACACATACACACACACACACACACACCCCAACCTGGAAAAACAAGTAACAAGAAGAATGAGTAATTTAATATTGCCTGAGGCTTGTGTGTGTGCTGGCAAGTTCAGGGGGTTTAGGTAGCTTTTAATTTAAAAACAAAAAACATTGTAAGCACTGATATTTTAAAAATATTAAGCTCCATCTCTTGGCTTATAAGCTGCCATACAAAGTCTATTTTCTATACCACTAGAATGGTCAAGAAACCTGGATTTAGCTTTTGGTCTTGTACACTGACTGGCAGAGATCCTAGGTAAATTATTTTATTTTCCTAATATCTGGTTATAATCGTTGCTGGAAGGCCAGACTTTGCATTACCCAAGAAGTGTCATCTGGTTCAGCCATTCTTGATGTTCTTTGGTGCCTTCTATCCAGGCCTTAAAGCCTGTCTTACATTAGGACTTACATTTAAAAAAGTAAAAATCATAGAATTAATTTCTCAGTGATCTCCCAGGACTTAAATTTTTTTTTTTCTTTTGAAGGATTTCCTTTAAAATCCATTTTATTTTTAAAAGACTTACTTCTAGACATTTCCAAGGTTTCCATGACTGTGTATTCCATGCTAAATAACCTTAACTTGTACCCTATTTACCTTCGAGGAATATTTTAATGCGTAATGCAATAATGTATTTTGTATACTCCATTATATAATCATTATTAAAGATAAAGTATATTCATTAAATAAAATTTGAAACATAGAAAGGTACTAAAATTTACCCACAGTCCCACCAGTCATATAAAACTATGGTTTAATGTGTATTTGCTTCCCGTCACTTTTTTCCACATATATGTTTTACTTATTTTTTTAAACACAGCTGAAAGCATATTGTATGTGCAGTTCTGTACATACAGTAGGTCCCCTGCATACAAACGAGTTCCGTTCTGAGAGTGAGTTTTTAAGCCCAATTTGTTTGTAAGTCCAACAGAGTTAACCTAGGCACCCAACTAACACACTTGGCTATACGGTACTGTACCGTAATAGGTTTATACTACTTTTCACACAAATAATGCATAAAGAATAAACACAAAAAATAAAACATTTTTAATCTTACAGTACCCTGAAAAGTACAGTAGTACAGTACAACAGCTGGCATACAGGGGCTGGCATCAAGTGAACAGGCAAGAAGAGTTATTGGCTGGAGGAGGGAGAGGAGGTGGGAGATGGTAGAGCTGAAGGATCGTCAGCAATAGGAGATGGAGGGCAAGATGCAATTTCACTCACGCCTGACGTTGATGGCACAGGTTCTTGTTCCTTGCTGGATTCAATTCTATCTACCCTCTTGAATAAACGATCCAGTGATGTCTGGGTAGTAGCTCTTTTTTTCTTGTCATAGATGACACGGTAGCACTGGATTGCATTTTGAACGGCTGCTGCAACCTTTGTGTACTGTTCTATGTTTCCGTCCTGTGCCTCAAAAACTAACAGTGCCTCCTCAAAGAAAATCCCCTTGCCATTTCCTGTGTCGTGAATCTCTTCGGGTCTTCAGTTACTTCTTCTTTCTCTTGTCTGTCTTTGTCCTTTATCTGGGCCTCCAATTCCATCAGGTCCTCATTAGTAAGCTCCTCCTGTTGCACAGCAGATTCCATTATTATTGCCTGGCGCTTCTTAGCAGTACCAGCTATGTCACCACTCCTTTAAGGCTTGCTTCTGGACATCCTGGCCTTGAAATAAAGATACTGTACTACTGTACTCTATACAATACTGTACAATAAAGTACACAAAAGCACAACCACTTGTAGAGGATACACGCACGTGACAATGTACGCCAGACACGTGAACTAACTTATGTGATTGGACATGCAAATGCACGTTCGCATCTTTAAAAGTTTGCAACTTGAAGGTTCGTGTGTAGGAGACTTAACTGTATTTGGCTTTTGAGTTTTTTGGCCTTACTTTAAACACTTCTCAACGCTCCCACAAAGTCTTTGTTTTCAGTGGCTAAATTTTATTATATTAATTACTATAGCTTTACTTAACCATTCCTCTTTTTGGTTAAATTTATATTGTTCCCAATTTCTTCTTTTTTATAAATAACCCTATGATAGACATTCTTAGGCATGAAGTTTTTTCTGTGTTTAGGATTATTTCCTTGATATAGAGCTGTAGAAATGGAATTATTGTACCAAAGTTTATGAAATTTTAGGCTTCTGGATAAACACTCTAGAATTGGTAGTTTTGCTTTGTTTCTTTCCTAGTTTGGGAGGAAGTGATTTTGTTTGGTAACCGGAAGTGGTGGTTTCAACAGAGGCCGATCTTCATTTTATTACATGCTGAAATTGTGCTTACCCTTGACTGAATGCTACATGTTAATTCTTGTAATAATTTACTTCAACAAAAGGGTTTTCCCCAGGCCCTCATTTGATTTCTACATATAGTTAAGTACATTTTCTGAGCCACACCCTATTGCTGTTACCTAATGTTGGGTGATACCAGGTCACTTTCTTTGAAACGTACACAGACTTTTGTAAGCAAATTCTACAGACAAGTTAAGGTTTGCTTTGCTACAAAGTAGATTTTGACATGTTGCTCATTTAATTAATATAAATACCCTTTTTTAATACACTAAGTGATCATCTCATTATTTAATGTTAGGTTTCCCCTGTGTTACTGATGGTCTCTTATAAAGTTTCTGATTTGGCTCAACAGTAATTAAATCCCAGAAGTATACTATTTTAGAGACAGAAGAAACCTTGAAGTTTTCTAATCTGAAATTCTTTCATTTTACAGTTGAGGAAACTGAGGCTCATGTGGGATAAGTGTTTTGTCCAAAGTCACTCACTTAGTGGCAGAGTTGGGATTAGAATTAAGTTCTTATTTCCCTCTCTAGTACTTTCCCCACTTTTTTATGCCTAACAACATGTGTTCCACAGGCTGTTTTATGATTAACTCCTAGGATTGCCTATTCCTGTCATTTAACAGATGCCATAGTTCACCTCTACACAGCAGGAGAAGCTTTCCTGATAAAGTTGTCAAGTTATTCAAGTTTCACTGTTGAATATTAACTCTCCTTTTCACATATTTGGTATCATATAGCAATTTCTTCTTAATCAGCATTCCAGAGTTGTGGTGCTTGATGTTCTTTCTAGAAAATGATATCTCACTGACTACAGTCTAGCACTTGCCAAAGGCTAGCTTGAGGCTTCTGGTACTTATGAGAGACAAGTTTGTAGATAAGCTAACTAACTTTCCAACTACTTCTGTGTTAAGTAAACAATCAGAAAGGAATGTACTTAGAACATGTCATCTCACCTTTCCACAGAATTGTCTTCACTGAATTATTATTCAATGTAATTCCCTCAGCATTTATAGAAGATTTATAATTAAAACATCATGTGAATAGGATTTTTGTCTTTTTCAAAACCCTACATGAAGACATGTTTAGTTTGTTTTTCAGTTTTCTAACACACTTTTTGAGTGTGAAATCCAGTGCTAGAAAAATGTTTCTATCCAGAAGAATTTGCTATTTGCATACTTTAAAAAAGTAAGTCAATAAGAGCAATAATAATGAGCAGTGTTTTGGAGTTAATAAAATCCTTTCGCATTACCTAATTTAACATATCAATCCTGTGATGTTAGTAAGTATAACTATTTTCATTTTACAAATTAGGGAATAGGTATAAAGAAGTGTGTGGCAGGGGGAGATCAGCCAAGATGGCAGAAGAGAAAGACCCTGAGCTCACCTCCTCTCATGGGCACACCAAAATTACAACTATTTACAGAAAAACTATTGATGAAAAAGACCAGAACCTACCAGGAAAGATCTTCTACAACTAAAGATATAAAGGAGGAACTACCACGAGATGGGCAGGAGGAATGGAGTTGCGGTATAGTCAAGTTCCATACCCCCAGGTGGGCAACCCACAAACAGGAGGATAATTACAATTGCAGACGTTCTTCCTAAAGGACTGAGAGCTCTGAGCCCCATGTCGGGCTCCCTCGCCCGAGGAGCCTGTGCTGGGAAGACAAGCCCCAACCAGGGCAGAAGCAGTTATTTGAAAGGAGCCTGGATCAGACCAACCTGGTGATCTTAGTCTTCCAGAGAGGCAAGAGGCAACTAGAGGTCACCCTGGGGACACAGAAACTGGTGGCAGCCATTTTGGGGAACTTATTCTACCACATGGACACTGGTGCTGGCAAGCGCCATTTTGGAATTCTCCCTCTAGCTAATTAACCTCAGGACCCAGCCTGGCCTCTGCCCAACAGCATGTAGGCACCAGTAAGTACTGTGACGCTTCAGGCCAGGCAATTAACTGGGAGGGGACACAGCCCCACCCACCAGCAGACAGGCTAACTTAAGACCCCCTGAGCCCACAGCTGCTCCTGGACATGGCCCTGCCCACCAAGGCCCAGGACTCAGCCCCACACACCATCTTGTAGGCACTAAACCCAGGAACCCCCCAGGGCCTTGCAGCCAGAGATCCTGGGAACCAGCCTCATCCATCAGCATGCGAACACCAGCCCCAGGGCAACAACAGCCAGGCAGCCTGTGAAACCAGCCTGCCCACCAGCAGGGCAGCACCAGCCCCCAGCTCCGCCCACCAGCAGGTCAACACAAGTTTCTAGACACCCTGGACACTGCAGCCAGCTGTGTCAGGAACAGGCCGCACCCACCAGCAGTCTGACACCAGCTCTGGGACCCCTGGGCCCTGCAGCCAGACCCTAGGATTTGGCTCAGCATGGGCTGGCATTAGCTCCAGGACCTGGTTTCATCCACTGCTGGGTGGGCACCAGCCCCAGGATTTTCTGGACCCAGACTCCAGCCTCCAGTGAGCCAGTACTCACCCTGGGGCCCCCTAGGGTTTCATAGCCAGCTGCCTTGTGACAGAGCCCTGCCAACCAGCAGTTGGCAGCTTCCGCACAAGGCAGGGCTTGGCAACCAACTGGACCAGGGACCAACCAAGCCTACCAGACCACCCACATTAGTCAGCCCACTACAGTAGAAGGGGCCACACAGCTCATGTAGGGGACACCCCTAGAGCATATAGCTCTGGCGATGAGAGGGAAGTGCACTGCTGGGATGCATAGGACATCTCCTACAAAAGGGCACTTCTTCAAGGACAGGAAATGTAACCAACATACCAGATACATAGAAATAAAACAGCAAGTTAGGCAAAATGGGGCAACAGAGGAATGTGTTCCAAATAACGAAACAAGATAGAACCCCAAAAGAAGAACTAAGTGGAGATAGGCAATCTCCCTGAGAAAGAGTTCAGTATAATGATCGTAAAGGTGATCAAATAACTTGGAAGAAAAATGGATACACAGAGTGAGAAGTTGATTAGAGTTGGAAAATATAAAGAACAACCAAAAAGAGATAAAGAATACAATAGTGAAATGAAAAATACACTAGAAGGAATCAATGGTAGACTAAATGATACAGAGGAACAGGTCAGTGAGCTGGAGGACAGGATAGTGGAAACCAATGACGCTGAACAGAAAAAAAGAATGAAGAGAAACGAGGACAGTTTAAGAGACCTCTGGGCAACATTAAGCATACTAACATTTGAATTATAGGGGTCCCAGAAGAAGAGTGAAAGGGTCCGAGAACATATTTGAAGACTATATAGCTGAAAATTTCCCTAACCTGGGAGAGAAAACAGATATCCAAGTCCTGGAAACACGGAGTCCTAAACAGGATCAACACACACCAAGATACATTGTAATTAATATGTCAAAAATTAAAGATAAAGACAGAATATTAAAAGCAGCAAGGGAAAAGCAACAAGTTACATGCAAAGGAACTCCCATAAAGCTGTCAGCTGACTTTTCAGCAGAAATTCTTCAGGCCAGAAGGGAGTGGCATGATATATTTAAAGTGATGAAAAGGAAAAGCTTACAACCAAGAATACTCTATCTGGCAAGGCTCTCATTCAGATTTGATGGTGAGATCAAAAGTTTTACAGATAACACAAAAGCTAAAAGAGTTCAGCACCACCAAACCAGCTTTACAAGATATGTTAAAGTGAAAAAGAAAAGGCCAAAGAAACATGAAAAGGAAAAAGCTCATTGGTAAAGGCAAACATACAGTAAAAGTAGAAAATCAACCATGTACAAGGTAGTAGGAAAGTTAAAAAACAAAAATAGTGAAATCATCTATATCCACAATAAGCAGTTAACGGATACACAAAACAATTCAATGTAAAACGTAGCATCACAAAAAGTAATTGTGAGAGGAGGAGAGTACAAATGCAGGGTTGTTAAAATGTGGTTGAAATTAAGAGATCAGCAACTTAAACACATGTATATATAAAGAGATTGCTATATATAAACCTTCTGGTAACCACAAACCAAAAATCTATAATAAATACACACACAAAAAAAGAGAAAGGAATCCAAGTGTAACACTAAAGATAGTCATCAAATCACAAGAAAATAGAACAAAGAAGAAGAAAGGAACAAAGAGAAAAGACAAAAACAACCCAAAACCAATTAACAAAGTGGCAGTAAGAATGTATATATAGATAATTACTTTAATTATAAATAGGCTACCCCAATCAAAAGACAGAGTGGCTGAATGGATACAAACAAGACCTATATATGTGCCACCTACCAGAGACGCACTTCAGATCTAAAGACACACACAGACTGATAGTGAGAGGATGGGAAAAGGTTATCCTATGCAAATGGTGATCAAAAGAAAGCCAGGGTAGAAATAAATATATCAGACAAAATAGACTTTTAAGACAAAGACTGTTACACAAGAAGATATAACAATTGTAAATAAATATGCACCCAACATAGGAGCACCTAAATACATAAAGCAAATATTAACAGACATAAAGGGAGAAATGAACAGTAACACAATAATAGTAGGGGACTTTAACACCCCATTTACATCAATAGATTGTGCAAACAGAAAATCAATAAGGAACCAGTGACCTTAAATGACACATTTAGACCAGATGGACTTAATTGATATATATATAACATTCCACCCAAAAGCAGCAGAATATACATTCTTTTCAAGTGCACATGGGACATGCTCCAGGATGGATCACAGGCTAGGCCATAAGACAAGCCTTGGTAAATTTAGGAAACTTGAAATCACATTAAGCAAATTTTCCAACCACAACACTGTGAGACTAGGAATCAACTACAAGGAAAAAATACAAATACACAGACATGTGGAGGCTAGCAATATGCTACTAAACAACCAATGGATCACTGAAGAAATCAAAGAGTAAATAAAAAAATACCTGGAGACAAATGAAAATGAAAATACAACAATCCAAAATCTATGGGATGCAACAAAAACAGTTCTAAGAGGGAAATTTATAGTGATGCAAGCTTACTGCAGAAAACAAGAAAAATTTCAAATAAACCTAGCCTTACACCTAAAGTAACTAGAAAAAAACCAAACAAAACCCAGTTAGTAGAAGAAAAGTTATAAAGATCAAAGCAGAAATACATGAAATAGAGACTAAAAAACAATAGAAAAATCAATGAACCTAAGAGATGGTTCTGTAAAAGGATAAATAGAATTGATAAACCTTTAGCTAGGCTCATTGAGAGAAAAAGGGAGAGAGCCCAAATCAATAAAATCAGAAATGAAAAAGGAAAGGTTGCAACCAACACCACAGAAATACAAAGGATCATAAGAGATTAATATGAACAACTATTTGTTTATAAAATGGACAACCTAGAAGAAATGGACAAATTCCTAGAAGGGTACAATCTCCCAAGACTGAACCAGGAACAAATAGAAAATATGAATGGACCAGTTATCAGTAATGAAATTGAATCAGTAATATTGATAATAATAAGGAAAAAAAAACTCCCAATAAACAAACATCCAGAACCAGATGTCTTCACAGGTGAATTCTACCAGATTGAGAGAAGAGTTAACACCTATCGTTCTAAACTATTTTGAAAAATTGCCGAGGAAAGAATGCTTCTGAACTCATTCTATGAGGCCAGCATCATCCTGATACCAAAACCAGACAAAGATACTACACAAAAAGAGGAAACTATAGGCCGATATCACTGATGAACATAGATGCAAAAATCCTCAACAAAATACTAGCAAACTGAATTCGACAATACATTAAAAGGATCATACACCATGATCAAGCGGGATTTATCCCAGGAATGCAAAGATGGTTCAATATCCACAAATCAATCAATGTGATACATTGAACAAACTGAACAAATTGATACATTGAACAAACTGAAAGGTAAAAACCATATGATCATCTCAATAGATGCAGAAAAAGCTTTTGACAAAATTCAGCATCCATTTATGATAGAAGTGGGTATAGAGGGACTATACCTCAACATAATAAAGGTCGTATATGATAAGCCCACAGCTGACATCTTACTCAACGGTGAAAAGCTGAAAGCATTTTCTCTGAGATTAGGAACAAGACAAGGATGCCCACTCTTGCCAGTTTCATTCAGCATAATATTAGAAGTCCTAGCCATAGCAATGAGACAAGAAAAAGAAATAAAAAGAATCCAAATTGGAAAGGAAGAAGTAAAATTGTCACTGTTTGCAGATGACATGATACTCTACCTAGAAAATCCTTAAGATGCTACCAAAAAATTACAAGAGCTCATCAATAAATTTGGTAAAGTTGCAGGATACAAAATTAATATGCAAAAATCTGTTGCATTTCTATACACTAACAACAAAATATCAGAAAGAGAAATTAAGCAAACATCCCATTTATAGTAAAAAAAAAAAAAAGAAAAATCCTAGGAATAAACTTACCTAAGGAGGTAAAAGTCCTGTACTTGGAAAACTGTAAGACACTGATGAAAGAAATTGAATAAAACACAAACAGATGGAAAGATATACCATTTTCCAAACTCATAGATATAGAGAACAAACTAGTGATTATCAGTGGGGAGAGGGAAGGGGGTGGGGCAAGATGGGGTAAGGGATTAAGAGGTAAAAACTACTATATATGTAAAATAAATAAGCTACAAGAATACATTGTACAACATAGGAAATATAGCCAATATTTTATAATAACTATAAATGGAGTATATCCATTAAAAACTGTGAATCACTATGTTGTACACCTGAAACATATTATACATCAACTATACCTTAATAAGAAAAAGGTTTGCCTTTTTCATGGATTGGAAGAATTAATATTGTTAAAATGACCACACTTACTACCCAAGGCAGTCTGCAGTTCAGTGCAATCCCTATCAAATTGCCAGTGGCATTTTTCACAGAACTAGAACAAATAATTTAAAAATTTATATGGAAACACAAAAGACCCTAAATATCCAAAACAATCTTGAGAAAGAAGAGAGTTGGAGGTGTCACTCTCCCTGACTTCAGGCTCTACTACAAAACTACAGTAATCAAAACAGTATGTACTCACAGCAATCAAAATTCATCACCATTGCTATTTATTTACTAAGAGATTGAATGTGCTGCCAGTAACACTCAGTGAGGTTGCTGATGATCATGGAATCCTGGAATATATATAACCTTTAAAAATTGAGAATCACTATATTGTACACCTGTAACTTATATAGTATTGTACTTCAACTATACTTCAATTAAAAAATGAAAAAGAAAAGTATGGTACTGGCACAGAAACAGATCAGTGGAACAGAATAAAGAGCTCAGAAATAAACCCACACACTACAGTCAATTAATCTACAACAAAAGAGGCAAGAATATGCAATGGAGAAAAGAAAGTCGCTTCAATAAGTGGTGCTGGGAAAGCTACATGTAGAAGAATGAAATTAGAACATTTTTCTCACACCATATACAAAAATAAACTCAAAATGGAATAAAGACCTAAATTTAAGACCGGAATCCATAAAACTCCTAGAAGAAAACACAGGCAGAACACTCTTTGACATAAATTGTAGCAATATTTCTTTTGGATCTGTCTCCTAAGGCAAAGAAACAAAAGGAAAAATAAACAAATAGGACCTAATTAAACTGAAAAGCTTTTGCACAGCAAAGGAAACCATTGACAAAAAGAGAAGATAGCCTATGGAATGGGAGAAAATATTTGCAAATGATACGACTGATAAAGGGTTAATATCCAAAATATATGTACAGCTCATACAACTCATTATCAAACAAACAACCCATAAAAAATGGGCAGAAGACCTGAATAGACATTTTTCCAAAGAAGACATACAGATGGCCAACAGGCACCCGAAAAGGTGCTCAGCATCACTAAGCATCACAGAAATGAAAATCAAAGCCACAATGAGATATTACCTCTCATCTTTCAGAATGGCTACCATTAAAGGACCACAAATAAGAAATGTTGGTGAGGATGTAGAGAAAAGGGGACCCTGTACACTGTTGGTGGAAATTCAAATTGGTGCAGCCACTGTGGAAAACATTATGGCGGTTGCTGAAAAAACTAAAAATAGAACTACCATATGATCCAGCAATTCCACTCTTGGGTATATATATCTGAAGAAAACGAAAACAAATTCAAAAGGATACCTGTACTCCAGTGTTCATAGCAGCATTATTTACAATAGTGAAGATATGGAAGCAACCTTAAGTGTCCATCAACAGATGAACTGGTAAATAAGATGTGGTATATACAATGGAATACTACTCAGCCATAACAGAGAATGAAATTTTGCCATTTGCAGCAACATGGATGGACTAGGAGGGTATTATGCTAAGTGAAATAAGTCAGAGAGAAAGACAAATACTGTATGATATCACTTATGTATGGAATCTAAAAAATGCAACAAACTAGTGAATATAACAAAAAAGAAGTAGACTCATGGATATAGAGAACAAACCAGTGGTTACCAGTGGGGAAAGGGAATGGAGGGAAGGGCAAGATAGGGGTACAAACTATTATGTATAAAATAAGCTGCAAGGATATATTGTACAACACAGGGAATATAGCCAATATTTTATAGTAACTATAAATAGAGTATAATCCTTTTTTAAATAAATTTATTTATTTATTTACTTATTTTTGGCTGTGTAGGGTCTTTGTTGCTGCACACTGGCTTTCTCTAGTTGCGGAGAGCGGTGGCTACTCTTCGTTGTGGTGCATGGGCTTCTCATTGCGGTGGCTTCTCTTGTTGCGGTGCATGGGCTCTAGGCGCACAGGCTTCAGTAGTTGTGGCACGTGGGCTCAGTAGTTGTGGCTCACAGGCTCTAGAGCACTGGCTCAGTAGTTGCGGCACGTGGGCTTAGTTACTCCACAGCATGTGGGATCTTCCTGGACAGGGCTCGAACCCCTGCATTGGCAGGTAGATTCTTGACCACTGAGCCACCAGGGAAGTCCCAAGAGTATAATCTTTAAAAATTGTGAATCACTACGTTGTGCACCTGAAACTTATATAATATTGTATATCAACTCTACTTCAATTAAAAGGAAGTTGTGTGGCAGTGAGGAAGCAGTGGAATAAAACTGGAACTGAGATATTTTGTTTATAAATCCTGTATTATTTCTATTATACCATTTGCCTCCCAAAGTATGCCTACTTCACATTTTTGCCTTAGACTCCCCAAATTCAGAGCTAAACTCAATTTTAATTTGAGTAATACAGCCCAGATATTCAACAACCTCTCTTACTTTGCAACTTTTAATTGATTTTTGCTTTGTGTAATTTTACTTTAGATATTGTTTATGAAATAATTTTGGGAATTTCCTCAAATCTTTCAAAAAGTAGATGAGATAAATTGGTTTATATCTATGAAAACTGATCACTGTGTTATGGCTGTGTTCACACTTTTGTTTTTTTAACTAATGTTTTATGTAACTCACCTCTTTAGGCAATATGTTGATACATTTTAAAATATTAAAAAAATCATTCTTTGGAGGAAACAAGTATGAGAATAGTTTATCACTTATTTCATCTCAACAAATATTTGAGGCTGTTGTCATCCATCAAGTAGATTAATACACTTTGTGTTAGAAGGATCAATGAACACAAAAATTGATACTTTTTATCACATTTTTAGAAATTGCATACTTTTACTCCAGTTATATAAGGTGCTCTTTATTAATGTGGATAATTATCAATTTGTAAATATTGGGGATATATCTATTTGTATACATATATACACTCTATTCTATCTGTACTACTCTCTTCTGGCTAGGCTCAACCCTCCTGGGTGATTCTAAGGACAGAAAGAGCAATATAAGCAGCAAATTGCTGTATCTGTCATAATTCCATATTAAAAAGAATGGGTTTCTACCATTTCCAAAATTTCCAGACACTATGCCAATGAGTAGTACAGCAAGACAAATTAGATGTAAAACTTCATGATTTGTTACTTACTTGTCCATGACCAGAGTCAGTGGTAGGGAACAAGAGGTATGCTCCATACCTAGAAACTCATTCCAACATGCAACCCAAGGTAGCTTCTTTAAAATGTATTGATTAACGTTTAACAGAGAACTCACATTCTTTCCCTCAGTTTTTGTCATTAGCAGAAATCCCTGCCAGAATCTTCCCTGGAGCTAGCTAGACCCCTAGTGGTTTCATTTTTTTTTTCCTTTTGTTTTTTAAATTGTGGTGAAATATACATAAAATTTACCATTTTAACTATTCATAACTTTTTCTAATTTGTTTTTTCTTCATTGTGGCTGACTCTTAACTGTAATTCAGTTAACATCTGTTTAAATATGTTTTTCAAAATAGTTCTGGAGAAAGTGGGCAAGAATCTTCTTAAAGTGTAACCACATCCATCAGAGAACAGTCTACTAAATTGCAGGGCACCTGAGGTTAATAAGATCACTGTGAAGATGGTTTATAAGTTGTAAAAGTGAGGACGAATTAATATTTTCTTATTGCAGGGGGAAAATGCCAGAGCATTTTTTGTTTTCATGAAGACTAATACTAATTTTTCTTCAGATGGTAGTTATTTCGAATTAAGACATGGTAACATAATTCTCTTTTCATGTTTTTTGACAAAAGAGAATGTGAACAGGGAAATATGAAGGACAAACTTTTTCTTGAAAAGTTGTGAAGAGGCAGTAATGTATACTATTAGAGAAAAATGTATCTACTGTAGTAATTAAGGTTTGACAGCAAGCTAATTCAAAGCATCACAGAACTTTACATCTGGATTTCTCTATATACTCCGCAGAGGATTTTACCCAAAGAATTTTTCTTAAAATTAAAGTCCATATTCTGATGAGCCTAAGGCTAGGTCATGGTTAAAATAAGCAGTAATTAAAAATAGTGTCACTCCTTACTTTAACTGTAAACTATCTTTAGGCCTGAGCAGAATATGAACTTTAAGAAAATTGTTTGGCTAAAATTCCTCTGGGGATTGATGGAAATAGATAGGTAGATAGATAATCTGTAATAATATAATATATGTTATGTATAATATATATATACACACTTATATAATGGAACACTTAAGATTTGTGCATTTAATTGTACATTTTATAGGGGGAGGGGAAGGATTGTAAATAAACATTAAACTCCAGTTAATGATATGCATGCTAAAGTGGCTTAAAGGGGTGAAGTGTACAGATGTCTGAAACTTACTTCGAAATGTATCAAAATATAAGATAGTTGATAGAAGGACGGGTTGATGGATAGATATATGATAAAGCAATTACTATAAAACATTAACTGTAGAATCTAGGTAGTAGGTTTGTGTATGTTTATTGTCAAGGTCTTACAACTTTTCTGTATATCTGAAATTTTTCATAATAAAATATTGGAAAAAATAGTGTTAGTGATAAGATACCTAAATAGTTCTAGTAGGTCTACTTCGGTTCAATTAATATTTATTGACATATTGACACCTCTAGTATGCCAAGTGATATAACAGGTATTAGGGATATATAATGACTCAGACTCTCAGGTGGAGAGTAGTAGGAGATGAAATTGGAGAGGAGGACATAGGTTGGGTAATGGAGAGTCTTATATACCGTAATAAGGAGCTTGGCCTTTATCCTATGGGGTTTTAGGCAGGGGAATTATAGGTAGATCACTCTTGTAGCTTTGTCTCCACAAAGCTATATTTGAGGTAGTGGTGGCAGTGGTGAGGATAGACTAAAGATAATGATATCAGTTAGGAAGCAGTATTCCAGATGCAGATAATTAAGATCTGAATTACAATGGGACTAGATTCTAGAAATATTTAGGAGCAATCAACAGAACTTGATGATTGGTTTGATAAGCTGTAGGTGGGTTGTAGGAAATCAAGAATCATATAAATAACCATATGAGAGAAGGATCAAGTTTGGGGCTGGAAGATAAAACGATGAGTTTGGTTTTAGATATGTTATGTTTCAGATATGTGAAAGTAACCAGGTTAGGTCCAAGATGGAGTCATTCATGCTAAGCCCCATGTCAGCCAACCTAAACTTAACTAAGCTTCTGCGCTTGGCTCTTCTAGAAAAGGAAGGTCTAGGTCAATGAATCAGTGCCTGCCTGCTCAGCACAAGTTACCTAAGACTTCCCTTTGCAACATATAAGGAAAGTAACCCTGCTTTAACCAATCAGCAAATGCCCAGTATAACTTCCTTGTTCCTGCTCACTTTGGTCTATAAAATCTCTTACTTTGTACAGCAATTCAGAGCTCCTTTCTGTCTACTAGATTGGATGTTGCCCACTTCATGAATCATTGAATAAAAGCTTGTTATGTCAATATATTTTCTGTGGAAATTTTTCTTTTAACAGATATACTCTAGTCAAAGAGATATTTATTCATTCATTTGTACCTATGTTATTTGACAAATATTGACCACAGAATTCCATGCCTGCTGTTAATGATAAGATGGTGAGCAAAATGGACATAAATAATGCCTTCAAGAAACGTAGTCTAGAGGGAAGAGATATGGGGACATATGTATATGTATAACTGGTTCACTTTGTTGTAAAGCAGAAACTAACACACGATTGTAAAGCAATTATACTCCAATAAAGATGTTAAAAAAAAAAAAGAAACAGTCTTTGGGAGAGACAATTAAATCAGAAGGGATAATAAAGAGTGATCTTTCTGGTGATAGGAGTAGCAAAGGATGCTGTGGAACTGCATAGAAGGGACAGCTATCTTAGTCTGCAGTGGCTTGCAGGAGCAGGATGTATCAGTGTGAAGCTTTGGATGAAGCCTGGGCTGAAGATACCAATTAATGTCTTTCTGCTGCTGATTCCTGAGAGTTGATAAAAATGTCAAGGGATAATATATAGAATTTAAAGAAGAAAAGGCTAGAGGCAAGTAAAAAGTTATAGAAGGAGATGAAATAACAAGGTAGAAGAACTAGTTGAGTGTGGTATGATGGAAGTTAAATGTTTCAAGATAAAAAGCAAAGTCAAGAGTGTTAAATAGTATAGAGATCTGTGATGGGTTAGGTACTAATTTGTCCATTGGGTTTGGCAGTTCAGAGGTCATTGGTGACTAAGTGAAAGCAGTTTCAGTGAACTGATGTTTAGTTAAAACAAAAAAAAAGTTAATCTTTAGGGGCCAAGATTTTTAACATAAGAAAAAAGAACTACAAGGAAAAAAGAACACAAATAAATGAAATAAACCCCTCTTCATCCTAATTTTAAACTGGAAATATCAGTTAAAACTCATGTTTTTTTTTCCTTTTAAAAATATGTATTTGTGTTCACTGAAAAAGTCTAAAAGCTATAACTGTAGAGAAATAGTAGATTCCAAGTCTAAGGCAGGGAATATATGAGTCAGGTACATGCTGCGCCATAAAAGTAAGGCAGTTGCCAAAGGCTAATTGGGTCATATCAAAAGGAGAAAGGAGCCGACATGAAGGGAAACAACTGGAGAGTCAAAACTGATAATGACTACGGGGGATTGGAGTGCATCAAGCATCTAAAAATCCACAGGTTCTTAAAGATTTTTAACACACACATACACACACACACACACACACACACACTCTCATTGGATGTGTGGAGGTTGCTAGGGCACCAATTCATAACTCTAAAGAAGGGGTTGGCAGGCTATGGCTTATAGCCCCAATCCAGTCCACCTCCTATTGTTGTAAGGCCTGAGAGCCAAGAAGAGTTTTTACATTTTAAATAGCTGGAAAAAAAAATCAAAAGAATATTTCATAATGTGAAGATTACATGAAATTCAAATTTTCAGTATTCATAAATAAAGTTTTATTGGAACATAGACATCTTTATTCATTCAAGCATTGTCTATGGTTGCTTATTTGCTATAATGACAGAGTTGAATCGTTGTGACAGAGACCACATTGTCTGCAAAGCCTAAAATATTTACTATCTGGCCCTTTATGGAAAAAGTTGGCTGATCTCTGCTCTGAACATTGATAAATAAAAGGAAAGAATCAAGCATTTATCCTAACTTTTTTAAACTTCCTTTCATGAAAACCAAATAGTTGATGAAGGACAAATTATTTTACAGAAGAATTGCAAGTAATAAATACAGGTGAAATGATAGACTTAGAAAATCCCTATTTTTGAATCCCCCATGAAAAAATTGTCAGGCAGCGTTCACCAATGTATTTTAAAACCACCAAGTAAAAGTTTGATGGGGAATTTTAAGTGGAGGAATCAGATACCGTCTGAATCTGTTGGTCAATTATAGCATCACTAAAACTTGGGGCAACCAAATATTTATGTACCTCATGATATGATGTAAAAAACTGCCTAGAAAGCTGCACTTTAAGCAAGAAAATGGATTAAAATGCTAGTGTATAGGAAATAACGGGGACAGAAGAATAATTTAAATGAGCAATCTATCAACCAAACCCAGAATATGAAGCATTATATAGAATAAATGACCTGGTTTCTCTAAGGAATGAACTATGTAAATGGATTAGACAAATGTGAAAAGCAAAAGCTTTAATAACAGAAGAATATCTGTATAACACTGGGAGGAGGGAAGGACATCTTAAACAAGACATAAAAAACATACCATAAAGGAAAAGGTGGTACATTCTTTAATGTGGTTGAATTTCTCTTTAACAACCATAAAGACAGGGACAAGACAAGCAACAAACAGGGAGAAGTTACTTAACAAAGGATTAGTTCCAGAATATGTAAAGAACTCCTCCAAATCAGTGAGAAAAAGGCAAAGAACCCAATAAAAATGAGTGAAAGATAGGAATAGGTGTTTCTAGAAAGAAGAAGCATAAATAACCAGAAACATCTGAACATATGTTTAGCCTTATTATTAATTAGGCAAGTGCAAATTAGAATCTCAACAAGAAACTATTTCACAGATACTAGGAATGGCAAAAAAGTTGAAATACGAATGTTAAATCTAAGTGTTAGATTGTAGAGCAATGGAATCTCTTACACTTTGCTAGTGGAAATATAAATTGGTAAAACTACTTTGGGAAAAATTTGGAATTATTTATTGAAATTTAAGATGTGCATTGCCTATCACCAGAAATTCTATTCTTGGGTCTATACCCTAGGGATATGTAGAAAAATGTTCATAGCAGCACTGTTTGTAATAAAAAAAGCTAGAAACCACCTAAATGTCCATCAACAGTAGAGTAGATGAATAAATTATGACATTCATCCAGTGGAATACAATAGGCAATGGAAATGAATAAACTTACACCTATATACATCAGCATGGATATATTTCCAAAACATAGTATTGAATGAAAAAAGCATGTAACACAAAGAATGCACTATGTTTTTGTTTATATGAAGTTTAGAAATAAGTAAAACTAAATATCATGTTATTTAGGGATGTAGCCACATACAGGGAAACCATAAAGACAAACAAGGGAACAATTAACATAAAATTTAGGACTGTGAGAGTAGGTAGACGGATAGGAATGTAATTGGGGAGGAGCACCCGGGAAGCTTAAAAAGTATGAGTAATATTAATTATCATCTCTAGATAGTGTAATTATAGGTGATTTAAGTTTTCTTATTTTCCTGCTTTCCATATTTCTATATTGTGGTTTTCAGAGAGGCAGTGTTCTGTAGGGGTTTCTCTAGAGCAGTGCTTCTCAACTGGAGGTGATTTTACCATTCTCCTCCACCAAGGAGACACTTGGCAATGTCTGGAGATGTTACTTGATTGTCACGACTGAGGTGGGGGAGCTACTAGCATCTACTAGGTAGTGGCCAAGTATGCTGCTAATGTTTAATCCTACAATGCACTGGATGGCACCTCCAAAACAAAGAATTATCTGGCCCAACGTGTCAGTAGCTCTGAGGTTGAGAACCCTGGTCCAGAGCCAGACTGTTAGGGATTGAATTCCAGCTGTACACCTCACAAGCTGTGTGACTGTGGGGAAGTTACTTAATCTCTGTGTCTGTTTTCTTGTCTATAAAATGGGACTAATAGTAGAATCCACATCATAGGGTTGTGAGAATTAACTTAGTTAAAACATTTAAAGTACTGAGTATATGCCTAGTATACTAGGCACTTGATAAATATTAGCATTAATTATTTTATTATTTAAAATTTTTATTTCTTATTGAATACATTCAATTGATTAAATAGAGAAATATGTTGAAAAAGTTATTATAGTAAAAGAAAATTATACAAAGACACACAAAACCCTACTTCAAAATGTAGCATCTGAAAATTTTACATGAGAAAGACCTTTGCAAGCAATAATGACAGGATGTTACAATCTGTGTTTTATCTGTGCTTAATAATAATTCCTAAACAAGAAACCAGGGGGCTGAACATAAAGTGTGTATAAGTTAGTGCTAATCTGACCATAAGCTATATTAATATCTGAACTCAAAGACGTGTGGCCTATTTTCGATAATTATCCTATACTTTAGTACACAAAGTGATGTTTCTCTTTTTTTTTTTAATTTTTGAATTTTATTTTATTTATTTTTTTATACAGCAGGTTCTTATTAGTCATCAATTTTATACACATCAGTGTATACATGTCAATCCCAATCGCCCAATTCATCACACCACCATCCCCACCCCCCCGCAACTTTCCCCCCTTGGTATCCATATGTTTGTTCTCTACATCTGTGTCTCAACTTCTGCCCTGCAAACTGGTTCATCTGTACCATTTTTCTAGGTTCCACATACATGCGTTAATATATGAAATTTGTTTTTCTCTTTCTGACTTACTTCACTCTGTATGACAGTCTCTAGATCCATCCACGTCTCAACAAGTGACCCAATTTCGTTGCTTTTTATGGCTGAGTAATATTCCATTGTATATATGTACCACAACTTCTTTATCCATTCGTCTGTCGATGGGCATTTAGGTTGCTTCTATGACCTGGCTATTGTAAATAGTGCTGCAGTGAACATTGGGGTGCATGCGTCTTTTTGAATTATGGTTTTCTCTGGGTATATGCCCAGTAGTGGGATTGCTGGATCATATGGTAATTCATTTTTTAGATTTTTAAGGAACCTCCATACTGTTCTCCATAGTGGCTGTATCAATTTGTATTCCCACCAACAGTGCAACAGGGTTCCCTTTTCTGCACACCCTCTCCAGCATTTGTTGTTTGTAGATTTTCTGATGATGTCCATTCCAACTGGTGTGAGGTGATACCTCATTGTAGTTTTGATTTGCATTTCTCTAATAATTAGTGATGTTGAGCAGCTTTTCATGTGCTTCTTGGCCATCCGTATGTCTTCTTTGGAGAAATGTCTATTTAGGTCTTCTGCCCATTTTTGGATTGGGTTGTTTGTTTCTTTAATATTGAGCTGCATGAGCTGTTTATATATTTTGGAGATTAATCCTTTATCTGTTGATTCGTTTGCAAATATTTTCTCCCATCCTGAGGGTAGTCTTTTCGTCTTGTTTATGGTTTCCTTTGCTGTGCAAAAGCTTTTAAGTTTCATTAGGTCCCATTTGTATATTTTTGTTTTTATTCCCATTACTCTAGGAGGTGGATCAAAAAAAGATCTTGCTGTGATTTATCTCAAAGAGTGTTCTTCCTATGTTTTCCTCTAAGAGTTTTATAGTGACCAGTCTTATATTTAGGTCTCGAATCCATTTTGAGTTTATTTTTGTGTATGGTGTTAGGGAGTGTTCTAATTTCACTCTTTTACATGTAGCTGTCCAGTTTTCCCAGCACCACTTATTGAAGAGACTGTCTTTTCTCCATTGTATACCCTTGCCTCCTTTGTCTTAGATTAGTTGACCATAGGTGCATGGGTTTATCTCTGGGCTTTCTATCTTGTTCCATTGATCTATGTTTCTGTTTTTGTGCCAGTACCATATTGTTTTCATTACTGTAGCTTTGTAGTAGTCTGAAGTCAGGGAGTCTGATTCCTCCAGCTCCGTTTTTTTCCCTCAAGACTACTTTGGCTATTCGGGGTCTTTTGTGTCTCCATACAAATTTTGAGATTTTTTTGTCCTAGTTCCGTAAAAAAATGCCATTGGTAATTTGATAGGGATTGCATTGAATCTGTAGATTGCCTTGGGTAGTATAGTCATTTTCACAATATTGATTCTTCCAATCCAAGAACATGGTATATCTCTCCATCTGTTGGTATCATCTTTAATTTCTTTCATCAGTGTCTTATAGTTTTCTGCATACAGGTCTTTTGTCTCCCTAGGTAGGTTTATTCCTAGGTATTTTATTCTTTTTGTTGCAATGGTAAATGGGAGTGTTTCCATAATTTCTCTTTCAGATTTTTCATCATTAGTGTATAGGAATGCAAGAGATTTCTGTGGATTAATTTTGTATCCTGCAACTTTACCAAATTCATTGATTGGCTCTAGTAGTTTTCTGGTGGCGTTTTTAGGATTCTCTATGTATAGTATCATGTCATTTGCAAACAGTGACAGTTTTACTTCTTCTTTTCCAATTTGTATTCCTTTTATTTCTGTTTCTTCTCTGATTGCCATGGCTAGGACTTCCAAAATATGTTGAATAATAGTGGTGAGAGTGGACATCCTTGTCTTGTTCCTGATCTTAGAGGAAATGCTTTCAGTTTTTCACCATTGAGAATGATGTTTGCTGTGGTTTTGTCATATATGGCCTTTATTATGTTGAGGTAGGTTCCCTCTATGCCCACTTTATGGAGAGTTTTTATCATAAATTGGTGTTGAATCTTGTCAAAGCTTTTTCTGCATCTATTGAGATGATCATATGGTTTTTATTCTTCAATTTGTTAATATGATGTATCACATTGATTTGCATATATTGAAGAATCCTTGCATTCCTGGGATAAACCCCACTTGATCATGGTGTATGATCCTTTTAATGTGTTGTTGGATTCTGTTTGCTAGTATTTTGTTGAGGATTTTTGCATCTACATTCATCAGTGATATTGGTCTGTAGTTTTCTTTTTTTGTAGTATCTTTGTCTGGTTTTGGTATCAGGGTGATGGTGGCCTCATAGAATGAGTTTGGGAGTCTTCCTTCCTCTGCAATTTTTTGGAAGGGTTTGAGAAGGATGGGTGTTAGCTCTTCTCTAAATGTTTGATAGAATTCACCTGTGAAGCCATCTGGTCCTGGACTTTTGTTTGTTGGAAGATTTTTAATCACAGTTTCAAGTTCATTACTTGTGATTGGTCTGTTCATATTTTGTATTCCTTCCTGGTTCAGTCTTGGAAGGTTATACCTTTCTAAGAATTTGTCCATTTCTTCCAGGTTGTCCATTTTATTGGCATAGAGTTGCTTGTAGTAGTCTCTTAGGATGCTTTGTATTTCTGTGGTGTCTGTTGTAGCTTCTCCTTTTTCATTTCTAATTTTATTGATTTGAGTCCTCTCCCTCTTTTTCTTGATGAGTCTGGCTAATGGTTTATCCATTTTGTTTATCTTCTCAAAGAACCAGCTTTTAGTTTTATTGATCTTTGCTATTGTTTTCTTTGTTTCTATTTCATTTATTTCTGCTCTGATCCTTATGATTTCTTTCCTTCTGCTAACTTTGGGTTTTGTTTGTTCTTCTTTCTCTAGTTCCTTTAGGTGTAAGTTTAGATTGTTTATTTGAGATTTTTCTTGTTTCTTGAGGTAGGCTGGTATAGCTATAAACTTCCCTCTTAGATCTGCTTTGGCTGCATCCCATAGGTTTTGGATCATCATGTTTTAATTGTCATTTGTCTCTAGGTATTTTTTGATTTCCTCTTTGATTTCTTCAGTGATCTCTTGGTTATTTAGTAACATATTGTTTAGCCTCCGTGTGTTTGTGTTTTTTACGTTTTTTTCCTTGTAATTCATTTCTAATCTCATAGCATTGTGGTCAGAAAAGATGCTTGAGATGATTTCAATTTTCTTAAATTTACTGAGGCTTGATTTGTGACCCAAGATGTGATCTATCCTGGAGAATGTTCCGTGTGCACTTGAGAAGAAATTGTAATCTGCTGTTTTTGTATGGAATGTCCTATAAATATCAATTAAATCGATCTGGTCTATTATGTCATTTAAAGCTTCTGTTTCCTTATTTACTTTCATTTTGGATGATCTGTCCATTGGTGTAAGTGAGGTGTTAAAGTCCCCCACTATTACTGTGTTATTGTCTATTTCCTCTTTTATAGCTGTTAGCAGTTGCCTTATGTATTGAGGTGCTCCTATGTTGGGTGCATATATATTTATAATAGTTATATTTTCTTCTTGGATCGATCCCTTGATCATTATGTAGTGTCTTTCCTTGTCTCTTATAACATTCTTTATTTTAAAGTCTATTTTATCAGATATGAGTATTGCTACTCCAGCTTTCTTTTGATTTCCATTTGCATGGAATATCTTTTTCCATCCCCTCACTTTCAGTCTGTATGTGTCCCTAGGTCTGAAGTGGGTCTCTTGTAGACAGCCTATATTTGGGTCTTGTTTTTGTATCCATTCAGAAAGCCTGTGTCTTTTGGTTGGAGCATTTAATCCATTTACGTTTAAGGTAATTATTGATATGTATGTTCCTGTGACCATTTTCTTAATTGTTCTGGGTTTGTTTTTGTAGGTCCTTTTCTTCTCTTGTGTTTCCCACTTAGAGAAGTTCCTTTAGCATTTGTTGTAGAGCTGGTTTGGTGGTGCTGAATTCTCTTAGCTTTTGCTTGTCTGTAAAGCTTTTGATTTCTCTGTCAAATCTGAATGAGTTCCTGGACGGGTAGAGTAATCTTGGTTGTAGGTTCTTTCCTTTCATCACTTTAGGTATATCATGCCACTCCCTTCTGGCTTGTAGAGTTTCTGCTGAGAAATCAGCTGTTAACCTTATGATAGTTCCCTTGTATGTTATTTGTCATTTTTCCCTTGCTGCTTTCAATAATTTTTCTTTGTTTTTGATTTTTGCCAATTTGTTTACTATGTGTCTTGGCGTGTTTGTCCTTGGGTTTATCCTGTATGGGACTCGCTGTGCTTCCTGGACTTGGGTGGCTATTTCCTTTCCCATGTTAGGGAAGTTTTCAACTATAATCTCTTCAGATATTTTTTCAGGTCCTTTCTCTGTCTCTTCTCCTTCTGGGACCCCTATAATGCGAATGTTGTTGCGTTTAATGTTGTCCCAGAGGTCTCTTAGGCTGTCTTCATTTCTTTTCATTCTTTTTCCTTTATTCTGTTCTGCAGCAGTGAATTCCACCATTCTGTCTTCCAGGTCACTTTATCTGTTCTTATGCCTCAGTTATTCTGCTATTGATTCCTTCTAGTGTAGTTTTCATTTCAGTTATTGTATTGTTCATCTCTGTTTGTTTGTTCTTTAATTCTTCTAGGTCTTTGTTAAACATTTCTTGCATCTTCTCGATCTTTGCCTCCATTCTTTTTCCGAGGTCCTGGATCATCTTCACTATCACTATTCTGAATTCTTTTTCTGGAAGGTTGCCTATCTCCACTTCATTTAGTTGTTTTTCTGGGGTTTTATCTTGTTCCTTCATCTGGTACATAGCCCTCTGCCTTTTCATCTTGTCTATCATTCTGTGAATGTGGTTTTTGTTCCACAGTCTGCAGGATTGTAGTTCTTCTTGCTTCTGCTGTCTGGCCTCTGGTGGGTGAGGCTATCTAAGAGGCTTGTGTAAGTTTCCTGATGGGAGAGACTGATGGTGGGTAGAGCTCAAGGTGATGTTTCTCTTATTCTGTTTAACGACCTTTCCAGAAAGATTCTTGGGAAGTCAGTTTCTTGATTGAATCTCATGTACATCCAAGTGGATGTGTCTGTAAAGTTTTGATAGGTTGCAGTTTTTTTTTTTTCTTAACAGATAGTGTTCTAAAAAATAAGCTATTTAAAAATATATAAAATATATGGTTAAATTTCTTTAAGCTTTAGCAAATTAAATGCAGATTATTATGCATGCACATTCAACTGTAATATGGCACTTCCCTCTAAGCAATTATTATATTTTCAATATAGATATGTCCATAAAGAAGTAGATTCAAGCAATGATGTTAATAATTACTATCATTAGTATAGTTCCATACAATTAACAAAGTCTTACCACATACATCGTCACAATAGAGCTTCACAAAAATCCTGTGGGGTATGTGGAGTTATCTCTATTTTACAGATGAAGTAGTTGAGACAGAGATGAAATTATTTTTCCGAAGTTATAATTCTCATAATTGTGGAACTATCATTCAAACTCCAGTCTCGTAATAAATCAGTTACTGTGATAATCCACTGTGGCCTTTTTTTTTATATAACTTTTTTTATAGATTTATTTATTTTTATTTATTTTTGGCTGCATTGGGTCTTCGTTTCTGCTTGCAGGCTTTCTCTAGTTGCGGCGAGTGGGGGCTACTCTTAGTTGCGGTGCGTGGGCTTCTCATTGCAGTGGCTTCTCTTGTTGCGGAGCACGGGCTCTAGGTACGTGGGCTTCAGTAGTTGTGGCACGTGGGCTCAGTAGTTGTGGCTCACAGACTCTAGAGTGCAGGCTCAGTTAGTTGTGACACACCAGCTTAGTTGCTCCGTGGCATGTGGGATCTTCCTGGACCAGGGATCGAACCCCTGTCCCCTGCATTGGCAGGCGGATTCTTGACCACTGTGCCACCAGGATAGTCCCCATTGTGGGCTTTTAATAAAATTATGAGGCTTCCTCTGACTTATACAAAACCTGTTTGGAATTGGTATAGCAGGGCATTGCTTTTTTCTCTCAAAATGAACTTAGATGTGATGTCAGCAACAGAAGATGGAGAGGGACCCCACATGCATTACTTAGAAAAATTACACATAAATGTGATAAAAATGAATTGGATAACTTCATAATTGTTATAAACCTTTTATTTTTATGTTTAACTTTGGACAATTTCAAATATATACCAAAGTAGAGAGAATAGTATATATAAACTATATTACCCATCACCCACCTTCATCAATCATCAACTCATGGCAACTTTAATTCATCTTATCCCTCCTGCTTTCTCCCAATGGATTATTTTGAGGCAAATTCCAGATATATAATTTCTTTTGTGCATAGTTCATTATGCATAATTTTGTTTTTCAAAAATAACTATTTTAATAATAATTATAACTTTGAAATACTGAAAAGCTGAATAGTTTTCTAGAAAGCTGTTTCCAGATAATGTATACCAGTAGGCAGCTTTTCCTGAGTTCAAAATAATCACAGTATGCTTTTCTTTTGGAATTTAGCTGTCTAATAAACAGTAAGAGGAAGAGTTTTACCTGTCCTATGCCATCTTCTCTCATTTCTCCTTCTAAAATAAAAGATCACAACATTCATTATCTTAAAATCTAATAAAGGGCTTTAATAAAAATTGTTAATAGAACCTTTTAATATCCTCACTAAAAAGAGAAATACTTAAAATAATCATAAATAAAATACTTAAAACTCTAGAGAAAGCAATAACCAAACTTCAGAATAGTATGAAAATACCAGTTATTCTCATGCATACATGTTATGGCTAATGTACTGAAATCAAATGAGTAGACTGTGCCTTTATTGTTCCTTCTGTTCTTAAAGAGATGCCTTAAAACTTGCATGGCAAGTAAGTTTCATCTAAGTGCCAATTCTGGTTGATTATGGTGGTTACCTGGGGAGTGTGTTAAGTTTTATGAGGGCTTTTTTTTTCCCAGTGGGAAAGAATACTATATTTGATTAGTGGCTTATTTGCTCTCATAGCAGTGATATGAGACCTGCTGACTCTGGCTTAGTACATCAAAATGATGCTCTTAAAAGAATCATCTTTACTTAAATTTAAATATTAGGCTGAGGAAAAAGAAGTGACATTACTGCCACAGTCTAATTTCTCATTATTGATGAATAGTAGGTAGACATTAATTTACATATTTTCATCCTTGAAACAAGTAATTGTGTATACAATTGTTTGTATTAATAAGTCCCAATTGTGTTTCTCTTTTCTTACAGCACTTAGTGCACACATGCATATACCACTCATTTGGCACTAGGCTATGTTCACTTATATTATTATTTATTTCCTTTATTTATTTAGTCTAGCTTACCAAGTAGATTATAAATTTTCTTAAACTTATCAGCAGAATCTTGTTCTTCCTTGTAGTCCTAGCACCATGAAATGCCATGATGATGGTGATATTTTTATAAAAATACATGTTACTTGTCTGTCATTAACTCTAAATTACTTGCTATTTTGTGGTATTTTTCTATTGGCTGGGATATTAGCTATATAGTTTAAAATTTTCATAACATTTCTAATATGGTATGGAGCCATATTATGAAATCTGGATTGTAATGCTTTCATAGGACATTTGATTTTTTTAAAATAATGGATTGGCTCTTGCCTTTAGGTAGATAAAAGTTTAAAGCCTACAGTAAGATGGTTATTCTCTTTTGGAAGCTCTCTAGGAGTATAAAATTAACCATCTCTCTCAGAAACTGGTATAACATTTTGTCTTCCTAATAGTCATACATCATTCTTATGACTAAACAAAACTAAAACAAAACAAAATAACCTGCTTTAATTTATGTTTTTAGAAGTTTTCCAAAGACCATAAAACAGCCCAGTGTACTTTGTGTAATTAAATAGTAATTGCTATCCCTGTAATCTTGACACTTTGCACTAAACAACTATACTTTTCAAAATGTTTAAAAATAAACACTTTCACCATGTTAGTCACCGTCAGTCATCCTTGAATCCATGCCAATTTTTCATATAAAGGAAAATTAACTTCCATAGCGGAAGTGTTAAGATCTATGATCTAGATTCTAGATGGACATCTAAAGAGATTGGTGTAATAAAGTGATTGCTTCTTACTCTGGTATGTTATAGTCTTTTAAACACATACCACTTTCTGTTTATTTTCTCATAAAAGACAGTTACTGCTTCATTCAGTTTCTTGTCAACTATGACAGTCCCCATCCCTTAACTATATTTATCTTAGTCTAGATGAGGGGCCTACATAATGTAAAGGGCCAGATAGTAAATATTTTAGGCTTTGCAGGCCAATAGGCAAAATTGAAGGTATTATGTAAGTACTTATATAGCAAGAGAGAGAGATTCTAAAATGTTTGTCTTGATGAAATTCAAACTATAATAATAATAACTGATTACAGGTGTTTTTGTGGCACACATCTAATTGGAATGGGGGATAGCATTTCATTTGATTGGGGTTCAAAGTTAGTGTTCTCTCTCATCAAACTCAACTGCAAATATTCATCTGTTAATGCTGATCTCTGATGAGATTTCATGTATTTCACCTCTGAATATGCCCTTTCAAACAGATTAGTACCACACACTGATATCAATCCATGAGCAGCATCTTATTTTATAGAATTCTTCTTTTTTTATTAGATTCATCTTATTTTATTAGATTCTTCTTTTGATGTTTGACTTTTAGCATGTTATTATATTGCAGATTAATCACTTCTAGTTGCAAGTTAGGTAGAAGCTCCTCAGTTGCAGTTGATGGATTTTGAAATATGGAAATTTCCTTTGCATTTGCATTCAGGTCCAAAAATCACTGCTGGAATTAGGGAGACCAGTTGTTCTAGTTTCCTGGGACTGAGCAGTTACCCAGGATTTGGGACTTCAAGTGCTAAACCTGGGACAGTTGTTTACCCTCTCTGGAGTTTAATTTGATATTAGAAAGTATATCTATTTCAGATTTGTGTGGGAATATAGATATTTTTTGTTTTAACTCTTGATAACACAACGTGATATTATTTGTGATTCAAACAGCATTAATTAGCATTGTATTGGCTTTACTTCAGTAAAAAAATTCACATGTTAACAACTGTTTGCCTTATAATTTTAGGTTAAATTCATTAAGAAACATTATCAGGTTTGCAGCAAAAGCTGATTTCCTAAGCCATTCAGTTTGATAATAGTGGTCAGTAGTGGTTCTTCTCATTCAGAAAAATTTTAGTCTCAGTACCTAAAAAAGTCACAATAAAATTTTGTCATTGCAAAGTTTTTGAACTTCTGCATGGTAGGGCAAGTCAAGATATTCAGCTTCCATTTTTGACAAAAATTCACAAAGCTGAGGATAGTTAAACCCACAGGAGTGAGTGAAATTCACCTTTGACACTGTTGGTTCAGTAGTACATGATTAATTCAGATATTTTCTGCAGGGTACCTGCTGATTGAATAACAAATAACATGAATAACCATAACATTTAAAACACGCTTTGTAAATTTGTCTTTTTCTCCTCCACATATATTGGCATCATCGATTGTAACACGTCTTAGCAGATTCCACTATAGGTTGTACTGAACTAGTGTTTTCTCAACTTTGAAGATATTCTTGCCTGGAATTGTTTCACACAGACTGTTCATAGAGGTTAATTCTTCAGTTACTCCAAACTTGGCATTGACTCCTCAAATAAAAAACAGCAATTGAGCAGTATCCACAACATCTTTTGACCAAAGAAAACCACTTGAAATCATTTTCCTTGCATGTATATGTGGTTTTTTTTTTTTTTGCCTTGTTTTTTCATCAGCTATTCATATTGCTCCCAATGTCCTCAATTTTTTGAGTAACTGTACTCACTGAATGGCTGATAATCTCAGACAGAGATTATTTTCTCTCAACACACTTCTTCGGTTTCTACAATCAAATATGATTTAATTAACTAACCATCAGCAAATGGCTTTCCTTGATTGGCCAACAAATGAGCCATTCAGAAACTTACTTGGTTGGAGCCTCATGTTCATTTGTTATTTTTGTGAAGAAACTTTCCTATGATGAGACACACCATTTTAAATTTTCCATTTTTTTCTGACCACTGTTTGCCTGTGGCAGGGGATATTGTGATTAGTCCTTTGGTAATATTCATGTATATTGGATTCGATGGAGCACAGCTATAGTGTCATTGCATAATAAACATGGTGCTTTGCCATCTAATTTGATAACAGAACAATCCACTCTCCACTGTGCCTTAAAAGTGTGACATTTGCAGTCTAATCTTCATTTCTGGTTTTGATATGATGAGCAGGCACTGGTAATAAAGATAAAGTTAAAAATTGTGATGTGGCACTTGAAAGGCTGTGGATTTATAACTGTGTCACTGTGGTTTGCAGTGTGCTAAGCAGCCATATGAAGTGCTACTCAATTCTGCTATTGTAGCATGAAAACAGCGATAACCGATGTAAAAGAATAAGCATGGCTGTGTTCCAATAAAACTTTATTTATAGACGTTGAAACTGAACTTCTGTGTGTCACAAAATACTGTTCTTCTTTTGATTTTTTCCAAAACATTTAAAAATGTGAAACCATTCTAGCTTGTGGGCTCTAAAAAAACAGGTGGCAGTCAGACTTGGTCCATGGGCTCTACTTTGCAGATCTCTAGTCTAGATAGCCTTTTTCCAAACTATGGTAATGTTACTCCTATTTTTTAACGCTTACATTCATTTCTATCGATTTTCCCCTTTCCATATCGTTTTAAAATTTATTTCTACCTAAGTAAATAAACTGAGTGATAGTTATTCTTTACATGGAGGATAGCTAGCTTTAGCATAGTACCTAAAGTACTTAGCAGAATGCCTGGCACATTGTAAATGATCAGTGATTGTTTGCTTTACCATGGACATTCTTATTCATAATGGCCCCTAATAGTGGTAGAGAGGTGTTTAAGATTAAAACATTTTCTAGCTTGTTTTGGAATATAGGACACAATCAAAGCCTTTAAAAATTGAGGTATGTAGATTATATCTATAACATTACGTGGACTGTGATAGAAATAAATTAAATCAATACAATGAGAATTGCTTTCCAGAAAATCCTTGCTGGTTGTGTCATAGTCTCATTAGTTTTATAGGAAGGATGGTAAATTATTGGATAATTTCTTTCAGTATTTGACCAACAAAATTGTCAGTGTTAGGCTGACCACTGTAATGCTTTAAAAAAAAAAAAGAATTATTTGTGATCATTATCCAGTGTCTTAAGTGTCTTAAGTACATATCCATTAGGTCTTTTTGACTTGAACACATCCAGTGTTGTTGCTGTTTCATCACAAATTTATTACATGAGCTTTCTCACTAAATTTAATAAGGAGTTACTCTTAGACCAGTGTTACTCAGAGTGTGGGCTGAAGACCAATAATTGATCTGCAAATTGTTTGCTACTGGTCTGTGAACTGTTTATTATTTGTGATGAAAAATAGAAAAATATGAGAAAAAGCAGTTAGAAATTTTTATGGTAGTTTGACAGGATAATTTTATGTGTGTTTAATAAAAGTTTAAACTTTTATTTTTAAAATTTAAGTAATATATTAAAATTATGTAATTGACATATAACATTATATTAGATTCAGATGTACGACATAATGATTAGATGTTTATATATTGCAAAATTATCACCAAAATATGTCTAGTTAACATCTATTACCACACATAGTTATACTTTTTTCTTGGGATGAGAACTTTTAATATCTGCTCTCTTAACAACTTTCAAAGATACAGTACAGTATTATTGACTATAGTCACTTTGCTGTACATTACATCCCCATGATTTATTTTGTAAGTGGAAGTTTGCATCTTTTGCCCCCTTTTACCTACTTAGCCTACCCCTCAATCCCCACCTCTAGCAAACCACCAATCTGTTCTCTGTATCTATGAGTTTGGGTGTTTTGGTTTTTTTTTAATATTCTGCATATAAGTGAGATCATACAGTTGTCTTTCTCAGTCTAGTTTCTTTCACTTAGCATAATGCCCTCAAGGTCCATTCATGTTGGGACAAATGGCAGAATTTCCTTCATTATTATGGCTGATAATATTCCATTGTGTGTGTGTGTGTGTGTGTGTGTGTGTATCACGTTTTTTTATCCATTCATCCACTAATGGATGCTTAGGTTGGTTCCATATGTTGGCTACTGTAAATAATGTTGCAACAAACATGGGGGTACAGATATCTTTTTGAGGTAGTGCTTTTGTTTTCTTCTGATAAGTACCCAGAAGTGGAATTGCTGGATCATCTGGTAGTTCTATTTTTAATTTTTTGAGGAACCTCCATACTGTTTTCCATAGTGGCTGTACCAATTTACATTCACACCAACAGTGCATGAGGGTTCCTTTTTCTCCACATCCTGACCAGCACTTGTTATTTCATGTCTTTTTGATAATAGACATTCTGACAGGTGTGAAGTGATATCTCATTGTGGTTTTAATTTGCATTTCCCAGATGATTAGTGACGTTGAGCACCTTATCATGTACCTATTGGCCATCTGTATGTCTTCTTCGGAAAAATATCTATTCAGATCCTCTGCCCATTTTAAAATCAGATTTTTTTTTCTATTAAGTTATGTGAGTTTTTATATATTTTGGATATTAACCACTTATCAAATATGTGATATGCAAATATTTTCTCCCAGTCTGTAGGTTGCCTTTTCATTTTGTTGATGGCTTCCTTTGCTGTGCAGAGGCTTTGTAAAAGTTTTATGTAGACTCACTTGTTTATTTTTGTTTTTGTTTCCTTTGCTTTTGTTGTCAAATCCAAAAATCATCACCAAGATTGATGTCAAGGCAGTTACCGTCTGTGTTTTCTTCTAGGGGTTTTATGGTTTCAGGTCTTACATTCAAGTCTTTAATGAATTTTGAGTTAACTTTTGTGTATGGTTTAGGATAGTGGTCCATTTTCATTCTTCTACATGTGACTGTCCAGTTTTCCCAACACCATTCATTGAAGAGACTGTTCTTTCCCCACATATATTCTTGGCTCTTTTGTTGTAAATTAATTGACCATATACTTGTGAGTTTATTTCTGAGCTCTCTATTCTCCATTGATCTATGTGTTTTTATGCCAGTACCATACTGTTTTGATTACTGTAACATGTAACATAGTTTGAAATCAGGAAGCATGATGCCTCCAGGTTTGCTCTTCTGTCTCAAGATTGTTTTGCCTATTTGGGGTCTTTTGTAGTTCCATACAATTTTAGAATTGTTTGTTTCATTTCTGTGAAAACAGCCACTGAGTGCTCAGTTCCTTTCCAGGAGATACCAGTTACCTGGAGCAAAGCAGAGGGAGAGCACTAGCCTGCATCTTTGGAAAGTAGTTCAGTAGGCACCTGTATGGGTATTAAATTAGATGTCTGTTCCTTAGGCTGAAGATTTAAGACAAGTAAATGGCCCTCTTTCACAGAAAGACTGGGTGTTTTTTCAGTTGGTGCCTCTGCCCTGGGCCCTGGGACATACTCAGGTGAGTCTATGAGCACTTTAAAAACTGTTTCTCAGTTTGCTAGAGCCTTGTCGGTCTTGTGGATGCAAGCCCCATTGGCTTTCAAAGCTAGATGTTTGGGGACTCAGCTCTAAGTTACAGATCTGAAAAGTTGGGGAACTAGACATGGGGTTCAAACCCTTTGCTCCTCAGAGGGAAGTTCCAATTTGAGAGTTCCAATGGTGGGTTGCCATGTGGGGTGAGTTTGTGGCAAGATTATGTCTCAGTCTCTCCTACCCATTTCGATGTTGGTTTTTTTCCTCATTTGCCTGATGTATAGGAGTCGCTTAGCTAGTTTCTGGGGTTTTTTTTCAGAGAAAATTGTTCCCTATATAGCTATAGATTCGGTGTGTCTGTGGGATGAGGTGAGCTCAAGACCCTCCTAATTGCCACCTTTTTGATTTATTTATTTATTTTTTGGCTGCACTGGGTCTTCGTTGCTGTGTGCGGACTTTCTCTAGTTGTGCCAAGCGGGGGCTACTCTTCGTTGCGATACACGGGCTTCTCATTGCAGTGGCTTCCTTTGTTGTGGAGCACAGGCTCTAGGCACATGGGCTTCAGTAGTTGCAGTACGTGGGCTCAGTAGTTGTGGCACGCAGGCCGCAGAGCATGTGGGCTTCAGTAGTTGTGGTGCATGGGCTCAGTAGTTGCAATGCGTGGGCTCTAGGGCGTGCGGGCTAAAGTAGTTGTGGCGTGCAGGCTCAGTAGTTGTGGCTCACGGGCTCTAGAGTGCAGGCTCAGTAGTTGTGGTGCAGGGGCTTAGTTGCTCCATGGCATGTGAGATCTTCCCGGGCCAGGGATCGAACCCATGTCCCCTGCATTGGTAGGTGGATTCTAAACCACTCCACCCCCAGGCAAGTCCCCTAACTGCCATCTTGAACCAGAACCTCCTTGGACATTAATTTTTAAATGTCATTTTAATTTTTGTTTTTAGTTTTGTTTTAGATAGAAAATTAAAAAAATAAAACTTCTCAGATTATATGATTCATTTATGATTTCTATAAAAACAGAAGGGAAGAACCATTAAAAGTTTCTGTCTTTTTTCTCCTTTATTGTACTTTTTTCTCCTCTTTTGGCTACTTCCACTTTTTCTTTCAAATCGCAAATTGCAGTAAAGTTCTCAACTTAGCCAACTTGGTCATTTGTTAGGTTTTTGTTGTTCATTCTTGCTTTTCTGTCTATTAATTTAGTTTGTATAGCTTCCTCATCAGCCTCATCTCTGTAGAATTCCTGCCTATTCTTATTTTGTGTTAGAAAATACCACCTTTATAATGGGTTTTCTACTAGGTAATTAAACTTGGTTAAGCAGGATCCATGTGGATGATTGTTTCTGTGTCAATGTGACTGAGCCATAGGGTACCCATGTATTTGGTCAAACATCATTCTGGGTGTTTCTATGAAAATATTTTTGGATGAATTTAACATTTAAATTGATAGACTGA
Organism: Eschrichtius robustus; assembly: GCF_028021215.1. NCBI lineage: Eukaryota > Metazoa > Chordata > Mammalia > Artiodactyla > Eschrichtiidae > Eschrichtius > Eschrichtius robustus. The sequence continues at coordinate 54,043,093 of NC_090838.1, forward strand.
GTAAAGTAGATTGCCCTTCCTAATGTGGATGGGATTTGTCCAATCAATTGAAGGCTTGAATAGAAGAAAAGGCTGGCCCTTCCCTGAATAGGGGGGAACTCCTGCTTTGTCTGCCTTTGACCTGGGACATCGGTTTTCTCCTGCCTTTGGACTTGAACTGAAACATCAGCTCTTCCTGGATTTGAGCCTGTTGGCCTTCAGATTGGAACTAAACTATCAGATCTGCTGGGTTTCCAGCTTGTAGATCATAGGTCTTGGAACTTGTCAGCCTCCATAATCATGTGAGCCAATTCTTTATAATAGACACACACACACACACACACACACACACACACACCCTATTGGTTCTATTTCTCTGGAGAACCCTAACTAATACAACCCATATTCATTAATTTGTTCTTACTGTATTAATCCTTTGGTACTTAAGTGCGGAAGTTCACACATAGTAAAACACAAAGGGAGACCCTGATGTGTTATTTAGCCACTTATATTAGAATTGGTTGCTTAAAAAAATATTTTAAACTTATCTGAATACTATTCTAAAACAGTTATTAGAGCTAAGATCTATATTGGGCAAAAGAGGATTCAGTTGCTAGAGTACAATGAAGGCAAAATAAGGTTATTTCAAGGAAGGAGTAGTCAATAATATAGAATGTTATCAGCAGTTGTGTGGAAGAGTTCTGGAAAAAATCATTAGAATTTGTCAGTAGGAAAAGATTAATCGTTTTCAAAATGAATATTTTTAGAAGAATTGGGTAGAAAGGATCATTTAGGTATTAATATGTTTTGGGTGACAAGGAAGTAGAGGTAGTTAAAAAATATGCAGTAGTAGAAAATAAGGTTGGATAGGGATGATATGTGTAGATTATAAAAGGTCTAAATAGTTTAAAGTCACTTTAATGTCAGTTTGGAGAATGTATCAAAAGCATTCTACCATAGTTATCAACTGTGAACACATTATATGCAGAGATTATGTCTTTTACCTCTGTTTTCACTCTATAACATAGTTTCTGCTACATAGGAGGGACTCAATAAATATTTGTTGAATGCTGGATGAAAGATGCTTACAAGTCGTATTAAATCTTTTATTAAATTATCCTTTTCTGTTCCTATCAATATTTTCCCTCAGGCTTACTGTACTCCCAAAGTATCATAATGAGCTTGCTATTTAGTATTTCCTTCTGTTATTTCTCATTTCAATCAACTTGGGATGAGGCCAGTAGGTTAATATTCTTATGCCATGCTCTTGATAATATTACTTTCCTGCCTATAACTTTAAAAGCCATATAACTACCTACTGAAATAAATATAAACTCTTTAGCCTTGCACCACAGCCCATCCACAATCTGACCCATTACCTACCTTTTAGTTCTTATCTTTCACTACTGCTTTACACTTTAGCATCATTGGGCTTATAAAGCATGTAAAGCCGTGATCTGCTAGCCCAGTGCACTGTCAAAATGACAAAATTCAGCAACCAATTCTTGGTCATTTCAAAATAACTCAAGTTCTTCAATTACTTTTCTTAAATACCATGAAGGAAACTGTATTAACCACAGTGATACAAAAAGCTATAGATATTTAATGTATTCAACTTGATGTATTTGGAGATACATGTACACCTGTGAAACCATCATCACTATTATTGCCATAAACTTATACATCACCTCCAAGAGTTTCCTCCCATCCACCCTCCCTTGTATTTTTTTCTTTTTTCCTTTGTTTAAGAGCACTTAACCTAAGATCTACCCTCTTAGCAACATTTTAAGTATATAATACAGTACTGTTCATCATAGCCCCTGTGTTGTACAGCAGATCTCCAGAACTTATTTTGCATAAGTGAAATTTTGTATCCTTTGGCCAACACTTTCCCACTTACCCCTCTCCCCAGCCCCTGGCCATCATCATTTCACTTTCTGCTTCTATGTTTTGACTTGTTTTATTTAGCATAGCTGTTCTTCAGGTCCATCTATATTGTAACAAATGGCAGAATTTCCTTCTTTTTAAGGGCTGGATAATATTCCATTATATGTATATAGAATATTTATCCATTTGTTCACTGATGAACATTTGGGTTGTTTCCAATCCAAATGTTGTGAATAACACTGTGATAAATGTGGGATTGTAGATATCTCTTTAAGAACCAGATTTCAGTTCCTTTAGATATATAAAACCAGAAGTGGAATTGCTGGATAAAATGGTAATTCTATTTTTAATTTTTTGAGAAACCCCCATATTGTTTTCCATAGTGGCTGCACCAATTTACATTCCCACCAACAGTATATAAGGGTTCCCTTTTGTCCACATCCTTGCCAACACCTGTTGTTGTTTGTATTTTTGATAATAGCCATCCTAAGAGATAGGAAGTGATATCTCGTGGTTTTGATTTGCATTTTCCTGATTGGTGATTTTGAGCACTTTTTCATGTACGTGTTGGCCATTTGTATGTCTTCTTTGTAAAAAGGTCTATTCAGTTCCTCTGCCCATTTTTAAATCGGATTTTCTTTTTTACTGGGTTATATGATTTCTTTATATATTTTAGGTATTTATCCCATATCAGATATATGCTCTGCAAATACTTTCTCCCAATATTGCCTTTTCATTTTGTTGATGGTTTCTTTTGCTGTGTAGAAGATTTTTAGTTTGATCTAATCCCACTTATCTATTTTTGCTTTGGTTGTCTGTGCTTTTAGTGTCATATCCAAGAAATTGCCTGGTTCAGTGTTTAGCTTTCCCCCTGTTTTATTCTAAGAGTTTATTGTTTCTGGTTTTAAGTTTAGGTGTGTAATACATTTTGAATGGATATTTTTTAACATGGAGTGAGATAAGTGTTCAGTTTCATTGGTTTCCATGTGGACATCTAGTTTTCCTACAAGTATGGAAGAAACTATCTTTTTCCCATTGTGTATTCTTGGCACCCTTTTTGAAGATCAGTGGATCCTATATGTATGGGTTTATTTCTGTGCTCTCTATTCTGTTTCACTGGTCTATATGTCTGTTTTTATGCCAGTACTGTACTGTTTTGAGTATTATAGATTTGTAGTATGTTTTGAAATCAGGGAATGTGTTACCTCCAATGTTATTCTTCTTGCTTAAAATTGCTTTGGCTATTTGGTGTCTTTTGTGGTTCTAAATGAATTTTAGGATTGCCTTTTCTATTCCTGTAAAAAATGCCGTTGGGGTTTTGTTTAGTTCTATAAGTTTTTTTATGGAGTCTTTAGGGTTTTCTACATATAAGAACATATCATCTGCAAACAAAAATAATTTTACTTCTTTCTTTCCAATTTGGATGCCTTTATTTATTTTTTGTTTCTAATTGTTCTGGCTAGGACTTCCAGTACTGTGTTGAATAGGGAGGTGAGAGTGAGCATTCTTGCCTGTTCCAGAAATTAAAGGGAAAGGCTTCAGCCTTTCATTGCTGAGTATGATGTTAAGTGTGGCCTTTTCATAAATGGTCTTTATTGTAAGGTAAGTTAAGGTCTTTAATAGGTAAGTTCTTTCTGCACCTGATTTGTTGAGAGGTTTTTTATGTTTGTTTTCAAATCTTGAAAGGGTGTTGGATTTTGTCAAATGTTTTCCTGCATCTATTGAGATGATCATGTGAATATTATCCTTTGTTCTGTTAATGTGTATCACATTCTATGAGTTTTGTATGTTGAACCATCCTTGCATTTTAGGGATAAATCCTACTTGGTCAAGTGTGTGATTCTTTTAATGTGCTGTTGAATTCAGTTTGCTAGTACTTTGTTGGGAATTTTTGCATCAATGTTCATCAGGGATGTTGGCCTGTGGTTTTCTTTTCTTCTGGTGTCTTTGTCTGGCTTTGGTATCAGGGTGATGTTGGCCTCATAGAATAAGTTTGGAAGTTTTCCCTCTTCTTCAATTTTTGGGAAAAGTTTGAGGAGGACTATTATTAATTCTTCTTTAAATGTTTGCTAGAATTCACCTGTGAATCCATCTGGTCCGGGGCTTTTCTTTGTTGGAATTTTTTTGATTACCCCTTCAATTTCCTTATTTGTTATTGATCTCCTCAGGTATTTCTTCTTGATCCATTCTTGGTAAATTATGGGTTTCTAGGAATTTTGCCATTTTTCTAGGTTTTTCAACTTATTGCTATATAATAGTTCATAATAGTCCATTATGATCATTTTTGTTTCTGTGGGATCAGTTGCAATATCTCCACCTTTATTTCTGATTTTATTTATTTAAGTCTTCCCTCTTTATTTCTTAGTTAGTCTAGCTAAGGGTTTGTTGACTTTATCTGTTCCAAAAACCAGTTCTTAGTTTCAATGATTTTTAAAAACAGTTTTTCTATTTTCTATTAACTTATTTCTACTCTAATCTTGATTATTTCCTACCTTCTGCCAGCTTTGGGGTTAGTTTGTTCTTTTCTAGTTCCTTGAAGTGTAAAGTTATGTTGTTCCTTTGTAATTTTTTTTTAATAAAAAGTTTATTGTTTATAAACTTCGCTTTTGGTACTGTTTATGCTGCTTCCTATAAGTTTTGGTATGTTTTCATTTTTGTTTGTCTCAAGATATTTTCTAATTTACTTTTGATTTCTTCTTTGACCCAATAGTTGTTTAAGAGTGTATTTTTTAAAATTCCATTAGTTATCCCATTTTCTTTCTTGTATTCATTTCTAGTTTCATTACATTGTTATCAGAAAAGATACTTGGAATGATTCCAGTCTTCTTAAATTTGTTAAGACTTGTTTTGTGACCTAGCATGTGATTTATCTGGGTGATGGTCCATGTACACCTGAGAAGAATGAGTATTCTGCTGCTATTGTTCTGTATATGTCTTCAGTTTTAATTTGGTGTACAGTGTTGTTCAGTTCTGCTGTTTCTTTCTAGATTTTTCCTGTCTGAATGATTTATACATTATAAAGAGTTAGGTATTGAAGTATCCTGCTATTATTGTATTGCTGTCTATTTTGCTCTTCAGATCTGTCAGTGTTTGCTTTACACATTAATAAACATTTTATATTTGATGTTGGGCACATATATATATTTATAATTGTTACATTTTCGTGTTGAATCGACCCTTTATCATTATATAATGAACTTCTTTGTCTCATGACAGTTTTTTGACTTAAAGTCTATTTTGTCTGATACAGTGACTCCTGCTTTCTTTTGGTTACTATTTTCATGGAATATCTTTCTCTACCCTTTCACTTTTAGCCTACGCGTGCCCTTAAATCTAAAGTGAGCCTCTTGTAGATAGCATGTAGTTGAGTCTTCATTTTTATCCATTCAGCCACTCTGTCTTTTGATTGAGTTTAGTCCACTTACACTTAAAGTGATTATTGATAGGAAAGGGTTTCCTATTGCCATTTTAAAAATTGTTTTCTGTCTTTTTTCTCTTGTTCTTGTCCTCTTTGCTCACGTTTCTTTATTGTTTGATGATATATTTTTTTGGTAATAGCATGCTTTGATTCTTTTCTCTTTATCTTTGGTATATCTATTATACTTTTTAAAAAAGTTACTACTGGGCTAACATCAAAGATTTTATAGTTACATCACTCTGTTTTAAGCTAATAACAACTTAACTTCAATTATATCCAGAAAGTGCACCCTTTACTTCTTTCCTCACACACACAATTTACAAACTCATGCTAGATTTTACTTCTTTCTATATTGTGTTTCCATGAACACATTACAGTGGTTATAGTTATTCTTACTACTTTCGTCTTTAAAGACTAGTGTTATAAGTGATTTATGTGCCACAATTACAGTATTACAGTATTGTGTTTCTCTTTATATTTCCTTTAGCAATGAGTTACAGTTTCATGTTATTGTCTAGCATTTTTTTGTTTGTTTTAACTTGAACTCCCTTTAGCACTTCTTATAAGGCAGATCGAGCATGATGAACTCCCTAAGCATTTGTTTGTCTGGGAAAGTCTTTATCTCTCCTTCTTTCTTAAAGGAAAGAAGTTTTGCCAGGTAAAGTATTCTCGTTTGGAAGTGTTTCCTTTAGAAAAGGAATATATCATCTCACTCGCTTCTGACCTGCAAGGTTTCTGCAGAGAAATCCACCAATAGTTGATGTGCTATTCCTTGTATACTCCCTCGTATGTGACAAGTTACTTTTCTCTCACTGCTGTAAAAATTCTCTCTTTGCATTTGATTTTTGGTAATTATAATGTGTCTCATGAAAATCTATTTGGGTTCAACCTATTTGGGGAATTTGGGGCCTCACAAATCTGGATGTCCATTTCCCTCTCTAGATTTCAGATGTTTCAACCATTATTTAATTTTATTTTGTATTTTATTTATTTATTTATTTTGGCTGCGTTGGGTCTTCATTGCTGTGCGTGGGCTTTCTCTAGTTGTGGCGAGCGGGGGCTACTCTGGGTGGATGAGACTGCCTCCAGGATCACAGTTGAGCAGTGGGAGCTCGTCATGGGGTTGCTTCTAGGTCTTTAGTTGGGTGTGTATTCAGCGGGCCTAAAATTGGAGTCACAGGTGGGTGCGGTTCCTGCTGGGTCTTAGTTGAGTGTGGCTGGAGCCATGTCCACAGGGGGATAGGGCTGCACTCAGGTCTGTATTCAGCAGACCTGCTACCACAGTGTGGGCATGCCTTCTCAAAGTGTCTTTCCTTGGTTTTGGGCTCCAGTGGGGATGCTTCAACTTCTACCTGGATTTTGAAGCTCCTACAGTGGCACTTTTAATTCACGGATGGTTGCCAAATCAGTGTTTCTGTGGGGGGATGAGGGCTGGAGGGACCTCCTATTCTGCCATCTTACTAGTAACCGTCAACTTTTAATTTCAACTTTATTGCTGGCCTTTTTGAATATTGTTAACTCTACACTTTTCTTCAAATTCAAGGGAAAACAAAGAGACAAAAATAGCATATTTTTCTGAAGACAAAATCATGTATCTTTAAGCCATTAATGCCAAAAGAATCACTTTAAACTGTTTATTCAACTGCCCATCCTTTACGTGAATCATTCCGTTGAAAGTTTGATTTCATAGGTGAGAACAACTGAAGAGTTGAAGTAGCAGTATTTTAGGTCAGAATTGGGACCATATAGTATATCTGCTTTGTGACACGGAGTTGGTAGGCCTCAGTTTATGAAAAAAAAATGTTAGTAACTGCTATATCCCTGGCACAATGCAATACTTAAAGATTCTTTTTCTGTCTTCACCACATCTCTCAGATGCTGAAGTTGCTCTCATGTATTTCCTTCCCTGGACTTTTCAGAAGAAAAACTCCACTTAAAGTCTCTTAACTCCACATGCCTCTCTTGTCCTCTGTTATCTCCCTTTCTTCCAAATTTTGCATTTCAATTGGCCCATTCGCAGAGGTAAAGGGAAGAAAATGAGTAGGCCAAACTTAGGTTCATCTTTAGGGGACAGTGAAGGGGACAAAGTGAGAACATTCAAATATTAATTATTTTTGTCCCTTCACAAGCAGTCATCTATGTGTTATCTATGTTTTGTATTTCTATAATTTCATATGCAGTTTCTTCTGCATGGTAAAATTCTACTTATCTTTGAAGGCCACCTGCTCAGCTCAGCATCTTGGCTGGAGGTGAATGCTGTTACCTCATCATGCTTTTATTTTGGTACCACTTTTAGGGAGTATATTACATGGCTGCCTTATGTTATAGTACTTACTGTTTTTATCTTCTTGTTACTAAACTGGGCAAGAATCATGCCATTTTTCTCAATGACCTTCAAAGTCTGGCTTCTCAAAGTGTAATCTTCAGGCCGGCACCATATACATTACTTGAGAGCTTGTTGGAAATTCAGAATCATGGGCTCTAGCCCAGATCTACTGAATGAGAATCAACATTTTAATGAAATCCCCAAATTTATTTGTGTGCTTATTAAAATTAAGCCTTTTTTATAATCACGTGACTTGGTATTTTACATTATACTAGCCTAGAGCAGTCTTATAGCACATCAACTAAAAATGCTTAGGGTTTTCTTATTTTTATGCATTCACTGAAAGCTCTTGCCAGCTATGACACTGTTTTTCTGTTACACTTTGAATACTTTGTGTACCTTGGATACCATTACCTTCTTCATTACAGGTCTTAGCCATCAAAGATCCAGCACAGATGTCTTTTTCAAGTTCATTCCTTCTGTCAAATACTTGTCTATTGTGTATAGGTTTTTTTAATTGGAAAAAGAATGAAAAAGGAAATTATAGGGTTAAATATGTTACAGATTTTAAATATTGAATATTTTCAAACTTACGAGGTTTTAAAAAATATAATGAAAAAAATTTCCTTGGAACCTTTCAACAACATAATCATTTAAATACCATAATGTTAAAAATGTTGAAAACTGTTTTTAACTTTCTCACCATTTGAAGAGCAATTAAATTCAACTTTAATATACAAATGAAATATTTCACGTATATAATTTTCAAAAAAAAACAGTCATGGAAACAAAATGTGATGCTCTGAACTCCTCCTGGGTATTACAAAATTAGAATGAATGGTAAAAGTTTTCTATTAAATAAATTTTATTTTTCTAATTTTAGAAGTAATCCATTATTATCATAGAAAAACTAAAAAAACACACACACACAGAAAAAGAACATTAATATAATCCAAATATCTAGAGTTCTTATCTGGATAGTTAGTTCCTATACTTATTATTATGCATCTTTTTTAACAAATAAAGGTGAGATTATATTGTTTTACAAAGTTTTAGGTAATTCTCTTATATAATAAGTTTTTTGGTTTTAAAATTTTTATTAAGTTATTATACATTAAAATGAACTTTTAAAGACATAGATTCTATGAATTTTAAGAGATGTATAGATTCATGTTATTACCACTACACCACAAACGGAATACAAAATAGTTTCATCATGCCAAAAAATTCCCTCATACTTTATAGTCACAGCCTCCCCTACCAGTATTCCTGGCAATTGCTTCTCACCATGACTATAGTTTTGACTTCAAGAATGTCATATAATTGGAATCATACATATAAACTTCTGTGTCTGGCTTCTGTCACTCAGTATATTGCTCCCGATATTCATTCAAGATACTAAATGTATCAATAGTTCGTTACTTTTTATTGCTTAACAGTATTCCATTTTATAGATGTGCCAGTTTGTTTATTCACCTGTTGAAGGATATTTGTTTTCCCAGGTTTTGGCAATTATAAGTAAAATGGCTATCAGCATTCATCTGTGGGTTTTTGTGTGACATAAGTTTTCATTTCTCTAGGGTAAATACTCAAGAATAGGATTGCTGGCTGATGCTAAATATACTTTTGTAGTGTTTTTTTTTGGTGGTGCCATGCAGCTTGTGGGATCTTACTTCCCCGACCAGGGATTGAATCAGGCCCCCTGCAGTGGAAGCACAAAGTCCTAACCACTGGACCACGAGGGAATTCCCTCAATATATTTTTACTTCATAGGAAACTGCGAAACTGTTTCCCAGGATGGCTGTATCATTTTTGTATTGTCATCAGCAGTGAATGAGTTCTTCAGTTGCTCTGCATCTTAACCAGTGCTTAGTATTATTGTCAGTATGTTTTTATTACAGATATTCTAATAGGTGTGTAGGGGTATCTCATCATGGTTTTAATTTTGCACTTTCTTCATGACTAATGATGTTGAATATTTTTTCACGTGCTTATTTGCCATCTGTATATGTCCTTATTAAAGTATATGGTCAAGTCAAATCTTTTGCCCATTTTAATTGGGTTGTTTTCTTATTGTTGAGTTTTTAATATATTCTGGATATAAATTTAATGTCTATCATGTGATTTGCAAATATTTTCTCCTAGCAAGTAGCTTGTCTTTTCATGCTCTTAACAGTGTCCTTTGAAGAGCAAAACTTGATGAAGTCCAGCTTATCAGGTTTTTAAAATTATGAATTGTGCTTTCAGAGTCAGATCTGAGAATTCTTTGACTATTTCCAGATCATGAAGATTTCCTCCTATGTTTTCTTCAAGAAGTTTTATAGTTTTACATTTTATATTTAGATCTATGATCCATTTTGAGTTAAGTTTTGAATAAGGTGTGAGGTTTAGTTTAGGGCCCATGGTTCTTACACATAGATTCCAGTTGTTTAAATACCATTTGTTGAAGAGTATCCTTTGTTCATTGAATTGCCTTTGTACTTTTGTTAAAAACCAGGAATATTTGTATGGGTCAACTTCTGAGTTCTCTATTCTATTCCATTAATCCACGTGTCTGTCCTTTTGCTAATACCATACTTTCTTGATTAGTTTAGCTTTAGAGCGGGGAATGGCAAACCACAGTCCATGGCCAAATCCAGTCCATGCCTAGTTTTATAAATATAGCTTTATTGGCACACAGCCATTCATTTACATACTGTCAGTGGCTGCTTTCTCGCTACAACTGTAAACTCTGTAGCTGTGACAGAGACTGTATGACCTGCAAAACCCAAAATATTTATTAAGTGGCCTGTCTGTGAAGACAGAAAATATTTGCTGACTCCTGCTTTTGAAAGGCTTAAGATCGTGCATGATTCTTCCAACATTATTTCCCATTTTAAAAATTGTTTTTGCTATTCTGGTATCTTTGTCTTTCTGTATAAAATGTATAATCAGCTTGTCTACAGAAATCCTTTCTGGGCTCTTAATTAGAATTGTGTTAAATCTTTAGATCAGTCAGAAGACAACTGACATCTTTACTATATTGAGTTTTCCAATCCATAAACCTGGTGTGTGTATCCATTTATTTTGATCTTTTATGATTACTTTAAACAGTGTTTTATAGTTCTTGGCATACAGATTCTGTTCAAATTTTGTTAGATATATTCCAGAGTAATTTCATTTATTTTGGAGCTACTGTAAACTTTTAAAATTTTAACTTCCAATTCTACATTACTAGTATATAAGCATATAATTGACTTTTATGTATTGGCTGTATATTCTGTGACCTTGTTTAAACTCACTTATTAGTTGTAGGAGTTCTCTGTAGATAACCTTGGGATTTTCTATGTAGATAAACCATGTTGTCTGCAAATAGGGATGGTTTTATTTCTTTCCCAAGCTGTATGTTTTTTCTTTCTTTTTCTTGTCTTATTGCTGTGGCTAAGACTTCCAGCACAGTGTTGTATAAGAGTGGTGAGAGTGGACATCTTTGCTGTGTGCCCACTTGTGTAGTTTCATTTCTGTTTTTGTAGCTTCTCTGTATAGATTGAGGAAGTTCCTTGTTATTCCTTGTTTTCTGAGATTAAAAAGTGCTAAATGGGTATTAAATCTGGTCAAATGCTCTTTTTGCATCAGTTGATCTGATCAACTAGGTTTTCTTATTTGAACTGTCAGTATAGTCGATTTCATTGATTTTTCAAAATTGAATGAGCCTTGCCTTTCTGAGGTAAACTGCACTTGATTGTGTTGTATTTTTTAAAAATATATTACTGAATTATATTTCTTAATCTTTTGTTGAGGATTTTTGCTTCTATAGTTATGAGGGATACTGGACTAAAGTGGTTTTTTGTTCTGTTTGTTTTTTTGGTTTTGTTTTGTTTTGGTACTCTGGGTAATGGTAGCTTCAGAAAATGATTTGGGACATGTTTTCTAATCTTTATTTTCTGATGGAGATTGTGCACAATTGATGGTATTTTTTCCCTCTAAATGTTTGGTAGAGTTCGCCAGTGAGACTATCTGGACATGGATATATCTTTTTCGGAATTTTTTTTTTAACTATAAATTCAGTTTTTAAAATAGTTTTAGGAGTATTCAGATTATCTGTTTCATTTTCAGAAAGCTTGGTAGCTTGTGGTTTTTAAATAATTAGTCTATTCCGACTATGTTATCAAATTTATATGCATAGAGTAGCTCACAACATTATTATCTGTTTAATGTCTATGAGGTCTATTATAATGTCCTCACTTTCATTCCTGATAATGAAAACCTATGTCTTTTCTCTTTTTTTGTCAGTCTGACTAGAGTTTTCTCAATTTTATTGATCTTTTCAAACAACTTTTAAACTTTTGATTTCATTGATTTTCTTTTTCTGTTTTCAATTTCAATGATGTCTGCTCTTATGTTTATTATTTCTTCTGCTTGTTTTGAGTTTTTGATCTGTTTTTTTCTAGTTTCTTAAGGTGGTAGCTTAGACTGTTCATTGAGACATTTTTTAAAATAAGCATTTAGTAGAATAAAATCTCCACTAAGCACTGTTTAAGCTATATCCCACAAATTTTGATATGTTGTATTTTGGTATTTTTCAGTTTATAATATGTTCTGATTTCCTTGAGACTGCCTCTTTGACCTGTGAATTATTAGAAGTGTGTTTTTTAATTTCTAAGTTTTTCTAGATTTTTCTGTTTGTCTTTCTGTTATTAATTGCTAGTATAATACCATTTAAAGTCAAGATTTGTTTTATGACCCAGGATATGATATGTCTTGGTGAAATAAGAAAGTTCATTGGAGATCAGATTAGGCTGGAGATAAAGTGGAAATATTCTTTTTGTTCTTCAGCTCCCATTATCTTTCTCATATTATCTTCATCTGCTTTCTTAAACATAGCTAGAGATTCAGTGAAAACCTGTAATGATCTTTAGGTTGTCAAATTGCTGATACCCTTCAATTTTTATGTTTTGAAAGAGCTTAAGATGGTCTATCTTTGGAAATATGTTTAAAATTGGCCAGTTTAGCCATATACTGAGGCTTAGAAAAAGACTTCTCTACTTAGTTTCTAGTTTTATAGGCAGCAAACACCTAGCAGGGACAATATGAACTTAACCAGTTCTATCTAATATACATTAAGCTACCGTAATAGCTGAACACATTGGAAATGCTCAGTATATTCTACATTTATTTCAGTTTAAGATGCAGAAATGGACTTCCTAGACATATGCCATATGTTCTCCTCTTATGCCAAGATAACAAGAATTAAAAGACTGAGATGAATAAACAAGGTCAACTTAGACTGAGCCAAATTAGACAACAGAATAATTGTCAGATTTTCTGTTGGCAGGGACAGTTTGTTTTGAGCCAATCTTCATGAATTATAGGCTGTAAATTTTTTTTTTTTCTGGTAAGTCTACCACCAGGGATTCTGTTGACAATTTCTTTGTTTTGTAAACACTGAAGATTTTCAACAGTTATATTGTTTATAGGCACACATAAGGATTCTGAATAGATGGGCATTTTTTTTTTGTTCCAGTGTAAAGAAAACTGCTTAGATATGAATCAAATAAAACCAAGGCAAAATTTAATAGCTTTTAACAGGATAGTGTTTCATTTGGAATTTCTTAGGTATGAATTCAGATATAACAAATAGCAAGAAACTAACCAATATTATAATTAATTTATGACAGTAAATATCAAAGTAGATAAATTTGCTACAAATATAAAGTTTATTTGCACTACAGTAAAGAATTTTAGACATCGAAGGGACTATCTAATACAAATGAAAAACTGAGGCAACCAGAGAAGTTGACTACTTGAAACATAATAACTAGTTTAGGGAAGTACCAAATCTAAAGTATGTTTAGTTTAGTCCTAGGATCATTTATTTTACTTATCATTGCTCTTCTCACCCTTATGGATTTTTTTTTTCCTTCTAAGTTGTTTTTTCTTTGAGTTGTGTAACTTTAAAAATTGCTGGTCAAAAATATGAAAACGAACAACTTGAACAATGGTTGTCTTCGCCACATCAAAAATATGAAAACAAACTAGCTGAATAATGCATTAATGGCGTATAAGGTATAAAGTCTCAGTCAACTCACATAATGGTGATGTTTTTTAAAAACCCATTTATACCTAAGATGCTGTAACTGTTTTAAATTTGGAAGTCCTTGATTCTTTTGCATATCTAAAATGTCTACTTTACACACTACCAGCTATGTATTCTTATATCCTATATATTCTTGTATTATAAAAAGAATTCTTTTATTTATTCAATAAATATCTCTTGAGCGTGCTGCATGCCAGGTACTTTATTTTTGAGTTATAAAGAACCAGCTAAAAAGTATCTTTATTTCCTTGTAAAAATCTCATAAATAATGGGAAATTGAGGAATGTATTTTACACTGAATCCCAACTCTAGGCTGGATTGGAGTGAGTCAGGCGTTTGCAGATAGCCTCCATCTCTGCTTTGTTCTCTTACTGCTGCCAGGCAGTTTTCACAGTCCTGGAGGATGAAGCAGTGAGTAATAAACAAAGAAAAGGCAAACATCTCTACCCTCATACAGCTTACATTCTAGTAAGTTTGTTTATAAACTCAAATGCAGTACAGTCTATTCACAACCAGTTTTCAGTGGGTTTCTACATTGTATATAGTTCAAATTAATTTGGTTTATTAATTTTGCCATAGGTTACCCAGAAATTAAAATTTTGTTCAGTGATTTGTAAGTATATGAAGAATGAAAATAGTCTATGGGAAAGATTTAAAATTAAGAGAACATGTTATGGTTCATTCATGGATAGAATATTTGTTAAAAGCTCACTCTGTGACTGGTATTGGGTTCGATGCTGTGGATACAACAGTGAGCAAAAGCAGACACAATTTTAACCACTGGTGAGTAGGCCCAGGCTGTGTGCCATGCTGCTGTGCTATTCTCTCTGCCTCTCTCTCTTTTAGAGGTTGAGACATTACTGAACTCCTGTAGACTCTTTCTTTTTTCTTTTCTCTATTGAAAGAAAAATTATAACAAAAATTTTAAGTATCTTTGGGTAACTAAACTTCCCAAACTGCAGTTTTAATGTTCAAATTAAACCCTGAGCCACAGCATTCAGATGGTGAAGTGTGAAAACAGACCTCACATCAAAACTTCCCCTGATGTCAAGGCAGCTTTCCCTATCAATTCAGCCCAATCAAAATGATCTATTAAAAATGCAGGGGCTTCCCTGGTGGCACAGTGGTTGAGAATCTGCCTGCCAATGCAGGGGACACGGGTTCGAGCCCTGGTCTGGGAAGATCCCACATGCCACGGAGTGACTAGGCCCGTGAGCCACAATTGCTGAACCTGCGCGTCTGGAGCCTGTACTCCGCAACAAGAGAGGCCGCGATAGTGAGAGGCCCGCGCACCGCGATCAAGAGTGGCCCCCACTTGCCGCAACTAGAGAAAGCGCTCGCACAGAAACGAAGACCCAACACAGCCATAAATAAATAAATTAAAAAAAAATGCAGACCACATCCTAACACTTTATATTAATTTTCTCTTCTGCTGTAACAAATTACCACAAATTTAGTGGCTTAAACAGGGTGCATTCCTTTCTGGAGGAGAATCTGTTTCCTTGCTTTTTTGACTTCCTTCCTTTCCTTGGCTTATAGTCTTCCTCCTCCATTTTCAAAGCTGAAAGTGGCAGGTTGAGTCTTCTCACTGCGAATCACTCTGATACTGACTCTTCTGCCTCCCTCTTCCACATTTAAGGACCCTCTTCCACACTTAAGGATTACATTAGGCCCATCTGGATAATGCAGGATAATATCCCTATTTTAAAGTCAGATAATTAGCAACCTTAATTCCATCTGCTACCTCAATTCCCCTTTGCCATGTAATAAAACATATTCACAAAATCTGGGGATTAGGATGTGGACATCTTTGGGAGGCCATTATTCCGGCTGTCATCCACTCAGCTATCATACAGTGGCTTCTCACTGCAATGAGAACAAAGATCATACAGCATAGCATGGCCTACAGAGGCCCTAACTAATTTATCATCCTCCAGCTGCCTTTATAGTTTAGCTATATTGATTCTCTGTCACTCGAACCTCCCAAATTTGTTCCCACCCTAAGGCCTTTGCATGTACAATTTCCTCTCCCAGGAATGCTCTGTCAATTCACCATATCTTCATGTAGATGACTCCTTGTCATTCAGGTCTGAACTCAAATATTACCTTCTCAGTGAGTATTTCTCTGATCACCAATTCTTTGTATTTTTTCCTAGTACGTATCATTAATTGAATGACTTTTACTTACGTATTTTTGCTTGTTTCTTATCTATATCATTCTTCTTCCTTCCCACACACACCTGAGTGAGAACTCTTGAGAGAGCAGTGGGGCTGCTATGTGCCAACTATACATCAGGCATTGTGGTAGGGTTTGTAGAAATTATAATGACTAAGACAGTTATCGTGGTTCCAGCCTTCACAGAGTTTATAGGTTAATGAAGAAGCAGATATTAATCTAATAATCATATAAGAGAATAAAATTACAAATATGACAGTGTTATAATGCTTTATAGTTAATATGTTTTAATATCTGGTAGGACTAGTTCCCCCCTCATGGATTTTTTTTTAGTGTTTCATAGATATTTCTATATGCTTATGTTTTACGTGAACTTTAGTATCAACTTGTCTAACTTCATAAAAGTATGTTGGTATTTTTACTGGGATTACATTAAACTTGTAAGTTAATTTAGAAAGAACTGGCATCTTTATAATGTTGAGTCATCCCATCCAAGAAGAGGGGATGTCTTTCCATTTGTTCAAGGCTATTTTTATGTCTTTCCAAGTGTTTTAAAGTTTCCCTCATATAGGTTTTGCATATTTGTTGATCAATTTATTCCTAAATTTTTAATCTTTGTTGATATCATGCATGGGATTTTCCTCTACCATTCTCTAACCGGTTACTGTTTGCGTATCAGTATATGAAAGCTATTGATTCCTATGTGTTAATTTTACATTCCTTATTGAATTTTTAGAATATTTTATTTTATTATTGATTCCCTAGGGCTTTTCAGTTATATTGTAATATCATTGCCGATAGAGAGAGTTTTATTTCCTTACTAATTCTTATGCCTCTAGTTCAAAAACTGGCAAATATTTTCTGCAAGGGCCAGACAGTATATATTTTAGGTATTGAGGGCCATATAGTCTCAACTATCAAGCCATGGACAGTAAATAAATTAATAGGTGTGGCTGTGTTCTAACAAAACTTTATTTACAAAAACAGGCAGCAGGTTTGGATTTGGCCTGTAGTTCATAGTTTGCCAACCCTTGCTCTAGCTGATTTATCTAATTATACCGGCTAATACCTCTGGTACAGTTTTGAATAGTAGCAGAGATACTGGGCATTTTTGCCTTGTTTCTGATCTTAGTGGAAATGCTCTTAGTGATTACCCATTAAGTAAGATAGCATTAGGACTAAATTGTATATATATTCTTTTGTTAAGAATGTATCTCTCAATTGCTATTTTCTTGAGTGTTTTTATCAGGAATGGGGATTGAATTTTGTCAGAGACTTTCTCAGCATCTAAAGAGATAATCATATTTTTATTGACTTCAGATTTATTAATATGATGTATGATATTAATGGATTTGGTAACATTGAACCAACCTTGTATTCTCAGGATAGATCCAGGTGTTGGATTTTGTGTGCTAATATTTTATTTAATATTTTATTAACATTGATGTTTATGAATGATATTGGTTTATAGTTTTCTTTTTCTGTGCTTTACAGAGTTTTTCTTTATTTTTAATGCATTGGGACAATTTGTAGAGCATTGAGAATATCTGATCTCTGAAGGCGTGGTAGAATTCTCCTATTGAACCACCTGGGCTTGTTGCTTTTTTGTAGGGTAGTTCTTTAAGCACTTTGTCTATTTCTTTTATGGTCGGCTTCAGATTTCTAAATCTAATGGTGGTCACTTTTGGCAATCTGCATTTACCTAGGAAATGATCTATATTTTCTATGTTTTCAGATTTATTTGCTTAGAAATCTGCAAAGTAGTCTCTTATGATTTAAAAAAAATTGTTACAATGATTAATTCCTCCTCCCTCTGCCATTTCTTATTTTGTGTATTTATGCTTTCTCCTTTTTCTTGATCAACTTGATCTGTTTTCTTAATTTTTTTCAAAAACACCCAGATTTGATGTCTTAATTAGTTCTACAACTTTTTAAAACTCCTACCTTATTGGTCAGTAAACTATAGCCTGTGGGTTAGTCACTGTTTTTGTAAATAAAGTTTTATTGGACCACAGTCATGTCCATTCATTTATGTATTGCAGACAGCTGCTTTTGTGCTACAACAACAGAGCAGAGCAATTGCAGCAGAGAACATGGCCCAGAGGCCTAAAATATTTACTCTCTAGACATTTAGGAAAATTTCCCAACCTCCACTCTGCCTGATTAATTTCTGCTTTTATTTTGATTCCTTCTGACCTATTTTGCTTAGTTTCTTGTTATTTCTTAAGATTTTTGAGTTGGAATTAGTTCATTTTATTTTTTCATTCTCCCTGATAAAAGTGGCTAGTGTAATCACTTTTTCTCTGATCATTACTTTAAATCCCATTATAATTATTTTTTAGAAATTTCATGTTTTATTTTCCTCTTTCACCCAAGAGTTGTTTAATAGAAAGTTTTAACATTTCTAGGAGGAAAGTCGTTTTGTTTCTTGTTAAACATTTCTAGTTGTATTGCATTGTGATCAGGGAGTGTTTGTAATAGTTCTTCCTTATGGAACTTAGCGGTATCTGTTTGGCACCTAACATGATCATTTTTGGTTAATATTTAACAGGTTCTTGGGAAGAAAATTTATTCTCTATCATCAGAGTGTAGAATTTGATAAGTATCCATAATATCTACATTACTGATTATCTTGTTTAAGTAGTCTTTCTTCTTACTTATTTTTTGTCTACTTAGTCAATTTTTGTAATAAGAATAATGAGTTAAAGTCTCCTGTTATTAGTGTCTATGTTTCCTGCATTTCTTGTAGATTTTCCTTCATAGAGGTTGTTTCTGTGTTACTTGGTACATACATATTTGTGTTACCTCTTTGTTGTGAAATATGGGTGTTAACATTTCCTTGTCAATATTTAATGCTTTTGTGCTTCTCTCTGTAACCAGGATTTCTACTGTTTCTTATTTTTATTTGCCTGGAATACCTTTTCCCATCTATTAGCTGTTCTGATGAATTTGTTTTAGCTATGTATATAGTACATAGCCAGATCTTGGTTTATGAGCAAATTGAAAATCTTTTTGGTTTTTTTTGAAAATCTTTTTGTTTTAATGGATGAGGTAAGTTCATTTATATTCATTGATATGACTAATATTCTTGGTCTCAAGTCTGTCTGAATATTTTATAATTATGCAAATTTGGTTTTATTTGCTTATGTTTCTTCTGAGGTTTGAATGTGCTTTTTTAAAAATGGAATTTAGGAAGGTTTGTAGTTTTGTTGGTGGTTACCTTTGTACTAATACCTTTTTTTTAAAATTCAATTTTATTTTTTTATAGGCAGGTTCTTACTAGTTATCTATTTTATACATATTAGTGTATATATGTCAATCCTAATCTCCCAATTCATCCCACCACCCCCCCCCCGCCCCGCTTTCCCCCCTTGGTGTCCATATGTTTGTTCTCTACATCTGTGTCTTTATTTCTGCCTTGCAAACTGGTTCACCTGTAACATTTTTCTAGATTCCACATATATGCGTTAATATATTTGTTTTTCTCTTTCTGACTTACTTCACTCTGTATGTACTAATATCTTTTCTAATGCAGTTAGTCTCTTCTTAGTTATTATTATCTGATGCATCAGTGTTTATTGGTATCTTTTAACTCTCACCTATACCTATACAGCAATCAGTGGGCTTATTTTGCTTTTCTCTTTTACTGTCAGTGTTCCTCCCATTTTTTAAGTTGTATCATTTCTACTTAATCACAACATACAGTATCTGTACATGAATCTTCCACACTCATCTCCCCACACTCCTGTTTTTGTTTTCTATCTACATTTAAATGTATTAAAACATTCACAATTAGTCCTGTGGCTGAAGTTTTCCCAATCATCTCATGGTTGGATAAAGCTCCTCTTCTAGTACATTCCTAAAGAAGGACTCGTGTAAACTGTTACTCTTTAGATTTGATACTTGTAGAAGAACTTGGATGGATATAAGTTCTTGGTTTACAGTTTCTTTCACTGAGTTTTTAAAAATTGCAGCTCCACTTTTGCCTTGCTGTGTATTTTATTTTTGAAATGGTTGATGCTAGTTTAATTCTTTTGCTTTTGTAAGTTACTTGATCCCTTTTTAAAAAAAATTTATTGGAGTATAGTTGATTTACAGTGTTGTATTAGTTTCAGGTGCACAGCAAAGTGAATATGTTATACATCTACATATATCCACTCTTTTTGTTTTTTTTAGAATCTTTTCTCATATAGGGCACTACAGAGTATTGGGTAGTTACCTGTGCTGTACAGCAGGTTCTCATTAGTTATCTATTTTATATATAGTAGTGTGTATATGTCAATCCCAGTCCCCCAATTTATCCCTCCCCCCCTTATCCCCTGGTAACCATAAGTTTGTTTTCTACATCTATGACTCTACTTCTGTTTTGTGACTAAGTTCATTTGTACCTTTTTTTTAGATTCCACATATAAGTGATATCATACGATATTTGTCTTTCTGTGTCTGACTTACTTCAATCAGTATGACAATCTCTAGGTCCATCCATGTTGATGCAGATGGAATTATTTCATCCTTTTTTATGGCTGATTAATAGTCTACTGTATATATACCACATACTTTTTTATCCCTTCCTCTATTGATGGACATTTAGGTTGCTCCCATGTCCTGGCTATTGTAAATAGTGCTGCAGTGAACATTGGGGTGCATGTATCTTTTTGAATTATGGTTTTCTCTGGGTATATGCCCAGGGGTGGGATTGCTGGGTCATATAGTAGTTCTATTTTTAGTTTTTTAAGGAACCTCCTTACTGTTCTCCATAGCGGTGTACCAATTTACATGCCCGTCAACAGTGTAGGAGGGTTCGCTTTTCTCCATACCCTCTCCAGCATTTATTGTTCGTACATTGTTTGATGATGGCCATTTTTGACCGGTGTGAGGTGATACCTCACTGTAGTTTTAAATTTGTATTTCTCTAATAATTAGTGATGTTGAGCATCTTTTCATGTGCTTTTTGGCCATCTGTATGTCTTCTTTGGAGAAATGTCTATGTAGATCTTCCACCCATTTTTTGATTGGGTTATTTGTTTTTTTGATATTGAGCTGCATGAGCTGTTTGTATATTTTTCAGGTTAATACCTTGTTGGTTGCTTCATTTGCAAATATTTTCTCCCATTCTGAGGGTTGTCTTTTTGTCTTGTTTATGGTTTCCTTTGCTGTGCAAAAGCTTTTAAGTTTCATTAGATCCCATTTGTTTATTTTTGTTTTTATTTTCATTACTCTAGGAGGTGGATCAAAAAAGATCTTAATGCGATTTATGTCCAAGAGTGTTCTGCCTATGCTTTCCTCTAAGAGTTTTACAGTGTCTGGCCTTACATTTAGGTCTTTAATCCATTTTGAGTTTATTTTTGTGTATGGTGTTAGGGTGTGTTCTAATTTCATTTCTTTACATGTAGCTGTCCAGTTTTCCCAGCACCACTTTTCTCCATTGTATATTCTTGCCTCTTTTGTCATAGATTAGGTGACCATAGGTGCATGGGTTTATCGCTGGGCTTTCTATCCTGTTCCATTGGTCTATATTTCTATTTTTGTGCCAGTACCATACTGTTTTGGTGACTGTAGCTTTGCAGTATAGTCTTAAGTTGGGGAGCCTGAGTCCTCCAGCTCTGTTTTCTTTCTTAAGATTGTTTTCGCTATTTGTGATCTTTTGTGTTTCCATACAAATTGGAAAATTTTTTGTTCTAATTCTGTGAAAAATGCCATTGGTAATTTGATAGGGATTGCATTGAATCTGCAGATTGCTTTGGGTAGTATAGTCATTTTGACAATATTGATTCTTTCAATACAAGAACATGGTATTTCTCTCCATTTGTTTGTGTCATCTTTGATTTCTTTCATCAGTATATTATAGTTTTCTGAGTACAGGTCTTTTGCCTCCTTAGGTAGGTTTATTCCTAGGTATTTTATTGTTTTTGTTGTGATGGTAAATGGGATTGTTTCCTTAATTTCTCTTTCTGATCTTTTGTTGTTAGTGTATAGGAATGCAAGAGATTTCTGTGTATTAATTTTGTATAATGCAACTTTACCACATTTCATTGATGAGCTCTAGTAGTTTTCTGGTAACATCTTTAGGATTTTCTATGTATAGTATCATGTCATCTGCAAACAGTGACAGTTTTACTTCTTCTTTTCCAATTTGTATTCCTTTTATTTCTTTTTCTTCTCTGATTGCCGTGGCTAGGACTTCCAAAACTATGTTGAATAATAGTGGTGAGAGTGGACATCCTTGTCTTGTTCTTGATCTTAGAGGAAATGCTTTCAGTTTTTCACTGTTGAGAATGATGTTTTCTGTGGGTTTGTCATATATGGCCTTTATTATCTTGAGGTAGCTTCTCTCTATGCCCACTTTCTGGAGAGTTTTTATCATATATAAGTTACTTGATCTCTTTACCAGGAGGCCTTGAAGATTTTTAAAATTAATCATTGAAATCTAAGAGTTTTGTTGGGATAGGTCTCAGAGCTGATTGTTCTAAGATAATTTTTCTCAGGCATCTGGTAGGATCATCCAATGTGTAGATTCAAGTGGTTTTTAAAAAATTTAATTCTGAAACATTTTCCTGGATTATAGTTTTAAATATTAATTCTGTTCCACTGTTTTATTTTTCTTCTTCAAGGAATCAAAATGTACAAATGCTAATGCTTTTTTGCCTTATCTGCCACTCCATTACTTTCTCCCTGACTTTTAAAATTTTCTTTCTTTACTTCCTTTTCATTCTCTTGTTTTCTGCCATTTTCAGTGTCTTTTATTAAATTTTAATTTGAGTTTATTCTCACTTGAGTGCCTTGAATTGATTTTTCATTTCTCAGATAACATTATCTTTTTCTTCTTTTTCTTTCTTGAGTTCAGTGAACTTCCTCTCTTCCCTCCTACCCTCTCCTCTCCTCTGCTCTTCCTTCCTTTCCTTCTTAGTTCTTGTCTTTTTAATCCAGAGTGGGTTTCCATGTACCCAGTTGCTTGTTTGAGTTTATTTAATTCTGCTTGGAGTGTTGCTGTACAGTTTTCTTCTACTTCATGGTTGTTTGGGGGGAGAGAATTTTCCTCAGTTGACGTGCATTGATTTTCATTTTCTATTCCTTTAAAGTAACTCTGTGTGGAACTGTTTATATTTTTCCTGTTTATTTTTGTGGTATTGGATGTATTTTGTGAAATTCTGGTTCAATAGTGCCCTCAGTATGACAAAGTCTAGGGAATTATTGGTGAAAGGATAGATATATTTACCAGTGGAACATAATGGCAAATCCAGAAAGAAATCTTTACACTTA
This sequence comes from Eschrichtius robustus, assembly GCF_028021215.1. Taxonomy (NCBI): domain Eukaryota; kingdom Metazoa; phylum Chordata; class Mammalia; order Artiodactyla; family Eschrichtiidae; genus Eschrichtius; species Eschrichtius robustus. Next base: position 54,066,215 of record NC_090838.1, read on the forward strand.
TGGGTAACTGAGTTTTTGACAAAATTGCAAAGGCAATTCATTGGGGCAAGGAGCCTTTTCCACAAATGGTGCTCGGAAAATTGGATTTTCATGTACAAAATAATGAATTTAGACCCTTATGTCACATCATACATGGAAATTAGTATGAACTAAAACTATAGAACTTCTAGAACAAAACATAAGAGAAAATTTTGGGGTTCGTAGGTTAGAAAAGAATTTCTTATGTACAACACAAAAAGCACAATTGATAAAAAAAAGCTAAATTGGGCTTCACCAAAATTTGAAACTTTTGTACTTCAAATGACACTGTTAGGAAAATGAAAGGGCAAGCCACAGACTGGGAGAAAATATTTGCATGTATCTGATAAAGGACTTATATTCAGACTATATAATATATAAATAAATTTTATAACTCAGTAATATGAAAACAACCCAATTAAAAAATGCACAAAAGTTTTGTATAGATATTTCGCCAAAGAAGATATACTAATGGCTAATAACCACATAAAAATGCCCAGCATCATTAGTCATTAGGGAAATGCAGTTAAAATCATAATGAGATACAACTCTACACCCAGTAAAATGATTATAATAAAAAAACCTGACAATACCAATCATAGGTGAGAACATGGAGAAACCGGAACCCTCATACATTGCTGATGGGTATTTAAAATGTTAGAGTCACTTTGGAAAAACAATCTGGCAGTTTCTTAAAACTAGGAAGATAAATATAAACTTACAACAATATGATCCACCAATTCTACTCCAGAAGATCTAACCAAGGGAAATGAAAACAAATGTCTACTTGAAGATGTATATGTAAATATTTATTAGTAACGTTATTCATAATAGCCGCAAACTGGAAATAATTCAAATATTCATCAGCTGGTGAGTAGATAAACAAAATGTGGTATATTTATACAATGGAATACTGTTCAACAATTAAAAAGGAATGAACTACATGCTACAATATGTATGAACCTCAAAAACATAATGCTAAGTGAGAGAAGCCTGACAGAAAAGACAACATATTGTATGACTCCATTTATATGACATGTCCAGGTCGTATGATTTCATTTATATAAGATTTCTCTAGAGACAGAAAGCAGACCAGTGATTGGCTCAGGCTAGAGGTGGGAGTGGAAACTGACTGTACCTTGGCACAAGGAAGCTATTTGGGTGACGGAGATGTTTTAAAACTGCACTGTGATCGTTGCACAACTTTATAAACTTACCAAACATCACTGAATTGTATACTTTCAATGGGTGAATTTTATGGTACATGTAAATTATGCCTCGGTAAAATTGCTTTTTAAAAAGTAAATAAAGAGGTAAAGCTTCAGGCGGCTGAAGATAATAGAGGCTGCCTTCCTTTCTATGTCCCAGTACTTCCTCTATAAACAATACAGAACACAGTAAAGGAAGGGAGGATTGAAACTCATGGGAGAAGCTAAACTATATGAAAACTACACCTTTGGCGTAACTTGAAGACAGAGAATGTCCAAACTTCAATATAATTGTAAGTAAAATGGAAAAAAACCCAAATCCCAGTGCATGATTTCTCCATCTTCTGGTGCTCTTGTAGATCAGAGCAGGGATTACATGGAAGGGACTTAAAAGTAACATGCAACTCAAAGGGGCAGTTTTTAAAATGCATAGCTTCTGGGGCGAGGAGATGGGTGGGTGATAAAAGGCAAAAAGGGAGAGGCACCTTTTGGCAACTGGTGTGAAGGAGGAAAAAAGTATAAGAGGAAGATTTAGGGTCTTGCACAACAACAAAAAAAGAGTAAACAATGAGAGGTCATACATCTACATAGGAGTGTGTGTAGAGTGCTTAATTAGCCCCTCTTTGGTTCTCTCATTTCCAGGCTCTCCTTTTAAAATTTCTGGCTAGTCTGTTCTTCTGTCACTTGACATAAGCAGGCTTGTAGAAATGTGACTTTCCCTGTTCCTTTTCCTATCAAGTTTGTTTCTTTTACTGAGAGTGAGTTTGCTATTTTTATTGACACTGCTGCCAGGTGGGTTTTTTCACTCTTAGGCTCCAGATAAAGTCAACTGTTGGTTTTCACAACCTGTCTGACCTGAGTAGAACTACAAGGCTGAACTAGCTTGGGGGGTGGTGGGAGGATGGGAGCAGCCCCAGAACATCACAGATTCCCACTTTATTACTATAAGTTCAGCAGTTTTTCGTAAATAAGTGCTTCTTAGTTCGTTTGCCATTATTTGATTTCCAGAGCCCTGAAATGGTAGTTTTGGTCCAGTTTTATAATTGTTTCCTGGGGAGATTTACTGATCTCTAAACTCTGCCATACCTGGAAGTCCTGCCCCTTCATTTACTGTTAATCTATGTAGTTTGAGGCATTTTTTTCAAGGATATTATAAGTATATATGTATAGTTGATAGATATGAAATATATATTTCATGTATCACATCGTATATCGTATCATATTCATGTATGTAATATATGATATGTATAAAAAATGTGGCCTCTTCACAATTATTGCATATAGTTGGGATCCTCAAGAGCAGGTATGTTAACTAAAGACCAGAGGCCAAGTCCTGTCCACTACCTGTTTTTGTAAATAAAGTTTTATTGTAACACAGCCACTCTCATTCATTTATATATTGTCTGCGGCAGCATTCATACTATAGCACCAGAGCTGAGTGGTTGCAATAGCGTCTACATGGCCCACAAAGCTTAATATCTGGCCCTTTACACAAAAAGTTTTCTGACCTTAGCTTCAGAGCAGTATCATCATCATAATTAACATTATAATTATCATTAGAAATAATGCTATTAATTTGTCCAGTGTTTTTAATTTCACATTTATTCTTTTTGTTTTCTCAATAACCCAATGTGGCAAGCTGGACAGATATTAAATGAACATTTATCAGATTTCAAAAATGAGTGGCAAGCTTGCATAAGTATGAATGTATAAAATTATAATTCAAAGTAAATATTCTAAGAATAATATTTTAATAACATAATGATACCAAAATTTAACAACAGAATACAAATAGAATTTAGTATGTTATAGTAGTTTCATTTGGCCTGGGATAACATTCATTCTAACAATATTCTTTTCATATATTTCTGCCTCCATCAAGCCTGCTCTTCCATGACCAAACTACTGCAAAATCCTAGCCATGAGAAAATGTGCATTTTTTTCTTTGATATTTTGAAATTTCCTTGCTTAACTATTAGTTTGCATTTAAACAGGGAATATTTCAATTGTTCAATACTAAATACTGCTCCTGTATGGAGCAATTTTCTCAGTTCAGCATAGCTTACGTGTCAGCAGAGACATTCAGTGTTCTTTGTTGAATAATATGTCTGTGGATTGAACAAAAGGGAGGGAGGTTATCTGGAAATATGTCTTCTCCTTGAGGTGCTAAAGATAGGCCAACAAAAGCTTCATTTAGCATATCCCCTCTGTCCAAAGGCCCCAGGAGTTCTGTTAAAAAAGGATTAAGATATGAGTCAAATACAAATGTAATTTCTGCTAACTTGTTCATAAGTACAGTTACAGGAAAACTTTCACATATCCCAATGAAACTTTTTTTTTTTTTTTTTGGTCAGTTTACTATGTAGCGCACAGTGGAAATCTTGCAGTCACAGTTCCCTATGACTTATGTTATTCTTAGACTTAGCTCAACCAGGGGAGTTTGATAGCTGAATAATGAATTTTTTTGAGTTCAGATTTAAAAAATTCATTTATAACTTGCCATTCATAGTGTTGTTTTTTTTAAAATTTCTTTATTTATTTAGTTTTGGCTGTGTTGGGTCTTCGTTTCTGTGCGAGGGCTTTCTCTAGTTGTGGCAAGCGGGGGCCACTCTTCATCGCGGTGCACAGGCCTCTCACTATCGTGGCCTCTCTTGTTGCGGAGCACAGGCTCCGGACGCGCAGGCTCAGCAATTGTGGCTCACGGGCCTAGTTGCTCCGCGGCATGTGGGATCTTCCCAGACCAGGGCTCGAACCCGTGTCCCCTGCATTGGCAGGCAGATTCTCAACCACTGTGCCACCAGGGAAGCCCCCATTCATAGTGTTTTTAAACAGCATTTTATTAATCAAGTATTCTTTTTTTTGTTAACCAATTAACTATAATATTTTATTATATTGGAAAATTGTAAGATTTTTAAAATTTTACTCTCTCAAATGTAGCACACAACTTGAAAACTAAAAGGAAAATATTTTTTCCAATATTTGCTCCTAATAATTTTGAAGTGTTTATAGAGAGTTTGCTATTCCCACATCATACAGATGAATAGGGAGAACTTTAATATTGGCAACTTTGACACAGCATTGTTTTTAAAAATTGTTTGAAACATAATGAAGTGTGAAAAATATATACTTGAAAAAACATAAACCTTATTAAAAACCAGCAGCCCTTAGAACCACAGTGTATCTGTGTGTATTTTTTTTTTTTAGTTAAAAAATTTTAGACTACAGAGTAAAAACACATAACTTAATTTTTACCATGCTGAGCATTTTTAAGTGTACAGTTCAGTAGTATTAAGTATATTCACATTATTGTGCAACAGATCTCCAGATGTTGCAAAACTGATGCTGAACACCCATTAAAGACTCCCCATTTTTCCTTTCATCCAGCACCATTTTACTTTCTTTTCTATAAATCTGACTACTTTAGATGCCTCATGTAAGTGGTATTGTACAGTATTTGTATTTATGTAACTGGCATATTTCACTTAGCATAATGTCCTCATGGATCATCCATACTGTAGCATGTGACAGGATTTTCTTCCTTTTTAAGGCTGAATAATATTCCACTCTATCTATATACCATGTTTTGTTTATCCATTCATTCTTCCATGAATATTTGGGTTGCTTCCACCTCCTGGCTATTGTGAATAATGCTGCTATGAACATGGGTGTGCAGATATCTTTTTGATACCCTGAATACAATTTCTTTGGATATATACATATATAAGTAGGTTTGCTGGATAATATGTAAGTTCTATTTTTAATTTTTTGGGGAACCACCATATTGTTTTCATTGTGGTTGCACCATTTTACAATCCTACCAACAATGTACAAGGGTTCCAATTTCTCCACATCCTAACCAACACTTGTTATCTTCTGGTTATTTTTTTGGTAGTAGCCATCCTAATGAATGTAAAGTGATATCCATTATCGTTTTGATTTGCTTTTCCATAATAATCAGTGATGTTGAGCATCTTTTCATGTGCTTATTGGCCATTTGTATATCTTCTTTGGAGATAAGTCTATTCAAGTCCTTTGCCCATTTTTGAATCAGGTTGTTTGATTTTTGTTGTCGAGTTTCAAGAGTACTTTATATATTCTGGATATTAATCCCTTATCAGATTATGATTTGCAGATATTTTTTCCCATTCCATGGGTTGTCATTTCATTCTGTTGTTAGTGTCTTTTGATGAACAAAAGTTTAAAATTTTGATATAGTCCAGTTTATTTATTTTTACTTTTGTTGCCTGTACTTTTGGTGTCATATTCAAGAAATTATTTCAAATCCAGTGCCATGAAGATTTTTCCCTGTTTTTTTTTTTCCCTAAGAGTTTTTTAGTTTTAGGTCTTATGTTTAGGTATTGATCCATTTTGAATTAATTTTCATGCATGGTGCAAAATAAGGGTCTAGCTTCATCTTTTGCATATGTATATCCAGTTTTCCCAAAACCATTTGTTGAACAGACTGTCCTTTCCTCATCAAATGGACTTGGCACCTTTGTTGAAAATCATTTGACCGTATATGTGAGGGTTTATTTCTGAGCAGCTTATTTTATTCCATTGGTCCATATGTCTGCCTTTATGCCAGTGCCATACTGTTTTTTAGCTTTGTGGTAAGTTTTGAAATGAGGAATTGTGAGTTCTCCAGCTTTGTTCTTCTTTTTCAAGATTGTTTTGGCAATTCAATGTCCCTTGAGATTCCATATGAATTTTCCGATGAGTTTTTCTGTTTCTGCAGAATACATCATTGGGATTTTGATAGGGATTACGTTGAATACGTAGATTGCTTTGGGATATACGGATATTTTAACAATGATAAGTCTTCCAACCCATGAACATGGGATGCTTTTCCACTCATTACTGTATTCTTTATTTTCTCTTAGCAGTGTTTTCTACTTTTCAGTGTAGAAGACTTTCACCTCGTTAGATTAAGAATTTCATTCTTTTTGATGCTCTTGTACATGGAATTGTTTTTAAAATTTCCTTTAGAGATGTTTCATTTCTAGTGTATAGAAACATAGCTGACTTTTGTGTGTTAATTGTGTATCCTGCAACTTTGATGAATTCATTCATTCTAACAGCTTTTCAGTGGAATATTTAGGGTTTTCTACAAATAAGATTATATCATCTGCAAATAGAAATCATTTTACTTCTTCCTTTCCAATATGGATGCCTTTGATTTATTTTGTTGCCTAATTGCTCTGTCTGGGACTTCCAGTACTATGTTGAATAGAAGTGGAGAGAGTGGGTATCCTTGTCTTGTTCATGATTGTAGAGGAAAAGCTTTCAGCTTTTTACCATTGAGTACCATGTTAACTGTGAGTTCTTCTTTATTATATCAATAGTTTTCTCCTGTACCTACTTTGTTGAGTTTTTATTATGAAAGGGTGTTGAATTCTGTCAAGTGTTTTTTGTGCATTAATTGATAAATACATATAGCTTTTGTCCTTCATTCTGTTAATGTGGTATATTACATTCATTTTTTTCAGGTTGTACTATCCTTGCATTCTAGGAATAAATCGCTTGGTCATGGTGTATAATCTTAATATTCTGCTGAATTTGGTTTGGTAGTATTTTGTTAGCAATTTTTGCTTCAACAATCATCAGAGTTATTGGTCTATTTTCTTTTTTTTCTTCGTCCGACTGGTTATGTGGGCATCTTTCTTGTAGCTTTGGTTGTATAAGAGACCTTCTGCCAGTTTTCAGTTGGTTTTCTAGGAGAAATGTTCCACATGTAGATGTATTTTTGATATGTTTGTGGCAGAAGGTGACCTCCCTGTCCTTCTACTCTGCCATCTTGATCTCCACCAGTCTACTCTTTTCTTTTCGTTTTTTAAAAAATAAATTTATTTATTTAGCTATTTATTTTTGGCTGCATTGGGTCTTCGTTGCTGCACGTGGGCTTTCTCTAGTTGCGGCAAGCGGGGGCTACTCTTCGTTGCGGTGCGCGGGCTTCTCATTGCAGTGGCTTCTCTTTTTGTGGAGCATGGACTCTAGAGCGCAGGCTCAGTAGTTGTGGCACACAGGCTTAGTTGCTCCGCGGCATGTGGGATCTTCCCAGACCAGGGCTCAAGCCCATGTCCCCTGCATTGGTAGGCAGATTCTTAAGCACTGTGCCACCAGGGAAGCCCTCTTCTTTTCTTTAGTGTCTTTGTCTAGCTTTGGTATTAGGGTAATGATAGCCTCATAGAATGAGTTTGGGATGTTACTTCCTCTTCAGTTTTTTGCAAAAGTTTAAGGAGTTTTGGCATTAATTTTTCTTCAAATGTTTAGTAGAATTTCTAGTGAAGCCATAGGCCCTACGCTTCTCTTTCTGATTCAACTTCTTTATTAGCTATAGGTCTGGTCAGATTTTCTATTTCTTCATGATTCATTCTTGGTACGTTGTGTGTTTCTAGGAATTTATCCATTTCTTCTAGGTTTTACAATTTGTTGGCATGTAATTGTTCATAGTGCTCTCTTATAATCCTTTTTTGTTTCTGTGGTATTGGTTGTAATGGCCCCCTTTTCATTTCTGATTTCTGTTTCTGAGTCATCTTTTTTTTTTTTAACATCTTTATTGGCGTATAATTGCTTTGGTGTGTTAGTTTCTGCTTTATAACAAAGTGAATCAGCTATCTTTGTTAATCTAGCTAATGGTTTGTCAATTTTGTTGAAATTTTCAAACAACCAGCTCTTAGTGTTATTGATTTTTTCTATTGTTTTTCTCATCTCTATTTCATTTATTTCACCTCTGATCTTTGTTATTTCCTTCCTTCTGCTAACTTTGGGCTTAGTTCATTTTTCTCTAGCTCCTTGAGTTGTAAAGTTAGGTTGTTGATTTGAGATCTTTCTTCTTTTTTAATGTAAACATTTATTGCTATAAACTTCCCTCTTAGCACTGCTTTCACTGCATCTCCTAAGTTTTGGTATGTTGTGTTTTCATTTTCACTTGTCTCAAGATATTTTCCCTTTTGATTTCTTCTTTGACTCATTGATTGTTTAAGAGTGTGTTGTTTAATTTCCATGTTGTGATGGTTAATTCTGTATATCAAACTGATTGGGCTAAGGGATGCTGAGATGGTTGGGTAAAACATTATTTCTGGGTATGTCTGTGAAGGGGTTTAGGAAGGAGTTAACATTTGTATCAGTAAAGAAGATCCACCCTCATCAGTGTGGGCATGTATCATCCAATCTGTTGAGGGCTGAAACAGAACAAAAAGGCAGAGAAAAGGCAAATTGTCTTTTTCTCTTCTTGAGCTGGGACCCCATCTTCTCTTGCACTCTGACATTGGAGCTTCTGGTTCTTGAGCCTTTGGATTCTGGGACTTACATCAGTGACAAGTTCTCAGCAGGCCTTTGGCCTCAGACTGAATTACACCACCAGATTTCCTGGTTCTCCAGCTTGCAGATGGCATATTGTGGGACTTCACAATCTCCATAAACATGTCAGCCAGTTCCCATAATAAATTCCCTCATATATCTATCTATGTTCTGTTTGTTCTGTTTCTCTGGAGAACCCTAGTACACATGTATTTGCAGATATTTTAGTTTTTCTTCTGCTGTTGATTTCTCGTTTCATTCCATTATGTTAAGAAAAGATCTTCCTAATGATTTCAGTCTTTTAAATTTTGTTAAGTCTTGTTTTTGGCTTAACATAAGGTCTGTCCTGGAGAATGTTCCATGTGCATTTGAGAAGAATGTGTTTTCTGCTATTATTGGATGGAGTAGTCTATATATGTCTTTTAGGTCCAATTGGTGTGTAATGTTGTTCAAGTACTCTGTATCCTTCCTGATATTCTGTCTGATTGTTCTTCCATAACGGAAAGTAGGGTATTGAAATGTCCTACTGTTAGTTTGTTATTATTTCTTCCTTCGATTCTGTCATTGTTTGGTTCATTTCAGAGCTCTCATGTTTAGTGAACAAACACTTATAATTGAAATATCTTCCTGGTGAGTTGTCCTGTTTATCATTATATAAGGTACTTTGTCTCTTGGGACAGTTTTTGACTTAAAGTCTGTTTGTCTGATATTAGTACAGACAGCTCTGCTGTCTTGTGGTTACCATTTGCACAAAATATATTTTTCCATCCTTTTACTTTAACCTATGTGCATTGCTAGATATAAAGTGAGTCTCTTGTATGCAGCATGTTGTTGGATCCTGCTTTTTTAAATCCAAAAATTAGATATAGATTAGCCAATCTATGTCTTCTGACTGAGGAGTTTCATCTATTTACAGTTAAAGTTATTACTGATGCAGAAGTATTTACCACTGCCATCTTATGTATGTCTTCTGGTTTTTGTCCCTCATTTCTCCACTTACTCCTTCCCGTGAGTTTCTTTGACTTTTTTGTAGTGATATGCTTTGATTTCCTTCTCTTTTACTTTTGGGTGCATTCTGTAGATATTTTCATTTTGGTTATTTCAATTAAACAAAATACCTTATAAAGCAATAAAAATCAATTTTAAACCAATATCTTCAGTCCCATGTAAAAACTCTACTCCTTTACATTTCTGCACCCAATTTGTTACTGTTGTTAAAAATTATATCTTTATATATTTTGTACCCATTAACATAGATATATGGGGCAAATATTTGGGGGGCTTTTTGTCTTTTACACTCTATTTAAGAATTAAAAGTGGATTTATGCAACAAAATCACAGGAATAAAGGATTCTCTATTTGTCTATATGTTTACCTTTACTGGGTAGCTTTTACTTTCATATCACTTCATGTTGCTGTGTAACATCCTTTCATTTCAATTTGTAGGACTCTTTAGCATTATTGTAGGGCAGGCTTAATTCTAGGCATTACTTAGAATTAGTAATGAATTCCTTTAGCTTTTGTTTATTTAAGAAGATGTTAATTTCTTTTTCATTTTTTAAAAATTGAAGTTTAGTTGATTTGCAATATTGTGTTAGTTTCATATGTGCAACATAGTGATTTGTTTTTGTTTTTTGCAGGTTATGTTCTATTATAGGTTATTATAAGATAGTGGGTGTAATTCCCTGTGCTGTAGAGTAAATCATTATTGCTTATCTATTTTATGTATACTATTTTGTATCTCTTAATCCCATACTCTTAATTTGCCCCCCCCCTTTGGTAGCCATGCATTTGTTTTCTATGTCTGTGAGTCTGTTTTATATTTAAATTCATCAGTACTATGGTTTAGATTCCACATATATGTGATATCATGTAGTATTTGTCTTTCACTGTCTGACTTCACTAAGTTTGATATTCTCTAGGTCCATCCGTGTTGCTGCAAATGGCAAAATTTATTCTTTTTTTGTGGCCGAGTAATATTCCATTGTATATATATACCACATCTTCTTAAGTGTATCATTTGTTGATGGACATTTGGGTTGCTTCCATGCCTTGGTTATTGTAAATAGTGCTGCTATGAATATTGGGGTGCATGTATCTTTTCGACTTATGGTATTCTCCGGATATTTGCTGGGATGGCAGGATCATATGGTAGCTCTATTTTTAGTTTTTTTAAGGAACCTCCATACTGTTCTCCATAGGGGCTCTACAAATTTATAATCCCGCCACAGTGTAGGAGGGTTCCTTTTTCTCCACACTCTCTCCAGCATTTATTATTTGTAGACTTGATGATAGCTATTCTGACTGGTGTGAGGTGAAACTTCATTGTGGTTTTGACTTGCATTTCTCTAATAATTAGCAATGTTGAGCATTTTTTCATGGGCCTTTTAGCCATCTGTATGTCTTCCTTGGAAAAATGTCTGTTCAGGTCTCTTGCCCATTTTTTGGACTTGGTTGTTTGTTTTTTTGATATTGAGTTTTATGAGCTGATTGTATACTTTGGATATTAAGCCTGTGTCGGTGCCAATTGTTTGCAAATACTTTCTCCCAATTCATAAGTTGTCTTTTCATTTTGTTGATGGTTTCCTTTGCTGTGCAAAAGCGTTTAAGTTTGATTAGGTCCCATTTGTTTATTTTTGCCTTTATTTCTTTTGCCTTGAGAGTCTGATCTAAAAAAAAATCGTATGATTTATGCCAAAGAATGTTTCGCCTATATTTTCTTCTAGGAGTCAGTCTTACATTTAGGTCTTTAAATTATTTTAAGTTTGTTTTTGTGTGTGGTGTGAGGGAATGTTCTAATATCATTGACTTATAAGTAGCTGTCCAGCTTTCCTAATACCACTTGTTGAAGAAAATGTCTTTTTCTCCATTGTATATTCTTGCCTCCTTTGTTGTAGATTAATTGACCATACATGTGTGGCTTTATTCCTGGGCTCTCTATTCTGTTCCATGGATCTATCTGTCTTTGTCCCAATATCATGCTGTTCTGATTATTGTAGCTTTGTAGTACAGTTTAAAGTCTAGGAGGGTTATGCCTCTAGCTTTTTCCCCCTCAGGATTGCTTTGGCAATTCTGGGTCTTTTGTGATTCCACATACATTTTAGGATTATTTGTTCTAGTTTTGTGAATAATGTCATGGGTATTTTGATAGGGATTGCATTAAATCTGTAGATTGCTTTGGGTAGTATGGACTTTTTAGCAATATGAATACTTGCAATCCAAGAGCACGGAATATCTTTCCATTTCTTTGTATCAGCTTCCATTTCCTTTATTAGTGTTTTATAATTTTCAGTTTATTGGTCGTTCACCTCCTTGGTTAAATTTTTTCCTAGGTACTTTATTATTTTTGTTGCAATTTTAAACAGGATATTTTAGCTTTCTCTTTCTGGTATTTCATTATTAGTGTATAGAAATGCAACAGATTTCTGTATATTAATCTTGTATCTTGCTACCTTGCTGAAATAATTTACTCTGCTAGTTTTTGTGTGGAGACTTCAGGGTTCTCTACGTAAAGTATCATGTCATCTGCAAATAGTGACATTTTAACTCTTTCCTTTCAATTTGGATACTTTTATTTTTCTTGCCTGATTGTCGTGGCTAGGACTTCCAATACTATGTTCAGTAGAAGTGGTGAGAGTGGGTATCCTTCTCTTGCTCCTGAATTTTGCGAGAAGGCTTTCAGCTTTTCACCATTGTTATGTTGGCTGTGGGTTTGTTGTAAATGGCTTTTATCATGTTGAGATATGTTACCTCAAGACCAGCGGTCCCCAACCTCTTTGGCACCAGGGACCGGTTTTGTGGAAGACAGTTTTTCCACGGACAGGGGTTGGGTGGATGGTTTAGGTGGTAATGTGAGCAATGGGGGGTGGCAGATGAAGCTTCGTTCATTCACCCACTGCTCACTTCCTGCTGTGCAGCCCATTTCCTAACAGGCCGTGGACTGGTACTGGTCCATGGTCCAGGGGTTGGGGACCCTTGCTCTAGACCCACTTTGGTAATAGTTTTTATCATGAATGGATGTCAGATTTTGTCAAATGCTTTTTTTTTCTGTATCTATTGAGATGATCATATGGGTTTTGCCTTTCCTTTTCTTAATGTGGTGTATCACATTCATTGATTTGTGTATATTGAACCATCCTTGTGACCCTGGAATGAATCCAACTTGATCATGGTGTATCATCCTTTTTATGTATTGTTGGATTGCTAATATTTACTTGTGGATTTTTGCATCTATATTCATCAAAGATACTGGCCTGTAATTTTCTTTCCTTTTTTTTTTTTTTTTTTTACTGTTTTTTGTCTGGTTTGGTATCAGGGTAATGATGGCCTTGGAGAATGAATTTGGGAGTCTTCCCTCCTCTTCAGTTGTTTGGAATAGTTTGAGAAGGATAGGTATATGTTCTTCTTCATATGTTTGGTGGAATTCCACAGTGAAGTTGTCCAGTCTTGGACTTTTGTTTGTATGGAGTTTTTTTGTTTGCTTTTGTTGATTTTTTTTTTTTTTGGCCATCCCATGTGGCTTGTGGGATCTTAGTTCCCCGACCAGGGATTGAACCTGGGCCACGGCAGTGAAAGTGCAGAGTCCTAACCATTGGACCGCCAGGGAATTCAGGGAGTTTCTGTTACTACAGATTCTATTTCACATCTAGTGATTGGTCTGTTCAAATTATCTGTTTCTTCTTGACTCTGTCTTAACAGGGTGCATGTTCTAGAGATTTGTCCATTTCTTCTAGGTTGTCCAATTTCTTGGTATATAACTGTACATATTATTCTTTTTTTTTTGTATTTCTGTGGTATCAGTTTTTGCTTCTCCTCTTTCATTTCTTATTTCATTCATTTGGGTCCTCTACCTTTCCTTCTTGGTGAGCTTGGCTAGAGGTTTATCAATTTTATTTATCTTTTAAAAAAACCAACTCTTGGTTTTATTGATCTTTTCTATTTTTTCAACCTCTCTTTTGTTCATTTTCTCTCTTACCTTTCTTATTACCTTCCTTCTGCTGACTTTCAGCTTTGTTTTTTCTTTTTCTAATTCTTTTAGGTGATAGGTTAGGTTGTTTATTTGAGATTTTTCTTGTTTCTTGAGGAAGGAATGTATTCCTATCAACTTCCCTCTTAGAACTGCTTTTGCTGCATCCCAGAAATTTTGTAGCTATGTTTTTGTTTTCATTTGTCTTGAGGTATTTTCTGATTTCTTTTAAATTTTATTGTTGACCTGTTGGATTTTTTAATTTGTATATTGTTGAGTCTTCACATCTCTGTGTTTTCTGCTTTTCTTTCTGTAGTTGATTGCTAGATTCATACCATCATGGTCAGAAAAGATGCTTGATACAATTTCTATCCTCTTAAATTTGTTGAGGCTTGTTTTGTGGTCTAGTATTTGGTCTATGATAGAGAACATTCCTTGTGTGCTTGAAAAGGGTGTGTATTCTGAATTTTTTGGATGTGGTGTCCTGTAGATATCAGTTAAGTCCAACTGATCTGTTGTGTCATTTAGGGTTTCTGTTGCCTTATTGTTTTTCTGTCTAGAAAATCTGTCCATTGATGTCCATGGGGTGTTAAAGTCTCCTACTGTTATTGTATTCTTGTCCATTTCTCCCTTTAAATCTGTTAGTTTTTTTTTTTTTTTAATATATTCAGGTACTCCTGTATTGGGTGCCTGTATGTTAGCAAGTGCAATATCTGCTTCTTGTATTCATCCCTTTATCATTATGTGATGTCCTTTTCTTTCTTTATGGCCTTTGTTTTAAAGTCTATTTTGTCTGACATGAGTATTGCTATTTCACTTTCTTGTCTTTTCTATTTGCATGAAATATCTTTTTCCATCCCCTCACTTTCAGTCTGTGTGTGTCTTTTATCCTGAAGTGAGTCTCTTGTAGGCAGCATACTGCAGGGTCTTGTTTTCAATCCAATCAGCCACTCTGTGTCTATGATCAGAGCATTTAGTCCACTGACATTTAAAGTAATTATTGATAGGTATGTACTTAGTGTCATTTTATTCCTGTTTTCCAGTTGTTTTTGTAGTTCTTCTTTGTTCATTTCTTTTTGTTTTTGCTTGGTGGTTTGAGGATTTTCTTTTGTAGTATGCTTGAGTACCTTTATTCAAGGTTTTTGTGAATCTATTGTGATTCTGATTTGTGATTACCATGGGGTTCATGTATGTTTATCCATAACTATTTCTACCTGCTTTAAACTGATAGTCACTCAAGTTCTAAGAGATTTTACAAGATTTATGTTTGTTACTCCCCTCCCCCACATTTTGTGATTTTGATGTCCTATTTTATGTCTTCATCCTTATTCTTTTACTCTTTGTTTTACTTACAGTCACTTTACGTTTTTTAAATTTTGGTTTGTTTTTTAATCTATGTACTGGCTTACTTAGATGATCTTTAATCCTTTTATAAATTAGCCTTTCCTATTGTGATTTTTCATTTCCTATAGATTCTTGCTTCTTTTCTATTTAGAGAAGACCTTTCAATATTTCTTTTAGGGTGTAGGTTTAGTATTGCTGAATTCTTTTAGTTTTTGCTTGTCCAAGAAAATCTTTGTCTCTCCTTCTATTGTAAATCATAATCTTGCTTGGTAGAGTACCTTAGGTTGCAGGTTTTTTCCCTCTCAGGACTTTGAATATATCATGCCCCTCCCTTTTAGCCTGTAATGTTTCTGCAGAGAAACCCACTGATCGCCTTATGGAGGTTCACTTGTAAGTAACTCTTTGCTTTTCTCTTGCTGCCTTTAGAATCCTCTGTTTAACTTTTGCCATTTTAATTATGATGTATCTTGGTGTGGGTCTGTTTGGGTTTATCTTGTTTGGGACTCTCTGTGCTTCCTGTACCTGCAGATTTGTTTCCTCCTTTAGGTTTGAAAAGTTTTCAGCCATAATTTCTTCAAATACCTTTTCAATCCTCTTCTCCCTCTCTTCTTCTGGAAGCCTTATTATGCATAGGTTGGCATGTTTTTATATCATCTAATAGAGATTGTATATTGTTTTCTTTTTCTTTTTTGTTTTGTTTTCTTCTGTTTACTGTTCTGCTTGGGTGATTTCCATTATTCTGTCTTATATGTATATAAGTATTATGATTACTTGTTCATTTTTCTGTGTAATTTAGTTGGCTATTCATTGCTTCTAGTTTGCTTTTTGTTTTTTTAAAATTTAACTTTCTTTATTTTCGGCTGAGTTGGGTCTACGTTGCTGCACACTGGCTTTCTCTAGTTGCGGCGAGTGGGGGCTACTCTTCGTTGCGGTGCACGGGCTTCTCATTGCGGTGGCTTCTCTTGTGGAGCACAGGCTCTAGGCACACAGGCTCAGCAGTTGTGGCTCGCAGGCTCTAGAGTGCAGGCTCAGTAGTTGTGGCACACAGGCTTAGTTGCTCTGCGGCATGTGGGATCTTCCCAGATCAGGGCTCGAACCTGTGTCCCCTGCATTGGCAGGCAGATTCTTAACCACTGCGCCACCAGGGAAGCCCCTCTGGTTTGCTTTTTATCTCAGAAATTCAATTTCCTGTTTTTGGTAGGTTCATGTTTATAGTTACTAGTTCCTTGTTACAGTGATCTGCATTTATATTGATAATCTTTTGTAATTCAGTTACATTTTTTAAAAAAATTATTTATTTATTTATGGCTGTGTTGGGTCTTCGTTTCTGTGCGAGGGCTTTCTCCAGTTGCGGAGAGCGGGGGCCACTCTTCATTGCGGTGCACAGGCCTCTCACTATCGCGGCCTCTCTTGTTGCGGAGAACAGGCTCCAGACGCGCAGGCTCAGTAATTGTGCCTCACGGGCCTAGTTGCTCCGTGGCATGTGGGATCCTCCCGGACCAGGGCTCGAACCCGTGTCCCCTGCATTGGCAGGCAGACTCTCAACCACTGCACCACCAGGGAAGCCCCAGTTACATTTTTATTACCACCTTTTTGAACTTGGGGTCTGGTATACTGGTAAGCTTTTTTTTTATTACTTATTCTTCTAGGGGACTTTTCTTGTTCTTTTAATTGGGAGTAGTTCCTTTGCCTTTTCATTTAATTAACTTTCTCTATATCTATGAATTTAGGAGAAACAGTTTTCTATTGTGCTCTTGAAGGGGTGGTTTTATGTGGGAACATCCCTGTGTAGACTGCATGTACAGTGTTTTTGGCACAAAGGCTGGTTTTGGTATGGATGCCAGCCATGTCTTTCCTCAGGGTGTGCTGGGTCCAATATCACCTTGATAGGGGATGTGGTTAGTGTTGGAATATCTAAAGCCTGTGTAGGTTGCTAGTGGGACTTCCTCTCTGCTCCATGGCTTTCACAATTTTGGAGTAGAAGCCTTGAGGGTTGGGCTTGATCCAGCTGTATTCCCCTTTAGAGGGAATGTTCTGCCCCAAAGGAGGGAAGTGCTGAAGCAAGTGAGACGACCTATGTAGATGTCCATAGCACTGCTCAGAGGCAGCCCAAGCTTGTGTCCCTTCCCCTGTTGTGTTCATCCCAGATCTAGTGCAAAGTTGTGGCATGGCGTCGGCAGGGCCAGAGCATTCACTCAGCTGGGACCTTGGCCAGGAGTGGAGACTAAGTCATGCTGGTTCCCAGCACCACCTGAATAAATATTGACAGTGGCTGCCACTGCCCTACCCCAAGTATACTCCAGCCTCTCCAGGTTGTCTTTGCATAGCTAGACTGAGTCTTTCCCCAGAGCCCAGCTGCCCCAGATCCTGTGCCAAGCTGTGGTGTGGAGTTAGCGGGGCCAGGATTTAGCCCCACTCAGAGTTGGGAGAGTGGTGAGGTGGCAGCCACCAGTGAAAAATTCTCTCCACCCTGGTTGTTGGCAAGCCAGAATACACGCACTTTTCGTGAGTAGTGTCTATCTGTCCCAGAGGTTCTTCAAGCAGCCAAGGGGACTCTTCTTCTCTCCACAGAACCCCAAGACTGTGGCTCGACCTGCTTGCTCACCATGGTGAGGGTCCACCGGTGCAGACCTTCTTTTCAGAGCCCTCCTAGGAGCAGAGGTCATAACATTATGTCTTTTTTCCATCCTACCTAGTTAAGTGGAAATCTTTCTTGTAGCTTTGGTTGTATAGGAGTTCTTCTGCCAGTTTCCAGTTAGTTTCCCATGAGAATTGTTCCACACGAAGATGTATTTTTTTTTTTAAATTTTATTTCTTTATTTATTTTTGGCTGTGTTGGGTCTTCGTTTCTGTGCGAGGGCTTTCTCCAGTTGCCGCGAGCGGAGGCCACTCTTCATCGCTGTGCGCGGGCCTCTCATCATCACGGCCTCTCTTGTTGCGGAGCACAGGCTCCAGACGCGCAGGCTCAGTAATTGTGGCTCACGGGCCCAGCCGCTCCGCGGCATGCGGGATCTTCCCGGACCAGGGCTCGAACCCACATCCCCTGCATTGGCAGGCAGACTCTCAACCACTGCGCCACTCAGGGAAGCCCGAAGATGTATTTTTGATGTGTTTGTTGGGGGAGGTGAGCTCCATGTCCTCTTACTCTGCCATCTTGATCTGACCCACTCATTTTCATTTCTGAAGCATGGTCCTGCAGGATACAGTACTCTTGGTTGACAGTTTTGTCTTTCAGCACTTTGAACATATCATCCCATTTCCTTCTGACCTACAAGATTTCTGCTGAGAAATCTGCTCATAATCTTATTGAGGCATCTTGTATGTGATGAGTCATTTTCTCTTGCTGTTTTCAAGATTCTCTCTTTGTCTTTGATTTTCAACAGTTTGATAATGTTGGTGTCTGTGTTTAAACCAGTTGGAGTTCATTGAGCTTCTTGACTTTGAATATCCACTTCTTGCCTCAGATTTTGGAAGTTTTCAGCCATTATTTCTTCAAATAAGCTCTCTTTATACCTGTCTTTTCCTTCTGGGACTCCCTCAATGCATATATTGGCCTCTTTGATGGTGTCCCATAAGTCTTTTAGGCGCTCTTCACTTTTTTGCATTTTTCTAACTTTTTGCTCCTTTGACTTGATGATTTGTAATGACCTGTGTTCAAGTTTTTTGATTCTTTCTTCTACCTAATCATTCCGTTTTTGAATCTCTCTAGTGAATTTTTCAGTTCCATCGTGGTATTTTTCAACTTCAGAGTTGCTGTTATTTTTAATAGTTTCTGTCTCTGCAGATGTTATTTTATTCATGCATTGTTTTCTTGATTTGGTGTAGTTGTATGTGTTCTCTTTTAGGTTATTGAGTGTCTTTATGACAGTTATCTTAAATTCTTCATCAGGAAGTTCATAGATATGAATACATAAGGAGGTGTAACTGAGGGAACAGCAGAGTATGTGCCTGCAATCCTGGCCCTCTGACCATGGCAGCTGAGCCACAGTTTCAGAAAACCCAGTAGCAACAGGGAAGTTGGCACACACGACTCTGGCCTCCTGACCATAATGGTGCCTGTGTCAACAGGTAACTGGGCAGCAGAGCAGCGAGGCCTGGAACCCATCCCTCCAGCTGCTGAGGTGCCCACAGTCCCAGCCCCTGCGCCCCCCTCCCCAATCCTCAGAGGTGCAGCCCATGAACCTTACAACAATGGATATGGTAGAGGTGTCTGTGAAACCCCAGCTTCGGCCACACCAACCCCCTTCCCCCACAGCAGAGGAGCCCACAACTCAGGGGATTCTAGACATGAGGGAAGAGCCCATGATCCATTTGATGACAGTGACTCTGAAAGAAGGCAACAATGACCCTGGTGGCAGAAGAAGCAGCAATGAGGGCAAACAGCCATACTTCTTACAGAGACAATGGAGGCTAGAAAGTGCTAACTCTCAAATATAACAAAGGGCAGGTCAGGTAAGAAAACCAAAACCTCTTCTTATAGCATGATCTACCAGAAAACAAAAGAAAGGACTCGAACTTCTAACATGTCATTTAACTTTAAATGCACTGGCAAAGAAACAACTCATCAGGCACCATCAAGAACCACAGTAACACCAGAGCACAAAAAGAAAATGACAGTTCTTCAGAAACCAACCTTAAAATCATAGAATATTGTGATCTAACTGATAGAGAATTAAAAATAGCTGTCATGAAGAAACTCAGTGAGCTACAAGAAAACTCAGAAAGGCAGTTTAATGAGCTCAGGAATAAAATTAATGAACAGAAGGAACACATTACCAAGAGATTGAAATTTTAAAAGAGAGCCAAACAGAAATTATGGAGCTGAAGAACTGAATAAATGAGATGAAGAATGCATTAGAAAGCCCTGGAAATGGAGCACGTGGAAGAGGGAATTAGTGAGTTTGAAGATAGAAATCCAGAAATAATATGAATAGAAGAGAAAAGAGATAAGATGTTTTAAAAATGAGGACATTCTGTGAGAGCTCTTTGACTCTTTTAGGAAGGGCAACATTCAGTAATGCGTATCCCAGAAGGAGAAGGGAGGGAGAAGGGAGCAAAGCTTATTTAAAGAAACAGTAGTTGAGAACTTCCCAAACCTGGGCAAGCAATTAGATATACAGAGCCATGGAGCTAAGAAAACAGCTAATTACCTCAGTGTAAAAAAGCCTTATCCAAGACACATAATATTAAAAATGTCAAAAGTCAATGACAAGGAAGGAATTTTAAATGCAGCCAGGGATAAAAGGATGGTAACCTACAAAGGAACCCTTATTAGGCTATCAGCAGATTTCTCAGCAGAAATCCTATGGGCCGGGGGCAGTGGAATGATAGTCTCAAAATACTGAAAGATAAAAACTTTTGTCACCCAAGAATACGCTATCCATCAAAGTTATCATTCAGATATTAAGAATAAGTAAAGACTTTCCTAGACAAAGAAAAGCTGAGAGAATTCATCAACACTAGATTTGCCTTACAAGAGATATTGAAAGGAGCTTTTATACCAGACACAAAAAGGCAAAAATACATAAAACTTTGAACAAGGTGAGAAACAGAATCAGAAAATTGCAACGTTTATCAGAATAGGTCTCTAAACACTTTATTATAACATAAAGCTTAAAGGGAGAAAAATCAGATTAAGCAGATTATAGCAATTTCAGTTTACTAACAATCACAACATAAAAAGGGATAGCTTGAGACAAAAAAAACATAAAAGGGAAAGAGGAAGAGGAGAAAACTCATA
This sequence comes from Eschrichtius robustus, assembly GCF_028021215.1. Lineage (NCBI taxonomy): Eukaryota > Metazoa > Chordata > Mammalia > Artiodactyla > Eschrichtiidae > Eschrichtius > Eschrichtius robustus. The sequence continues at coordinate 54,086,790 of NC_090838.1, forward strand.
TAGGTAAATGAAGATTAGATGGTATCATCAGAAAAAGGAACATTTTGTTGGTGAGACGTTTAATACAAACATCAGGGTAAACACACAACAAACACAGATCAGAGACACAAAATATATAAAAAAAGGAAACAGAGAAAAATTTCAGAGAAAACCAGGAAACCAAATTGGCAGACAGAAACACAAGGAAAAAGAAACAGTGAAGATACAGAGCAACTAGAAAGCAAAAGATAAAATGGAAGTACTAAGTCCTCATCTATCAATAATCACCCTAAATGTAAATGGATTGAATGCACCAATCAAAAGATAGAGTGGCTAGATGGATTAAAAAACAAGACCCAACTATTGCCTCCAGGAGACACCTCAGCTTTAAAGACAAACATAGGCTAAAAGTGAAGGATGGAAGATGATACTCCAAGCAAATAGCAGCCAAAAGAAAGCTGGTGTAGCTATACTTATTTGAGAAAAAATAAACTTGAAGTCAAAAAAGATAACAGGAGACAAAAATGGGCAGTGTATAATAATAAGTGGACAGTTCATCAAGAAGATAAAACAGGGATTAATATATATGCACCTGACATGGGAGTACCAAAATATATAAAACAATTATTAACAGACCTACAGGGAGAAATTGAAAATAACAAAACAATTAGTAGTGGACTTTAACATCCCACTTACATCAATGGATAGATCATCCAGACAGAATGTCAACAATGAAATAGTGGCCTTAAATGAAACATTAGACCAGATGGGTTTGATAGATGTGTACAGAACATTCCATTCAAATGCAGCAGAATAATCATTCTTTTCAAGTGCACATGGACCAAAAGGTGCACATGGACCAAAAAGAGCATATGTTGGGATACAAAACAAGTTTCAGTAAAGTTAAGAAGACAAAATCATATGACGGATCTTTTCCAATCACAATGGAAAATAGAAATAAACTACAAGAAGAAAATGGGGAAAATTACAAATATGAGGAGTCCTAGCAACATGCTACTGAACAACTGTTGGGTCAGCAGAGAAATCAAGTGAGAGATAAAAAAATTACCTGAAGAGAAATGAAAATGAAAATAATACATATCAAAATCTGGGATACAACAAAAGCTGGACTTTTATAGCAATACAGGCCTATCTCAAGAAACAAGAAAAATCTCAAATAAACAATTTAACCTTACATTTAAATGAACTAGAAAAAGAAGAAGAAATGAAGCTCAGAGTTAATAGAAGGAAGGAAATAATCAGGATCAGAGCAGAAATAAATGGAGACAAAAAAGACAATAGGAAAGATCAATGAAACTAAGAGCTGCTTCTTTGAACATTCTTTTTTAAAGATTTTTAAAATTATTTATTTATTTTATTTATTTTTGGCTGTGTTGGGTCTTAGTTGAGGCATGCAGGACCTTCGTTGAGGCATGCGAGATCTTTCATTGTGGCATGCGGGCTCTTTGTTGCGGTGCACAGGCTTCTCTTTAGTTGCGGCGTGCGGGTTTTCTCTCTCTAGTTGTGGTGTGTGCATTTTCTCTCTCTAGTTGTGGCACACAGGCTCCAGGGTGTATGGGCTCTGTAGTTTGTGGCACACAGGCTCTCTAGTTGAGGTGCATGAGCTTAGTAGTTGTGGTGCACGGGCTTAGTTGCCCCACAGCATGTGGGATCTTTTTTCTCTGACTAGGGATTGAACCCGTGTCCCCTGCATTTTAAGGCAGATTCTTTACCACTGGACCACCAGGGAAGTCCCCAAGAGCTTCTTTGAAAGGATAAACAAAATTGACAATTTGATAGCTAGACTCACTAAGAAGAAAACAGAGAAGGCCCTGATAAATAAAATCAGAAATGAAAGAGGAGAAGTTACAAAGGCTACTACAGAAATAGAAAGCGTTATAAGAGAATATTATGAACAGATTTATGCCAGCAAATTGGACAACCTAGAAGAAATGGACTAATTCTTAGAATAACACAAGCTTCCTAGACTGATTCATGAAGAAAGAGAAAATCTGAATAGATCCATCAAAGTACAGAGATTCACACAGTAATCAAAAAACTCCCTCAAGATAAAAGTCCAGGACCAGACAGCTTCACAGGTGAGTTGTACTAAATATTCAAGAAGACTTAATACCTATCTTTCTCAAACTATTCCAAAATTTAAAGAGGAGTAAACACTTCCAAACTCATTTTATGAGGCCAACATCATACTGTTACCAAAACCAGATAAAGACAACACACAAAAAGAAAATTGAAGGCCAAGATCTCTGATGAACACAGATGCAAAAACCCTCAACAAAATATTAGCAATCCAAACTTAACAATACATCAAAAGAATCATATACCATAATCTAGTGGGATTTATTCCAGGGATACAAGGATGGTTCAACCTCCACAAATCAATCAATGTGATACACCATATTAACAAACTGAAGAAAAAAAACCATATGGTCATCTCAATAGATACAGAAAAAGCACTGACAAGATTCAACACCCATTTATGATAAAAATTCTCAATAACGTGGGTATAGAAGGGAACCACAGCATAATAAAGGCCATATATGATAAGGTCACAGTTAACATCATACTTGATGGTGAAAAATTAAAGCTATCCCTCTAAGATTAGGAACAAGACAAGGATGCCCACTCTTGCCACTCTTATTCAACATGTTATTAGAAGTCCTAGCCACAGAAGTTAGGCAAGAAAAAGAAATAAAAGGCAAGCAAATTGGAAGGGAAGAAGTCACACTGTCACTGCTTCCAGATGACATGATTTTATATATAGAAAACCCTAAAGACTCCACCAAAAACTACTAGAAATAATAAATGAACACAGTAAAGTTGTAGGATACAAAATCAATACACAAAAATCTGTTGAATTTCTATACACTGACAATATGCTAGCAGAAAGAGAAATTAAGAAAACAATCCCATTTAAAAATCACAACAAAAAGAATAAAATGCCTAGGAATAAATTTAATTGAGGAGGTGAAAGAACTATACATTTGAAAACTATAACACATTGTTGAAAGAAATTGAAGAAGAAAGAAATTGACAAATAACTGGAAAGATGTTCTGTGTTTGTGGCCTGGAAGAATTGATGTTGTCAAAATGCCCATATTACCCAAGGCAATCTACAGGTTCAATGCAACCCCTACCAAAACTTCAGTGGCATTTTTCACAGAAATAGAACAAAAATTAAAAAAAATTTTTATGGAATCAAAAAGACCCCAAGTTGCCAAAGCAGTTCTGAGAAGAACAAAGCTGGAGGTGTCACACTCCTTGATTTCAAACTATATTACAAAGTCATAGTAATCAAAACAGCATAGTATTGGCAGGAAAACAGATAGCTCAATGGGACAGAATTGAGAGCCTAGAAATAAACCCATGTATATAAAGAAAATTAATTTGTGACAAAGGAACAAAGACTACATAATGGTGAAAGAATAGTCTCTTCAATAAATGGTGGGGAAAATGGACAACATGCAGAAAAATGAAACGAGGCCACTATCTCACACTATGCACATAAACTAACTTAAAATGTGTTAAAGACTTGAATGTAAGATCTGGAATCATAAAACTCCTTGAAGAAAACAGGCAGTATGCTCTTTGACGTTGGTATTAGCATTATCTTTCTAGATATATCTCCTTGGGCAAAGGAAGAAAAAGCAAAAATAAACAAATAGGATTCCATCAAACTAAAATGCTTCTGTGAAGTGAAGCTTTTTTTTTCTGTGAAAGAAACCATCAATAAAATGAAAAGACAACTTACTGAATGGGAGAAGATATTTGCAGATGAAATATCTGATAAGGGTTTTTAAAAATTTATTTTATTTATTTATTTTTGGCTGCATTGGGTCTTCGTTGCTGCGTGCGGGCTTTCTCTAGTTGTGGAGAGCGGGGGCTACTCTTTGTTGCAGTGCGTGGGCTTCTCGTTGCGGGGGCTTCTCTTGTTGCAGAGCTTTATGCATGTGGGCTTCAGTACTTTTGTTGCGTGGGTCAGTAGTTGTGGCTCTTGGGCTCTAGAGTGCAGGCTCAGTAGTTGTGGCACACGGGCTTAGTTGCACCATGGCATATGGGATCTTCCCAGACCAGGGATTGAACCCGTGTCCCCTGCATTGGCAGGCGGATTCTTAACCACTGAGCCACCAGGGAAGTCCCCCGTAAGGGGTGATACCCAAAATATATAAGGAACTCACACAACTCAACAACAACAAAAAACCCTATTGCAGAATAGGCAGAGGACCTGAATAGAGGATGGCCAACAGGCATATGAAAAGATGTTCAATGCCACTAATTATTAGGGATATGTAAATCAAAACCACAATGAGATATCACCTTACATTTGTGAAAATGTTTATTAAAGAAATAAGACAAGAAATAACAAGTGTTGTCAAGGATGTGGAGAAAAGGGAACCCTCATTCACTCTGGTGGGAATGTAAATTTGTGCAGCCACTATGAGGACAGATCGGAGAGTCCTCAGAAAATTAAGAATACAGCTGCCAACAGGAATAAAGACGCAGACGTGGAGAATGGACTTGAGGACACGGAGAGGGGGAAGGGTAAGCTGGGATGAAGTGAGAGAGTGGCATGGACATATATACACTACCAAATGTAAAACAGATAGCTAGTGGGAAGCAGCCACATAGCACAGGGAGATCAGCTCGGTGCTTTGTGACCACCTAGAGGGGTGGGATAGGGAGGGTGGGAGGGAGACGCAAGAGGAAGGAGATATGGGGATATATGTATATGTATAGCTGATTCACTTTGTTATCAAGGAGAAACTAACACACCATTGTAAAGCAATTATACTCCAAAAAAGATGTAAAAAAAAAAAAAAAAGAAAATGAATGGAAAAAAAAATACAGCTGCCATATGATCCAGCCATCCCACTTCTGAGTATTTATTCAAAGAATACAAAAACAATAATCCAAAAAGATATATGCACCCCTATGTTCACTGCAGCATTTTTTATAATAGGCAATATATGGAAACAATGGAAGTGCCTATCAGTGGATGAATGGATAAAGAATATGTGGTATATAGATACAATGGATATTAGTCCATTAGATATTTAGTCCAATAGATATTTAGTCATAAAAATGATGAAATCTTGCCATTTGCAACAAATGGATGGACCTTGAGGGTATTATGCTAAGTGAAGTAAGTCAGATGGAGAAAGACAAATACCATAAGATTTCACTCACATGTGGAATATAAAAAAACTAATAAACAAAAACCCCAAATGAATAACCCAAAGAAAAACAAATATGTAGATACAGAGAATAGAGTTATGGTAACCAGAGGGGGAGGGCAGTGGGGGAGAAGGTGAAATGGTTAAAGGGGATTTAAGTGTATGGTGACAGATGGAAACTAAATTTTTGGTGGTGAGCAGATTGTAGGGTATACAGGAATAGAAATATAAAGTACACGAGACATATAATGTTATAAATCAATGGTACCTCAATAAGATTTTTTTAAAAAATCCAGAGTTCTGGCTTCTTTTTGAAAAATTAGAATATGTGGCAAATTTTGACGTCCATTTCTTAAGAGCAGAAATCTGCTGAAACAGAATGGCTATTGCCCATTTTAGTCGGATAGACACACTCCAGTTCATACCAGTCTCCATCATACCCTATTATTTCCTCAGCATTGAAGCTGGGTATCTATTCTGGTTATCATCAGGCTTATACTCTCACAGGCATTCAAGTTTGCTTTAGAACAGGGTCATCAAACTACTGCCCTTGGGCCAGGTACAGCAAGCTTTCCATCCGGATTTGTATGGCTCATGATATAGGAATGGTTTTTATATTTTTAAGTGGCTGAAAAAATAATTACTTTGAGGCACGTGAAAATTATATGGAATTCATACTATATGAAATTCAAAAATTTTATTGGAACACAGCCACACTCATTTGTTTACATATTGTCTATGGCTGCTTTTGTGTTACGATGTCATAGTTGAGTAGTTGGGATAGTTCATATGACCTGTAAAGCCTAAAATATTTACTATCTGAACCTTTATAACAGAAGTTTGCTTAGCTCTGCTCTAGAACAAAAGGGAAAATCTGTCCTTACTCCTTTTTCTTTAATCTTTTTCCTTTTCTTGTCTCTTGTACTGGTTTCTCACTCTTATACATGTGCCTTCAGACACAGGATAAAATTGCCTTATCAAATTCCATTTCACATCAAGAAGGAAAACAGTGAAAAACCCAGGAGACGACGGTTCTCATCTCTTGTCTTTAACTCTCTGTGATCTTGGACAAGTCATTTAATCTCTCTCAGCATATATTTCCTCATTTATTCAACAAAAATGCTAAATAAGATAATCTCTAAAATATTTTTTCACTTTGAAGTCCCTGAAATAGGAGGAAGAAAAGGAAATAAGGGAAGTGAAAAGGTGGGTGAATAAAAATGTAAAAGACAAAGACTAAAATATGATTGGGAGTCTCCTGGTTGCTAAGTAGGTAAGACAGAATAATAATTGCTGCCTTAATTGAGTTAGGCCCTTTACATATATTACCCCTAATTCTCATAATGACCCTGTAAGGTAGGTATCAGTATCCCATTTGCAGATACAAAAACCGAGGGTCAGAGAGGTTAATTGGTTTGCTCTAAACCAGTATCCCTTAAGTAGCGAAAGAATGGAGGTTCATACCTGGAATATCTAGCTCCAAAGCCAGTGCTGTTCCATTTCAACAAACGGTTGCCTGAGTCAAAAGAAGTGAGCTAAGAGAACTTATTGCTATTATATGTTTGTCTTCTGAAATAAATGGAACTATTTCCCTGATGGTCTTACACATTATTCTTTAAATCTATCTATTCTTCTGTTGGCCCTGTGCCTTAAAAAAAGATATCCTTTCCAGTCTAAAATCTCCAAAGGATTTTCAAGGTAAAACACATTTCAAGATGTGCAGTCACATGGAAGAATGAAAATCTTTTATAATATTGTTTGTTAAACTGACAGCTGTACTTAACAGAAGCCATTAAAATATTTACAAAGTAGCAGCTGTTCTTGTAAAAAAAAATACAGCTTTTTGGAGGTATAAAAATAAACAAGTTGATAAGTACAAGATAAGCCATTTGACGGCTTCTTTGTGTACACTGCACAATATATTGAAAATGCTGATATTTACAGAACAATTATACTATGAAGCCTTTTAAGTTAAAAGGACACAGACCCAGACCCAGTAAGAGCTGTTTACAAGAATTCTTCATATGAATTTTTTAAGCAACTTTTTAGGAAGCCCCCAAACATCATAATCCTTTAAAAAATGTTAGGTTTTTGGTTTCTTTTTTAAATCAGCTTTGTTCATAGAAGATAATTTATCTTATCTATCTATCTATCTTATCTCTTTTGGGAGTTCTCTACTGAACTAGACTTTCAGCCAGCAATCTCATAAAAATAATTGCAAGTCATAGGAAATAGACCAAGAAAGCAAAAATGCTTAAAATTAACTGAGCATTTGCATTTTTATGCCTTACTCTATTAATTTGACATTTTATATATAAACTGAATGACTGATTTTGTCTTTTTAAAATGAACCCTTTTAAAAAGCAAACATTATTACATAGCTGCATTGTTGGTAATTTTTATTAGCAGTCATTTGCCATTTTTGCCATCCAAAATTATTTATGAAGGGAGGGAAAAATAGAAGGTGGCTTTTGGCAAAATCTTGATAGTTAAATGGAAGAATGACACTGGTCATGCTTCTGTGATATGAGCTTGGTAATTTTATTTAATGACTTCTACTTATTGGTAAGAGCATTAACTGAACAGAAATTCTGTTAGTGATTTCTAAATGTGTGATATATTAGTAGTTTGAGAAAATCACATATTATGATTTCATTATTAAAGGTTCATATATAAGTTAAGGAATTATTCCAAACCTTTAAAAACATTTTGATAACATTTTCCCCTACCTTCAAGTTCACTTTTTTCTTGTCCCCCCAAATACAATATTTACCATGTTCTTAAGGAAAATAATATGTTTCTATTTTTTAGAACTGGAAAAAGGCAAGAACCTAAGATGATAATGTGGGAAGTGTTAGGATGGTCAAGTATCATCAGTGTATCAAAAGTAAGAAATAGCAGGAAGGAAGAGCCAGAAAGTTTAAAAGCGGTGAGCATAGGCAACTTATCCTTTAGGGTTAATGTTATGAGGTCCTACACTGTTCTCAGCTATTTCAAAGTGTTGATATGATCTCTATGAAAGTCATGCCCTCCGGTGTAAGAAATACAGCATGTATTTTGTTGAACAGTTCTGTTTTCATTAGAAAAATATGTAAGCACAAATAGGAAAAGTAACCATATTATTAATTGTTATCATAATAACTTTATGAGTAAAAATTTGTCATTTTAACATTGGGTTTCTTGTGTCATCCTTTAAAACCTTTGATATAAGTTGATGCACCTCAACTGAAATAAATAATAACTCATTCTTTGGGGTGATGTAAATATATTGAGATTAAAGTACTTCATAAGAATTTTATTTTCAGTTAATCATTACTGTGTTTTGATCGATGTGTTGAGTTTCAGTGTATATATGTTATCAATGTATATCACAGGGGAAAGAGGTACTTGAAACAGTCTATTCCAGAGTGATTTGGTGGGAAAAGAAATCTTATTAAACAAGATCAAATTTCATTTTTCATTGTTTGTCCCAGGTTAGAAAATGTAGTGAATATCAAGAATCACTAAATTTGTTTATTGTATTTCAGTTGGTAAGCAGTTGGTTTTCTACATCTGAAATTTAGTTGTGAGATACTAGTTATCATTGTTCTATTTCTATACATTTCCTCAAAATGTATGGTAATCTTACAGTGAAATATGAGGGCTACAAAATATGGAAAGTTGAAGTCTTGTTTAACTATGATTTACTAAATGACTTACTAATAGTCTTTAAATTTCAAGGATTCTTTACTCTTATTTTTGAGTTAATATTAATGGAAACCTAGTTTCATTTATGGAATTTTCATGTATTCTCTAAACTTTTATTAACTTGTAACTGGTAAGATTTTTTTATAACTGGTAGAGGATGGACTTTTATTCAAAGTTTTATATATACAAATTTAAAAACTGTTCCAATTAGTAAACCACTGACTCAGGCAATATGATAATTATTGATCATTATATGAGGTTTTCTTTAGGTCACACCATCTGATCTTGGGCAGGTCACTTAAGTTTTCAGATTGTTGGTGAGGGTGTGTAGAAATGGGCATCTTGCACATTGTTGATTGTGTATTGTTGGTAAATAAACCCTTTTAAAGGGAAGTTTGGCAGTATCTATAAAAATATTCATACTCTTTCTGGCCTAGAAACTCTGTATCTTGAAATTTATCCTGTATAAACACTAGCATCATAGGTACTTACAAAAATATTTATGCCAGCTTGTTGTTAAAAATACACATTTTATTATGGAATTTCAACACGTCTGAAACCGGAGAGACCAGTATAATGACCCCTTAAGCTGGCTGTCCATCATCTAGCACTTAGCAGTTTATGGCCAGCGTTCTACATCCCCATCCACTTCCACACCCTACCCACTGTATTATTTTGAAGCAAATCCCAGACAGATCATTTTATTTGAAACATTTTATAATATATTTCTTAAAAGATAAGGGCTTCCCCTTTTTAAACATAACACAATACCATCATCACACCCCTACAGAAATAAAATCATCAAATATCCAGTTAGTATTTCGCCTGGCTAGCTAGTTGTCATATATATATTTAAGTTTGTGTATTTGAATTAAGAGCCAAACGAGGTCCACAAATTGAGTTTGGTTTATAAATTTCTGAAGGACTCTTTTAATCTTTAGATTAATTATTTCCTCTTCTTGCACATTTTTAAAAATTGGGTCATTTGTCCCACAGAGTTTCCCACAATCTGGATTTTGTTGATTGAATCTTTTTGGGGTGATTTAACATGTCCTTCTGACCCCTGTATTTCCCTGTAAATTAGTAGTTAGATATTGGGACTTGATTAGACTTCGGTTATTTATTTATTTGGAGGGGAGGGAGATTAAGAATTCTTCACATATAATGTTATGGCCTCCATCAAAAAGTACATAACTTCTGGTTCTCTCTTTTTGTAAGGTTAGTAGTTAGGGATGATGATTGTATACTCTGTTCATCTGAGTTTGCAAAATGGTAATATTCTAATTTTGTCATCTGAATTCTAACATACATGTTTTGATCCATCACAGAGATTATCCTTATTGATGTTCAAAATATCCCATTTTTAGCCAGTGGACTCCGTTCAAGTTAGTTTTTATGTCTTTTCGACATGACCCTATCATTAGTCATTGATACGTTCCCTGCTTTCTGCTCTGAAAAAATGTTCCAAGATCATCTTAAACATTTCCCACTCCAGAGCAGGAACTGGCTTTTTTGCCAAGAAGTTCTCAATCCTTTTAATGGAAAAATGGTATTTAGGGACAACAATCTGGGCACTAGCAGTGCCTTTTGATTTAGGAATGGTTATTGTCTCTAGAACCTTTCAGTGATACAGCTAAGACAAAGGTTTGCTTATTTGTTTTAATTAATTAATTAATTTTTAGCTGAGTTGGGTCTTTGTTGCTGCGCGCGGGCTTTCTCTAGTTGCAGAGAGTGGGGGCTGCTCTTCATTATGGTGCACGGGCTTCTCATTGTGGTGGCTTCTCTTGTTGTGGAGCATGGGCTCCAGGTGCATGGGCTTCAGTAGTTGTGGCACTGGTTTTTAAAATTTTTCAAAATATAAACTACATCATTAGTGTATACTGATACTGTCAATTTAAATTCAGATCTATAGTGATTTTTTCATCAATGTTACTATATTTACATCTCATATTTACACGTGGGCTCAACAGTTGTGGCTCGTGGGCTCTAGAGCGCAGGCTTAGTAGTTGTGGCACACGGGCTTAGTTACTCCGCGGCATGTGGGATCTTCCCAAACCAGGGCTCAAACCCGTGTTCCCTGCATTCGCAGGCGGATTCTTAACCACTGCACCACCAGGGAAGCCCTCACACTTCACATTTTTCTGACCTCCCCTACTGCCACATCTTTCTGACTCCAGCCAGAGAAGGTTCTCTAGCTCATCTAATAGATTGGGCCCACCTGGATAATCTCCCTGCAACTGTAATTATATTTGCAAAGTCCCTTTTCGCCATAACATAGCATATTCATAGGTTCTAGGGATTCAGATATGGACATCTTTGGGGGACCCATTTTGCCTACCATTCATTTGTAGGAAAGTCTCCCCCATTCCCAGCTTATACTGGACTTCACCCATGTGTTCTACTAGTACTTAAGTGGTTTACATTTAAATCCCTCATCCTTCTGGAATTTACTGTGGTGTGAGGAGTGAATCCAATTTTATCATTAAAAAATCTAATATAGTCATCAGTTATAGAGATTCCACTTATTAAAAAGTTGAAGTTCATCTTTTCCTCACTGATTTGAATTGCTTTTATCATATACTAAATCTCCACATGGATTGTTTACTCTGTTCTGTTGGGATAGCAATATAATACTTTTAACTATAGAGTCTTTATAGTATGTTTCAATGTCTGTGGGGCCAGCTCCTTCTCATTGTTCTCTTGCACGATTTTCCTGGCTTTTCTTGCTTATTATCTTTCCAAAAGAATTTTACAATTAACATGTTGACCTCAGGGGAAAAAATTCTGATGGTATTTTTATATGCATAGTGTTAAATTTGTAAGTTAACTTAGGGAGAACTGATTTTGTCAAATGCTTTTTTTGTCTGTGGAGGTGATCATGTTTTTATTCCTTAGGTCTATGAATATGAATAAATTTCCTAACATAAAACCAGTTTTGCAAATGGGAATAAAACACACTTGGTCATAACTTTTAAAATGTGCTATTGGATTCCATTTCCTAACATTTCATCTAAGAGTTGTTACAATGGCATTTGTAAGTGAGAATGGTCTGCGGTATAGTCTTTGATAGGTTAAGAGCAATGGTTTACTTTCCTCATTAACAAGAAGTTTGAAATTTTCCTCCTTTTAAAATGGTCTGAAAAAAATTAAGAGCCATTGGAATAATCTGATTTTTACAAGTTTGGTAGAATTTTTCTATTAAATTACCTGAGCCAGGAGTTTTGTTGTGGGGGGAGCGCTTTAGTTTTTCTGTTTTCTTCTAAGGTAACTTGCCATTTAAGACTTGATGTTAGTCTGGTAAATTGTGGTTTTCTTAGAAATTACCCATTCTAAATAAGACTTCAAATTTATTTGCATAGGTATGTAAAATAGTCTCTTATGATACTTAAAATTTCCTCTGTCTCAATAATTATTCCCCATTTGTCATGTCTGATTTTGTGTATTTGTGCTTTCTTCCTTTCCCCATTGATTAATAGGTTAGCTACTGATTTGTTTATGATGATTTTTTTCAAATGACAAATTTTAGGCTTAAAAGTTCTACTGATTTTGTTTTCTAGCTTTAATTTCTAGAAATTAATTTCTCCTCTTATTTTATTCTTTCATTCTTTTTTTTTTTTTTTTTGAGTGGGAGGATTTCTTTTGTTGTTTCCTAAGTGTTTAAAGTTATGTCTGATTTTTTGAATTTCATTTTTAATGTAAGTATTAAAGGCTATACATTTTCCTCTGATAACTCTAAGACATTGATATATTGGATTTTCATTATCTTTACGAAATTTTGCAATTTAACTTGATCTAAGAAGTATTCAATACTATGTTCTTAAGCTTCCAAGTGACAGGCCTTTTAATTTTTATTTTATTATTCAAGTCTCATTTTATTGCTTTCAGAAAGGTCATAGTTTCCATGTTATTTCTACTCTCTCCAATTTACAGGTTTATGGAAGTTTTCTTTGTAGCCTAAGATATGGCTAGTTTTCCTGAATGTTTCTGTGAGCACTTACAAAAAGGTATATCCTCCATTATCAGAGTTCAGAGTTTATTATAGATCTAAAAGATCTAATTCACTGATCAGGTCATTTAGGTCTTCTCTTTCCTAAATTTTTGTCCACTTGATCTTTCTTACATTAAGATAGATATATTAAAGTCTCCTTTGATAGAGCAGTTCTCTTTATCTCTCCTTGCATCTCTTGTAATTTCTTTGATGAAAGCAGTTGCTGTGTTGTTTGGAATTTCCATAACTGTTACATCTTCATTGTGAATTGCATCTTTTAGCAGTATGAAAGTATCCTCCTTTGTCTCTCTTTTGGTCTGAATTGTGCCTTATCAGATATCAAAAGTGTGACCTCTCATTTCTTTTAATTTGTATTTGTCCACATTTTTATCCCTTTATTTTTAACCTTTCTGAAAATCTCCCCTTCTCCCTTTCCCTCCATCCCTCCTTTCCCCCCTCCCTGAGAGAGTGAGAGCATATGAGTCTATTTTGCATGCAGTATAGTGTTGGATTTTGCTTCCCTAGATAATCCAAACCTTTTTCTTTTTATAAATGAGATAAGTTAATTTATATTTGTTGATATATGATATTTATGTTTGGCCTTAGATTTGTCATATTTTTCATTGTGCACACACAGAGTCTATGTTATCTGCCTTATTTAATGTGTATATCTAAACTTTTAATACTTAGGAAGTTTTGTATTTATTCTGATAGTTACATTTATGTCTACATTACATCTGTACCTTTATATACCCTTGGCACCTGAAAAAGGGGAGCACTATCTGTTGGTCCCCTACTGTGAGCAATGCTGGAATTAGCTATTAGCCCATTTTCCTCTTTATCCTTCTTCTCCAGTGGCAGATTTTTTTTTAACATCTTTATTGGAGTATAATTGCTTTACAATGTTGTGTTTCTGCTGTATAACAAAGTGAATCAGTATATGTATACATATATCCCCATATCCCCTCCCTCTTGTGCCTCCATCTCACCCTCCCTATCCCACCCCTCTAGGTGGTCACAAAGCACCGAGCTAGTGGGAAGCAGCTGCATAGCACAGGGAGATCAGCTCGGTGCTTTGTGTCCAATGTCAGATTTGAAGTGATATCCCTTTTACTTCCAGCCAGCTTCTATAAGGCAATCATGGTAATTATTCTACCCTTATCATTTCTCCACATTTTTTGATAGTTGTACTGTGTTATGTCATTCTCTCCTCTACAACTATCATTTAGTTTTTTTTTTTTTTTGTAATTTTTATTTATTTATTTATTTTTTATTTCTGGCTGTGTTGGGTCTTCGTTTCTGTGCGAGGGCTTTCTCTAGTTGCGGCAAGTGGGGGCCACTCTTCATCGCGGTGCGCGGGCCTCTCACTGTCGCGGCCTCTCTTGTTGTGGAGCACAGGCTCCAGACGCGCAGGCTCAGCAATTGTGGCTCACGGGCCTAGTTGCTCCGCGGCATGTGGGATCATCCCAGACCAGGGCTCGAACCCGTGTCCCCTGCATTGACAGGCAGATTCTCAACCACTGCGCCACCAGGGAAGCTCATATCATTTAGTTTTTTATTGTAGTAAAAAGAAGCAACTTAAAATTTGCCATCTTAATTATTGATATTTTTAAGTATAAAGTTCACTAGTGTTAAGTATAGTCACATTGTTTTGCAGCAGTTCTCTAGAACTTTTTTATCTAGCAAAACTGAAACTCTGTGCCCATTAAACACTAATTCCCCACCCACCCCCGTCCCAGCAGCCACCTTTCTACTTTCTCTTGGACTATTTTTGATACTTCATATGAGTAGAATCATACAGGATTTGTCCTTTTGTGACTGGTTTCATCACTTAGTTTTATGGGTCGATATATTTATAATGCTCACCACTGGTCTTCATGTAGATGTCTTTCAGTTATTTTGGTTGTCTGAATCTCTCTTTTAGATTTCCTAGGAATGGCTCATGGGAATAATGGGTTGTTTTGGCTGAACATAAGATCTTTGGTTGACATTTTCTTTTCTTGAGTATCTTAAATATATTACTATATTGTGTTCTGGAATAAGTTGCTGCTATACAAAATTAATCATAATCTGATTTTATTTGCTTTATAAGGACTTACTGTTTTTGCCTGAATGACCAAAGGATTTTGTTTGTCTGTTTGTTTTCTTTAAAGTCCAAGCATTTCATTAGAATATGTCTTGATATTGGCCAATGTGGCTGATTTTCCCAGCTGTGTGATATGCCTTTTAATTTTGTAGTACAAAGTATTTAAAAAAATTTTTCATTAGAGTATAGTTGATTTACCAATGTTGCATTAATTTCTGCTGTGCAGCAAAGTGTATCAGTTATACATATACATACATCCACTCTATTTTAGATTCTTTTCCTATATAGGTCATTACAGAGTATTGAGAAGAGTTCCCTGTGCTATACAGTAGGTCCTTATTAGTTACCTATTTTATATATAGTAGTGTGTATATGTCAATCCCAGTCTCCCAATTATTCCCTCCTCCACACCCCTCCCTTTACCCCCTGGTAAGCATGTTTGTTTTCTACATCTGAATCTATTTCTGTTTTGTAAGTTCATTTGTACCATTTTTTTAGATTCCACATATAAGCGATATCATATGATATTTGTCTTGTTCATTGCAGCACTATTTACAATAGCCAGGACATGGAAACAACCTAAATGTCCGTCGGCAGAGGAATGGATAAAGAAGATGTGGTATATATATACAATGGAACATTACTTAGCCATAAAAAAGAACAAAATAATGCCATTTGCAGCAACGTGGATGGACCTAGAGATTGTCATAAAGTATTTTTTTTTCAGGAAAGTTTTCTTTAGAGTTTTTAATTATTTATTCTGTTGTATTGCTTTGGGTTTTCTTCTTTAGGAACTCTTATTATACATATGTTGGATCTTCTTTGTCTATCATCTATATCTAATACTTTTTCTTGAGTCCTTTTTACCTCTTCCTTCACTTTTTCCTCAGATTCAGTAAGTTTTATTCAAGATATACACTTTTTTACTGAGGTATAATTGACATAACATTACATTAGTTTCAGATGTACAAAATAATGATTTGATATTTGTATACATTACAAAATGATCACCATAATAAATCCATTTATCACCTTACATAGTTACAATTTTTTTTTCTTGTGATGAGAACTTTCAAGATCCGTTCTCCTAGCTAATTTCAAATGTGCAATACCAAACTATAGTCACTATGTTGTACATTACATCCCTATGACTCATTCATTTTGTAACTGGAAATTTGTACTTTTGACTCCCTTCAACCATTTTGCCCACCCCCACCCCCAACCCCCGTTTCAGGCAAGCACCAATCTGTTATCTATATCCATGAGCTCATTTTCGTTTTTAGATTCCACGTATAAGTGAGATCATATGCTCTTTATCTTTTTCTGTCTGACTTGTTTCACTTAGCATAATGCCCTCAAGGTCCATCCATGTTGTCAAAAATGGCAAGATTTCATTCTTTTTTTTAAATGGCTGAATAATATTCCACTGTGTATGTGTGTGTGTGTGTGTGTATGACCCATTTTCTTCATCCATTCATCAGTTGGATGAAGCAACACTTAGGTTGCTTCAGTGTCTTGGCTATTGTGAATAATGCTGCAATGAACATGGGAGTAAAGATATTTCTTTGCGTTTCTGATTTCAATTCCTTTGGATTTATACCCAGAAGTAGAATTGCTGGATCATATGGAAGTTCTATTTTAATTTTTTGAGGAACCTCCATATCATTTTCTGTAGTGGCTGCACCAATTTACATTCCTACCAACAGTGCACAGGCTTCCCTTTTCTCTAGGTCCTCACCAACACTTGTTATTTCTTGCCTTTTTGATGACCACCATTCTCACAAGTGTGAGGTGGTATCTCACTGTGGTTTTGATTTGTATTTCCCAGATGATTAGTGATGTTGAGCACATTTTCATGTACCCATCGGCCATCTGTATGTCTTCTCTGGAAAAATGTCTATTCAGTTCCTCTGCCCATTTTTTAATCAAATCATTTGTCTTTTTGCTATTAAGTCATTGAGTTGCTCTTAAGTGATTGAGTTCTTTATATATTTTGGATATTAAGCCATAATCAGATATATGACTTGCAAATGTTTTCTCCCACACAGAAGGTTGCTCTTGCATTTTGTTGATGGTTTCCTTCACTGATTTTTAAAATTTTCAAGTGTTTCCTCCTTTAAATTCTCTATTTATCATAAGGCATTGTGTTTATTTGGTCTTGTGATTCTTCCAGTCTAAACTTCATTTCTGAAATGATTTTTTCCTTTTAGTTCTAATTCTTTTCTTAGTCCTTTCACCTCTAAAAAAATCTTGCTTCTATAATCATCTCATTTCTGAGTTCCTCTTATACTGATTTATGTTGTTCTTTCATAACTTCTATCTTTGTATGAATTTATTTAAGCTGATTTTAGAATATTAGGGTCAGTTTTCATCTGTTTGTGGGCACTTCATGGGCACTCCAGATCTTTCTGGAGTGCTTTCACTGTTCATAGGGTAAGTATTCTGCATCTTATTCTGTTTTGTAGAAGTAACTTTGTATGAGATTTGATTGCAGTCTTCTCTCTTATTTTTTTTTAACATCTTTATTAGAGTATAATTGCTTTACAATGGTGTGTTAGTTTCTGCTTTATAACAAAGTGAATCAGTTATACATATACATATGTCCCCATATCTCTTCCCTCTTGCATCTCCCTCCCTCCAACCCTCCCTATCCCACCCAGTCTTCTCTTATTATTCATTTTTATGGGAAATTTGTTTTTCTATACTTTGAAGAGGCAGTGTGGGCCAAGATAACTTTTTTATCTTCATAGTTCAGGAGCTAGCTCATGAGTCTGTTGTGTTCAACTAGTCAAAAATATGGTCTCCTGTTGTCTTAGTCCATTAGGGCTGCTGTAACAAAATAACCACACATGGGGTAGCTTATAAACAGGGAATTTATTTTTTATAGTTTTGGAGGCTGGAAGTCCAAGATCAGGGTGCCAGCATGGTCACATTCTGGTGAAGGCCTCTTCCGGGATGTAGACTGCCAGCTTCTCACTGTGTCCTCACATGGCAGAAGAAGGTGAGGGATTTCTTTGGAGCCTCTTTTATAAGGGTACTATGTAATCCCATTCATGAGGACTCTACCTTCATGACCTTATCTCCTTCCAAAAGGCCCACCTCCTAATATTATCACCTTAGGGGTTAGGATTTCAATATATGAATTCTGGGGGGACACAAACATTCAGACCATAGCACCTATATTCTTCCCTTTAATTTCAACCTTTCTTTCTGTGGCCCTGTTGTCTATTATGCTCAATTTGGTCTCTACTCTCAAGTGTTTCTCTTCAGTTTAGGGATTTATCTAGGAAAAGTATTTTGATTTGTTAGTTTTAAACACTTATAGGACCTAGAATCTAGACGATTCCAGTACTTCCATATCTATCTTCCCACAGTTCCTTTGTACCCAAAAATTAGAGCCCCCAGTGTCCCCTCCAGTTTCTGTTGCTGTTCGAAGAATGGCCATGGGAAATTTTCCAGGTAGTACTTGAGTTCTTTCTTGGGGCCATAATAAGTCCATTACCTTCCCTCTGCTTCTCCCATGAAATCTTTATTATTATATGTGTATGTATATATGTGTGTGTGTGTGTGTGTGTGTGTTCCTGCTTTCAAAGTCTGTATTCATGCTGAAGATCAAGATCAGGTGAGCTTTTGCTCTTCTGCTCCATGGGAGCCTTCTGTCCTCCCTCAGGACACCTGCATTACGTATCACAGGTGTACAGTATCAGTTCAGCTCCCTACCTGGCCCTGTCCCTAGAGTTGTGCCTGGCTGGTATGACTGGGTGTTTCGAGCCAGAAGCAAGGGCCCCTTGGGGGTTACCCCTTCCAATCCCCTTACCGGGTCAGTGAAAAAACAGTAAAACTAGTGGTATTTCAGAGGTGGCCTACAAGGCTGCCCCATACCACCCCTTCATAGGGATGTGGTGGGGGGTGGGGGGTGCCTCCCACTTATACACCTCTTGAGTCTTTTCACTGTGCCAGACTAGAGTGAAGCTCAACGGGGACTCATTTCCCCACTGATTCTGCCAAACCTCTTTCCTTGGCTGTGGTTTTGCTGGATAGTAGGTAGGGACAGTGGGAATCTCATTCATCCATTCATGCATGTCCCTAATTAGATGACAAAGCATTTGGCTACTTTAAGAGAGTCTTAGTTACTTCCACCATTTATCAGAGCTTCATTGGATTTCTTCACTTTGACATTCACAACACTAGGTAGCAATCACATTGCATCAACACCCAATAGGGGTCTTTGTGAATCCATAAAGATTTTAGTACATTTTGTAGCTACTGCTGATTTGTTCCAACCCACTTATATTTCAGGGTTCATAAGAATATGTTGTCACTAGATTTTGTTGCAGATAGATTTTGGGGTTTACTATCCTATTTGCTATTTCTGTTTTATGAGGAGTTTCAAGGAGATTCAAATACTACAGTGATGCTGTCTTTTCAGAATCCTCTGGCAGCAGTGATTTTCATGAAAACAGGGAATAACCCCAATATCCAGCAGTAGGATACTGGTTAAACAAATTATAGTATATCCATACAAATGAATAATAATATAACTGTTAAAAAAAAAAGAAAGGGGTCAATCTACATATAGACTTGTAGCTTTCCAAAATATTTTGTTAAAAATTTTTAAAACGAAATTTGTAAAACAGGAAGTAATATATGACCATGTATTACCATATTTTCTTAAAATATGTGAAAAGGGAAAAGCTAGAAAAATATGTAATATGTTAAGATTCCTGTTATGGTAGGTGGTATTATACAGAGCTTTTATTTTCCCAAATTAAACATTTCATCAATGTTTGAATTTTATGTAATACACATGTATAATTAACTTTTGTCATCAGAATACTTAATAACTCACACATACTTAATACTCATCTAAAATAGGTAATTTAGGAAATGGCCAAAATTAATTGCTTTTTTACTGAAAATTTATTAGCATAGGAAATTTTAAAACAGAATAAATGGAACCAGATTTTATACTGAAAACTTATGTTTTCTACTCGGGACTACTACAACAATAATGTCATCTAAAAGCATTGAATTAGGTTCATCTAGAAGAAATATTTTAAACGGCAGTGTTTCCACTTATTTATTCTAGCAACTCATTGATGATAGGGTTTAAAAAAAAATCTATCAAATACTTTGAGCAAGATTTTAATAAAATCTCTGTGACATATTTTTCTTTTGAAGCATAGAAATAAATTCACAAAACAAGAACCAAAATAATCTGTTAGAACAAGGGTTGCCAAACTATGGCCAGGCGAAATCCAGCCCACTGCCTATTTTTCTGCAACCTGTAAACTAAGAATTTTTCCATTTTCAATGATTGGAAGAAAGTCAATGGAAGAATATTTTGTGACATGTGAACATTATATGAAATTTATATTTAAGTGTCCATAAAGAAAGTTTTATTGGAACGCAGCCTTGATCTTTCATTTACATATTGTCTATGGCTGCTTTTGCACAATGTCAGAGTAAGAGTTGAATGGTTGTGACAGAAACTGTATGGCCCACAAATTCTAAAATATTTACCATCTGGAGCTTTACAGAAAATAATTTGCTAACCTTTGCTTAGAATACTTTATTAACCTAGAAAAGCTGGGTCCATTAGAATCATAGGTTTTAAATCACTCCTCTCCAATTTTATTTTGGTTTAAATAGAGTGATCAACAAAACAATTTGTTTGATCCTCAATTAGTAGTTTTTCATTTTCATACATGACTTAGGTAAATTCTTGAGACCAAAAGGTGAAGTATTTGAAATAGCTTTCTTTCTCCTGAACTAAAATCTTACCTCACATCTGTCATCTAGGAGAAAAGGGATGACTAACATATCATTTTGTGTTGGGCCACATAATTAATGGACCAGTGCACACATTGATGGGTTTAGATGAAAAGTGACTGAAATTTGAACTGTTAGCTTTCCCTTTCTTGTTACTTCAAAACTAGTTTGGGCTTTAAACATCAACTTACAGGTGTTTATCTTTTCTTCTTGTCAGATAAATAGGCTTCCTGAGACATCGTTCTGTGGTTTGGTCCACCTCAAAAAGAAAAACCCAAGATTCCTTCAATTGAATCACAGATAAAGACTAGACTACCTCATGCCCCTTAAGGGTGCCTCCATCCATTGACATAGCCTTCATATCCGTTCAGATATGAAAATTAGAAGTGTCACTATGGAATACTAAGTTACTGAGTAATTACAGAAAGGTTTTTACCTCAAATCTGAGCACTGACTGGAATTCAATTTGGTAATTCATGGTACAAGTATTAAAACCTTTAATACTTATCTAAAAGCTAGACATTTGAATTATTACCTTATTGAAATTTAGACCACAAAAGGTATTTTGGTGCAAGTAATGTTTTTGGTCAGATTAGACGGAGTGGATCATGAGGGATTTTCATTGACTATATTGTGCTTTTCTGTACAATTTGTATTTTTTTGATGAGTTCATATTACTTTTATTAAGGTTAGTTAAGATTAAATTATCTAAAATTCAGGAAAGAATATTTAGAATATTATTAGTAAGAAGTCAGCAAACTGTAATACTTGTTTTCATCCCTTATTTCAGTCCAAAATTGTGCAGTTGTTAGAAAACTATGATGTGAATATATATTTGTTTCTGCATTTATTTTAATATTTTAATGTAAAACTAGGCATTTCTCATAAAATACACCATGCTTTAAAACACAGATTTTTCCCAAAGTTCTTTGCAAAGATAGTAAAGGTCTCCAGTGAAACTTTTCATATTATTAGCAATTTTAATTCAGTACATATTGTTAACAGTATGTTTTAAAATACTGGTTAAAAAACTGCCAACAATTAATAAAATTATTTTCTTCATTCTCAATCTGAAATAGTTGCTGAACTATAACGAAGTCTGAATTATCCATGATTTTAAATATTCAACTTACATATATGCATAGTGTTATAAATATTCTTTGCATTGCTGTTTACTATTTGGGCTTTTTATTTAGTTTTTTCCCAGATGGATGCTTTTATGAGCCAAAACATAGGAGTACTTTCTGAATTTACCTTTAGGCATTAAGACAAAAGAAGTAGGGGTATTATAACCTGACTTGTTTAAAACATCACTTTGCTACTTTGAATGACAGTTTACAATTTACAAGTAGGGTGTGGCTAATAAAGTCAGTGAAGCAGACATAAGCATAGGTTTTCCCTTATACACAGTTCTGGCCTGTCAATCACAACTCCTAAATGCTTTGTTGCACAGGCATGCCAATAACTAAAACCACTTTTTATCATTCTTGTACCCAAAGGCTTTTAAAAGGCCACGCAACCACATCAGTGTTTGAAAACCCGAGATTAAAGTGTAAGTCCTCAAGGAAAGACTTCTATTCCATCTAAACAAGTAAAATTTCCTTGCAATTAAAATAACGTATTATAAGAATTATAAATATTATATTTTAACAAAATTGTTAAAACTTGGTACTAAGGTACTTGTTCTGCCTTGCTTCCAAATTTTCTATTAAGTAACTTCTACACATCTAGAAAATGTTAATATGAATGACTTAAATATATATGTATATTATCTTCAGTGGTGTAATGAATATTCTATGCATATTAAGGTATAGTGAAAACAGAATAGCAAAAAAAAAAAAAATTCTATGACTATGCTGACTATATCTCCTTCCCCTGCTTCCCCAAACATGGCATCCTTAGTAATTTTTTCTTTTTTATTTATGTATTATTATCTATATTCTATCTTTTGTGTGGCAATCTGGTACATAGTTTTAACTCAAGGGAATAGATTTTGATGGTAGAAGCAGGGTTTAAGCCAATAAAAGTTCTTCATGTGTCTTAGTGCTTTCTAGTTTTAGAAAATTGGTTCCTATTATAGCAAATTTCAAAGCTGGACATGAGGTTGTTGGGAGTTTGTTACTTCTTGCATTCCTTTTATGATTAGAGCATTGGGTGAGAAAGTAACTTGAGAGTTGTAGGGAGCAGCAGAAGAGTGGGTGAATCTGACTGAACATGTATAACTCTAAGCTAAATGTGAGGTAGTTGGTTATAACTATGACTCTGAAAGGTTCTAGGAAATTTTTAGCTAAAATTGATAGAATGAATGTGTCCTGAAGGAAAATGTTTTCTTCAGCTTCAAGGGTGTCTCCTGATGACTGTTGTATATTGCTTGCCATTTTAGAAAGTTTCCCTGCCTTATTAGGTTTCTAAGTCTGAAGTCCTTCCTAACTAGTGATTGATGAGAGTTTGTACAGTTATCCAGTAGTGCAGAGAAAAAGCAGGTGTGGAAGTCAAAATTATTATGCAGTGATATTCAGCAAATGAATGTAGTAAGTTATTTACTGGCCAGTGTCAGTCATAACTGAATTTTTATTCAGTTATGAATAAAATACGTTTGAATTTTTCTTTTAGATACTGAGCCAGGTGTATTTGCAGATGATTTCTCCATCTCCTGGCCTATATCCCTTATCTTTAGGGGCTTGTCTCTAAATAGCAGTCCCCAACCTTTTTGGCACCAGGGACTGGTTTCGTGGAAGACAGTTTTTGCGGGATGGTTTTGGGATGATACAAGTCCATTACATTTATTGTGCACTTTATTTTTATTATTATTACATTGTAATATATAATGAAATGGTTATACAACTCACCATAATGCAGACTCAGTGGGAGCTGTGAGCTTGTTTTCACTTGCTACTCACTAATAGGGTTTTGATATGAGTCTGCAAGCAATTGATTTATTATGGTCTCCGTGCAGTCAGACTTCTCTGCTAATGATAATCTGTATTTGCAGCTGCTCCCCAGCGCTAGCATCACCACCTCAGATCATCAGGCATTAGATTCTCATAAGGAGCGTGCAACCTAGATCCCTTGCATGCACAGTTCACAGTAGGGTTTACATTCCTATGAGAATCTAATGCCACTGCTGATCTGACAGAGGCAGAGCTCAGGCAGTAATGCGAGCAATGGGGAGCGGCTATAAATACAGATGAAGCTTTGCTCGCTCGCCCACCACTCACACCCTGCTGTGCGGCCCGATTCCTAACAGGCCACGGACCAGTACTTGTCTGTGGCCCAGGGGGCCCTGCTCTAAAGGATTCTTGATTGGGTTAGGCATTGCTGTGTGTAGGTGTCCAATTGTTGTTTGCTCCTATTGCCTCAGTTAATTAAAACTGTGGAAAATTTATGATTAGAATTCAGGTGAAGCCTTATACTTTTTTTTAGAAGGTTCATCAAATGCAGGGTAATGAGGTTAGAAAAATGGAAGATGAAATAACCTGTGAATCCCAGAAGAGTTTAAATATTTTTGATGGGGGGAGGTGTTGTCCTATTCTAGGTTGGATCCTTTCCCATAGTTGGATAGAGCATTGCTTAGGAGAGTCACCTCCAGGCTCTCAAAGATGCGTTCTTAGGGGTTGGTCAAGTGGCAGTACTCTTGCAGGCAGTTCAGCCTTACCTGGACAGAGACTCATATAAAGTTGAAAGCTAAGAATAAAAATCAAAATTTCATCCATATATATGATCACTGCTAACCTAAAAATCAACCTTTGGAATCTGGCTGAAGCATTGCATAGGCTGAAGGACATCACAAGTTACTTTTAGCTTAAGAGTATCTGGAAGACGTTTTCACTTACAGTTCTACCCTGTAAGTCCAGATTCTTTAAGACTCAGACCATCAGAGCTGTAGGGTATTGGCACAACAGGAGTTTCCCCCTGCCCTTTTTTTTTTAAGCAAGACATTGGATAAAACTGAAGATCTCATGTACCATGGCTGGAGATCAGGAATATGGGAAGAAGAGCTGCTGGCTTGGATAATAACTATACATTCTTTGCCATGCTAAGCATCAAGTCTTTTACTTGCAGCTCTAGTGATCAGGTAACTCCTTTTGTCTCCTGGTCTGAGGAGGCCTCAGAGGAGGCAGGATACTTGGTCAGAATTCTAGGAGTGGATCGAGCAGATGGCACACATAAGTAGGTGGTTTTTAGACTATGCTTAAGGCCTTGCCTAGAGGCGAAGCTTGCAGCATTTGAGTCTGCAATACAATACTGATGTATCATCCTGCATTTATAGCTGTTACATTTACAGTGATTTTATATACATGTATAAGCTACTTAATAATACTTCATTATGCCTTTCAGTGTAGAAGTGTCACAAGGACTTATTTTTTTAAATTATAAACTACTTTACATTTATTTCTAATCTACATTAAAGTTATAACATTGCATTATCTAATTAAAATTATGTATGTGTGATATATACATATTCATTATCTATGACTGATTTCAGCAAAGTAAAATTGATGTCATATATTTGTTTTAAAAGAGGAAAAGGTCTAAAAATGTTAAGAACAGCTGATCTAACCTATAAAGCATAAGAAAAAATGGGGAATTGGCTCCCCAGCAAACCAATTATCTATATAGACAATTAAAATGGATATATTCTTTAATTCTTTTAGTCCCTCATTAAACAAAAATGAGAAATGACTGTATCAGTACTGAATAAATATAAATATGTCTAAATGTAGTAACCTTAAATTTTAAATGAGAAAATTAGGAATTCCTATTTTAGGGAAACAACCCAGCTCCCATTGATAAGGCTCATGAATTCTATTCATAGCTGAATGTTGAGTCATCTTGACTAAACTGTGCAATGCATTTGCAAGTATTCAGATAATTCCTGATAAATTAAAATCAGCAAAGATCTAGATTCTCCATTAACCTAATAATTTTATCAGGGAACTTTTATTTTTAATACTTTATTGTTAATATATTTATTTATTTTTGGTTGTGTTGGGTCTTCGTTGCTGCGCGCGGGCTTTCTCTAGTTGCGGTGAGCAGAGGCTACTCTTCATTGCAGTGTGCAGGCTTCTCATTGTAGTGGCTTCTCTTGTTGCAGAGTACAGGCTGTAGGCATGCAGGCTTCAGGAGTTGTGGCACGCGGGCTCAGCAGCTGTGGCTCATGAGCTCTAGAGTGCAGGCTCAGTAGCTGTGGCGCATGGGCTTAGTTGCTCCTTGCATGTGGGATCTTCCCGGACCAGGGCTCGAACCCGTGTCCCCTGCACTGGCAGGTGGATTCTTAACCACTGCACCACCAGGGAATCCCCTCAGGGAACATTTTACCACCCTCCTATGTATCTCTAGACAGCATATTGTCTAGTTTTGAAGATCTGAGTAGCACTCAGAAACCTAGCTTTCTAAAGAAAAGACAGTAATGCTACAGTTACATGAAGGCTCCCTGGAAGAGGGAAGCTGAATAGTAATAGTTGAATTTCTGCTTCCCTATGGAGTTTATAAGAGCCCCATTCTAGGGAGGTCAGTGGGCAACGTTTGAGTAAATTCTGCAAAACTCAAGACTTACTAGCTTCACATAGGATAATTTGGGGGAGGGATGGAGTATGTGCTGGGGAGCCCAAGATGTATCTTTGTAGATGTAACAGGTCTTTACCACTAGTCTGACTGACTTTGAAATCTCTTTCCTGGAAGTTATACCCTTACTGCCAGTGTTCTGGGAGCCAACTGGGGAAAGTAGACCAGGGATCTCAACATTTTCCCATTTAGTTGCACACCATCCTTTAATCCCCTTCTTTGTGACATGGTACTCACACTGGGGTCTTTCTCTTTTACCCTCTCCAGAGAATTTAACCTGCACTCCTCTGTGGACAAGGTCAGTCAGTCATGCGGTAGAATGGGGCTCAGACTGCTTCTTGAAGAGCTTTCCCCCACTGTCCTTTCCTTTTTATCTTCCCCACACCCTGATTTCTTAGTGCCCTGTTACTACCATTTCTTTGTATTTTGAAGGGTCTCCCTTATAATTCAAGAATTCTAGTGAGTAAATCATTTTTCTTCTGAAGTTTGAAGGCATTGCTCCACTGTTGTCTTACTTCCAATGCTGTTGTTGAAAAGTTCAGTCAGTCCAGTCCTTGGGTTTTGTATAATTTGGCGTAGTTCTTGGCCTTCCGCATGCTAGGTTCTTTCTTAGATTTGTCAGTTACTCAACCTTCCCTTCTATTCCTCCTCATTGAAGTTTTAGGAGACAGAAAAATTAGATGAGTATAGACTGCCACTTTCCAGGAGCTTTAAAAAAATTCTTAAGTGAGTTCATTCATAACACTGTCTTTCCTACCTTCTTACTGAAGAAAGGATTTTCAGAATTGTATTATTACAGATTAATCATTTAAAATCACTTAAAATACTTGCCTACCCGGATGTTGGAAGGGGTGGCACTGGATTGTGGAAATAGTAGTCCAGAGTCTTTGAAAGTCAGAGTTGCTACATTTTTCAATATGATATTATTAACAAATATTTTTAAGTGGAAAGATTAAGTCTAAAACTAGAAGATACAAAATTTTAAAGATACCACAACTCAGAACACCTTTATATCCTCAAATATTTCAGTTTTGAATTGAGTCCTTTTGTATCTCTTTTGTAATATTTTGTGTTGTTTTAATAATATTGAAACTGATTTTTTCTTTTGGAAAACACATTCATTTCAAAATGTCATATAAATAGTAAAAAAAAAAAAAAAAAAAAAGTATAGTGGAAATTCCTTTATTCTACCTTCTAGACTTTTATTAGTAGCCAAACCTGAATGGCCTTGTCCAGGGAACTGGACTTGTCCAGGGAACTCTTACTAATGGGACCACAGTGGGGGTCTGTCAAATGATGACCAGAATTTCACCAAAACCTACAAATAAGAAACGTTTCTAATGGTTATATTGTATGCTTTGAAAGAAATAAGTTACAGGCTTTAAATCTAATTTTCGTTTGAGAAGTTAAGCTGAAATGTTCATTTTTTTATTAAAAAATTCTACTCTATGGCAGGAATGGAAATGTAGACGTAGAGAATGGACATGTGGACATGGGGGGGGAAGGGGAGGGTGGGATGAATTGGGAGATTAGGTTTGCTATAAATACACTACAATGTGTAAAACAGATAGCTAGTGGGAACCTGCTGTATAGCACAGGGAACTCAGCTTGGTGCTCTGTGATGACCTAGATGGGTGGGGTGGGAGGGGAGGGAGGTCCAAGAGGGAGGGGACATATGTATACCTATGGCTGATTCACTTCATTGTTCAGCAGAAACTAACGCAGCGTTGTAATGCAACTATACTCCAATT
The DNA here is from genome assembly GCF_028021215.1 of Eschrichtius robustus. NCBI lineage: Eukaryota > Metazoa > Chordata > Mammalia > Artiodactyla > Eschrichtiidae > Eschrichtius > Eschrichtius robustus. The sequence continues at coordinate 54,114,813 of NC_090838.1, forward strand.
AAAAAAAAAATTCTAGGTGTGGAGAAAAGGGAATCGTCTTGCACTGTTGGTGGGAATGTAAATTGATACAGCCACTATGGAGAACAGTATGGAGGTTCCTTAAAAAACTAAAAATAGAACTACCATTCGACCTGGCAATCCCACTACTGGGCATATACCCTGAGAAAACCATAATTCAAAAAGAGTCATGTACCATAATGTTCATTGCAGCTCTATTTACAATAGCCAGGACATGGAAGTAACCTAAGTGTCCATCGACAGATGAATGGATAAAGAAGATGTGGCACATATATACAATGAAATATTACTCAGCCATAATAAGAAACGAAATTGAGTTATTTATAGTGAGGTGGATGGACCTAGAATCTGTCATACAGAGTGAAGTAAGTCAGAAAGAGAAAACCAAACACCGTATGCTAACACATATATATGGAATCTAAAAAAAAAAAAAAAAAAATGGTTCTGAAGAACCTAGGGGCAGGACAGGAATAAGGACGCAGACGTAGAGAATGGACTTGAGGACAGGGGAGGGGGAAGGGTAAGCTGGGACGAAGTGAGAGAGTGGCATGGACACATATACACTACCAAATGTAAAACAGATAGCTAGTGGGAAGCAGCCGCATAGCACAGGGAGATCAGCTCGGTGCTTTGTGACCACCTAGAGGGGTGGGATAGGGAGGGTGGGAGGAAGACGCAAGAGGGAGGAGATATGGGGATATATGTAGCTGATTCACTTTGTTATAAAGCAGAAACTAACACACCATTGTAAAGCAATTATACTCCAATAACGATGTTAAAAAAAATTCTACTGTATGATAATTATGCTATGATATTTTTCTCTATTAATATTATCAGGAAGGGTACCAATATATTGTCCCCCCCCCCACTTTGCTAGGTAGGAAAGTAAGACATAACAATATTAATTTTTAAGAGAGATGCTCATGTAATGAAGTTTAATAATGCTTAATGTATTATTGTATTATTAAGGGCAAGGTAAAAAAAAAAAAAAATCACTTCTTCCTGACCTCTTCCTCTGCCTCCAAGCAATACCTCTGCCTGAGAAAGAGAAGTAACATGGGGAATACAGCATGAGAGATTAATTTTTTCATATTTCATAGAGAAATCATTAGATATGCTAATGGAGTGGGTGTTTACTTACATTGTGCCTCTGTGAGATGCAATGCATACGGCTGAAACAGACGTATCTGCTACACATGCCCAGGGTTACCTGTTTACTGTGCATTGTCACAGTACTTCTTCAGAGTGTTGCCTATGACACCTCTGGTGTATTCTTCTTTTAGTGTGTATTAGAGAAAAGATAATCATTTGGCTGTTCCATCTTTTGTTAATCCCCAAACAAATGCAAAATTATAATTCCTATCAAAATAGATTTTAATACCACTGATTCAAAAAAGAAATCAAACAATTAAGATGTTAAATTAACATAAGAAATGGAACAAATAACAGTAACAAAAAGACTAAAATCAAAATCACTTTGCAAATGAATACACGTAAATAAGATGCTTGTTAAAATAATTATTTTCCATACTCTAGGCTCCACAAATTAGGTCAAGAAAAGAAATTACATATTCCAAAATTGACCTATAATGGTGAAAAAAAATTTTAAATACTATTAAAATGCTATATATTGGCCTGTCTTGGTAGCACAGTTAAAAAACGAGGGGGATTACTTATTTTTTTATTATTATTATCATGTTTGGACCTTAACAACTCTGTATACTTTTTTTGTGTGGGAAATTGCTGGATCATATGGTTAAGTGTATGATTAGTTTTTTAAGAAACTGTGAAATTATTTTCCAGAGTGCTAGTACCATTTTACATTTCCATGAACAATGTATGAGAGATCACGTTTATCTGTACCTTAGCTAGCATTTGGTATTATCACAGGTTTTTGTTGTTTTTTTTAATTTTAGTTGTTCTAATAGATGTTCAGTAATAACTCCTTATGGTCTTAGTTTGCATTTCCCTAGCACCTAGTGATATGAACATCTTTTCACCCGCTTATTTGCCTCCCTATGTCCTCCTCAGTGAAATATCTCGTGTCTTTTGCCAATTTTGTAATTGGATTGTTTGTATTTTTACTGTTGAGTGTTGAGATTTCTTTATATATTCTAGATGTGAGTCCTTTGTCAGATATGTGGTTTGCAGATATTTTTTCCCAATCTATAGCTTGTCTTTTCAATTTCTTGAGATGGTTCTTCACAGAGCAAAAGCTTTTATTTTTGAATAAATCCAATTTATCAGTATTTTCTTTTATACATTATGATTTTGGTGTTATATCTAAGAACTCTTCACCAAGCCCTAGGTCCCCCGACTTTTCTTTTGTCTTATCTTCTGGTGTGAAGTTTAGGTCAAGGAACTTTTTTTTTTTTTTCTTGTCTATGGCTATCGAGTTGTTCCATCAACATTTGTTGAAAAGGTGTCCTTACTCCAATAAATTGCTGTTCCACTCTTGTAAAAGGTCATTTGGTCATATTTGTGTGGGTCTATTTCTGGGTTCTCTCTTCTGTTCCATTGCTCTGTGTCTATCCTTTCACCAATATAATAGTCTGGATTACTGTAGCTATGTAATAAGTCTTGAAAATGAGTACACTGATACTTCCCTATCCATGATTTTCTTTTCAAAATTATTTTAGCATTTCTATATAAATTTTTTTATTAAGGTATAGTTGATTTACAACATTGTGTTAGTTTCAGGTGTACAGCATAGTGGTTCAGTTATTTTTTTCAGATCATATTCCATTATAGGTTATTATAAGATATTGAATATAGTTCCCTGTAATATACCATAAATTCTTGTTGTTTATATATTTTATATGTAGGAGTTTGTATCTGTTAATCCCATACTCCTAATTTATCTCTTCCCCCCAAAATTTCCCCTTTGGTAATCATAAATTTGTTTTCTATGTCTGTGAGTCTGTTTTAGTTTTGTACATAGCTTCATTTCTATTATTTTTTAGATTCCATATATAAGTGATATCATATAATATTTGTATTTCTCTGTCTGACTTAACTTCACTAAGTACAGTATTCTCTAGGTCCATCCATGTTGCTGCAAATGGCAAGATTTGCATTTGCAAATCTTTTTTAATGGCTGAGTAATATTCCATTGTATATATATCACATCTTCTTAGCTAGTCATCTGTTGATGGACACTTGGGTTGTTTCCATGTCTTGGCTATTATAAATAGTGCTGCTGTGAACATTGGGGTGCATGTATCTTTTCAAATTAGAATTTTTGTTTTTTTCTAGCTATATACCCAGGAGTGGAATTGCCAGGTCTATTTTTAGTTTTTAAAGGAACCTCCATATTGTTCTTCTTAGTGGTTGCACCAAATTACATTCCCACTAACAGTGTATGAGGGTTCCCTTTTCTCCACATCCTCTCTAGCATTTATTTGTAGACTTTTTGATGATATACATTCTAATTGGTGTGAGATGATAACCTCATTGTGGCTTTCACTTGCATTTCTCTATTAATTAGTGATGTTGAGCCTTTTTTTCATGAGCCTTTTAACCATCTGTATGTCTTCTTTGGAAAAACATCTGCTTAGGTCTTTTGGCCATTTTTTGATTTGGTTGTTTTTTTGTTATTGAGTTGTATGAGCTGATTGTATACTTTGGATATTAACCCTCTGTCGGTGACATTGTTTGTAAATATTTTCTCCCAGTTGGTAGGTTGTCTTTTCGTTTTGTTGATGGTTGCCTTTGCTGTGCAAAAGCTTTTAAGTTTGATTAGGTCCCATTTCTTTATTTTTGCTTTTATTTCTTTTTCTTGGGAGACTGATCTAGAAAAAATTGTCATGATTTATGTCAAAGAATATTTTGCCTATGTTCTCTTCTAGGAGTTTTATGGTGTCATGTCTTACATTTAGGTCTTATATTTAGCCATTTTGAGTTTATTTTTTTATATGGTGTGAGGGAATGTTCTAATTTCATTGACTTATATGTAGCTGTCCAGCTTTCCTAACACTTGCTGAAGAGAATGTCTTTTCTCCCTTGTATATTCTTGCCTCCTTTGTTGTAGATTAATTGACCATAGGTGTGTGGGTTTATTTTGGGGCTTTCTATTCTGTTCCATTGATCCAGATATCCGTTTTTGTCCCAGTACCACACTGTTCTGATTACTGTAGCTTTGTAGTATAGTCTAAAGTCTAAGCGGGTTATGCCTCCAGCTTTTTTCCCCTCAGGATTGCTTTGGCAATTCTGGGTCTTGGGTGCTTTCATACAAATTTTAGGATTACTTGTTCTAGTTCTGTGAATAATGTCATGGGTATTTTGACAGGGATTGATTGAACCTGTAGATTGCTTTGGATAGTATGGACTAATTCTTGCAATCCAAGAATGCATATTTGGATTTAGTGTCCTGTAGATATAAAGTCCAACTGCTCTATTGTTTCATTTAGGACCTCTGATTTTCTGCCTGGATGATCAGTCCATTGATGTCAGTGGGATGTTAAAGTCTCCTACTATTACTGGATTCTTGTCAATTTCTCCCTTTATGTATGTTACTATTAGTTTTATGTATTTAGGTGCCCCTATATTGGGTGCATCTATATTAATGAGTGTAATATCCTCACCTTGTATTGGTCCTTTTATCATTCTGTAGTATCCTTCTTTATCTTTCTCTATGGCCTTTTTTTTTTTTGTATTTCCTTTGATTGATTGATTGATTTTTGGCTGCATTGGGTCTTTGTTGCTGTGCGAGGGCTTTCTCTAGTTGCGGCGAGCAGGGGCTACTCTTCATTGCGATGCACGGGCTTCTCACTGTGGTGGCTTATCTTGTTGTGGAGCATGGGCTCTAGGCGTGCAGGCTTCAGTAGTTATGGCACACAGGCTCAGTAGTTGTGGCTCGCGGGCTCTAGAGCATAGGCTCAGTAGTTGTGGCACATGGGCTTTGTTGCTCTGCGGCATGTGGGATCTTCCTGGACCAGGGCTCGAACCCATGTCCCCTGCATTGGCAGGCAGATTCTTAATCACTGCGCCACCAGGGAAGTCCCATGGCCTTTGCTTTTCATTTGTGGTTACCATGGAGTTCAAGTATACTGACCCATAACACTATCTACTTTCTTTAAACTGACAGTCATTCAAGTTCAAACACGTTTTTAAAAGGGCTACATTTTTATACTCCCCTCCCTCACATTTTGTGATTTTGATGTCCTATTTTACATCTTTGTGCTTATCCTTTTACTTTATTGTAGTTATAATCACTTTTACAATTTTTTGGATTGTTTTTTAATCTACATACTGGCTTACTTAAGTGATCTTCAATCCTTTTCTATATTTGTCTTTCCTATTGTGATTTTCCCTTTCCTATAGATTCTTGCTTCTTTTCTATTTAGAGAACATCTTTCAATATTTCTTTTAAGATAGGTTTAGTATTGCTATATTCCTTTAGTTTTTGCTTGTCTGAGAAATTCTTATCTCTTTTATTCTAAATGATAATCTTGCTGGATAGAGAGCATCTTACTTTGCAGGTTTTCCCCTTTCAGGACTTTGAATATATCATACTACTCCCTTTTAGCCTGTAATGTTTCTGCAGAGAAATCCACTGATAGACTTATGAGGGTTCCCTTGTAAGTGACTGTTTTTCTCTTGCTGCATTTAGAATCCTGTCTTTAACTTTTGCCATTTTAATTATATGTCTTGCTGTGGGTCTGTTTGGGTTAATCTTGTTTGGGTCCCTCTGTGCTTCCTGTACCTTGATATCTGTTTCCTTCTTTAGGTTTGGGAAGTTTTCAGCTATAATTTCTTCAAATACATTTTCAATCCTCTTCTCTCTCTTTTCTTCTGGAGCCCCTATTATGGGTAACTTGGAACATTCTATATAATCTCATACATCTTGTATGTTGTTTTCAATTTTTTTCTTTTGTTTTTCTGTCTTCTGTTCTGCTCAGTTGACTTCCATTATTCTGTCTTCCATATCACCTAATTGTTCTGTTTCATTTAGTTGGCTCTTCATTGCTTCTGTATTGGTTTTTATCATGGCAATTGAATTGTCTATTTTTTTTTGAATTGTCTATTTTTGATTGGTCATCATTATAGTTTCTAGTTCCTTGCTACAGTGATCTGTGTTTCTATCAATAAGCTTTCTTAATTCTTGTAGCATTTTTATTACCACCTTTTGAACTAAGGGTCTGGACTGATGAGCTCTGTTTCATTCTTTCAGGGGATTACTTTTGTTCTTTTAATAGGGAGTAGTTCCTTTGCCTTTTCATTTAATTAACTTTGTCTCCATGATTTAGGAGAAACAGTTATCTATTGTGATCTTGAAGGGTGTTTTTATCTGGGAGAATCTCTGTGTAGACTGTGTGTGTCCAATGTTTTTGGTGCTAGGGCTACTTCTGGTATGGATGCCAGCCACATCTTTCCTCAGGGTATGCTGGCAGTTATCCCCTTCACAGGGGTTATGGTTATGCAGGGTGTGAGGCAAGGCTTCGTCTCTGCTCTGTGGCTATTGCTGCCCTGTCAGGGGTGGGGGTCTTCTCCCCATTTGTTGGAGTAGGAGCCCTGAGGGTAGGGTTTGATCAGGCTCCGTTGCCCTTGAGTGTGTGCCCTGCTCCAAAGGAGGTGAATGCTGAAGCAACTGAGGCCTGAGTGGTCACAGAGGACCTAAGTGCCGCCTGTGTAAGCGTCTGGGGTTCCACTCAGAAGCAGCCCAAGGTCGTGTCCCTTTCTCTTTGTTTTGTCCCAGATACAGAGCAAGGCTGTGATGTGGAGTAGGTTGGGGCTGGGATTTGGAGCACTGTGGCTGCAGGAATAAAAGTGGCTGTGCTGTTTACTGCCTGAGATCTGGGCTGCCTCTGTGTCAGTCTTTTCCCAGGACCTGTCTGACCCAAATCTAGCACTAAGCTGTGTTGTGGAGTTGGTGGAGCTGGGGGCACTCTTGCTGTGAGACAAACCACTGGGTACTCTTAAGTGTGCTGACATTAGCTGCCACCACCCCACTTGGACCACACCCTAGACCCTCCAGGCTGTCTTTGCATAGCTAGATTGAGTTATCTCCCAGGGCCTATCTGCCGGAGATTCAGCACTTTGCCGTGGTGTGCTCTTGGGTTGCTATCCTGTGAGCACACTGACAATGGCCACTGCTGCCCTGCCCCACCCAGGTCATACCCCAGGACCCCTGTCTCTCCGTATCTAGAGTGAATCTTTTCCCAGGGCTTCATTGGCCCAGATCTCACAGCAGGCTGTGGTGTGGAGTGAGTGGGGCTAGGGTGTATGCCCCTTTGGATCGGGAAGTGCGGTGAGGCTGCAGCTGCCAGTGCATGGCTCTCTCCACCCTGATTGTTGGCAAGTGAGCATGCGCTCACTTCTTGCAAGTAAAGGCTAGGCTTTTCTATCCCTTCCGTCTGGCCCAGTGGTTTTTCCCGGCAGGCAAGGGGCTTTGTCTTCTCTGCGCAGGACCCCAGGACTGGGATGCCCAGATTATGGCTTGACCTGCTCACTCCCCAGGGTGTGGGTCTACCCATGCAGACCTCTTCCTTAGATCCCTCCCAGGGGCACAGATCCCAACCCAGTGATTTTTTTTAATCCCCATCCTACCAGTTACATGGACATCTTTCATGCAGCTTTGGTTGTATAGGAGTTCTACAAGTTTCTAGTTAGTATTCCATGAGTATTGTTCCACATGTAGATGTATTTTCAATGTTTTAAGGTGTGTGGGGGAGTAAGTGAGCACCACATACTCCTACTCCGCCATCTTGATTCCACTGCTCCATACAAATTTTTGAATGATCTTGTCTGTATCTACCATTAATCTTCCTGAGATTTTGATAGAAATTGGTTTAAATCTATATAACAATTTGGGGAGAACTGACATCTTTTTTTGGCTGAGTCTTCCAATTCATGAAGATGGTATGTTTCTACATTGATTTAAATTTTTGATTTTTTTCATCAGTGTTTTGTAGTTTTCAGCAGAAATGTCTTGCATTTGTTTGTCAGATACACACCTAAGTATTTTATCGTTCTGAGCAACTGTATATAGTACTGTATTTTAAATCTTGGTGTCTATGTGTTCATTGTCAGTCTATGGAAAAACAGCTGATTTATTTTTTATCTCTTATCCTGCAACCTTGCTGAACTCATTTCTTAGTTCTAAAAGGTTTTACTGTTTTTAGATTCCTTGAGATTTTCTATATAGACCACCATGTCATCAGCAGATAGAAACAGTTTTGTATCTTCCTTTTCAGTCTGTATGCTTTTTATTTCTACTTCTTGCCTTACTACACTGGCTAGAACTTCAAGAACTTTGCTGAATAACAGTGGTTTGAGTGGATATCTTTGCCATGTTCCCAACTTAGGGAAAAAACATTCAATCTTTATCATTAATTATGATGCTTACTGTAGGTCTTATGTAGATGCTCCTTATCAAGTTGGAGAAGTCCCTCTCTTTTTCTGAAAGATTGTTTTTTTAAAATCATGAATGGGTGTTGAATTTTCTCAGGTGCTTTCTCTGCACTGATTGATATAATCATGTGATTTGGCTTCTTTAGTCTGTTCATAGAGTAGATTACATTCAAATACTGAACCAGTAATTCATGCCTGGGGTACCCCACTTGATAATATAAATTATTTTTATATATTGCTGAATTTCGTTTCTTAATATTTTGTTAAGAATTTTTTTGTTTATCTCCATGAAGAGTATTGATTTGTTTTATTTGTTTTTTTTTGGAGGGGGGGGCCACGCAGCACAGCATATGGGATCTTAGTTCCCCAACTAGGGATCGAATCCACACCCCCTGCAGTGGAAGCACAGTCTTAACCACTGGACTGCCAGGGAAATCCCTGTTCTTTTCTTTTTTGTATTCTGTTTGCCTGGCTTTGGTATCAGGGTAATTCTGGCTTCATAAAGTGAGTTGGAAAGTGTTCCTTTCTCTACTTTTTTCTTAGAGATTGTGTAGAATTGGTGTTCATTCTTCTTTTAAGTTTGGTAGACTTCTCCAGCATAACCACCTAGGCCTGGAGTTTTTCTTTTCTGAAGTTTTCAAATTATGAATTTGATTTCTTTAATATCATAAGACCATTCAGATTATCCATTTCATACTGGTAGTTGGTAGTTAGAGAATTATTTATGGTATTCCTTTATTATCCTTTTGATGTCTGCAGAGTAGGAAGAGACCCTTTTTCTTCCCAGTAGTGGTAGTACAGAAAGTCTTTTTCTCTCTCCCTCTCTCTTTTTTTGGTCAGCCTTGCTAGAAGTTTTTTTATTTTATTGATCTCTTCAAAGAACCAGCCTTGTGTTTCTCTATTGTTTTTCTGTTTTCAATTGTATTGACTTATGCTCTTCTTATTACATCTTTCCTTCAGCTTATGTTGGGTTTTTTTTTTGCTCTTCCTTTTCTAGTTACTTGAGGTGAGAACATAGAGTAATGATTTAAACTTTTAATCTAATAGAAGCATGTGCCTTTTGGCATTTCTTTGTGTCCCACAAAATTTCAATATTTCATATTTCATTTTTATTCAGTTCAATGTATTTTTAAATTTCCTTTGAGCCTTCCTCTTTTTTGACTCATGGATTATTTAGAAGGGTACTTTTTAGCTTCCAAGTCTTTGGAGATTTTCCTGTTATATTTAGATTATTTTTCTATATTACTGATATCCACTTTGACTTCATAAAATCCAGAGAACACACACTCTGTGGTTTCAGTTCTTTTAAATTTGTTGAGATTTGTTTTTTGCTCAGGATATGGTCTCTCTTGGTGTATATTTATTTCACAAGCAATGGAGAAGTAAATACATTCTGATGTTGTTGGGTAGTTGACAGTGATGTTGAGTTCTTCTCTGTCCTTACAGAATTTCTGTCTAGTTGTTCTGCTGTTGTTGAGAGAGGGGTGTTGATGTCTCTAACAACCGTGGGCTTGTCTAATTCTTCTTTCAATTCTGTCTTGATTTATGTAGCTTCACATATTTGGTAGCTCTTTTGTTTAGTGCATACACAGTTAGGCTTAGTATGTTTTCTTGTTAGGTTGCTCTTTTATGATTATGTAATATCCCTCTGTGTCCATGGTAATTTTGTTTTCTTTGAAGTCTACTTTCTCTGACATTAGTAGAATCAGTCCTGATTTCTTCTGATTAATGTTTTGATAGTATACTTTTTTTCTATCCTTTTACACACAGCCTAACTGTACCATTTTATCTGAAATGAGTTTCTGGTAAACAGTATATATACTGGGTCATTTCTTTTTAATATTCTGCAAATCTCGGCTTTTAAAATTTTTTTATTAGTGTATGGTTGATTTGCAATGTTGTGTCAGTTTCTGCTGTAGAGCAGAGTGTATCAGTTATGCATATACACATATCCACTTTTTTAGATTCTTTTCCCATACAGGTCATTACAGAGTACTGAGAAGAGTTCCCTGTGCTACATAGTAGGTTCTTATTAGTTATCTGTTTTATATATAGTAGTGTGTATTTCTCAATCCCAGTTTCCCAATTTATCCCCCACCCAAATCTCTGTTTTTAAATTGATGTATTTAGACCACTGACATTTAATTATTGCCATGTTAGGGCTTGCTTACATATGGAATTTCATTTTTTGTTTTCTCTTTGTTCTCTTTTTAAAATGATACATAATTGACATATGACATTGTACTAGTTTTAGGTGTACACATGATTTTATTATGATATGTATCATAAATATATAAAAATTATCATAAGATTAGTTAACATCCATCACCATACACAGTTAAAATTATTTTTCTTGTGATGAGAACTTTCGTATTTACTCTTGTGTCAACTTCTGAATATACAGTACAGTACTGTTAAGTATAGTCACCATGATGTACATTACATCTCCAGGACTTATTTATCTTACAACTGGAACTTTGTACCTTTCAACAACTTCACTCATTTCATCTAGCCCCTGCCTCTGGTAACCACCAACCTGTTCTCTGTATCTATAGGTTTTCCTTAGACTCCACATATATGTGAGATCATACAGTATTTGTATGTCTCTGACTTATTTCACTTAGCATAATGCTCTCAAAAATCCATTGTCACAAATGGCAAGATTTCCATCGTTTTTATGGCTTAATAATATTACATATCTGTGTGCACACATGTATACATACCATGTCATGGCTATTGTAAATAATGCTACAGTAAACACGAGCATGCAGATACCGTTTTGAGTGTCTTTGTTTCCTTCAGATAATGACCTGGAAGTGGAATTACTTGATCATATGATAGTTCCATTTTTAATTTTTTGAGGAATCTCCACACTATTTGTTTCCATAGTGGCTGCACCAATTTACACTCACACCAAAGGTTCATAAGGTCCCTTTCCTGATATCCTCACCAACACATGTTATTTCTGGTCTTTTTGAGAATAGTCATTCTCACAGGTGTGAAGTGCTGTCTCGTTGTTTTCATTTGCATTTTTCCTGATTATTAGTGATGTTGAGCATCTTTTCATGCACCTTTTGGCCATTCGTATGTTTTCTTTGGAAAAATGTCTATTCAGGTCCTGTGCTCATTTTTAATTGGGTTGTTTAATTTTTTTCTCTTTAGTTGTATGAGTTCTTTATATATTTTGGATATTCACCCCTTATCAGAAATATGATTTGCAAATATTTTCTCTCATTCTGTAGGCTGCATTTTTATTTTGTTGGTGGTTACAGTTCGTTTAATGTAGTCCTACTTATTTGTGTTTGCTTTTGGTGTCAAATCCAAAATATCATTGCCAAGACTGATGTCAAGGAGCTTACCTATGTTTTCTTCTAGGAGTTTTATGGCTTTACATCTTATATTCAAGTATTTAACCCATTTTGAGCTAATTTTTTTGTATGCTATAAGATAGATAGTGGTTCTGTAATTCTTTTGCACGTGGCTGTACAGTTGTACAGTCCTAATAACCATATATTAAAGAGACTGTCCTTTCCTCGTTGAGTATTCTTGGCTCCTTTGTTGTAAATTAGTTGACCATATTTGCATGGATTAATTTCTGGGCTCTCTATTCTGTTTCATTGGTCTCTGTGTCTGTTTTAATGCCTGCACCACTCTGTTTTGATTACCACAGTAACGAGGAAGTGTGGTGTTCCAACTCTGCTCTTCTTCCCCAAGACTGCTTCTATATTGGGGGCGGGGGGTCTTTCGTATTTCCATACAAATTTTAGGATTGTTTGATTTTTGTGAAAAATGCCATTGGAATTTTGATAGGGATTGCATTGAATATGTAGATTGCTTTTGGTAGTATGGAAATTCTAACAATATTTATTAATTCTTCCAATCCATGAACATGATTTATCTTTTCACTTATTGTTAAGTCTTCAATTTCTTTTCAATCATCTTGTATAGTTTTCAGTGTTCAGGTTATTTACCTCTTTTTGGTTAAATTTATTCCTAGGTATTTTATTTGCTTTGATGCAATTGAAAATAGGATTTTTTTCTTAATTTTTCTTTCTGATTGATTGATAGCTCAATATTAGTTTATAAAAATGCAACAGATTTTTGAAAACTGATTTTGTATCCTGAAAGTCTACTGAATTTGTTTATATAATTAATATGTCATCTGCAAATAGGGACAGTTTTCCCTTCTTCCTTTTCGATTTGAATGTCTTTCTTTTTCTTCCTTAATTGCTCTTGTTAGAACTGCTAATACTATGTTGATTCAAAGTGGCAAGGGTGGGCATCCTTGTCTTCTGCCTCATTTTAGAGGAAAAGCTTTCAGCTTTCCACTGTGGAGTATGATATAAGCTGTGGGCTTGTCGTATATGGAATCAATAGCAGAATAAATGAGGGAGAAAGAAAAATGAATAAGTGAGCTGGAAGACAGAGTGGGGGAAATCAGTACCACAGAACAGAATAAAGAAACAAGAAGAATGAAAAGAAATGAGGACAGCCTCAATGACCTCTGGGATAACATTAAACACAGCAATATTTGCATTATAGGGGTGGCAGAAGGAGAAGAGAGTGAGAAAGGGCCTGAGAAAATATTTGAAGAGATTACAGCTGAAAATTTCCCTAACGTGAGAAAGGAAGCACACAGGGTCCCATACAAGGTAAACCTGAGGAACATGCCAAGACACATATTAATCAAACCGAGAAAACTTAAAAAGACAGACAAAGGGAAAATATTAAAAGCAACAAGACAAAAGCAACAAATGACGTACAAGGGAATCCCCATAAAGATTTCTATCAGCTGATATTTTTAGCAGAAACTCTGCAGGCCGGAAGATAGTGGCAGGATATAATTTAAACTGATGAAAGGAGAACACCTACAACCAAGAATACCTAGCAAGGCTCTTGTTCAGACTTGATGGAGAAATCAAAAGCTCTACAGACAAGCAAAAGCTAAAGAATTCAGCACCACCAAACCAACTTTACAACAGATGCTAAAGGAAATTCTCTAGGTGGAAAAGAAAAGATCACAATTAGAAACAAGAAAATTATGAATGGAAAAGCTCACAGGTAAAGGCAAACATAAAGGCAGGAAATCATACACACACAAATATGACATCAAACCCAGGAGTCGTGGGAAGAGGAGAATACAAATGCAGGATATTGGAAATGCATTTGAAATTAAGAGACCAGGAACTTAAAACAATCTTGTATATATACAGACTGCTATATCAAAACTTCATGGGAACCGCACACCGAACATCTACAACAGATACAGACACAAAAAAGAAAAAGCAATCCAGACAGAAAAAAGAAAAAGTAATCCAAACACAACACTAAAAATAGTCATCAAGTCACAAGCAAAGTGAATGAAAGAGGAAGGGAAGAAAAAAGACCTATAAAAACAAATCCAAAACAAACAATTAACGAAATGGTAATAAGAGCATACATATGGATAAATACCTTAAATGTAAATGGATTAAATGCTCCAACCAAAAGATACAGACTGGCTGAATTGATACAAAAACAAGACCCGTATATCTGCTGTCTAAAAGAGGCCCACTTGGGATCTAGAGACACATACAGACAGAAAGTAAGGGGAATGGAAGAAGCTATTCCATGCAAATGGAAATCAGAAGAAATGAGGAGTAGTAATACTCTTATCAGACAAACTAGACTTTAAAATAAAGACTGTTACAGGAGACAAAGAAGGACACTACATTACGATCAAGAGATCAAGAAGAAAATATAACAATTGTAAATAATATGCAGCAAACATAGGAGCACCTAAGTATATAAGGCAAATGCTAACAGCCATGAAAGGAGAAATCGACAGTAATACAATAACAGTGAGGAATTTTAACACCCCACTTTCTTCAATGGACAGATCATCCAGACAGAAAATCAATAAGGAAACACAGGTCTTAAATGACACATTAGACCACATGGACTTAACTGATATTTAATACTCCATTATAAAGTGGGATTTATCCCAGGGATGCAAGGAGTTTTCAGTATCCGCAAATCAATCAGTGTGATACACCGCATTAACAAACTGAGGAATAAAAACTATATGATCATCACAATAGATCCAGAAAAAACTTTTGACAAAACTCAATATGCATGTATGATAAAACTCTACAGAAAGTGGGTATAGAGGGAACCTACCTCAACACAATAAAGGCCATATACGACAGCCCACAGTAACATCATTCTCAACAGTGAAAAAGTGAAAGGATTTCCTCTAAGATCAGGAACAAGACAAGGATGTCTACCTTTGCCACTTATTCAACATAGTTTAGAAAGCCCTAGCCACGGCAATCAGAGAAGAAGAAGAAATAAAAGGACCCAGATCGGAAAAGAAGAAGTAAAACTGTCACTGTTTGCAGATGACATGATACTATACAAAGAAAATCCTCAAGACAATACCAGAAAACTACTAAAGCTCATCAATGAATTTGGTAAAGTTGCAGGATACAAACTTAATACACAGAAATCTGTTGCACTTCTATACACGAACGACTAAAGATCAGAAAGAGAAATTAAAGAAACAATCCCATTTACCATCACATAAAAACAATAAAATACCTAGGAATAAACCTACCTAAGGAGACAAAAGACCTGTACTCTGAAAACTGTAAGACGCCGATAAAAAAATTCAAAGATGACACAAACAGATGGAGAGATATACCATGTTCTTCGATTGGAAGAATCAATATTGTCAATATGACTATACTACCCAAGACAATCTACAGATTCAATGCAATCCCTATCAATTAAGAATGGCATTTTTCACAGGACTAGAACAAAAAATCTTTAAATTTGTATAGATACACAAAAGACCCAAAGAGCCAAAGCAATCTTGAGAAAGGAAAACAGAGCTGCAGGAATCAGGCTCCTTGATGTCAGACTATACTACAAAGCTACAGGCATCAAAACAGTATGGTACTGGCACAAAACCAAAAATATAGATCAATGGAACAGGATAGAAAGCCCAGAGATAAACCCATGAACCTACGGTCAATTAATTTATGACAAAGGAGGCAAGACTACACAAGGGAGGAAAGACAGTCTCTTCAATAAATGGTGCTAGGAAAATTGGACAGCTACATGTAAAAAAGAATGAAATTAGAACATTCTCTGTCACCATACACAAAAATAAACTCAAAATGGTCAAAGACCTAAATGTAAGGCCGGACACTTTAAAACTCTTAGAGGAAAATGTAGGCAGAACACTCTTTGACATAAATCGCAGCAACATGTTTTTGAATCCACCTCCTAGAGCAATGAAAATAAAAACAAAAATAAACAAATGGGATCTAATTAAGCTTAAAAGCTTTTGCACAGCAAAGGAATCCATCAACAAAATGGAAAGACAACCCACAGAATGGGAGAAAATCCCCAAAATTTACAAATAGCTCATGTGGCTTAATATAAAAAAAACAAAAAACCCAATCAAAAATGGGCCAATGACCTAAATAAACATTTATCCAAGGAAGAAAGATGGCCAAGAGGCACATGAAAAGATACTCAACATCGCTAATTATTAGAGAAGTGCACATCAAAATTACAATGAGGGAATTCCCTAGTGGTCCAGTGACTAGGACTCCACGTTTTTAGTGCTGAGGGCCCAGGTTCAACCCTGGTCAGGGAACTAAGATCCTGCAATTCGTGTGGCGTGGCCAGAACAATAACAGCTACAATGAGATACTGCCTCACACAAGTCAGAATGGACATAATCAAAAAATCAACAAACAATAAATGCTGGAGAGGGTGTGGAGAAAAGCAAACCCTGCTACACTGTTGGTGGAAATGTAAACTGGTACAGCCACAATGGAGAACAGTATGGACATTCCTTAAAAAGTAAAAACAGAGCTACCATATGACCCTGCAATCCCACTCCTGGGCATATATCCAGAGAAAACAATAATTCTAAAAGATACATACACCCCAATGTTTATTGTAGCAATATTTATAGCCAGGACATGGAAGCAACCTAAATGTCCATTGATGGATGAATGGAAAAAGAAGATGTGGTACATATATAAAGTGGAATATTACACAGCCAAAAAAAGAACAAAATAATGCCATTTGCAGCAACATGGATGGACCTAGACATGGTCATACTGAGTGACGTAAGTCAGAAAGAGAAAGGCAAATATCATATGATATCGCTTATATGTGGAATCTTAAAAAAAGATACAAATGAACTTACCAACAAAAGAGAAACAAAGTCACAGACTTAGAGGACAAACTTATGGTTACCAGGAGGAAGGGTAGTAGGGAGGGATAGATCGGGAGTCTGGGATTGACGTGTACACACTACTATGTATGAAGTAGATAACCAAGAAGGACCTACTGTAGAGCTACCTAAAGGGAACTCTGCTCAATATTCTTTAATAATCTAAATGGGAAAAGAATTTGAAAAAGAATAGATACATTTATATGTGTAACTGAATTACTTTGCTGTACACCTGAAACTAACACAACATTGTTAATCAAATGTGCCCCAATATAAAAAAAAATTTTTTTTTAATGACACATTAGACCAGATGGACTTAACTGATACTTATAGAACATTCTATCCAAAAGCAGCAGAATACATTCTTCTCAAGTGCACATGGAACATTCTCCAGGATAGATCACATCTTGGGCCACAAATCAAGCCTTGGTAAGTTTAAGAAAACTGAAATCATAGCAACCTTCTTTTCTGGCCACAACTCTATGAGGTTAGAAATCAATTACAGGAAAAAAAAACTGTAAAAAACACAAACTCGGGAAGGCTAAACAATATGTTACTAAACAACCAGTGGATAATTGAAGAAATCAAAGAGGAAATTTAAAAATACCTAGTGACAAATGACAATGAAAACACAACAATTCAAAACCTGTGGGATGCAGCAAAAGCAGTTCTAAGACGGAAGTTTATAGCAGTATAATCTTACTTAAGGAAACAAGAAAAATCTCAAATAAACAACCTAACCTTACACCTAAAACAACTAGAGTAAGAACAAACAAAACCCAAAGTTAGTAGAAGGAAATAAATCATAATGATCAGAGCAGAAATGAATGAAATAGAGAAGAATAAAACAATAGTGAAGATCAATGACACAAAAAGCTGGTTCTTTGAAAAGATAAACAAAATTGATAAACCTCTGGCCAGATGCATCAAGAAAAAAAGCAAGAGGGCTCAAATCAATAAAATTCAAAATGAAAAAGAAGTTACTACCAACACCACAGAAATACAAAGAATCACAAGAGACTACTACAAATAACAATAGTCAAATAAAATGGACAACCTAGAAGAAACAGACACATTCTTAGAAAAATACAACCTTCCAAGACTGAACCAGGAAGAAGTAGAAAATATGAACAGACCAGTTACAAGTACTGAAATTGAAACAGTTATTAAAAAACTTCCAACAAACAAAAGTCCAGGACCAAATGGCTTCACAGGGGAATTCTATCAAACATTTAGAGAAGAGTTAACACCTATCCTACTGAAACTCATCCAAAAAATTGCAGAGTAAGGAACACTCCCAAGCTCATTCTATGAGACCACTATCACCTTGATACCAAAACCAGACACAGATACCCCCGAAAAAAGAAAATTACAGGCCAATATCACTGATGAACATAGATGCAAAAATCCTCAACAAAATACTAGCAAACTGAATCATAACCGAATACATTAAAAGGATCATACACCATGATCAAGTGTGATTTATCCCAGAGATGCAAGGATTCTTCAACAAACTGAAGAATAAAAACCATATGATCATCTCAGTAGATGCAGGAAAAGCTTTTGACAAAATTCAACACTCATGTATGATAAAAACTCTCCAGGAAGTGGGCATAGAGAGAACTTATAATAAAGGTCATAAATGACAAACCCACAGTAACATCATCCTCAATGGCGAAAAGTTGCAAGCATTTCCTCTAAGATCAGGTACAAGACAAGGATGTCCACTCTCACCACTTTTATTCAACATAGTTTTGGAAGTCCTAGCCACGACAGTCAGAGAAGAAAAAGAAATAAAAGGAATCCAAATTGGAAAAGAAGAAGTAAAACTGTTACTGTTTGCAAGTGACATGATACTATATATAGAAAATCCTAAAGATGTTACCAGAAAACTACTAAGAGCTTATCAATGAATTCAGTAAAGTTTCAGGATACAAAATTAATACACAGAAATCTCTTGCATTTCTATATAGTAACAATGAAAGAGCAAAAAGAGAAATTAAAGAAATAATGCCATTTACCATCACATCAAAAAGAGTAAAATACCTAGGAATAAACCTACCTAAGGAGACAAAAGACCTGTACTCTGAAAACTATAAGACACTGATAAAAAAAATTGAAGAAGACACAAACAGATGGAGAGATATATACCATGTTCTTGGACTGGAAGAATCAATATTGTCAAAGTGGCAATATTACCCAAGGCAATCTACAGATTCAGTGCAATCCCTATCAAATTACCAATGGCAATTTTCACAGAACTAGAACAAAAAATCTTAAAACTTGTATGGCTACACAAAAGACCTGAATAGCCAAAGCAATCTCAAAAAGGAAAAGCAGAGCTTGAGGAATCAGACTTCTTGACATCAGGCTATGCTACAAAGCTACAGTCATCAGAACAGTATTGTACTGGCACAAAAACAGAAATATAGATCAATGGAACAGGATAGAAAGCCCAGAGATAAACTCACGAACCTACAGTCAATTAACCTATGACAAAGGAGGCAAGACTACACAAGGGAGGAAAGACAGTCTCTTCAATAAATGGTGCTGGGAAAACTGGACAGCTACATGTAAAAGAATGAAATTAGAACATTCTCTAACACCATACACAAAAATAAACTGAAAATGGATCAAAGACCTAAACGTAAGGCCAGACACTCTAAAACTCTTAGAGAAAAATGGAGGCAGAACACACTTTGACATAAATCGCAGCAACATGGTTTTGAATCCACCTCCTAGAGTAATGAAAATAACAAAAAAACAAATGGGATCTAATTAAACTTAAAAGCTTTTGTACAGCAAAAGAATCCATCAACAAAATGGAAAGGCAACCCACAGAATGGGAGAAAATATTTGCAAACGAAGCAACCAACAAAGGGATTAATCTCCAAAATATATTGGGTTGGCCAAAAGGTTCGTTCAGTTTTTTCCGTAAGGTGGCTCTAGTAGCGCTTAGTTGTCTTTAACTTCATTTGAAACAATTTTGTTAGATTATATTGTGACAGCTGTCATAACAGTGTGCATTAAAAAAAAAACATCAAAATTGGTGAATTTTTTTGTAGCCATTTTAATACTGAAGATGGAAGAAAGAAAACAACATTTTTGGCATATTATGCTTTATTATTTCAAGAAAGGTAAAAACACAACAGAAATCCAAATAAAGATTTGTGCAGTTTATGGAGAAGGTGCTGTGACTGATTGAACATGTCAAAAATGGTTTGCAAAATTTCATGCTGGAGATTTCTTGCTGGACGATGCTCCACCATTGGGTAGACCAGTTGAAGTTGATAGCGATCAAATCGAGACATTAATTGAGAAAAATCAATGTTATATCACGCGTGAGATAGCCGACATGCTCAAAATATCCATATCAAGCATTGAAAATCATATGCACCACCTTGGTTATGTTAATCACTTTGGTGTTTGGCTTCCACATAAGTGAAAAAACCTTCTTGACCGTATTTCTCCATGTGATTCCCTACTGAAATGTAATGAAAATGTTCCGTTTTTAAAACAAACTGTGATGGGCAATGAAAAGTGGATACTGTGCAACAGTGCTCCCCAACCTTTTTGGCATTAGGGGCCAGTTTCATGGAAGACAGTTTTTCCACAGACGGGGTGAGGGTGGTTCAGGCGGTAATGTGAGCAATGGGGATCAGCAGACGAAGCTTCATTTGCTTGCCACTCACCTCCTGCTGTGCAGCCTGGTTCCTAACAGGCCGCAGACCAATACTGGTCCGGGAGTTGGGGACCCCTGCTGTACAATAATGTGGAACCCAAGAAATCATGGTGAAGCGAAATGAACCACCACTAACCACACCAAAGTCCGGTCTTCATCCAAAGAAGGTGATGTTGTTTATCAATATATGGTGGGATTGGAAGGGAGTCCTCTATTATGAGCTCCTTCCAAAAAACCAAATGATTAATTCCAATGAGTATTACTCCCAATTAGACCAACTGAAAGCAGCACTCAACGAAAAGCATCCGGAATTAGTCAATAGAAAATGTATAATCTACCATCAGGATAATGCAAGACCGCATGTTTCTTTGATGACCAGGCAAAAACTGTTACAGCTTGGCTGGGAAGTTCTGATTCATCTGCCGTATTCACCAGACATTGCACCTTCAGATTTCCATTTATTGCAGTCTTCACAAAATTCTCTTAATGGAAAAAATTTCAATTCCCTGGAAGACTGTAAAAGGCACCGGAACAGTTCTTTGCTCAAAAAGATAAAAAGTTTTGGGAAGATGGAATTATGAAGTTGCCTGAAAAATGGCAGAAGGTAGTGGACCAAAAGAGTGAATACGTTGCTCAATAAAGTTCTTGATGAAAATGAAAAATGTGTACTTAAAAACCAAAGGCACTTTTTGGCCAACACAATACAAACAGCCTATGCAGCTCTATGTCAATATAAATAACTAATCACAGAATGGGCAGTAGATCTAAACAGACATTTTTCAAAGAAGATATACAGATGGCCAAAAAGCACATGAAAAGATGCTCAACATTTTGTCAGAGAAATGCAAATCAAAACTACAACGAGGCATCACCTCACACCAGTCAGAATGGCCATCATCAAAAAGTCTACAAACAATAAACACTGCAGAGGGTGTGGTGAAAAGCAAACCCACCTAAACTGTTGGTGGGAATGTAAACTGGTACAACCACTATGGAGAACAATATGGAGGTTCCTTAAAAAACTAAAAATAGAACTACCATATGATATAGGAATCCCATTCCTGGGCATATATCCAGGGAAAACCATAATTTGAAAATATACATGTACCCCAATGTTCACTGCAGCACTATTTACAATAGCTAAGACACGGAAGCACCCTAAGTGTCCATCAGCATAGGAATGGATAGGGAAGAATTGGTACATATATACAATTGAATATTAGTCATAAAAGAGAACAAAAAATAATGCCATTTGCAGGAACATGGATGGAGCTAGAAATTATACTAAATGAAATAAAAGAAAGACAAATATCATATGATATCACTCATGTGTGGAATCTAATTAAAATAAAAATGGTATAAATGAACTTCTTCACACACACACACAAAAAACAGATTCATAGACTTCGAAAACAAACATGGTTACCAAAGGGAAACATCGGGGGAAAGGATAAATTTGGAGCTTGGGATTAACATACAATACTATATACAAAACAGATAACAAACAAGGATCTACTGTATAGCACAGGGAACTCTTCCAAATATTCTGTAATAAGCTATATGGGAAAAGCATCTGAAAAAGAACGAATATATGTATATGTATAACTGAATCGTCAACTATACTCCAATAAAATTTTAAACAGTAAAGTTACTTGAAAGATAAGAGACAATATAAAGAGGAAAGTATTTTAAAAGTAAATTTTGCCAAACCTTCAAGATGGTGCAGGAATAAAACATGGTGATCATCTTCCTCCCCACAAATACATCAAAAATACATCTACATGTGGAACAACTCCTACAGAACACCTACTGAATGCTGGCAGAAGACCTCAGACTTGCCCAAAGGCAAGAAAATCCCCACGTACCTGGGTAGGGCAAAAGAAAAAACAGAGACAAAAGAATAGTGATGGGACCTGCACCTCTGGGAGGGAATTGTGAAGGAGGAAAAGTTTCCACATTCTAGGAAGCCCCCTCACTGGCAGGGAATGACAGGGGGGAGCTTCGGAGCCTCAGAGAAGAGCACAGCAACAGGGGTGTGGAGGGCAAAGTGGAGAGCTTCCCACACAGAGGATCGGTGCCAACCAGCACTCACCAGCCTGAGACACTTGTCTGCTCATCTGTTGGGGCAGGTGGGGTCTGGGAGCTGAGGCTCGGGCTTTGGAGGTCAGACCCCAGGGAGAGGACTGGGGTTGGCTGCATGAGGACAGCCTGAAGGGGGCTAGTGCACCACAGCTAGCCAGGAGGGAGTCCGGGGAAAAGTCTAGAACTGCCGGAGAGGCAAGAGGCCATTGTTTCAGGGTCCACAAGGAGAGAGGCTTCCTGCTCCTTGTGCCCACAGATGGCAGAGCACTGCCTAAGCGAGCTCCAGAGAAGGGTGTGAGCCGTGGCTATCATCTCGGACCCTAGAGGTGGGCATGGACTGCTACCACTGTTGCTGCTTCCAACAAGGGCCCTGTGTGCAAGCGCAGGTCACTACCCACATTCTCCCAGGAGCCTCTGCAGCACGCCACTGCCAGGGTCCCGTGATCCAGGGCCAACTTCCCTGGGAGAACACACGATGCGCCTCAGGCTGTTGCAATTTCACCCTGCCTCTGCTGCCACAGGCACTCCCCACATCCCAATTTTGACTACCGTACCTCTCTCTCTCCGAAGCCTGAGTGAGCAAGATAGCCCTAATCAGCTGCTGCTTTAACCCCCTCTGTTCCCCTCTGGGCAGGGAACAGATGCCTGAGGGCAGCCTACATGCAGAGACAAAACTAAAGTTGGATCCCAGGAGCTGTGCGAACAAAGAAGAGAACGGGAAATCTCTCCATTCAGCCTCAGGAGCAGCAGATTAAATTCCCGCAATCAGCTTGGTAAATCCTACATCTGTGGAATATCTGAATAGACAACAAGTGTTCCCAAAATCGAGGCTGTGGACTTTGGGGGCAACTGTGGACTTGGGGTTTGTTTTCTGTGCTTGATTTGTTTTTGGTTTTATGTTTATCTTAGTTTAGTTTTTAGTGTTTTCATTTGTGGGTTTGTTTATTCGTTTGGTTGCTCTCTTCCTTTTTTTTTTTCCTCTTTTTGTGAGTGTGTGTATGTATGTTTCTTTGTGTGATTTCGTCTGTTTAGTTTTGCTTTTACCATTTGTCTTGGGGTTCTGTCTGTTTGGGTTTTTTTTTCTTTTTCTTCTTTTTCTTCCATGCCATGTGGCTGGCAGGGTCTTCATGCTCTGGCCAGGAGTCAGGCCTGAGCCTCAGAGGTGAGAGAGCTGAGTCCAGGATGTTGACCACCAGAGACCTCCAATCCCCATGTAATATTAATTGGCAAGAGCTCTCCCAGAGATCTGCGTCTTAATGCCAATACCCAGCTCCAGCCAACGGCCAGCAAGCTCCAGTACTGGATGCCCCATGCCAAACAACTAGCAAGACAGGAACACATTGCCACCCATTAGCAGACAGGCTGCCTAAAGTCATACTAAGTTCACAGACAACCCAAAACACACCACCAGACACGGGCCTGCCCACCAGAGGGACAAGACACAGCCCCACCCACCAGAACACAGGCACTAGTCCCCCTCACCAAGAAGCCTACACAAGCCACTGAACCGACCTCATCCACTGGGGACAGACACCAGAAGTAAGAGAAACTGCGAACCTGCAGCCTGGGGAAAGGAAACCCCAAACACAGTAAGTTAAACAAAATGAGAAGATAAAGAAATATGCAGCAGATGAAGGAGCAAAGTAAAAACCACCAGACCAAAAAAATGAAGAGAAAATAGGCAGTCTACCTGAAAAAGAATTCAGAGTAATGATAGTAAAGATGATCCAAAATCTCTGAAATAGAATGGAGAAAATACAAGAAACGTTTAACAAGAACCTAGAAGAACTAAAGAGCAAACAATGATGAACAACACAATAATGAAATTAAAAATACTCTAGAAGGAATCAATAGCAGAATAACTGAGGCAGAAGACAGATAAGTGACCTGGAAGATAGAATAGTGGAAATAACTGTTGCAGAGCAGAATAAAGAAAAAAGAATGAAAAGAATTGAGGACAGTCTCAGACACCTCTGGGACAACATTAAATGCACCAACATTCGAATTATAGGGATCCCAGAAGAAGAAGAGAAAAAGAAAGGGCCTGAGAAAATATTTGAAGAGATTATAGTCGAAAACTTCCCTAACATGGGAAAGGAAATAGTGGATCATGTCCAGGAAGCGCAGAGTCCCATAAAGAATAAACCCAGGAGAAACACGCCAAGATGCATATTAATCAAACTTTCAAAAATTAAATATAAACAAAAAATATTAAAAGCAGCAAGGGAAAAGCAACAAATACATACAA
This sequence comes from Eschrichtius robustus, assembly GCF_028021215.1. Lineage (NCBI taxonomy): Eukaryota > Metazoa > Chordata > Mammalia > Artiodactyla > Eschrichtiidae > Eschrichtius > Eschrichtius robustus. The sequence goes on from NC_090838.1 coordinate 54,139,428, forward strand.
GGGAATCCCCACAAGGTTAACACCTGATCTTTCAGCAGAAACTCTGCAAGCCAGAAGGGAGTGGCATGATATACTTAAAGTGATGAAAGGGAAGAACCTACAAACAAGATTACTCTACCCAGCAAGGATCTCATTCAGATTTGACGGAGAAATTAGAACCTTTACAGACAAGCAAAAGTTAAGAGAGTTCAGCACCACCAAACCAGCTTTACAACAAATGCAAAAGGAATCACTCTAGGCAGGAAACACAGAAGAAGGAAAAGACCTACAAAAACAAACCCAAAACAATTAAGAAAATGGTAATAGGAACATACATATCAACAATTACCTTAAATGTAAATGGACTAAATGCTCCAACCAAAAGACACAGACTGGCTGAATGGATACGAAAACAACATCCATATATATGCTGTCTACAAGAGACCTAGGGACACATACAGACAGAAAGTGAGGGGATGGAAAAGGATATTTCATGCAAGTGGAAATCAAAAGAAAACTGGGGTAGCAATACTCATATCAGACAAAATAGACTTTAAAATAAAGACTATTACAAGAGACAAAGAAGGACATTACATAATGATCAAGGGATCAATCCAAGAAGTTGTATCAATTGCAAATATTTATGCACCGAACATAGGAGCACCTCAATACAAGGCAAATGCCAGCAGCCATAATAGGGGAAATCGACAGTAACACAATCATAGTAGGGGACTTTAACACTCCACTTACACCAATGGACAGATCATCCAAAATGAAAATAAATAAGGAAACACAAGCTTTAAACGACACATTAGGCCAGATAGACTTAATTGATATTTATAGGACATTCCATCCAAAAACAACAGAATACACTTTCTTCTCAAATGCACATGGAACATTCTCCAGGATAGATCATATCTTGGGTCACAAATTGAGCCGCAGTAAATTTAAGAAAATTGAAATCATATCAAGTATCTTTTTCGAAAACAACGCTATGAGACTAGATATCAATTACAGGAAAAAAAACCTGTAAAAAATACAAACACATGGAGGCTAAACAATACGCTACTAAGTAACCAAGAGATCGCTGAAGAAATCAAAAGGAAATCAAAAAATACCTAGAGACAAATGACAATGAAAACATGATGACCCAAAACCTATGGGATGCAGCAAAAGCATTTCTAAGAGGGAAGTTTATAGCAATACAATCCTACCTCAAGAAACAAGAAAAATCTCAAACAACCTAACCTTACACCTAAAGCAATTAGAGAAAGACGAACAAAAAAACCCCCCAAAGTTAGCAGAAGAAAAGCAGTCATAAATATAGATCAGAAATAAATGAAAAAGAAATGAAGGAAACAATAGCAAAGATCAATAAAACTAAAAGCTGGTTCTTTGAGAAGATAAACACAATTGATAAACCATTAGCCAGACTCATCAGGAAAGAAAGGGAGAAGACTCATATCAACAGAATTAGAAATCAAAAAGGAGAAGTAACAACAACACTGCAGAAATACAAAAGATCAAGAGAGACTACTACAAGCAACTCTGTGCCAATAAAATGGACAACCTGAAAGAAATGCACAAATTCTTAGAAAAGTACAACCTTCCAAGACTGAACCAGGAAAGAAATAGAAAATATGAACAGACCAATCACAAACACTGAAACTGAAACTGTGATTAAAAGTCTTCCAACAAACAGAAGTCCAGGACCAGATGACTTCACATGGGGATTCTATCAAACATTTAGAGAAGAGCTAACACCTATCCTTCTCAAACTCTTCCAAAATATTGCAGAGGGAGGAACACTCCCAAACTCATTCTACGAGGCCACCATCACCCTGATACCAGAACCAGATGTCACAAAAAAAGGAAACTACAGGCCAATATCACTGATGAACACAGATGAAAAAATCCTCAACAAAATACTAGCAAACAGAATCCAACAGCACATTAAAAGGATCATACACCATGATCAAGTGGGGTTTATCCCAGGAATGCAAGGATTCTTCAATATACGCAAATCAATGTGATACACCATATTAACAAATTGAAGAATAAAAGCTATATGATAATCTCAATAGATGCAGAAAAAGCTTTTGACAAAATTCAACATGTATTTATGATAAAAACTCTCCAGAAAGTGGGCAAAGAGGGAACCTACCTCAACATAATAAAGGCCATATACGACAAACCCACAGCCAACATTATTCTCAATGGTGAAAAACTGAAACCATTTCCTCTAAGATCAGGAACAAGACAAGGGTGCCCACTCTCACCACTATTATTCAATATAGTTTTGGAAGTTTTAGCTGTGGCAATCAGAGAAGAAAAAGAAATAAAAGGAATCCAAATCAGAAAAGAAGTAAAACTGTCGGTTTGCAGATGACATGATACTATACATAGAGAATCCTAAATATGTTACCAGAAACTACTAGAGCTCATCAATGAATTTGGTAAAGTAGCAGGATACAAAATTAATGCACAGAAATCTCTTGCATTCCAATACACTAACAATGAAAAATCAAAAGAGAAATTAAGAAAACACTCCCATTTACCATTGCAACAAAAAGAATCAAATACCTAGGAATAAACACCTACTTGAGACAAAAGACCTGTATGCAGAAAACTATAAGACACTGATGAAAGAAATCAAAGACTATACAAACAGATGGAGAGATTATACCATGTTCTTGGATTGGGAGAATCAACATTGTGAAAATGATTATACTACCCAAAGCAATCTACAGATTCAGTGCAATCCCTATCAAACTACCAATGGCATTTTTCAAGGAAGTAGAACAAAAAATTTTACAATTTGTATGGAAACACAAAAGATCCCGAATAGCAAAAGCAATCTTGAGAAAGAGAAACAGAGCTGGAAGAATAAGGCTCCCTGACTTCAGACTACACTACAAAGCTACAGTAATCAAGACAGTATGGTACTGGAACAAAAGCAGAAATATAGATCAGTGGAACAGGATAGAAAGCCCAGAGATAAACCCATAAACCTACGGCCAATTAATCTATGACAGAGGAGGCAAGACTACACAAGGGAAGAAAGACAGTCTCTTCAATAAATGGTGCTGGGAATACTAGACAGCTACATGGAAAAGAATGAAATTAGAACACTTCCTAACACCATACAGAAAAATAAACTCAAAATGGATTAAAGACCTAAACGTAAGGCCAGACACTATAATACTGTTCGAGGAAAACATAGGCAGAACACTCTATGACACAAAGCACAGCAAGATCCTTTTTGACCCACCTCCTAGAGTAATGGAAATAAAAACAGAAAGAAACAAATGGGACCTAATGAAACTTAAAAACTTTTGCACAGCAAAGGAAACCATAATCAAGATGAAAAGACAATACTCAGAATGGGAGAAAATATTTGCAAATGAAGCAACTGACAAAGGATTAATCTCCAAAATTTACAAGCAGCTCATGCAGCTCAATATCAAAAAAAACAAACAACCCAATCCAAAAATGGGCAGAAGACCTAAATAGCCATTTCTCCAAAGAAGATATACAGATTGCCAACAAACACATGAAAGAATACTCAACCTCACTAATCATTAGAGAAATGCAAATCAAAACTACAATGAGGTATCTATCACCTCACACCAGTCAGAATGGCCATCATCAAAAAATCTACAAACAGTAAATGCTGGAGAGGGTGTGGAAAAAAGGGAACCCTCTTGCACTGTTAGTGGGAATGTAAATCGATACAGCCACTATGGAGAACAGTATGGAGGTTCCTTAAAAAACTATAAATAGAACTACCGTACAACCCATCAATCCCACTACTGGGCATATACCCTGAGAAAACCACAGTTTAGAAGGACACATGTACCCCAGTGTTCATTGCAGCACTATTTACAATAGCCAGGACATGGTAGCAACCTAAATGTCCATCGACAGATGAATGGATAAAGGAGATGTGGCACATATATACAATGGAATATTACCATAAAATGAAACGAAATTGAGTTATTTGTAGTGAGGTGGATGGACCTAGAGTCTGTCATACGGAGTGAAGTAAGTCAGAAAGAGAAAAACAAATACTGTATGCTAACGCTATATGCGTTATCTAAAACTAAAAAAAATGGTTCTCTTGAACCTAGGGGCAGGACAGGAATAAAGACACAGAGATAGAGAATGGACTTGAGGACACGGGGAGGGAGAAGGGTAAGCTGGGACAAAGTGAGAGAGTAGCATTAACATATATACACTACCAAATGTAAAATAGATAGCTAGTGGGAATCAGCTGCATAGCACAGGTATATCAGCTAGGTGTTTTGTGACCACCTAGAGGGGTGCGATAGGGACGGTGGGAGGGATGCTTAAGAGGGAGGGGGTATGGGGACATATGTATACATGTAGCTGATTCACTTATACGGCAGAAACTAACAAAACATTGTAAAGCAATTATACTCCAATAAAGATGTAAAAAAATATATCGTATGATAAACCATAATGGAAAAGAATATTAAAAAAAAGAATATATATAGGTATAACTGAATCACTTTGCTCTACAGCAGTAATTAACACAACAATGTAAATCAGCTACACTTCAATAAAAAAATAAAGAAAAAAAGAAGTAAATTTTGCTTTCAGGTAGGGTGGAAGAGTGTGCAGCACACCAGTATCCCATCTAAGAAGAAATAGAAATCTGTACAAAATTTTAAAATATTTATCTGTTCCATTTTAGTGACACATGAATTATGTAATACAGAATACATATAACATTATTATATATGTCTTTGTATATGTATGTACACACACACATTATAGATATAGAGGAAGGCTGGAGGTAGACTGAATTTTATCAAAATTACAACCCAGCATTAATTTAGCACAGTCTCTGATTGGATTAAGGTTGTCATCCATCATTCTTTCTACCTAGCAGAGGAAAAGGAAAGAGGAATATAACATTATGGATGACTCTATAATTTTTTGAAATCAAGAATTATAATTAAATAAAAATAACTGGCAAAGCCAAGAGAGAAGATCATACCAATGAAAAACCAGAGATCAGATAGACAACAGAACCCAATTCACAGGTGGTTCAGGTATGGGCCACTACTAGACAAGGACCACTATAAATTGGTTATTAGTTTTGATTGTTGGTTTCAAGGAACATAGTCTCTCTCAAGTAACCTCCTGAGGCGCCCTTTATTTCCCTCTCGATGCTCTATGTATCTGCTCAGTCTCCTTTTTTTTTAAATCAGTGCATATGAGACAAATATACTAAGACTTATTTTATGCTTATATTAAAAAAAAAGCATACAGAAAATGAAACAAAATATGCCATTAACAATAGCATAAATATCCTAAATATTTAGAAATAAATTTAAGAACCTCTGCATTGAAAATTATGAAATATTAGGAAAAAGTAATTAAATAAGTGGAAAGACATATAGCATGTGGAAGACTCAATGTTCTCAAGATGTCAGTTCTTCATAAGCTGATTATAGATTCAATGCAAACCCAATTAAAGTCCTAACAATATTTTTTGTGTAAATTGACAGTTGTTTATAAAATGGAAATGAAAGTGCAAAGGACTAAGAATAGTCAAGGCAATTCTGAACAAAAACAAAGCTAGAAGACTTACATAACTAGAAACCCAGACCTTTTACAAATCTATAGTAATTGAAACAATGATAATAGATATAGTGTAGTTATCTGATTTACAACAAAGTTGCCACTGCAGTGCAGTAGAGGAAGGATGAAAATAAGTTCTGCTGGTTCTTGTGGATATCCATTTGGTTAAAACACACATTTGTAAAACCCTGCCCAACAGTGTATACAAAAACCAATTCTATATGGATTATAGATCTAAATATAAAAGGTAAGACAGGGACTTCCCTGGTGGTCCAGTGGTTAAGACTTGCCTTTCAATGCAGGAGGTGTGGGTTTGATCCCCGGTCAGAGAGCTAAGATCCTACATGCCTTGCAGCCAAAAAACCAAAACATAAAACAGAAGCAATATTGTAACAAATTCAATAAAGATCTTAAAGAAAATAGAAGATATCTATAACATAAGATATCTCTACAAACTTTTTTAAACAGGGCACAAAATGTAATCAACATAATGGAAAAAAATGGGAAATGTAGCACATTACTACTAAAAACTTCTGCTCATCAAAATACAATATTAAAAAAGCAAAAAAGGGAACCCAAGAGTGGTAGAAAATATTTGCAGTAATGTCAGGATTATATAAAGGACTCCTGAAAAATCATAAGAAAAAAGAATGATAATGCAATGGAATAATGATCAGAAGTCTTGACAGGCACTTCACAAAACATACTCAAATTTCTGATAAACATGTAACTGGATGCTCAATTTCCTGAGTCATCAGGGAAATACAAATTAAATCTATAATGTAATACCACTATCCACCCTTCAGAATGAGTAAAATGGTGGCAGGGGATAACAACTGTTGGCAAAGATGAGGCTAAACTGTAGTTCTCATGTACTGATAACAAAAATGTAAATTGTTTCAGCTACTGAAGAAATCTTTGGAGGTACCTACTAAAGTTGAATGTATGCGGAAATGGATAGGTATATTCACAAAGGATATTTAGAAGAACATTTATAAAAGCCCAAACTGGAAACAACTGAAATATCCATCAGTGACAAAATGATTACATTTTGTTATATATTGCTATATACAATGGAATAATATACATAATAATATGGGTGCATTTCACAAAAGTAATGTTACGTGAAATAAGTCGGACCCCAACCCTGCCCAAAAAAGACCCTACTAGTCATCTCCGTACATTACTAAAGTACATATATTTATGAGTGAACCTATTTCCAGAGAAGGACAGATGATTCTCTTACAAGATCAAGTAAGACTGAAATGTTTATCCTTTGGAGGCGTGAGAAGTTGGGACAAGGGAGCCTTTTTAGAGTGCTGATGAAGTTCATTTCCATTATCTGGATGCTGGTTATATGGGTATGTTTACTGAGCTGAAAACTTACAGTATGTACATTCCTCCAAATGTATGTCATACTTTACCACTTACTGAAGTACACACTTGTTTTCCTATGATAGAACCAAAATTCAGCCCTTTAGAAGCAAATCTTGTGATCTAACCATATTCTTCGTTGAAACCCCATGCTTTGGGACAGGAGTTTGTAATGATAGCTATATAATTGCAAAGGCTTCAGAAAAAAAGGAAAAGCAGGTGATGGAAATATAAATTTATCATTGAATTTTTTGGTCAACAAATAGATGTATAAATTCTAAATAAACAGATGTATCTGCTGGTAGGCACTCTAATGGTAAAGGAACCTAGAGATTTCTCCCCTACCCTAATTGGCAGATATTTACTTTTTTCTGAGTAAAAGACTTTCCTAAACGTTTAAGCAGTTGAACTCAATTCTTTGATAGATAACAGGGTATAAAAAAAAAAAAAAGACTATATACTCTACAGATCTTTAAGTACTATTTATTTAAGTCCTTTTAAAAGGTATTGTTTTTAAGATTTCTTGAAATTCCTGACCTGAGTCATCTCTGTGATATATCACACCCTGTCACATCAAGTTAACTTACATTGAATAAAGAGAAGAAAGGTTATAAACTTAACATGCATACCACCTGACATAAAACATTTGCCAGCTATCTCTTCTGCTTAAATGAATGCATTCCAAATATCTAGACTATTAGCTTGAAAAAACTATAAATTTTATAAAAAAATAATGAAACAGTCATCTCTACATATTATTATAGTGCATACATTTATGAGTACACTTAATTCTAGATAAGGAAAGAGTTTTACTAGAAACAACATGTTTCTCTTTCACTTTTTGTCTTCACCTTTGACCCTGCACATGAATGTATGTGCACAAACTTGTTTTACTTCCTTCTTAGAGGCAGTCTGACCAGGAACACGGTAACTATCTAATTATGGAATTTAGAAAATAAAGAAAAAAGAACTAATTGAATTTTAACAAATTTGCCCCAAAGTATTTACAGTGCTTAGGTTAACATGCCATTTGTTATGAAAAAGTGTTATGAAGATCTAAACACTTTTACTTCTGATTACTAAGGCAACATGAAATGAGAAGTTTGTAAGAATTTCAGGTAATGTAGAAAAAAAATTTTTCTGACTGAAGCAATCACTCTTCACCCACACTTAATGGTCTCCACTAATGTAAATTATTTAGCTACATTATAAGCAAATTTACTGTAATAATGCCTCTATCTCATACTTTGTTATTATAAATACATCTTTAAATCAAAATACCTACTGAACGAACAAGTCAATTTCCTTTAACTTTGAAGAAATTGCTGAAGTTTACCACTGAATAGGTGAATGAACTGTTCAGCTCAAAGGCTAAGGTAAAGAAATTCAGTTCCACAGTAGTACTATAATCTTCCAGCTCACTGCTCAAAGTTGTTATAGAGATTGTATGACACACTGCTCAAAGCTACTTTCCCGCATTATGCTATGAAAAGGTGTACCTGCTCGCGTTTGGCACTGTTAGGATAATATGGTAAACAGAGATGACAAAGAAAACCTATCTTTTTTTTAATGCCAAAAAAAACCCCAAAAAAGAAATCCCACAAAAAGCAAAACAACTCAAAAAATAAGTAAAAAGTAACATTAGGCAGTAAGGAATATGGGAAATTACAGTGGACTTGAAATAAAAAAGCAGAATGGCAGAGTGCTTCGGAGTATGAGATTAGGAGGCAAATAGGAATGGTTTTAAATTCTGCTTCTGTCACTTTGAGTCTCTGTCCTTACTTATAAACGGGAAAACTAATACTTAACTCTTATGGTTGGTTGTTATAAATGTGAAACATGACAGTAATTGCAGAGCTTAGCACTATGCTGGGTAAATAATGTGTTAGTATATAGTAATTTTTATTTTTGATGAAGATTGGTTCCTTTATTCTCCTACCCTGATAATAGTCCATTTCTAGATTCGGCACAGTAGAGAAGTTACGAACACATGCTTTGAGAAAAAAGGACTTATATGTAACAATCTTTCTGCAGCATACTTTCTTCATCTAAGATTGCTGTGACCATTTAATGAGATAATGCATGGTGTTCAACATATTCTCCAGTTTATAGTATGCACTTGATAAATGGTGGCTAAAATCATAAGACCTGAATTCGGGCTCTAGCTGTTGCACTGATGAGTATGTAATTATGTAAACAAGGCACTCAGCCTTTCTGAATTTCATCCAAAAAATGGGCATAACATCTGTCCTGTTTATCTTTTAGGGTTGCTGAGATAATAAAATGATGCAGGTAAGGACTTAGAAAACGGGGGGGGGGCCCATAAAAATGGATGGTGTTACTATACTTCTGATGGCAGTTTAGAAGTTAAGTACCATAAAAATGGGATTTAAAAATCTTTTTTATATAATCAAGAAAGCTGTGCTTGACTCTTGTTAGTTTCACAGACAATACACAAGTGATGAACATTATAATAGAAGCACCATTTTTCTCTGTTGAGATTAGTTTATTGTACTCAGGATCAGAAGTTACTTAAAGTGAATATTTTGTCTTGTTCAACTCTCAAGAATGAGGTATTAACACTTTAATTTATATACATTGTAGTATATAGAGTATATGACAAGTAGATTGAAGGTTTTTGTTATGCAGAAAGGCCTTCTTTGACCTCAGGAATTCACTAACAGGAATGATACATTATTATGTTATAAGATTAATTATAACTGGTAAAGCCCTTTAAAGGTGAAAAACACTCTATAAATGCTTAGCATTTATAGCTACTAACATCTAATAAGGTTAAGCTCTTCTTCAAAATGAGCTACTGCTTGATGAGTTGGTTTTTAAATAAGCTGACATGCCACAAGTGGCAGCTGCTATATCATGTGAGTGATTTCCTGATTATTGCAATCATTAGAATGTCTATTATTAAATAGTTATAATTATTGATTGATTATTCCTCTAAGATTATTATTGTCTCAGAAAACTGAGGCACTGAAAACTGAAATAATCCATTTGATTCCACTCATCAAGCTAGCACAGCATAAGGCTCAAGCTTCTGGAAAACCCCTGAGGTGCTGATGCTGTACAGCTGCTGTCCAATATGGTAACTACTACTATGTGTGGCTATTGAACTCTCCAAACATGGCTAGTAAGACTAAGGAAAAATTTTTTTAATTCATTTAAAAAATTTTAAATTTAAAAACTGATACTCAGTTTAGTAATTGTAAAACTTTTAAGAATGTATGGACCGGTCCATTTCTCCAAGGACGTCGTTGTTGAGCTGTCAAGGAGAAAAACTACCATGGCTTCCAGTTCTTTGACAAAACCTCAGATGCGTGGCCTTCTGGCCAAGCGTCTGCGATTTCATATTGTTGGAGCATTCGTTGTCTCCTTGGGAGTTGCAGCTTTCTATAAGTTTGCTGTAGCTGAACCAAGACAGAAGGCATATGCAGATTTCTACAGAAATTATGATTCCATAAAAGATTTTGAGGAGATGAGGAAGGCTGGTATCTTTCAGAGTGCAAAGTGATTTTGGAATATAAAGAATTTCTTTGGGTTGAGTTCCATGGAAGTTTGTCACTTACCTGTGTTCCTGAACTATGAACTACTAATATCTGGGCTAAGGAATAGTTTCTCATGATAAATAAACGATTAACAAATACTGTGGACACTAAATTTTTGTGCAGTTACTCTTGCTGATACATACAGTTCAGGGTACTTGCATTAGAATTGGTCATGTCATTGGAATTAAATTAGAACTTAACTTATTGAAATCAAGTTATCATCGTAAGATTCATAATTTTTTAAAATTTTCATTGTTTTAGGACATTTTTGATTCCTCTCACATTTTGTCCATTTCACTGAGGTAACTGCCTGGGCCATGGGTTTAAGGGGTCTGCATGAGCCTACATGACTACTATACTGTGGGCTCTTAAAAGGAACAGAGACTTGCCTTTCCAATAAAACGTCTTTGGACTTCATTGTCACTGGATTGCCCTACCGGATCCAACCACTGGACAGATGTAATAGTAGGTAATTAAAATTTAAGGTTCTTTACTCAGTATTACTTTATTGAAGACCTAACTGTACAATATGGAATATACATCTAGTCTAGAAAAAGTTGTGTTATTTAATTGGAATTGCGATTGAGTAATGTCTGCTAATTTAGAGTGTGGTAATAACATTTTTTCAGGGAGGTCTTAGGACCTTTCTCCCCTTTAATAATTGTGGTTTTGTTGTGATAAAAGTGATACTACAGAGAGCTTTAAGAATTAAGTGTATTTTAGCCACAGCTAATTTAATCACCAGTTCTTTTATTATGTTAACAAAAATTTTCTTTTTAACTCGTGCAAAATTCCTGAGTTCCAATGATGTAAACTGTAATAAACCCAAGTATGAGTGAAAAGCTGCATTTTAAGAACCCAAAAAAAAAAAAAAAAAAAAAAAGAATGTATGGACCAACTTGGGTACATGAAATTACTTCTTCAACTGAAAATTTTATGAAATCTAAATACAGATAAAGTATTTCTGATGAAAATTTAACATCTAATTTGAGATGTACTTTTAACATATAGTTAAGGTTATGTATGTGGCTTGCACTGTATTTCTATTGGACAACATTGCTATATAGGTTCAAAGACAAGCAATAAATTATGTATGATATGGACCCTACTCCCTCTTATATACATCTGGAGAAGGATATATGAATGTTAAAAATTCAGTTCCAGGAGTTGTAGAATCAGGAACAGTTATAGGTCTTTTCTTTGATAGTGGACACTTGGCTTCAGGAACCATAACCTGGGATTACCTCAGTTACGTGCCATTAAATGACTAACAACCAGCTCTTCAAAAACCAAATCCAAACAAAAGTCCCCAAATCAACCAGTTTCTTGATTTCTGTGGTGTAAATTATTCCTACCATGGCCAGTTCTGAGCTACCAACATGATGTCCCTGAACTTAGAATTGGGAAGAGATACCCTTTATTGGCACTTGGAAGGCCACAGGAGCCAGCCCTAGTGCATCACTGGAATACTTGATGAGTTACTGACATCTGTATTTCTTGAAAGTTTTGTAGGTATGTATGTCTGTTGTGGGGGCTGAAGTAGATCGGCTATAAACTGAGTTCTACCCCATAGCAAATTGTAGGATGATTAGACCTGGGAATGAAGGGCATTTTATTTTCTTTAAGCCTAAGGGATGTAAGTCACTAGAAAAACCCTGACTCTTCCTTTACTCCCATTGAGAATATAGATTTATGGTTACATGAAGCCATTTTGTGAACTATAAAAATGGTTAAAAACAGGTAAACATACTACTTAATTTTGATAAGGCAGATGCATGATTTTAACTCATAAACCTTATATACCAACTGTATAACAAATACTTTCTTTTGTGAAAAGAGACATCTTGGGGACATGGTAAGAATATAGGAAGAATTGATATAAATTCTGACACATTATGAAGAGAATTTAATACATGTAAAATATCTGTTAAGAGGTCCAAATTCAGCTCTAAAGTTCAATAATTTTATGACTTTTGTTAGCGAATATATGTGAAATCATTCTGTTTATTTCGAAGTTACTCAGTTTCTGTATTAGCTCCTTTGCTTGGACACCCTGATGTTATGTCTCATGCTAGAGTAAATTTCAGCATAAAGTAAGTCTTTTAAAGGCAGTATTTAAGAGGATTTAATTCAAAAGTATTTTTTTTAAGATTTTTTTTTGATGTGGACCACTTTTAAAGTCTTTATTGAATTTGTTACAATACTGCTTCAGTTTTATGTTTTGGTTTTTTGGCCATGAGGCATGTGGGATCTTAGCTCCCTGACCAGGGATCAAACTCACACCCCTTGCACTGGAAGGCGAAGTCTCAACCACTGCACTGCCAGGGAAGTCCCCAAAAGTGTTTTTGAATAAAGCAGTTCACCTTCTAAGAGAATATTCAAACTTATTTTTTCAGTATGGGTTTGTACTATTAGGTGGATATGCATAAATGATTTTTTTTTCACAGAGTTGTATGTTGTCTAGAATTTTGTAGTGTTTTAATTTGCGTTCTGTCTAATCATATGTCATCATATACATAGAATTTTAGTGCTGAAAAGACTTAGACTCTTCTAGTTATATCTTATTTTACAGTTGAGCAAACTGAGACCCCAAAAAGTGACTTAAGATGTCAGATGGTTAGTCTTGACTAGTTTAACCAAAACTAGAACTCAGCTTTCCTGACTGCCACCTTAGTAATCTTAAAGTTTGTAGCATCGTACTGCATGAATCTATTTGTCTATCCACATTTTGGGATTATTGATACAAGATTTTTTTGCTGTACTCCATACTAGCCAAGTTAGTACATATTCCATTTATTCTTATCTTCATGGTTTCATTAGCTACTCTTAATATAACATACCAATCCTCAGGGAAAATTCTTCATTATTTACTTGCAGAAAATTTAATTGGGAATAATTCTGTCCTGTATCAGCACAGTTTACTAGTCTAACTAATAAGTAAGTCAGAAAAGAAGGTTTGAGACATTGACTCCTTTCTGAAAAGGAGAAAAAGTAGGGGAAAGCCCAAATAGTTTAGTGTTTGCACCTTTCTCCATAGGAAAAGATTATTGTTATCTTTTGCTAAGTTACTGTCAATTTATGACTAGGTGAGTCCTGAAAAGATGACACCTTGTTTCATAATATTGTGATTTAGTATTTCAGAATTCAAAAGCATGTTAAATATTTAAATGATAGAAAGGTTTGACCTGAAAATCAATACCTAATTTAGAGAAAATCTATATGTAAGGTAATTAAGAATTGATATTATTTAATATGTCACATTCTGTGATTAACAACATTATGTCACTACAGAAAGTAACAAAGGTTGGATAATCATGCATTCTTAGGAATTTTACTGAAAACTTTAAGTTTCTTTTAAGTTATACAAGTGATACAGTCTTGTATAGATCTCTGCAGCTAAGCAAAGCAGTTAGTCTTTGATGTACTTATAATTATGAAGGGTTTAGGGTTATGTCTTTTGGCAAAGATGCCTAGAGGTGGGAAGGTATAGGTCAAAACTGACATCATGACACAATTAATATAAGATAGGTAAAGTAGAGCCAAAAGTAGGTTGGCATGAATATATCTCCTAAGTCAAACAAGTAATATAGCTTCTAAACCACAATGTAGGTAAACAGTTAACCACAACTTCAAATTTTTGTAGAATTAAAAACTTTTTGTAGCTTAATTTTAGAATAATTTTATATTAATGAGATTTTAAGTATAAGAGAGTCTTAACTTTCATGCTTTTATCGTCTATAGGTATAATTTTATACACTTTTACAATGGTACCATGATTTTATAGTAAAACCAATAAGGCATTTAGGAAGAAGATAACTTACAAAAAAATTCAGGCTTTTGAATGGTGTTTAATGACATGGGAATGTAGGCACAATATACCACTGGGTAACAAAAAGGAAGATAAATAAATGACTTGAGTTTTGTTAAATATATGCATAAGAAAAAGAAATAAGCGACTAATATTATCAGTTATCTCTGGGTGAATATAATGAGTAATTTTTTTTTTTTTTTTTTTTTTTTTTGCCACACTGTGCAGCATGCAGGATCTTAGTTCCCTGACCAGGGATCGAACCTGCGCCCCCTGCAGTGGAAGCGTGGAGTCTTAACCACTGGACAGCCAGGGAAGTCCCCAATATAATGAGTAATCTTTATACTATATTTTTAATATTGTATGCTCTAAAGTTCATCACTATGCACAAATAATCTTTCATATCAGTTTTAAAATATATTTTAAAAGGAGATGGCAACTTATAAAGCTACAGCCTTTTATAGCATAGTATCTGAAAGATCATATATGATAAGTGTATTTGGAAATATAATGCACTTGGAAGAATTTCTTAATATTCAGACAGCCACATTACTTGCAGCTGGGAATTATTTTTGAATAGGGTTTTTAAATTATTACCATTTCTGTGCATATGAGGATTATATAGAGGAAGTTGTCCCCCCATTTTGCTTATTTTCTTCTTCTAAATACTATTCTTCAAAATTCATTGTAACAGATGAACTTGTAGCTTTCCCCCTAAGTGGTGATTGCTTTTAGTTATAGGTGTTTTGCTGGGTGTATGCTCACCTCAATTAAGATAGTTCCCAGACTTTCTTACAGTTAGGTGTAGCTTCGTGACCAGGATCTGTCCAATGGGATACGAGTAGAAGTGATGTGTAACAACTCCTGGGTTGTACCTAAATGAGAAAAGAGTGTGCCTTCCTTCTTTTTCCTCTTTCTTGAAGGCAGGACTGTAAATCTTCAAAGATACAGAAAAAATACCCTAGATATAACAAAACAACATGATAGAAGGAGCCTAGTAATCTGATACCAGGATGCCTTACCAGTCCTTACCACCTCCCAATAAAATTCTTTCTTAAATCATTGTGGTCTCTGGCTACAGCAGCCTTGACTGTTACATACTTAACATTGTGGTGGCATTATACCACCACTAGCACACTACCAATGAAGCTCATTTTACCCTGGCAAGTTTGATTCAACATTGTATTGGAGGTCCTAGCTAGAGCAATCAGGCAAGAAAAAGAAATAAAAGGTATTAAATTCAGAAAGGAAGAAGTAAAACTGGCTCATTTTGCAGATGACATGATATTATATGGAGAAACTAAACTAAAGAGGCCACCAAAAAAAATGTTGGAACTAATAAAATAATTCAGTAAAGTTAGAGAATACAAAATCAATAAACAAAAATCAGCTGAGTTTCTATATACTAGTAATGAATTATGAGAAAGAGAAATTAAGAAAGCAGTCCCATTTACAACTGCATAAAAAATGAGAATAAATTTAACCACAGATATTAAAGATCTATACACTGAAAACTATAAGACTTTGATGAAAGAAATTGAAAATGACACAAATGGAAAGATAGCCCATCTTCATGGATTAGAAGAATTAATACTGTTAAAATGACCATACTACCCCAAGCTATCTACAGATTCAATGCAACCCCTATAAAACGTTCCAATGGTATTTTTCACAGAAATAGGAAAAACAATCCTTAAATTTGTGTGGAACCACAAAAATCCTTGAATAGACAAATCCTGACAAAGAACAAAGCTGGAGGCAGCACACTTCCTGATTGCAAACTATACTATAAAGCTATAGTAATCAAAACAGTATGGTACTGGCATAAAAATAGACACGTAGATCAATGGAATAGAATAGATAGATACATCAGCTAATATCTGACAAGGGAGTCAAGAATACTCAACAGGGAAAGGATAGTCTCTTCAATAAATGTTAGTGGGAAAACTGGATAACTGCATGCAGAGAAGTGAAATTGCACCCTTATCTTACACCACTCACAAAAATTGACTCAAAATGGATTAGACTTAAACATAAGAACTGCAAACATAAAGCTCCTAGAAGAAAACATAGGGAAAAAGCTCTGTGACACTGGTCTTGGCAATCATTATTTTTGAAATGACAGCAAAAGCACGAGTGACAAAGATAAATAAGTGGAACTACATCAAACTTAAAAGCTTCTGTGCAGCAAAAAAAACAGTAAAAACAATTGAAAATATCGGCAGAAGACCTGAATAGGCATTTTTCCTAGAGAGACATACAAATGGCCAACATGTTCACGAAAAGGTGCTCAACACTACTTTTAACCAGGGAAAATGCAAATCAAACCCACAATGAGTTATCATCTTGCACTTTTTAGAATGGCTATCATCAAAAAGAGAAGAGATAATAAGTGTTGGTGATGACATGGAGAAACGAGAACCCTTGTGTACTGTTGGTGAGAATGTACACTGGTACAGGCAATATGGAAAACAGTATGGAAGTTCCTCAAAAAATTACAAATAGGACTACCATACAATCCAGAAATTCCACATCTGGGTATATATACAAAGGCAATTAAATGGATATTGAAAATATATCTGCACTCCCTTGTTTACTGCAGCATTGTTCACAATAACCAAGACACAGAAACAACCTAAATGTCCCTCAACGGATGAGTGGATAAAGAAGAGGCTGTGTGTGTATGTAACTACATACAATGGAATATTCTTCAACCATGAGGAGAAGGAAATCCTGCCATTTGTGGCATTTGGATGGACCTTGAAAGCATTATGTTAAATGAAATAAGTGAGACAGAGGAAGACAGATAGTACTTAATACCACTTATATGTGGATCTTAAAAAGCTGATCTTATAGAAATAGAATACAATGGTGGTTACCAGGGGCTGAGGGGTAAGGGAATTGGGGAGATGTTGGTCAAAAGGTACACATTTCCAGTTATAAGATGAATAAGTTCTGGGTACCTAACGCACAACATTGTGATTATAGTTAACAGTACTGTATTGCTTTATTAAAAATCACTAAGAGAGTAGAGTTTATTCTCACAACAAAAAAGAAATGGTAATTATCTGATGTGATGGAGGTGTTAGCCAACACTATGGTGGTAATCATATTGCAATATATAAGTGTATCAAAAACACATTGTGCATCTTAATTTACACAATGTTGTATGTCAATTATATCTCATTAAAGTTGAAAATCAATAAAAAAGAAACATAATATCAACAGAAAACAAGGTCATAGGAATAAATATTAAAAAAAGATGTGCAGGACAATTATGAGACATTAATGAACATCATTAAAGACAGTCAAAGACCTGATAAAAGGAGAGTATGCCACATTCATGACAGGAATATTCAATACTGTAAGGATGACAATGTTAGCTTAATGCAATTTCACTTAAAATACCTGTGAAGTTTTCATGAAACTTGACAAGGTAATTCTCAGTGAAGCTCATATGGCAGAGCATAGCACATGAACAGCTAAGGAAATTTTGAAGAAAAACAAGGCAGGGGAAGATATCTATTAGGTATTTCTTACACAAATTTTGTGACGAAAGACAGTGTGGATCGGTACAGGGATATACAAATTATCTATGCTTAAAAGGCTTTTTTCCCCTGAAAAACCGTCTGCTCACTGACTTCTTAAATTTTCTACTTTTCCTTTTTTTTCCATTTTAATTTTGTATTATAACTCTTTCCTCATGCACTCCTGTATTCATTCATTCAACAAATACTTATTGAGTTACTTATTGTGCAAAGGTCTATACCAAGTGCTATGGATTCAATTTAGTCTCTGTTTATTAAGTCCAACATCTGGGCTTCCTCAGAGTCTGTTTCTACTGATTGCTTTTTTTTTTTTTTTTTTTACTGTTTATGGGTCATACTTTATTTCATTAAATGTCTTACAATGTTTTGTTCAAAATTGTGTTAAGGGGGGGATCAAGATGGCAGAGGAGCAGGAAGTGGAGCTTACTGCCTCCGACAAATACATAAAAAATACATCTACAAGTGGAATGATTTGTACAGAACATCTACTGAACGCTGGCAGAAGACCTCAAACTTCCAAAAGGGCAAGAAAACCTCCACGTAACTGGGTAGGACAAAAGAAAAAAGAAAAAGAGCGAAAGGAATCGGGACAGGACCTGTGCCCCAGGGATGGAGCTGTGAAGGAGGACAGGTTCCTGCACCCTGGGAAGTCCCCTCACCGGTGGGGAGATCAGCCTGGATGGAGAAGTGGCTTTGGAGCCTCAGAGGAGAGCGCAGCAACCAGTCTGCAGTAGGCAAAATGAAGAATGACATGCAGAAATGGTTGGTACTGCCACCCTGTGCTCCTCAGCCTCAGACGCTCAACCATTGGTGCAGGCAGGAGCTGGGTGCTGAAGCTCAGGCTTTGGAGCTCAGACTTGGGAGAGGACCACAGTTGGCTGTATGGACACAGCCTGAAGAGGCTGGAGTGTGGCAACTAAGGGTACATTCAGAAGAAGCTAGGGCCCGCCACAGAGGCAAGGCTCCATTGGGGGTGCGAGGGAGAGGGGTGGGAGTGGGACCTCCATAGGAGCCTCTTTCTCTGTGTGCACTCTCAGGCAACAGGACACCATCTACATGAGCTCCGGGGGTGGGTGCGAGCCATCAGTGCCATCCTGGGTTCCAGAGATGGGCATATGCTGCTGCCACCACTAAGAGTCCTGCAAGTAGGTGCCAATCACTACCCCCACTGTCCCATGAGTGCATGGACCGCTGCTGCTGCTATGAGACCCACAAGAAGACGCTAGTCACTGCCCTCACTGTCCTGGGAGTGTGTGAGCTGCCACCACCAAGAGACATGAGAACAGGCGCCAATCACTGCTCCTGCTGTTGTGGGAGTGTGCAGGCAGCCGCCTCCACTAAGAGATGTGGGCACAGGTGCAGGTTGCTGTACCCGCCATCCTGGGAGCATGCACAGGCCGCCACACCTGTACACCCCTATTTCAAGGGGATAACAGCCAGCACATGCTGAGGAAAGAGGCATAAAGCATCCAAACTAAAAGCAGCCCCTTGATTGTGGACAAGATGGCAAAGTAGAAGAAGTTGAGCTCACCCCCTCATGAAAACACCAAAATCACAACTAACTGCTAAACAACCACCGACAAAAAAGATTGGAACCTACCAAAAAAGATATTTTACATCCAAAGACAAAGAAGAAACCACAACCAGATGGTAGGAGGGGCACTTTCATGATATAATCAAATCCCATACCCACCGAGTGGGCGACCCACAAACTGGAAAATATATCACAGAGGTTCTCCCACAGGAGTGAGTTCTGAGCCACATCCCCATTTAGGCTAGAGCATTTGGCTTTGAAGGCCAGCGGGCCTTGAATGCAGGAGCTCCGCAGGACTGGGGGAAACAGAGACTCCACTCTTGGAAGGCGCACACAAGGTTTCACATGCACTGGGACCCACACAAAGCAGGAGCCAGGGCTAAACTCACCTGCAGGTCTTGGAGAGTGTCCTGGGGAAGCAGGGGTCAGCTGTGGCTCACTGTGGGGGCAAGAACACTGGTGACGGAGGTCCCAGGAAATACTGATGGGTGTGAGCGCTCCTGGAGGTCGCCATTTTGGCACCAAGACCTGGCCCCATCCAACAGCCTGCAGCTCCGGTGCTGGGACACCTCAGGCCAAACAACCAGCAGGGTGGGAACACAGCCCCACCCATCAGCAGACAGGCTGCCTAAGTTGTACTGAGCTCACAGCCACCTCTAAACACACCCCTTGACATGACCATGACCACCAGAGGGACAAGACCCAGCTCCACCTACCAGTGGGCAGGCATCGGTCCCTCCCACTAGGAAGCCTGCACAAGCCCCTGAACCAACCTCACCCAACAGGAGGCAAACACCAGAAGCAATAGGAACTACAACTCTGCAGCCAGTGGAAAGGAAACCACAAACACAGAAAGTTAGACAAAATGAAACGACAGAGACATTGTCCAGACAAATGTCTATGGTCCAGACAAAGGAACTAGATAAAACCCCAGAAGAACAATTAAGTGAAGTGGAGATAGGCAGTCTACCTGAAAAAGAATTCCGAGTAATGATAGTAAACATGATCCAAGATCTCGGAAAAAGAATGGAGGTACAAACCAAGAAGATACAAGATATGTTTAACAAAGAGCTAGAAGACTTAACAAACAGAGATGAACAATATAATAACCGAAATGAAAAATATACTACAGGGAATCAACAGCAGAATAAACGAGGCAGAAAAACGAATAAGTGAGTTGGAAGACAGAGTGGTGGAAATCACTGCTGCAGAACAGAATAAAGAAAAAGGAATGAAAAAAAAGATGAGGACAGTCTCAGAGACCTCTGGGATAACATTAAACACACCAACATTTGCATTACAGGCGTCCCAGAAGGAGAAGACAGAGAGAAAGGGCCTGAGAAAATATTTGAAGAGATTACAGCTGAAAACTCCCCTAACATGGGAAAGGAAAGACTCACTCAAGTCCAGGAAGTGCAGAGTCCCAGGCAAGATAAACTCAAGGAGGAACATTCTAAGACATATTAATCAAACTAAAAAATATTAAAGACAAAGAGAAAATATTAAAAGCAACAAGGCAGAAGCAACAAACAACATACAACGGAATCCCCATTAGGATATCAGCTGATTTTTCAGTGGGAACTCAGTAGGCCAGAAGGGAGTGGCACCATATATTTGAAGTGATGAAAAGGAAAAACCTACAACCGAGAATACTTTACCCAGTGAGGCTTTCATTCAGATTTGACAGAAATTAAAAGCTTCATAGACAAGCAAAAGCTAAGAGAATTCAGCATCACCAAACCAGCCTTACAACAAATGCTAAAGGAACTTCTCTAGGTGGAAAAGAAAAGGCCACAATCAGAAACAAGAAAATTATGAATGGGAAAGCTAAAGGTAGGAAAGACTCCACACACAAATATGATATCAAAACCAGCAATCGTGAGAAGAGGACAGTACAAATGCAGGATATTGGAAATGCCTTTGAAATTAAGAGAGCAGCAACTTGAAATAATCTTGTATATATGTAGACTGCTTTATCAAAACTTCATGGGAACTGCACACCAAAAATCTACAACAGATACAAACACAAAAAAGAAAAAGTCCAAACACAATACTAGAAATAGTCATCAAATCCCAAGAGAAGAGAACAAAAGAGGAAGCAAAGAAAAAGGACCTACAAAAACAAATCCAAAATTAACAAAATGGCAATAAGAACATACATATGGATAATTACCTAAAATATAAATGGATCAAATGCTCCAACCAAGAGACACAGGCTTGCTGAATGGATACAAAAACAAGACCCGAATATATGCTGTCTAACAGAGACCCACTTCAGATCTAGGGACACATACAGATTGAAAGTGAGGGGATGGAAAAAGATACTCCATGCAAGTGTAAATCAAAAGAAATCAGGAGTAGCAATACTCATATCAGACAAAATAGACTTTAAAATAAAGACTGTTACAAGGGACAAGGAAGGACACTACAAAATGATCAAGAGATCAATACAAGAAGCAAATATAACAATTGTAAATATATATGCACCCAAAATAGGAGCACCTCAATATATAAGGCAAATGCTAACAGCCATGAAAGGAGAAATCAACAGTAACACAATAATAGTAGAGTACTTTAACACCCACTGACATCAATGGACAGCTCTTCCAGACAGAAAATCAACAGGGAACATATTAGATCAGATGGACTTAATTGATATTTCTAGAACATTCCATCCAAAAGCAACAGAATACACATTCTTCTTAAGTGCAAATGGAACATTCTCCAGGATAGATCACATGCTGAGCCACAAAGTGAGCCTCGGTAAATTTAAGTAAATTGAAATCACATCAAGCATCTTTTCCAACCACAGCACTATGTGATTAGAAATCAACTACAAGCAAAAAAGAAAAAAACACAAGCACATGGAGGTCAAACAATATGTTACTAAACAACCAATGGATCACTGAATAAATCAAAGAGGAAACTAAAAAATACCTAGAGACAAATGACAATGAAAACATGACAATCCAAAACTATGGGATGCAGCAAAAACAGTTCTAAGAGGGAAGTTTATAGCAATACAATCTTACATCAGGAAAGAAGAAAAATCCCCAATAAATAACCTAACCTTACACCTAAAGTAACTAGAGAAAGAAGAACAAACAAAACACAAAGTTAGTAGAAGGAAAGAAATCATTAAAGATCAGAGCAGAAATAAATGAAATAGAGAAGAAAAAAACAATAGAAAAGATCAATGAAACTAAAAAGCTGGTTCTTTGAAGAGATAAACAAAATTGACTCATGAAGAAAAAAAGGGAGGGCTCAAATCAATAAAATCAGAAATGAAAAAGAAGTTACAACAGACACCACAGAAATACAAAGGACCATAAGAGACTACAAGCAACTATACATCAACAAAATGGACAACCTAGAAGAAATGGACAAATTCTTAGAAAGGTACAACCTTCCAAGACTGAACCAGGAGGAAATAGAAAATATGAACAAACCGATTACAAGTACTGAAATTGAAACTGTGATTTAAAAACTTCCAACAAACAAAAGTCCAGGATCAGATGGCTTCTCAGGCAAATTCTATCAAACATTTAGAGAAGAGTTAACATTGCAGAGGAAGGAACACTCCCAAACTCATTCTATGAGGCCACTGCCACCCTGATACTGAAACCAAAGATACCACAAAAAAAGAAAATTACAGGCCAATATCACTGATGAACATAGATGCAAAAATCCTCAACAAAATACTAACAAACCAAATCCTAACTGAATACATTAAAAGGATCATACACCATGATCAAGTGGGATTTATCCCAGGGATGCAAGGATTCTTCAATATCCGTAAATCAATAAATATGATACACCACATTAACAAATTGAAGAATAAAATCCGTATGCAGAAAAAGCTTTTGATAAAATTCAACAACGATTTATGATAAGAACTCTCCGGAAAGTGGGCATAGAGGGAACTTACCTCAACATAAAAAAAGCCATATATGAAAAACCCAGAGCTAACATCATTCTCCATGGTGAAAAACTGAAACAGGAACAAGACAAAGATATCCACTCTGACCACTTTTATTCAACATAGTTTTGGAAGTCCTAGACACAGCAATCAGAGAAGAAAAAGAAACAAAAGGAATCCAAATTGGGAAAGAAGAATAAGACTGCCACTCTTTGCAGATAACATGATAGTACACATAGAAAGTCCTAATATGTTACCAGAAAACTACTAGAGCTCATCAATAAATTCGGTAAAGTTTCAGGATACAAAATTAATACACAGAAACCTTGTGCATTTGGGGTTAATATATACACCACTATATATAAAATATGTAATCAACAAGGATGTACTGTATAGCACAGGGAACTCTACTCAATATTCTGTAATAACCTATATGGGAAAAGAATTTGAAAAAGAATGGATATATGTATGTTTATAATTGAATCACTTTCCTGTACACCTGAAACTAACACAACATTGTAAATCAACTATACTCCAATATAAAATAAAAATTAAATTTAA
Organism: Eschrichtius robustus; assembly: GCF_028021215.1. Lineage (NCBI taxonomy): Eukaryota > Metazoa > Chordata > Mammalia > Artiodactyla > Eschrichtiidae > Eschrichtius > Eschrichtius robustus. Next base: position 54,163,321 of record NC_090838.1, read on the forward strand.
TTAAAAAAACAAAATTTTGATGAAAAACTGCATTTAAGTAATATGTTTAAATATTATAAATATTTAATAAATGTGTAAATGTTAAATATATTATTTAATATATTTAAATATAATGTGGCAACTCTGTAAATCACTCTTCTCCAAGGTTTGTTGTTGCTATTTGTTGCTTGTTTGGTAACTTTTGAACTCATTCTGTAAAGTCTATATTCCTTGTTGTGTGCAGCCACTGAAATCTCTTTTCAGTTACCTAAACAGTCATCGACAGATTGGATAAAGATTTTTAATCCTAGAACCAGTATATCTTGGAATCTTTTTGGGTGGGGGTTCTGTATGTGTGTCAGGGAACCCCTTGAATGCTCAACTAGGCATTTTACAACTCAGCTTTAGCCTCCACTGCTTGCATGCATAGAGCCTCCAGATCAGCCAGAGGTGAGAATTTAGGTGACCATCTCAGATATTTCCTAAGAATGCACACAGTCCTGGGCATGCACACAGTAGTATACACAGTCCCAGAAAGATTTTCGAGCTTTTCAAATCTCCTATGGATATCTTATTCTCCAGAATTTCCTTTTTAGCTTTTTGGTTGGCTTATTGTTTGCTCCAGCAGTTATTTTACCTTCTCAGGCAGCCAAAATCTTAAACAACTGCCTCTAATAGTTTTCCACAAAGCACCCTGGGGAAAAGGCTTTTTCACAAAGAGTGAGCTTCCAGTCAGGTCAAATAAAGACAGGCTTACACAAGAGGTCTTCCAAGGAACCATGAGTCAAATAATGATAGTTATCTGGGATTGGGACTTTGAAGGACCTCCAATCCTGTTCTTTACTCTCTGCTGGCTCCTGGAGCTGTTGATTTTCACCAGGATTATGGGCTGTGGTTTTCAAGCCTACTGTGGAGCTGGGTGGTGGGGCAGATGGGAAAAGGGCAAGTTAAAACACTACGAAGAACTTCCCCGGTAGTCCAGTATGTAAGACTCCACGCTCCCAATGCAGGGAGCCTGGGTTCAATCCCTGGTCGGAGAACTAGATCCCACATGCATGCTGCAACTAGGAGTTCCCATGCCACAACTAAGAAGTCCACCTGCCACAACTAAACAGGCCGCAACAAGATCCCACATGCTGCAACTAAGACCCAGTGCAGCCAAAATAAATAAATAAATAAATATTAAAAGAACCCCAACAACACTATAGAACTTTCTGTTCTTACATGAAATTCAGTTGTTTTTCTTGAAACCCTCCCCAGATTGCTGCATTTGGTTAATTTACAGAAGTCTGATAAAGACAAAGCAATAAAGGAAACTGAGAAGGAATGGCTGGAAAAATGTTAGGAAGAAAATCATGCAAGAATGATGTCAGAGAAATCACGAGAAGACAATTTCAACATGGAGGGAGTAGTGAATAATATTTAACTACTGTTGTAAAGGTTATGTGAGTTGAGGACTTAAAAATGCCTACTCAATTTACTATCATGGTGGGGTAGGGAGAGGGGAGTCACTGTAACATTGTGAAAACTGTTTTGGTGGAATAATTTGATAGCAGCCAGATAGGCATGGTTTGAGGAGTGAGTGAATGGGTAGTGGAACAGCTCTATGTGTTTGTTTCCCCAAGGTTCTGTATCCTTTATTTCTCATTCCTCATTTCTTTCCTTGGAAGTCTCTTCAGCTCAAATCCTGATATACGGTGCTGATCCTTCCCTTGTCTTAGATATTCAAATGATTGTGGGACAGCTTGTCTTCTAAGAGCCTTGAATCAGAATACCTGAAAGTACACCTATTTTCTTTCTTTTAAAGGTGATCTTGCTGGCCTGCAGGATGGAGTCATGTTTGGTTCTTTCCTTTACGTCTGAAGTAGATGTCTATAGGATTATCTGCCTAATACCCTTGTCCTAAAAACTGACCCCCATATCATATCCAATTGTGGGAGCCTTTTTCTTGAAGCTATGTGACCCAGCCCTCTGGCCATAGTTGATGGGAACAACTTGGGTAAGGAAACCAGCTGAATCAAAGTCCTTCTCTGGAAATTCTGGAACAAGAATGAGAATCATTTTTCCCTCTGCATGCCTCAACTAAAGGATGCAAAGTTTGAGTCCTACTGGCAAACTTGCTTACTGCCTTAAAAACTTGAAAAGATAAAAATGGTGTTTGGAGAAAGAAAATATTGAAGAAAGTCCAAACAGCTTTTAAGTTTCTGGTTCCAGCTATGTCTCACATACACCTGTATTCCTATCCTTTGGTACTAGCATATATCCCATGATCCCAATGACATTCCTATTTTTACTTTAGCTCTTTTGAGACGGGTGTCTTTCACTTATCCTCATCCACATAAACTCACTGGTCAAGTCCTATCTACAACCTCTTTGCTCTGTGCAGACTTGACTGGAGAGTTTATTCCATTATATTTAAAATAACTACTGATAGGGAAGGACTTTTCCCATTTTGTTATTTAATTTCTGTATGTCTTAAAGCCTTTTTCCCTCTTATAGCTTTTTTCCTCCTAATTTCCTCCATTACTGCCTTCTTTTGTGTTTAGTTGATATTTTGTAGTGAAACGTCTGAATTTCCATTGTGTATATTCTATAGTTATTTTCTTTGTAGTTACTATGGGGATTACATATAACATCCTAAATTATAATAATCTGATTTGAATGGATACCAAGTTAACTTAAATTGCATACAAAACTCTACTCCTATAAGTTGTGTTCCTGTCCCCCAACTTTATGTTATTGAGGTCACAAATTACATCTTTATATACTGTGTACCTACTAACAGATTTATAATTATTTTCTATGCATTTGTCTTTTAATTCCTGTTGAAAATAAAAAGTGTAGTAAAATATTATAATAATAATTGTTTTTATATTTGTCCATGTATTAATCTTTATTGGAGATCTTTACATTCTTCATATGGGTTCAAGTTGCTATCTAGGATCCTTTCATTTCAACCTGTAGGACTCCCTTTAGCATTACTTTTAGGGAAGGTAATGAACTCCCTCAGCTTTTATTTAGCTAGGAATGTCTAAATTTCTGCCTCATTTTTGAGGGAAAGTTTTGCTGGATATAGAATTCTCCATTGACATTCTTTTTTGTTTCAGCACTTTAAATATGTCATTTTATTGCCTCAGGCCTCCAAGGTTTCTTCTACTAGAAGCTTGCTGATAATATTATTGAGGATACCTTGTATATGATAAGTTGCTTTTCTCTTGCTGCTTTCAAGATGCTTTTTTCAAGCTGAAAAGCTTTTGATAGTTTGATTATAATTTGTCCTAGCATGGGTCTCTCCCCTGGTTGATTGTATTTGGAGTTCACTGAGGTTGGATTTGTAGATCCATCTCTTTCCTCAAATTTGGGAAGTTTCCGGTCATTATTTTTTCAAATAGTCTCTCTGTCTCTTTCTCACTTATCCTTCTGAGACTTCCATAGTTGTTGGTATGCTTGAGAGTGTCCCATAAGTCCTTTAGGCCCATTTCACTTAATCTTTTTTCCTTTTGCTCCTCAGACTCAATGATTTTAAATGTTGTATCTTAAAGTTTGCTGATTCTTTTTTTCTGTCTGCTAAATGTAAGTGGGAGCCACCCTAGTTTTCTGGAACAAAAGTGGAGTAGAACATTTATCTAAGGTGTTCACCTCTTGATAGTTACTGTTGTTATTAAATGGATCTTTGACAAGAGATAGTAATCAAAGCCAAAGGATAAGGCCTGAAAAAAAAGCTGAGAAATGGGGAGTAACAGGGTTTCAGTGAAAAAAAGGTATTTACTAGAAATGAGGCAGGGCTCAAAGGGGGAACACCAAGCTCTTTGGCTAGGAATTATCAGCTGGCCTAGGTAACCTGATCAGAATATACACAGGGCACAGGACGCATTTTGGTGAATAGTGGAGTTTCTTCATTTTTCTGAAATTTCGTGGTAATCTCTTCATATTCCTTTCACTCTTAGTAAATTTAAATAGCTTTAAAATGCAAAAATTGCCTCCATTATATCTGAAACCCTGGTGGAAAAGGCAGGGTACATGACAACTAAGGAAAATTCTGATAAAATTTGCTATGAATTAACCTCCTACTGTGTTTCCTAAGTGGCAAGAGGGATGGGGATGGAGGATGTTTGTGTCCCCATGATGTAACACCGCAATTCCTATTAATATGGTATGGTTTCATTATTTAGTTATAAGTGACTTATCACAAATATAAACTGTACCTACCTCAAAGAATTATGGTGAGGCTTAAATTAGTAAATGTAGGTTAACTTAGAATAGTGCATGGCCCACAGTAAGCATTCAGTAAATATTAGCTATTATTGTTTTTATTGGGATGCACATCACTATCCTTAGCAAGTAACAATATACATTGATAGGTCAACTGAAGTTACTCTTATCTAATATATTAATATTGAATATCCTTTATCCATTAGGAATGAAGATTTGAAAGTGGTCTATGCATCTTTTGGGTTTGATCAGTTTGGAACTTTTTCAGGGTGGGGGAGGGAGAACAAAATCATCTTTCTGGTAAACAACTGTCAGCTTTGGTATTCAGCTTTAGAGCTACCCTGGTAGTATGGCTTTGAGTCCTTCAGTACCAACTGGAAGACTGGGATCTCTGGTGGTGATGTTAGAGAGAAGCTGACAATTGTTCCTTTTGGCTGCCAACATTACAAAAACAAAGCACAAGGGCTTCCCTGGTGGCGCAGTGGTTGAGAATCTGCCTGCCAGTGCAGGGAACACGGGTTCGAGCCCTGGTCTGGGAAGATCCCACATGCCGTGGAGCAACTAGGCCTGTGAGCCACAACTACTGAGCCTGCGCGTCTGGAGCCTGTGCTCCGCAACAAGAGAGGCCACGACAGTGAGAGGCCCGCACACCGCGATGAAGAGTGGCCCCCGCTTGCCGCAACTAGAGAAAGCCCTCGCACAGAAACGAAGACCCAACACAGCCAAAATAAATAAATAAATTAAAATAAAAAAAAAACAAAGCACAAGATGATCCATCAATGGATAATCAATGTTATAATATTTTCAAGCAACTTACCAAGTGGAAACCTTACTGAAACCTCTCTGTTTTATAGGAGTTCCATGAAGAAATAAATTCTATTACAATTTCTGAGGGTCCTCTGCCTAATTTAGGAATAGGATATACCAGGAACAATAGAAATTGGGATGCCCAGAGATCAGTACTTTCAGAGTTAGTCACATCAGGATAAATTGAGTTTAGAAAAAGGAAACTCATGCTGATATTATAGTTTTTAAAGACATCATTTTTCTATATTATAAAGTTTTGAATGGACTTTTAGATTCAGTTTAGGCTTTTGATTTATCTTCTTTGGAAGACTCACAGTAAAATGAATCTAGTGGCTTCTAAACTAAAAAAAAAATCACCCATCAAACCTAAATTTCATGTGAAGTACTTTGTCTGATATAGGAGGGAATTCTTCTGAGATGTGACACGTCTATGTATAAAAATAAAGGATTATATAAGTTCCTGTGTTGGTTAATTTTAATAATAGCACTAATAATAATAAACTGTTTTCCTTAAAATCTTATGAAAAGAACAATGACTTTTTAACTTTTTGGTAAGTAGTTATTAATTACTGATTATTAATTTGCATATTAACACAATTCCAAGCTAAATATCCATACTGTACTATTTACCCAGGCTTAATTCTTGTTTTTTCTAAAAAAAGACACTGTCTTCACAAAGAAAGTAATTCAAATTAACCAGCCATGCCCTACAAATGTAAATAGAAGTGATACTGAATAAGTATTGATTAAAATAAAAAGCACTTTAAAAAAACAGCATTAAATCTTACCAACTCCAGAGGTTATTGATTCTGCATCAATGTCACTAGCTCTCTTTCTTGCCACTTCAGCTAGTGCCAATTCGCCCTTATCTAGTGCAAGGTAATGGATGTCCTTTGGAAATAAAGCAAAATAAAAGATTAATCCAAAATGTATCTTAGTCAAGTTACAAAGGAGATTTTGAAAGAAAGAACTTACTGTTCTTTCAAAACAGTAACAAAAATAGATTACAAAACAGACATGGCTGATGAATATTCTTTTTTGTATTTTAATTTTCTCAGTTTTCTAGTACAAGCAAATTTTCTTGAATTGGAAATCATAGCTACAACTAGTGGCAATTATTTAAATAAATTATTTTAAGTCTTTAGGCAAAAAGACAAGCTTTTAAATCCAATGTTTGATATACTTAGTTTTGTCAGGGAATAAAAATCTTAGTGGCTATTTTCTTTAATGAAATTTTACTATCTGAGATAGCTTCTTCAAAATTCAATTGTTCATTATGATAAGCATTTTATAAGGAATATTATTACACAAATTTGTCTCTGATATTTATGTGTCTGGCACATATTACTTTGTTAATATTATTAACACTACTATTATCTTGAACTCATTCAGTCAACAAATAATCAGTGCCTATTAAGTTGTGAAAAGAGAGATCAATTACAATACCATTTCTCAACAAGCTTTCAGCCCAGTAGGGAGAAAGACAACTGTAAACAACAGTTAGTAACATAGTGTAATAGGTTTTATGGCAGAGTTAAGAATGGTGTAGAACCAAAGAGGAGGAAATGATCCTTGATCTGCATCTTGAAGGATAAATAAGAGTTATAGTAGAAGGGAAAACGGAGAAAAGGCAACAGAAAATGAATGATATCTGGTACACATATGTAGAGAAGCTTGAGAAAACACAGTTCTATCAGGCAATGACAGGTCTTTCAATATGGAAGGAATGTTGGATGTGTGGGAAAATGCAGTGGAAAATAATTCTAAAGAAGTAGACAGAGCCACAAAAAAGGACTTTGAACTCTTTTTGGTACACAGGGTGACTGTTGGAATGAGAATTTTATTGCAATAAAAATGAAAGAAGAACATGAACAACAAGTTTTCAATGATGAAATATAAATGGCCTATAATCATGAAAAGGTATTTCACTGTCCTAATGTTCAAAGTTGAAAAAATGTAATTTCAAACTGGACAAATTTTTTAAAGTTCTTACTTACTGGTTGCAAAGTTTGGGGGAAAACAGGCACTTATTACATTTACTGCGAATACAGACTTTACAGAGCAGGGGTCAGTAAACTATGGCCTATAGGCCAAATATAGCCTGCCTTTTTGTACAGCCCTTGAGTAAAGAATGGTGTTTATCTAGCATAATGCCCTCCAGGTCCATTCATGTTGCTGCAAATGGCAAAATTTCACTCTTACTTATGGCTGAGTAGTATTCCATTGTGTGTGTGTGTGTGTGTGTGTGTATACCACAATCTTTTTTTATGACTTTTTTTTTTTTTTTTTTTGGCTGCATTGGGTCTTCGCTGCTGCGCGTGGGATTTCTCTAGTTGCAGTGAGCGGGGGCTACTCTGCGTTGCAGTGCACCGGCTTCTCATTGCGGTGGCTTCTCTTATTGTGGAGCATGGGCTCTAGGTGCACGGGCTTCAGTAGTTGTGGCTCGAGGGCTCTAGAGCGCAGATCTCAGTAGTTGTGGCACACGGGCTTAGTTGCTCTGCAGCATGTGGGATCTCCCCAGACCAGAGCTCGAACCCATGTCCCCTGCATTGGCAGGCAGATTCTTAACCACTGGACCACCAGGGACGCCTGATATATACCACAATCTTCTTTATCCAGTCATCTGTTGATGGACACTTAGGTTGCTTCCATATCTTGGCAAATGTAAATAATGTTGCTATGAACACTGGGGTGCATGTATCTCTTCGAATTAGTGCTTTTGTTTTTTCACATATACACTCAGGCGTGGAATTGCTGGGTCATATGGTAGTTCTACTTTTAGTTTTTTGAGAAACCTCCATACTGTTTTCCACAGTGGCTGCACCAGTCTACATTCTTACCAACAGTGTATGAAGGTTCCCTTTTTTCTACATCCTCGCCAACATTTGTCATTTGTGTTCTCTTTGATGACAGCCATTCTGACAGGTGTGAGGTGATATCTCCTGGTTTTGGTTTGCATTTCCCTGATGATTAGTGATGATAAGCATCTTTTCATGTGCCTGTTAGCCATCTGCATTTCCTCTTTGGAAAAATGTCTATTCAGTTCTTCTGCCCATTTTGTTGATCAGGTTGTTTGTTTTTTGATGTTTAGTTGTATGAACTATTTATATATTTTGGATATTGACCCCTTATCAGTCATATCATTTGCAAGTATTTTCTCCCATTCAGTAGGTTTTTTTGTTTTGTCATTATGCTAAGTGAAATAAGTCAGACAGAGAAAGACAAGTACTGTATGATATCACTTACATGTGGAATCTAAAAAATACAACAAACTAGTGAATATAACAGAAAAGAAGCAGACTCACAGATATAAAGAGCAAACCAGTGGAGAGGGAAGAAAGAGCATTATAGGCATAAGGGATTAAGAGGTACAAACTATTAGGTATAAATTAAGCTACAAGGATATATTGTATAACACAGGGCATATAGCAAATATTTTATAACTATAAATGGAGTATAACCTTTAAAAATTGTGAATTGCTATATTGTACACCTGTATATATAATACTGTACATCAACTGTACTTCAATTTTAAAAGAAAATGGTGTTTACATTTTTAAATGGTTGGAAGAACTGTGCTCAACCACTCAACTCTGAATGGCTTTGGAATTACCTTATGCTGAAGACTTGAAAGTGTTTCAATCTGAAACTATTATAAGCAAAACAGTACTTATATGTGAAACTTGTATTGTGATAAACTCATTTCAGTGAGAACTAACATTGTTTGACTTGCAAGTAATAGGCTGTGTTATAGGCTGTGTTATACACTTCCTGCACTGTCAAAAGTTAAAAAAAGAAGTGAGATCTCCATTCCTATACAAATTCCCAGCAATATATTTCAGCCCACAGCAGCATTTTTCAACCTTGATACAAGTGCAAAGGTAATGTCCATATTCCAAAGTCTATTTAATGTTGCAATTACGGAACTTTAATAGGAAGTAATTAATTTGCAATGTAGTAACATGTTAAAAGGCAGTCTAGCCTTTAGCTAATAGAACTGTAAAAATGCCTTCTGATTGGTGAATATGTGCAATTAAACCATACGCTCATGGACTGATATCAATATTTGGCAGTACTTATCTATGAGGAAAGAAATTTGCAAAGTTGAAAATACATAAAATCTCATCATAGATCAGTATTCACAGTGAACATTTGCAACAGATTTTGTTAAGGAAAACCACCTTTCAACCCTCATTAAGAGAAATGTTATCCCCCCGCAAAAGAATTCCATTTTTCACATCTGTAGAACTTTATTATGAAAACTGTACTCAATTAATAGATTTTTAATTTTATCAATAAAAATCTATGGAAATTTGTTTTCTCAAGTACCTAAATAATAACCTCAATTTTTCCTTTTGGGCCACAAGCCTATAATATTTGCTATTTGGTCCTTTATGGAAAAAGTTTGATGATTCCATATTTTAATAATACATCAGAATTTAAATTTGCATATATATACTTTTGTAAAATCTTCTTAAGGAAATGATGTGACCAATCTTATGTCCAAGATTGGTGATGACAGCAATACTTATTTTTTCTTTAAGACTATCTTTTTTTTTTTTGGCTGCACCATGCAGCATGTGGAATCCCAGTTCCCCAACCAGGGATTAAACCCAGGCCCTTGGCAGTGAAAGCATGCAGTCCTAACCACTGGAACACCAGGGAATTCCTGACAGCAGTACTTACAATGATAAAAAATCGGAAGCAACTTAAATGTACATCAACTGAAAAAATCATATTGTTTTTCTTTTTTAATCCAAGAGTGGCATGATACTTTCATAACAGATCCTTATATTCAATGAAGAAATTAGCAGTAATTTAAAAATATATATACTCCCGTATTCAGTTTGCTAGTATTTTATTTAATACTTTTGCATTTATGTTTTTTTCCATTGAGGTATAGTTGCTGTACAGTATTATATAAGTGCGTCTGTGTTCTTAAGAAATTCTATCACTTTACTTGCACTTGACTGCTAACAAGCCCTCAACTGGTATCAAGGTTATACTAGCCTTATAAATAAGCTAAGGCAGCTTTTTTTCCTATCTTCTTGTCTCTGGCAAAATTTGTATGTGATTCTTCACTGAAAATAAGCAAAAGATATACAATGCATTTAAGAAGAAATTACCACCCATTACTGAGTGACATAAATGAACACCTGATTAAATACAGATATACACCTGCTTATGGCTGAAAAGACTATATATCATAAAGATATCAATTCTGACCCCAAATAATCTGTAAAATTCAGTGGAATTCCAATCAAAATCCCTTCAAGATTTTTCATGGAACTTGACAAGCTTATCTTAAAATTCATATGTGAAAGTAAATGGTCAAGAATATCTAAGACTTATTCTAGTTAACATTAAGACTATATAATAGCACAAGTATATAGGCATATAAATCAATGAAAAAGAAAGTTACCCATAAAAAATATCAATTTTTTTGTGGGTTACTAATGTTAGTACTTTATGTTTAACAGTGATGTAAGTGTTGGCTATAAGATCTGTGGTCCACAAATTATTTCTGGAACATATTCTCTCTCTCTCATTCTTCCTTAATTCTGTGATTTCTACTCTTAATTTTTTAACTGTTATAGGGAATTTGGGGTCATTAATTTCAAGAAGGTAATAAGGCTTAACAGTTCTTGAGTTGATATTATATCTGTACCATGAAGGTTTTCATTTCTTAATCTTTCTGTGGACCGTCTCACTATTCATATATATGAATGTAGTTTTTAGTAAAATGCAGTAGAGAGTATATTTCTGTAACTCCATACCTCTCAGTTTGAGACAGTTCATGCATGAATCTTTACAGTGTGATAAAAGACATCTAGTATCTAGTATCTATATCACCCCCCCAATTGGCTATCCTCTAGATATATTTATTTTTTAACTTTTAGATAGTTTTAGTGTTGCAATTTAGTTTAAATGTTGGATATATACAGTTAAATATGTTCCTATACCCCTGGGAAATGGTCATATTCTAAATAAGTCAAGAAAGTAAAAGCCACTTGGCTTTATATTTCATTTTCATGTCTTTTACTTGATTAGGACAGCACGTACAAGAATAGAGGACATGCAGTAAAGCTGGTTGAGACTAAGGGTAAGGTACTGTTAAATGATATTATATTAAATACACTGCAAGAGACCACTACTGGGAAAGTCATGCCCTTCTCATCTTGACTTTAAATTTAATTAAATACTTATTAATCAAAAATTATTCCACAAATTATGGAGTGTTTACTACGTGCCAGATACAGAGGTAAATTTACTACAAAGTTTATAAAGCTTAAGCTTTTCTGCCTCTTATTTGTACATATCTTTCCCAGTACCTAATTTTGTACTTGAAATGTTAAATTATTTTTTTTAACTTTCTTTTTTAAATTGAAGTATAGTGGATTTACAATATTATAATATTTTCAGGTGTACAGCATAGTGATTCAGTATTTTTATAGATTATACTCCATTTAAAGTTATTATAAAATAATGTCTATATTTCCCTGTGCTGTATAATATATCCTTGTTGCTTATCTCTTTTATACATAGAAGTTTGTATCTCTTAATCCTATACCCCTATCTTGACCCTCCCACCCTTCTGTCTCCCCACTGGTAACCATTAGTTTGTTTTCTATATCTGTGAGGCTTATCCTGTTTTGTTATATATATTTGTTTGTTTTATTTTCTAGATTCCATATCTAAGTGATAATATACAGTATTTGTCTTTCTATGACTTATTTCACTAAGCGTAATATTCTCTAGGTCAATTAAATTATTTTCCTTCAGAAGTATAAGTTTCAAGCCCCGTAAAACATGTATCTACCCCCTGATGCCCATCCATCAAGGTTTTCACATACTAGTGAACTGTGTTACCGTACCATGTTTAGATGTTTAGAATCATGTGTCTCGGAGGCACATGGCACAAGGAGACACTAAGTTGTACAGTCCTTTTTTGTTTCCTTGGTCTCTTTTTGGAGACTTATCGTATAAGATTAAAATGGCATGTAATGGGTCTAAAGAGATAACATAGATGACAATAGATTTGAAAAGTGTCATATTGATAAATCCCAACCTTTACTGCCACCCATTCAGGATTACCTAGTTAGTGAATGGTTTTATTATAAAAGTGTTACTAATGTGGAAGCAAGTTTTCAGAAAAATATTCAGAAGAATGAACTATTTAGTTTCTGTCATTCTCAGTGACAATTTTTAATTTACCGTTTGCCAAACTGACTTATATTAGTAACATCTTTTAGCACTATTAAGTGAAATTGGCTTCCACTGAACAAAAGATGACAAACACTGATAGTCTTTGGCTATGATCCACGTTTAAAAATTTACACATATCCTCTCTGTATCATCTAAGATCTGGAATAAAAGACTTGTTATTACTGGGAGCTCATTACCTTTCACAGGTGATATTTAATGTACTACTATAATGAATATGCAGATTTACAACAAAAAGCATTTAAAGCTAAGGAGTTCCCTGGTGGTCCAGTGGTTAGGACTCGATGCTTTCACTGCTGAGGGCCCGGAATCAGTCCCTGGTCGGGGAACTAAGATCCTGCAAACCGTGCAGCACAACCAAAAAAAAAAAAAAACTATTCAAAGCTAAAAAAAAATCCTGAGTAGATTTTCATCTTTAAATCATACTTTGGACTAGTCATTGACAGATAAGTTTAACTATTATAACATATTGATGTTGTTATAACCTTTTCTAATTTTTGTTATGCTTTTGGGGATTAATAGGTTTGTATGAGATAACAGAAGCACTTACAAAGACATGCAACAGCTTCTACACATTTAAGACTACCATGTTCTGGCCCTCCCTGCTATAATATTTTACTTAGTTCAAATCAGTTGATAATATAAAATTTAAATTCATTAAGTACAAGCTTTGCAGCTTTAAGCCTTGTCCAAACCTGCTTTCAGAACATTTAATTTCATGCTGCTTTATTTCAAGTAAAGATAAAGTAAAATGTTGATACACTTCTTTTTGTACTTATTTAAAATAACATTTCTTTTCGTAGGACAAATCTGGTTAATAAGAAATTTTAAGAATTAGGAATAAAATATTTCTGATAATGTGTTGATATTTTAGAAATGTCATATTTGTAGATTTGAGGGAAAAGTAACTTTCAAGATAAGGAAGTCTATAAAATAATTTATCTCGTAGGTACATTTATGTTAATATAAATTTTAGTAATCAGTTCTTAATGTCTACATGAATAACTACATAAATAATCTTTCTTATATAAGAACAATGAATAATTACTTTAAATGTGAAAATATATGCGAACAATTTAGATTTTGTTACCAAATGGAGAATTTACTTGGAATACTTATTTTCATGTTAGAATAAGTTTTAAAGTTTTTAATTCATAAATAAAACCTACTGCTTCTTTTTAGGAGTTATATTTTTGGCTTGTTTGAATTTTGTTCTTGGAGCTACTGGTTTATTTAAATTCTTCTATTTTAGTGAATTCAATTTTTTCAGTTTGTTCACGTTCACTAAGTTTTCATGTTTATTGCACTGTTGTATATATTATTATCATACTTTTTAAAAGTCTTCTGATCATTTTATATACTGCTATATAGAATGATCAGAGTTATTCCCAGGATATTATAACAAAATTAAGTTACTATATACAGAAAACCCTAAAGACTCACAAAACTACTGATAAATGAATTCAGCAAGGTAGCAGGATACAAGATTAACATACAGAAATCAGTAGAGTTTCTTTACACTAACAATGAAATATCAGAACGGAATGTAAATAAACAATCCCTTTTAAAATCGCATCCAAAAAAAAACAACTTAGGAATAAACCTCACCAAGGAGGTGGAAGACTTACTTATATGCTGAGAACTACAAAACATTAGTAAAGGAAATTGAAGATGATTTAAAGAAATGGAAAGATATGCCATGCTCTAAGATTGGAAGAATTAAAATTGTTAAAATGACTATTCTACCCAAAGCAATCTAAAGATTTAATGCGATCCCTATCAAATTACCCATGACATTTATCACAGAACTAGAACAAAGAATCCTAAGATTTATATGGAAACATAAAAGACCCAGAATTGCCAAAGCAATCCTGAGGAAAAATAACCCTCCCAGACTTCAGACAATACTACAAAGCTACAGTAATCAAAACAGTATGATACTGGCACAAAAACAGACATATGGATCAATGGAACAGAAAGAGAACCCAGAAATAGACCCACACACGTATGTTCAATTAATCCTCAAGAAAGGAGGCAAGAATATACAAATGGGAAGACACAGTCTCTTCAGCAAGTGGTTTTGGGAAAGTTGGACAGCTGTATGTAAATCAATGACATTAGAACACACCCTCACACCATACACAAAAATAAACTCAAAGTGGCTTAAAGACTTAAATAAAAGACATGACACCATAAAACTCCTAGAAGAGAACATAGGCACAACATTCTATTACATAAATCATACCAATGTTTTCTTAGGTCAGTCTCCCAAGGCAATAGAAATAAAAGCAAAAATAAACACATGCGACCTAATCAAACTTATAAGCTTTTGCACAGCAAAGGAAACCATAAACAAAACAAAAAGACAACCTACAGACTGGGAGAAAATATTTGCAAATGATGCAACCGACAAGGGCTTAATTTCCAAAATATATAAACAGCTCATACAACTCAATAATGAAAAAGCAAACAACCCAATAAAAAATGGGCAGAAAACATAAATAGACATTTCTCTAAGGAAGACGTACAGATGGCCAACAGGCACATGAAAAGATGCTCATCATCGCTAATTATCAGAGAAATGCAAATCAAAACTGCAATGAGGTACCACCTCACACCAGTCAGAATGGCCATCATTAAAAAGTCTACAAATCATAAATGATGGAGAGGATGTGGAGAAAAGGGAACCCTCTTACACTGTTGGTAGGAATGTAAGTTGGTACAGCCAATATGGAGAACAGTATGGAGGTTCCTTAAAAAACTAAAAATTGAGCTACCATATGATCCAGCAATCCCACTCCTGGGCATATACCCAGACAAAACTATAATTAGGAAATATACATGTGCCCCCTATGTTCACAGCAGCACTATTTACAATAGTCAAGATATGGACATAATCTAAATGTCCATCGATAGATGAATGGATAAAGAAGATGTGGTATGTGTATACGTATGTGTATGTGTATGTGTATATATATACACACACACAATGGAATATTACTCAGCCATGAAAAACAATGAAATAATGCCATTTGCAGCAACATGGATGGATCTGGAGATTATCAAACTAAGTGAAGTAAGTCAGAAAGAGAAAGACAAATACCATATGATACCACTTTATGTGGAATCTAAAATATGACACAAATGAACAAATCTATGAAACAGAAACAGACTTACAGACATAGAGAACAGACTTGTGGTTGCCAAGGGGTGGGGGGGAGGAAAGGATTAAGAGTCTGAGATTAGCAGATTCAAACTATTATATATAGGATGGATAAAGAACAAGGTCCTACTGTATAGCACAGGAAACTATATTCAATATCTTGTGATAAACCATAATGGAAAAGAATATGAATAAGAATATATATATATATGTATAACTGAATCACTTTGCTGTACAGCAGAAATTAACACAACATTGTAAATCAACTATGCTTCAATAAAATTTAAAAAAAAAACATCAAGTTGCCAAACAATGTTTTAATATGCTACTAAAACACTAAAACAGAAGTTCTATTTAAAAACAGGGGTATAGATGAATATATATGCATCTTTAGTTACATATATATACACTATATATATATATATATATATATATATATATATATATATACACACACACACACACACACACTATAAATGAAGGATAAAACCAAAAGTGATGACCTCACTTTTGGTGAGAAGGACTAAGAAAATGTGACCCTAACCAGGAGAAAAAATGGTCACTTGAAACAGACCCAAATGAACTAATGGTTTACAGGAAACACAGGAGACAGAGGAACATATTAATAAGCACTCCAAAGATATGAGGTTGGCACATGTCAAAATATGAGAAACGCTATAGGGCAAATGGCTCAGTTTATTCTACAGCACAACTGCAAAAAAAGTGGGGAAAAGAGAGGTAGCCGGAACTCAGATTAAAATAAACCACTGAGGGACTTCCCTGGTGGCACAGTGGTTAAGAATCCGCCTGCTAGTGCTGGGTACATGGGTTCAATCCCTGGTCCGGGAAGATCCCATATGCCACGGAGCAACTAAGCCCATGTGCCACAACTACTGAAGCCTGCGGGCCTAGAGCCCATGCTCCACAACAAGAGAAGCCACTGCAACAAGAAACCCGCGCACCACAACGAAGAGTAGCCCCAGCTCACCGCAACTAGAGAAAGCCCACACGCAGCAACGAAGACCCAACACAGCCAAAAGATATAAATAAATAAATATAAAAAATTTGAAATAAATACAAAAAAGAAAAAAAATAGACTTTAAACCACTGAGGCACATCAATCAAATGAAATGTTGGACCTGGTTGATCCTGAGATACAACTACCTTTTAGATTTTTAAAAATAAATATTTCTGGAGATAACAGAGAAATATGAACATGAACTGGATTATTTGATGATATTAAGAAACTAAGGGGAGGGACTTCCCTGGTGGTCCAGTGGTTAAGAATCCACCCTGCAATGCAGGGGATGCTGGTTCCATCCCTTGTTGGGGAACTAGGATCCCACATGCCACGGGGCAACTAAGCCTGCGCGCCACAACTAGAGAGTCTGCATGCCGCAACTAGAGAGCCGACGCACTCTGGAGCTTGCACCCCACAACTACAGAGCCCACTCGCTCTGGAGCCCGTGAGCCACAACTACTGAGCCCACGCGCCACAACTAGAGAGAAGCCTGTGTACCATGACAAAAGAGCCCGCGTGCTGCACCTAAGTCCTGATGCAGCCAATAAATAAATAAAATAAGAAACTAAGAGGAATTTCTTTAGATTTGATAATAGTATTGCAATGACGTTTCTTTAAAAAAAAACAAAACTCCTCTTTCAGAGATACATAATGAAGCGTTTAAAGTAAAATAATATGTTGCTTCAAAATAATCCAAAATGGGATGTAGGGTGGTTGGAGATATAAATGAAAACTGTTTGGTCATGTATAGGTACTTGTTGAAGTTAGGTGATTGGTATATGGCAATTCATTATTTTATTCCCTCTGTTTTTTATCCATGATAAAAATAAATAAATTCAAAACAAAATTAATAGTATCATCCTCTCTAAAAACAAATTTCCTTTGCCATAATTATGTCCTTTTCAATCCTAATTTATGTGTGTGTGTGTCTTCTTTTTCTATGCCTTGATGATATTTTCCTAAACTATTATCTTACACGTCTTTTCTAGAAAATGGCTTTGATTTTATTGAGAAATTCTACTTTAAAAAATTTAATTTCTTCTTTTATCTTCATTAATTTCATTTCTCTACATTCTTTGGATTTGTTTGTCTTTGTCCTCTTGAGATGAAAGCACAGGTCATTTATTTTCAATCTTTTAAAAAAAATAATGAATTTAAGGCTATGAAATTTCTTCTGAGTATTACTGCTTTGGCTGCAAGCCACAGACCTTGATATGTAATATTTTCATTGTCATTAAGTTATAAGTTTATAATTTCCACTTTGAGATCACCTTTAGCCGAAGAGTTATTAATAAGTATGTTATTAAATGTGGGGGCACATAATGTTATTTTTTATCAGGGTGATCTTTTTTAAAAAATTTATTTATTTTATTTATTTATTTTTGGCTGTGTTGGGTCTTCATTGCTGTGCACGGGCCTTCTCTAGTTGTGGTGAACGGGGGCTACTCTTTGTTGTGGGGCACAGGCTTCTCATAGCAGTGGCTTCTCTTGTTGTGGAGCATGGGCTCTAGGCACGTGGGCTCAGTAGTTGTGACTTGTGGGCTCTAGAGTGCAGGCCCAGTAGTTGTGGCGCACGGGCTTAGTTGCTCTGTGGCATGTGGGATCTTCCCGAACCAGGCCTCCAACCCGTATTCCCTGCATTGGCAGGTGGATTCTTAACCACTGCGCCACCAGGGAAGTCCTGGGGTGATCTTTTTGTAGTTAATTTTCACTTTTACTGCACAGAAGTCACTGAATATGATTTCTGTGGTAGAAATATTTGGAATATGTTGATATTTCCTTGGTGGCTTAGATATGATCATTATTTAAAATGAGTGTTATTTTATTAATAACATGCATTCTGTTTATTAAACATATCTTCATTAGGTCAGGTTTTCACATTGTTATTAAAATCCTTAATATCCTTACTGTTTTTTTCCTTCTCAGTGTATGGTTTTCAGAGAAGGGTGTGTTAACATCCTGCACTTTGTGGATTTTTCAACTTTTCTTGAAGGTTTTTTTTTTTTAAGAATATATTTTGGAGCTCTGTAGTTAAATGAATAGTGCTATCTCTACTTGATGGATTACTTCTATAATTATCAACTATATTATTATAAAGGATCTCTCTGTATTAGTTATCAATTGCTGCACAACAAATTACCCCCAAAGTTAGTAGCTTAAAACAATAAACATCAATTATATCACAATTTCTGAGGGTCAGGAATCCAAGAAGACTTAACTGGGCAATTCAGACTCAGGGTCTCTCATGAGGTTGCAGAAAAGATGTTGGCCAGAGGGTCAGTCATCTGAAAGTTTGCGTATGAAGGCCCTGCTTCTAGATGGCTCATTCACATGGCTGGCAAATGCAGTTCCTTACCGGCCATTCATAAGACGCATCTGTATCTCACTGCATAGGCCTCTCCATAGGGCTGCTTGAACGTCCTCATGACATGGCAGCTAGCTTCCCCCAGAGCAAGTTATCAGAGAGAAAGGGGCAAAAAGGAAGCCACAACACATTTTATTACCTAGTTTCAGAAGTCATACTTCATAGCTGAAGTGAGTTACCAGGTCCAGATCACATCAAGGGGATGAGAGGGTAAGGCACCACCTTTCGAAAAGAGGAGTATCAAAGAATTTGAGCACATGCTTTAAAAGTACCTCACCTTCTTTTTCCCTTTTAATACTTCTGTCTTCAGATATTTTCTTCTGACAGTTGGTTTTGGAAGCATTTATTTATATATATTTTTATATATTTATATATATTTTATTTATATATATTTTTATTTTTTATATTTATATATATTTTATTTATATATATTTTTGAACCATGTTATTTTGGGTTGGGAGTGTTTTATATATGCAACACATACCTGGATATTTAAAAATCCAATTTTGTGGTCTCTGATTTTCAGTAGGTGAACTTAATTCATTGACATTATAATTACTGATGCTTAGACATTCTTGCCAGCTTATTTTTTACTTTCTATTTGCCATACCCTTATTTATTTCATTTTGATTATTTCCTATTTGTTCTGCAATAATTTATCAAGTCTTCTATTTTGTGTTTTTCTTATTTACTGATTCTAAAGTTACACCATTTGTATTGGTCTGTTAGGGCTGCCATAAGAAAATACCAAAGGCTGGGCACATGAAACAAGAGGAATACTATTTTCTCACAGTTCAGGAGGCTGGAAGTTCAAGAGGAAGCTGCTGACAGGTTTGGTTTCTCCTGAGGCCTCTCTCATTGGCTTGCAGGTGACCACCTTCTTGCTGGATTTGCCGCTGTGCACATGCATCCCTGTTGTCTCTTCCTCTTCTTATAAATACACCAGCCATATTAGATTAGGGCTCCACCTCCATGACCTCACTTAACCTTAACTATATCTTTAAAGGCCTCACTTCCAAATATGGTCACATTAGGGGTTACAGCTTCAACATATCGATTTGGAAAGAGAGGGGGACACAATTCAGTTCATAAAATCACCCTTCCTATTTTTCTGGTGAATATTCTTAAATTCTTAACATACATCAGCTTATTTTTCTAATAGTACCTGGGGTTTATCAGTATTTACTTGCTTTGACTTCTCCACTCACCCACCTTGCTACAACCTGATTATTCACCCTTGCTTTCCCAGGAACATTTTTGTGATTCCTAGTATCCCCTTTCCCAGGGCATGGAGAACTTTTGGTGCTTCTTTCAACTTTGGGAGCCATCTTATCTGGACATTTAGGTTTCTGCTTTCTTTTTTCAATCTTATTTTGTGTGTTTTACAGTTTTCAGTGGATTCCTCAC
The DNA here is from genome assembly GCF_028021215.1 of Eschrichtius robustus. Classification (NCBI taxonomy): domain Eukaryota; kingdom Metazoa; phylum Chordata; class Mammalia; order Artiodactyla; family Eschrichtiidae; genus Eschrichtius; species Eschrichtius robustus. The sequence continues at coordinate 54,183,499 of NC_090838.1, forward strand.
AGCTTCCGGTCTCTTATGTATTCTTGATTTGAATTCCAGTTATAAATTTTAAACACACACACACACACACACACACACATACACACACGTATGTTCCATCATTCATAGAGATGTGGCACAGGAGGGAGAAGCTGATGTATACACTCAATCCAGTGTCTTAAAACAGAAGAGGTACATTTCATTTATAGATTAATTCTTCAGAGCAGAGACTTCTGACTGGGAAAATTTGAACTTGGAAATCCAAGATAGGTTTGAGTCAATAGAGGTCAGAAAATTCTATATTCATAATATTGTATATAATTACAATTATAATGTATATAGTAAATGTCAATTCTTGCTTCAGAAGTTTACAGGTATAAAACTCTTCTAAATAAAAACAGGGCCAAAGAAGCTATTTTATGTCAACTTGATCACCAAGTAAGTGCCTAGGAGTTGGCAGATGTAAGCCATGCTATAGAAATCATGCCAACGGAAGACAAACTACCCAATAGTATCATGCCAAGGGAAGGCACAGATGGCTGGAGAGCAGCAGCTATAGGTCTTTTTATAGCATTATCAAATAGCACACACTTGACATTCCAACTGGTCCTGTGCCAATGGTCAAGGTAATTAGGGATGTCAACATGAGAAAGTTCAGAAGGCACAGTCATCCTCATGCCATCCACATGGGGACAGAGAAGCAATCTTGGGTAGTAACTGACTGTCTTTTATGCCACAGTAATAATTAGGTTGGAGAGGTCACTTGAATTTTGAAAAGCAGAATAAGGTCCCAAAGACACAGAATTAAAAGTATTTCTGTGACCAACAGAAATAGACTTCAAAACCACACAGCTTCTACTTAGAGAAACAATAGTCTAGAGCTGTGACAATAGTGAAAATTTTAAATATTCTCAGTGTTTAGAAAAGTTTCAAGTACAGTACAAAGATCTTTTTTTTCTGACTCATTGGAGAGTAAGTTGCCAACACACTCTTGAATACATTAGTGTTTATTTCCTATAAATTTGGATATTCTCCTACATAACCGCAATCAAATCATGAAATTAACATTGATAACATTACTCCCACTTAATCACTGAAATTTCACCAATTGTTCCAGTAACAATTCACAGCACACAGCACACAGATCCGTTTCTTGATAGATTTAGTTGGTATGTCTCTTTAGTCTCCTTATTTAGTATAAAATAGTTCTTCAGTCTTTTCACTGATGTGAACTTGGAATTTTTGAAGAGTATAGGCTAATTATTAGAATGTCCCTTAATTTGGGTTCAATTGGTATTTCCTCATGATTAGATCCAGATTTTGCACTTTTTTTGCAGGAAAGCCACAGAAGGGCTGTTGTGTTCTTATAACAATATATAAGGTAGCAAATTATTTTTATTTGCTCCATTTTGATCATTTGATTAACATGGTGTGTACCAGCCTTCTCCACTGTAAAGTAACTCTTTTTCCTTTTGTAAATAATACATATTTTGTGGGGAAATATTTTGAGACTATGTAAATAATATCCTGTATTCTCATGAAACTTTCTCTCACAGTTACAGCATTCATTAATGACTGTTGCCTTATTCAACTATTACTATGATGTTTGCCAAATTGTGATTTTTTCATTTTATCATTCCTTTTATATTTATTAAATGGCTTTATTTCTTTATTTATGTACTTACTCGTATCAGTATGGACTCAGGGTGCCTCATTTTATATAATGGATTACAGGCATACTCTGGAGATATTGTGGGTTCAGTTCCAGACCACTGCAATAAAGTGAATATTACAATAAAGCAAGTCACAAGAATGTTTTGGTTTCCTACTGCATATAAAATTTATGTTTACACCATACTGTAGTCTATTGAGTGTGCAGTAGCATTATGTCTTAAAAAACATTGTACATACCTTAATTTTAAAATGCTTTACTGCTAAAAAAAAAAAAAAAATGCTAACCATCATCTGAGTCTTCAGTGAGTTGTGGTAGTAACATCAAAGATTACTGTTCACATATCACCATAACAAATATAATAATAATGAAAAAGTTTGAAACATTGCAAGAATTACCAAAACGTGACACAAAGCCATGAAATGAGCAAATGCTGTTGGAAAAATGGTGTGATAGACTTGCCTGAGGTAGGGTTGCAACAAACTTTTAATTTGTAAAAAATGCAGTATCTGTAAAGCACAATAAAGTGGAAGTGCAATATAATGAGGTATGCCTGTATAATCATCCCATACATTTTGATATGTTCGTTAAAATTCAATTAAAAATATTTCCGAGTTTCTCTTGTGATTTCTTTGATCCATGAGACTTTCAGAGAAGCGCTGTTTAATATGCAAATAGTTGGGAACTGTAGATATATGAATGTTATTGACTTGTAATTTAATTCCTTTGGTGTCATATTTCAGTCTACTAAAGTGTATTGTGCTTTATTTTATGGACCAGCAGATAGTCTATGTTTAGTGAATATTCCACATACATTTGAAAAGAACGTGCATTCTAAAGTTGTTGGATGTGGATTCAAAAACTGTCAGGGTTAAGTTGGTTAAAAGGTTCACTAATCTTTATCGATTTTTTTTTTTTACTACTTGTTCTGTGAATTACTACATTTGTCTATTTCTCTTTTTTGCTGTCAGCTTTTGCTTCATATATTTGAAACTAAGTTATTTTGTACATAAACATTTAGAATTATGTCTTTCTGCTGAACTTTCATTATCACAAGTGTCCTTCTTTGTCTCTGGTAATACTTCCTTTGTCCTGAAGTCTAATTTGTCTGATACCTTACTGTTTGCATGGTACATCTTTTTAATTTCAGTTTATTGTGTCATAATAGCTGAAGTGTTTCTCTTTATACACAGAATATAATTAGGTCTTGCTTTTTATCCAGTTCCACAATCTTGGACTAAAAAAAAAATTCAATCTCTGCTTTTTAATTGTAGTGTGCAGTTAATTTTAATTAAATGTAATTATAAATGTTTGGGTTTAAGTATACCATCTTGCTTATTTGTTTTCTATTTGTTCTCCTGTACTGCCCTCTTTTGGGTTGAGTATTTTTTATGTATTTTTAAATTTCCTCTATTGACTTTTTAAAGTTGCACATCTATTTAAATTTTTAAGAAAATCCTCTCGGCACTACAATATGCAATCTTAATCTATCACAGTCTACTTAGAATTAATATTATACCACTTCAGGTAAAAGGTACGAACGTTACAGCAGTATAATTTCATTTACCCCAACCCCCGTGATGTTAGTGTCATTCATTTCATATCTACATATGTTATAAACACCACAATGTATTGTTGGTATTTTTCCTCTAAACAGTTATCTTTTAAAGAAATTTTGGCATGAGGAAAAAATACTTTTATTATTAATCCACGTTTACCATTTCCAAAGCTCTTTATTGTTTTATGTATATCCACATTTGGCATCATATTTGTTCTGCCTGAAGAATATCCTTTAATTTTTCTTACGGTGCAGGTCTGTTTGTGCTGAGTTGTCTCAGCTTTCATTTATTCAAAAGTGTCTTTATTTCATTCTCATTTTATGGTAATTTTCACTAGATATAAAATTTTGTGTTGAGAGTTTTGATTTTTTCAGTACATTAAATATGTTGTTCCATTATTTTTTGGCATCATTGCTTCTGATGAGAAGTCAGTGATAGTTCCTATTAGTTGCTGATCCTTTTATGTAATTTTTTTTTCTGGGTATTTTAAAGATTTTTCTCTTCATCATTGGTTTCAATAGTCTGGATATGCTGTGCCAAGATGTTGTGTGCCTGGGTAAAGCTTTCTTCTATCTGGAGTTCACTGAGCTTCTTGGATCTATAGACTGATGTTTTCCACCAATTACATGTATTTTAGAGCACTTGACTTTGTCTCACATGTTAGTGAGTCATTGTTCAGTTTTTGAAATTTTTTTCTTTCTTTTATTCAAATTGGATGATCTCTATTGAACTATCCTCAAAGTCACTAATCCTTTATTATACAGTGTCTGTTATTTTTCTAAGTAGAATTTTTGATTTCAGATTTCATATTTTTCATTTCTAGAATTCTTCCCCCCATGGTTTTTAATAGTTTCTATGTCTCTGCTAAGAATCCCTATATATTCAGTCATTATGTTCTTCTTTTCTTTTAAAATCCTTGAACATATTTATAATAGCTGCTCCAAAGTGCTTGTCTGCTCATTTCAACATCTGGGTCATCTCAGGGTCTGTTACTATTAGCTTCTTTTTCTCTTCATAATACATCACATTTCCCTGCTTCTTCACACACCTAGTAATGTGCGACATTGTTTATGCTCGACATTGTGGATGTGACATTTCAGGGAGTTTGGATTATATTGTCTTTCTTTAAAGGATATTGAGTTTTGTACTAGCAAGGCATTAAATTTGTGGTAGATTCTTTTGATCCTGTCAAGTTGGTTTTATGATATTTAAAGGCAGATTTACTTCAGTTTTGTAAATAGTCTTAGTATGTGGTCCTTATTCTTAAAGCATGGCATTTCTGAGGTTTCATATAAATGCTCAGTGAGGTTGCTTCACTTTGGCTGAACCAGAATTAAAGCATGTCTCAGCACTCTGCAGCCTTTCCATTCGCTCTCAGTGTCACAGCAGAGGCTCTTTGATAGGCTTTGTCTACTTGCAGCCTACTCTCCCATCAAGGACCCAAAGGGAACCACCATGAAGACTTCTGGGTCCCCACTCGTCACACAGATTCTCCCTTTCTGGTATCTTGCCCCACAAATTCTAGACCCCTCATCATCCCTGAATTCTGAACTCTTATCTCTGGCTCTTCAGCTAAGTGACATCACTGGTCTCTGCTCTGGAACTTGTATACAGGCCTCATCTGTGTATTCTCCATTTTTTGAGGAATCATGGTCCTGCTGTCCTTATTGTCCACTGCCTAAATACAGTTGTCTCATATATTTTGTCCAGTTTTACAGTAGGAGGGCAAGTCTGAAAACCAATGTCTCCATTGGCTGGAAGTGGAAGATTCCCCCTTCCCTTACCTCACCAGTAATATTTTAAAACAGTTGAGCCAATATTAATTATATCATTATTTCTCTTTGTTTGGGTTTTAGTAAGAAACAGCCTTGAACTATAGGGACCAATGAGAAGCTGATGCTTTTCTAAAGGACAAGAGATTGGGGATGGACACAAAAAGTGTTACACCTGTCTGGTTCACATGACACTCTAAGATACAACTCTTCTTTGTGTCTCCCAAGATGCAGATGGGTTCTCAAAGAGTAGATTCATGGTTCTGGAAGATCTATCAATATGATGACTAGCATAAACCACATCTACCTGAAAGAAAATCATGCCTAAACATGTGAAAGTATTCTTTCCTGGAGACATGAATGAGAAAATAGGGAAATAGGCAATTGGTGCTGCTTTTTTGTGATCCTTTTCATATTCATTGCACACAACAGACACTTCCCTTTTACTACAGACAAACTTTAAGAGCACTTAATTTGGATGAATCATCTCCCCAGTAAGCTGGGGTTCTGTAAATCGTTCAAGCTAGATCAGATTGTCATGTAGATTGTCATCCTACAATAAGCAGACTTACTGAAATCTTTGTGCATTTTCATAAAGAATAAAAGGGAAACAATAGCTTTCTTAGACTTAGTTATGGGTAGTCATCAAGTCATAAATTGCTAACTTTTGGAGAACTTCCAAATCTTTTGTTTATATAAGCAGTTTGGTATAATTGGAAATGACATGGATTTTAGAGTCAAACACATCTGAGTTTGAATCACGGTTTTCAGTTTTCCTTATCAGGTTTATCAACTATAAAATAGGTATAATAGTTCTGTTGGTTAGGATTATTATGAAAATTAAATAAGATAACATGCAAAGCCTCTGGCATAATGCCTGGCACTTTGCAGATGATTAAGAAGAGTTAACTTCTTTAATTTTTTGAGCTGTAATGATTTTGTTCCTGATAATCATAAAGCACTTGCATGCCCTCAAGCAAGACAGACTATAAATTTAAGCAGGCATAATCACAAATATCTCCTACTGTTATCAAAAGGAAAGACTTGCATTATTAATCCTACAAGATTAAAACAATTCTTCAACTTGAAGAGCTGTAAATTTTTTTTTTACTTTCTTGAAAATGAGTTAAAATACGAAAAAATTAGGTTCTTTTTAGTTCTTTTACTTTAATTGAGTGATAAACCCTAGCACGCAGTATTTTATAAAATTTCATTTGATCCATTTTGGGCATAAAATTGATGACATGTTATGCTTAAAAGTAGAATTTGTCACATTTAAGGCTCGTAGTGATTAATAGTTCAAACATAATAGCACACTGCAGGGAGTTATACAGAATTGGAAAGCAGCTAGTGCCAAGTTTAACACTTCACTCACCTTCCAAAAATATACTGCAGAACTTCTGATTCCAGTTATCCAGATAAGGATATATAAGAGAACACTCTTACTGAGAATGACTAGAACAGCCGGATAAAATAATTTCTAAAATTCTGTTTGAAGACACTGGAGACCTACCAAGACAGTGAGTATTTGAAAGACCAAGTTCCTAGACAGAAGCAAAGCCCAGAGAGGTATAAGCCTGATATTTGGTGCTGCCTTTGCTTTCAAAGCATTTGCCAATTTGTAATTGGTGGCCAAGAGCCTGAGAAACTGCGCAGAAAGTAGTGTTTGAAAAGTTGAGAAACTGCACAGAGCTTTAGGTAGAGTTTCAGGTATTGGACTAAAAGTACAAAGTTATACTTCAGAGACTGCTGAGGAGGCAGAGCTGTCAGCTGGGACTACTGAAGGGCTACATTCTTGATATAAGTATAAAGTGGAAATAAACCACCTCTCAGACTGAAACTCAGCTTCAAATAAACTCAACTCCAGAACAGATTAAAATGTTGTTTAACCTTTACCCTAATTATTTGCCAGAAACAAAAGTAAATTCTTTCTGGAGGAAAATAACATCATATACAGCCTCAAATTATCACTAAATTTTAAATATCTTATGTCCAAAATTCAATTTAAAAAAAAAAAAGAGGAAAGAGATAAGAGTAAATGACCCCCAAACAATAGCAACAACAAAAAGGCCTACCAAAAAGACATTAGTCAAGAGAAAAAGAGGAAAAAAAAAATGAAAGAGAAGAATGGAATATAGTTAATACTAAGAAGGCCAAGGATGGTTAAAGGACGTAGAATAAGTCAGACATACAGAAAAGAAATAGTTGTACTATTATTTATGTTTTACATCAATTAAATAATCCAATTAAAAGACAAAGCTTGTGAGAGTTGATTACAAATATCCAACTCTATATTGCTTACAAGAGATACAACTTAAATATAAGGAAACATGGATTATGATATACGAAGGATATAAGTAAACACAAACCAAAATAAAGCTAGTGTAGGTACACTTTGAGATATGAAGTCGGTTTTAAGGCAAACACTTCTAGAAAATAGAAGAATGTTTCATAATGATAAAGGTGCAATATACCAAGAAAATATAACAGTTCTAAACTGGCATGCACCTAACTACACAGCCTTAAAACAAATAAAATAACAAAAAAGGCAAACAGAACCACAATCACAGTGGAAAATTTTAATACATCAGTCTGAGTGAAGATATAGAAGAATTGAACAACATGACTAACAAACTTGATTTTATATAGGATACTGTACCCAACAACTGTAAACTGTAGAGTACATATTCTTCTCAATGAACATGGAAACTTCACTATTGACCATATAATGAGCCATAAAGAAAGTTTCAACAAATTTCAAAGGGTTGACATAATACAGTAGGTTAAGGGGTGTGTGTGTGTGTGTTGTTTGAAATTAGTTGAAATTTAAAGAAACCATGGGCAAAGAAGAATTCACAACAGAAATGTTAGAAATATTTTGAGCTGAATGATAATGAAAAATATGACATAAAGTGTCAGAACACAAAGCTATGCTTGAATGGAAATTATCCCCTTGAATGCATACATTGGAAAATAAAGCCTAAAAAAATCCATGATTTAAGCATCTATCACAAGAAGTTAGAATAAGAACAACACATTTAAACAAAGTTGGAAGACTTATGCTACTGGATATAAATACTTAAAAAGGACAATAATTAAGACTGGTCTTGGTACAGGGATACAGACCTAAACGTATATATGGGAACCTGATTTATGACAGAGGTGGCCATGTAAAGCAATAAGCAAAGGACAGTCTTGTTAATAAACAGTCATAGGTCAACTGGATATGTGTGTGTGTGTGTGTGTGTGTGTGTGTGTATATATGACAGAAATTAATTTTGAGCCATACCTAGTTGGATCATAGCTTTGAATGTTAACATTAAAATAATAAAACTTTTAGAAGATTAAAAAAGAATATTTTCAAGACCTTGGGATAATAAAAGATTTTAAAAACAGTACACAAAGAGCACTAACCAGCCCCTAGCAACTACCCTTCTGCTCTTTATTTCTATGAAATCAGCTTTTTTCTTTTCAAGATTCCAGATATAACTGATAACACACAGTATTTGTCTTTCTCTATCTGGCTTATTTCACTTAGCATAATGCCCTCCAGGTTCATCCATGTTATAGAAGGTGGCAAGATTTCCTTCATATTTTGGCTGAACAATATTCCATAGTGTATGTGTGTGTGTGTGTGTATGTGTGTGTATACATATATGTGTATATATATGTGTGTATATATATATATCTTTCTGTATATTACATTTTCTTCATCCACTCATGTCAGTGGACACATAACTTGCTTCCAGATTTTGGCTCTTGTGAGTAATGCTGCAGTGGACATGGGAGTACATATATCTCTTCAAGATATTGATTTTGTTACCTTTGGATATGTACCCAGAAGTGGGAATACCGGATCATATGGTAGTTCTATTTTTAATTTTTTTGAGGAACTTCCATATTGTTTTCCATAATGGCTGTATCAATTTACAGTCCCACCAACAGTACAAGGGTTCCCTTTTCTCCACATCCTTGCCAACATTTTGAAATCTTATGTCTTTTTTGAAAAAAGCCATCCTAACAGGTGTGAGGTGATAGCTCACTGTGGTTTTGATTTGCATTTCCCTGACGACTGCTGTACCTGTTGGCCATTTGTATGTCTTCTTTGGAAAAATATCTCTTCAGGTCCTTTGCACATTTTAAAATTACATTATTTGAATTTTGGTATTGAGTTGTATGAGTTCGTTACGTATTTTGGATATTTACTCCAGATCAGATATATGATTTGCAAATATTTTCTCCCATTCCATAGACTGCCTTTTCTTTTTCTTGTTTGTTTCCTTTGCTGGGCAGAAGCTTTTTGGTTTGATGTAGTCCTACTTATTTATTTTAGCTTTTTTTGCCTTTGCTTTTGGTGTCTTATCCAAGAAATTACCGCCAAGACCAATGTCAAGTGGCTTTTTCTCAGTGTTTTCTTCTAGGAGTTTTGTGCTTTCAGGTACTACATGTAAGTCTTTAACCCATTTTGAGTTAATTTTTGTGAGTGGTATAAGGTAATTTTTGTGAGTGGGCCCAGTTCCATTCTTTTGCATGTAGATATCCAGTTTTCCCACCACCATTTACTGAAGAGACTATCCTCTCCCCATTGTGTGTTCTTGGTGCCCATGTCAAAGAGCAGTCGACAGTATATTCATGGGTTTACTTCTAGGCTCTCTATTCTGTTCCACTGGTCTGTATGCCTGCTTTTATGTCAGTACCACCCATAAAATGGAATACAATGTAACCATTAAAGTAGTGATATAGGTCTATATTTATTTTTATGGAAAACTGTCACTATAACATTGATGAATGAAAAAAAACTAGTTATAAATAAAAAGTTTAGTGCGTGCGCACACTTACAGAGGTATTTTAAAGGATGTTCATTTCTGGATAAGAAAATTTCAAGTGATTTTTTTTTTATGTTGTTCTTTATATTTTATGGTATTGTTTTTTATTATATTATTATTTACTCATAATCTAAAGATTTCATTTTCATCTAAGGGCTTACTGAATCATATTGATTTTGCTTACAAAATATCTTCTCTTCTATATTCATGTAATTCAGGCCCTGTTTCAGGTCTTCATTATTTCTTGCAGTTGGCATGTAAAAGCAACTGTTGCTCTCTCTTAATAGTAATGACACATAATATCTGTTTAGTACTTCCTAGTTTACAAAGTACTTCCAATACAGTATCTCCACTAAGACTCAAAAACAATCTCAAAATGGATTAAAGACATAAATGTGAGACCAGATACTATAAAACTCCTAGAGGAAAACATAGGCAGAACACTCTTTGACGTAAATCATGGCAATATTTTTTTGGATCCATCTCCTAAAAGGAAAGGAAACAAAAGCAAAAATAAACAAGGGAGACCTAATTAAACTTAAAAGCTTTTGCACAGCAAATGAAACCATCCACAAAAGTGAAAAGACAACCTACTAAATGGGAGAAAATATTTGCAAATGATATGACCAATAAGGGGTTAATATTCATAATATATAAAAAGCTCATACAACTCAACACCAAAAAAACAAACAACCTGATTACAAAATGGGCAGAACTGAATAGCCAGTTTTTTCAAAGAGGACATGCAGATGGCCAACAGGCGCATGAAAAGATGCTCAACATCACTAATCATCAGGGAAATGCAAATCAAAACCACAATGAGATACCACCTCACACCCATCAGAATGGCTATCATCAAAAAGAACACAACAAATGTTGGTGAGGATGTGGAGAAAAGGGAACCATCATACACTGTTGTTGAGAATGTAAATTGGTGCAGCCACTGTGAAAAACAAATATGGGGTTTCCTCAAAAAACTTAAAATTGAACTACCAGCAATTCCACTCCTGGATATATATCCGAAAAAAACCCAAAACCACTAAGTCAAAGAAGATACATGCACCTCAATGTTCACAGCAGCATTATTTATAATTGCCAAGGTATGGAAGCAACCTAAGTTTCCATCAACAGTTGAATGGATAAAGAAGATGTCTTATATATATACATTGGAACACTACTCAGCCATAAATAAGAATGAAACTTTGCCATTTGCAGCAATATGGATGGACTTGGAGGGCATTATGCTAAGTGAAATAAGTCAGAGAAAGACAAATACTGTATGATATCACTTATATGTGGAATATAAAAAAATACAACAAACTAGTGAATATAATAAAAAAGAAGCAGACTTATGAGAACAAACTAGTGGTTACCAGTGGGGAGAGGGAAAGAGGGAGGGGCAATATAGGAGTGAAGGGAAACAAAGGGTTATTATGGGATTACATAAAATCATCTGTGTGAAACTTAAAAATTATAAAGCACTATAAAATTGAAAGATGCTTTTATTCAATTAAAAAACCCAACCTATGGGTAGGTACTATATTATTATCGTCATTTATATACATTTTTAAAAACTCAAAAGTTACTGATCTTGAAGGGAACTTATGACCCAAATTCCATGTATCTACCATTACACCTTCCCATTACACCTTGCTGATTTGGGGTAAGGATAAACCCAAACTCCTTAACATGGTCTGGATGTAATAAGGAGTAGAGTACATTTCTCAGAACTGAAAGAAAGCTGATGTAGCTGGAAAGCAGAGAGGTGAGAGTGGAGGGGCCTTAGATGCCATATTAAGGAGTTAGAATTTATCCCAAAGGTGACGAGAAGCTGCTAAAGGGTTTTAAACAGAAGAGTGAAATTATAAATTATGATTTTTTTGACAAGGGGTCTGCAAACGTTTTTTGTAAAACACCAGATAGAAATATGTTAGGCTTTACAAGCTATATAGTCTCTTGCAACCACTCAACTCTGCCATCATAGAGTAAAGCAGTCATACACATTACATAAATCAGTTTGGCTGTGTTCCAATAACACTTCACTTATGGACACTGAAATCTGAATTTCACTATCATGTATTTTTAATATCATATATTTTAAAGTGTTTTGATACTATTTTTCTTTTGATTTTTTTCAGCGATTTAAAACTGTAAAAAGCCATTTTGGGGCTAGATTTGGCTGGCAGGCCAGTTTGCTGACCCTAATTTAGAAGATGTTCACTTAGGCTACAGTGTAAAGCAGACAAAGAGGTCCTTTCTGGCCCATTTCCTCAGGTCCAGTACCTACATACTGACTTTTTAATATTCAAGGCCTACTGATATCATGCTATATGTCTTTTATCCTTCTATCTCTGATAGATGCTAATGCAAAAAGAATATTCTCAGGTTAACCATTATACTTTTTAGGTGACCCCTTTGCGTTCAATGTGGTCATATTTTTATTCTTTAAGGAAGAGATATCTTGGCAGTAGAAGATAATTTACATGTAGGAATAATCCTGTTTATTTAAAAAACTTTTAAATTCAAAGAGGTAATATTTCTCAGTATATAGGCTAGATGATCATTTAAATAGTAATATTTGATCTATTAGAAAACATGATAAATTCTTCAGACAATTTCAATATAGAGCTTCAAATGTATATAGTAGAATCATGAGCTTAAATGGAGCTTTGTTTAAGGCCTTAATGCTCTCTTAAGGCTCTTAATGCTTCCTTAAGGCAGATCTTGGGCTATAAAGAAGCGAAGTTACATAGGAAGAATAAGGATGTAGCATTTTGATTGTTCACTTTTACAAATAAAAAGGAAAGTAAAACTATTTCTCTCATTCCCTTATTTTAGGTTTTTACCTTTTACTATTAAAAATCCTTATGGGTTAGGGTTAGGGCTAGCCTATCAGCAGAAAGCCTATTTGGCTTTAAACTAACATGGAGACTTTCTTTATATTGTTACTGCCTAACTGAGACTAAATGCTGAGACAGATATGATTTGAAAAAAATTTATAAGATGGCTTTGATAATTATGTATTAATTAATAGCCAAAGCAGCAAAAATTACACAGCAATATAATAATACATTGAGAAAGAAAGTTTACCAGACACTAAATGTTTAAATACTCATCTCTTCAGTTCTTATCTTGGCTAGAAAAAAGACTGGGACTATAGACATAAAAAAAAATAAAGAAATATGAAGAAAATCTACCTTTACTTGTGAGTAGTGTCAGAGGTGAGAAGGTGGAGATAAAGAGTGAAAGTCATTGGGGTCAGAAAATCTAAAAAGTGTTGTAATTAAATTTCTGACACTGTGATGTCTGCATGCATAGACTTTGGTGAAAATAATAAAATGTTCCCTTAATATACTAATATGCCCGATCGATTTGACCTAACAAAATACAGATGACCAACAAAAGGCTCATACATTTGAAGTAATTAGATTTTTTTCATGATCAATGAAAGCACAATTTAACTGAATGATGCAAAATTAGAATTTAAATAACAAATTCATTCCAAAGTTCTGAACCCATATTAACATCTAAAGCATCAAAGCTTAATTTAAACTACAAAATGTCTTCATTTGTGCAGAAGATTCAGGTAAAAGAGCCTTCCAGAAGTTTTTGTTGTTTTCAAGAAGCTTTTGCTTCATTGTTTCATTGACAACAGTGAAATCTCTGTGGAGCAGAATATGCTGGAAAACCAGGAACCCCACCTTTGTTTATCTGATCTCACTGGACGCTGTGATGAAAGATCTTATAAAATAAGAACCTGATACAGAGCACAAGGATCTGTAAGAAACTGGTTGATTTTACTGTTCCGTAGCTAATAAATGGAGGACTAAAGCATATTTGAATTTGTATCCTCTTGGATCCACTTTGCACTGTGGATACTTTAAAAATACAAGTGAGAACATTCATAATATATTACTTCTCACTAAAATCTAAGGGACAAACTGAGCACATTCAAGATCTAGGGGACATGTTTTGCCCTATGTCCTGGTTTCTGAAGTTGTAACTTCTTTAGAGAATGGATTAGAAAGACATTTAAGCTTGTTAGATACAAAGGTGTCATCCCCTCACATCAACGTACATAAGGAGAAACGTTCAAGAATTATAAATTCTTAGAAAACATAAAAAATCCTTTGGGTCTGGCAAGGAAAATGTCAACAAGTCAAAAGAGGCTAGATGGCTATTGACCAGTTTCATGAAAGCAGAGCTGCAAGCCAGGATGGAATAATGCTTTCCCACCATGTGTCGAAGGCACAAATGACACTAATCCTTTTTAATGGTCACAAAAGCTGACAACTTACTCAGCCTTAGAACTGAAGGCACAAAATCATCTCTGGGAATGACTCACCATAAACAGGTCACGAGCACCAATGTCAACAGCTAACAGAAATGCCTTTTCAAATCTCTGGTACCTATAAGGAAGAAAAGAAATGTTGTATGTTGTGAACAAAACTACAGAAGAGGAGAGAGCAGTTTGTTTAATTTACTTATGTGTTACTGTTTTTGTTCTGATAAGAAAAATATTCTCAAACAGGAGGGACTTTGCCTGCTGGAATCTTCCCTATGTGAACTCTTATTGTACTTAGGAGGAGCTGAGGCACACAGCCCCGTGGAGGTGTTCAGTGCAACTTTCAAAGATAAACATAACCAGATTAGGTGCTGCTTAATGTGGAGAAATGATAGCTTAGGAAATAATGTTTCTCATTATATTTTACTTTGTTGTGTTTTGTTATGTAAGAGAAAAGTATGGGGATATGGAGAACATAGCAGGATAAGAGCAATTAATAAATCATATAATTATACTTTTATGTTTCTTAGGTAAAACTTGAGAAGTCAAATGTTGCATTATTACACAACTCTCATATTTGTGAGTTTGGAAAAAATACGTTCTCTGTTGTAAATGAAAATAATAAATGGTTTCTAAGATTTTTTTTTTCTTGGAGTATAGTTGCTTTACACTGCCGTGTCAGTTTCTGCTGTATGTACAGCAAAGTGAATCAGCCATACGTATACAAACATCCCCTCTTTTTCGGATAACTACTTTTTAAAGATACTACTTTTCTACTCTTTTATCCTATCTTTCCTTGAGGTAAAACTGAGAATTTTCTTTGTGAAAGTTTAATTTTAGGCTAAAATACATGAGAACAAACTTCAGTTTAAATTAATTACCTCTGTAGAAATTTTAAAATCCTGAGAGAAAAGCATGTCACAAACACAATTTGCACAGGATTTGGGAATGAAAGTTCATCTTTATTTTGTCTAAACGTTGAGACTTACATATAACTGTCAGTCTTTCTGACTCAAGAAACAAGAAGATAAATAACCAAGTTGTTCTCTGTTCTCTGTTTTATATTGTGAAATAAAATGGTATAAAATATAATGATGTGCCACAACAAGAGAAGCCACCACAATGAGAAGCCTGCGTACTGCAACGAAGAGTAGCCCCTGCGTGCCACAACTAGAGAAAAACCCTCATGCAGCAATGAAGACCCAACGCAGCCAAAAATAAATAAATAAATAATAAATTTATTTTTAAAAAATATATGAGATTTCAAATAAAACGTGTCAGAAATGTATAATATTATTATTGACAGAGTACATACATTTATTAGTGAAATAGCTAATACAATTAAAATTCAAACACACAAGGCTTATTATTATTCCATATAAGCTGGTAGGTCCAGAACCTGAAACACTTCACAATTTCCGTGCTGTGTTTGATTACTGTTATCCCATCTCCTCCCTGGCTCTACTTACTAGTATCTCCAGTATTTGCTTGAATCCCTTTCAACTATGGGAGATCAGAAGAAAATTGTGTTTATTTTTGTTCCAGGAAGCTGAATGATTCATTATATATACAGTGGAAGTGGGATGTAATGAGGAAGAAGACAGAGGATCAGCAAGTTGTACTACTCTCCCATACATTCCCTGCCATTTTACATTTGTTGCCACTCCAATGAAACTTTTCTAGCAGTAGTAAATTATCCATCTTCTAATGTTCAAACTTAAAGATAAGTTCTTATCTTGTGTGCCCTTTTGGCCATATCTGACCCTATTAACTTCCCCTCCTTGAAACCCTCTCTTTCCTTGCATTTGGAGATTCATTCTTTGTTTTCTCAATTCTTAGAATTCATCTTCTTAGTCTCCTTTTTAAATTAATTTTTCTCTGCCTACTCCATGAAGTTTTCCCCAGTAACCTTACCCACTCCTATGGCATTGATAATTATATCAATGACCCATAAATCTCTAGGATCCATTTATTTCCTGAGCTCCAAACTCTTTATTTCCAGGAAACTCAAATTTAACATGTCTAATATGTCCATTGATACATAAATTTGGCAACCATATATATGATTAATTGAAATTGGGAAATATGAAATTAAGGTGGACAGGTCAGGAGGTACTCTTCATTCTAGGTGAGAGGTAGTGATTAACATTATGATAAAATGAAAGAGTTGGCATTGGCATCTGGCAGTATGTTCAACCAAAAATATCAAAGGGCACTCCCAACTAGATTGCTTATAAAATATATGTTAAAGTACAACACAGGACTCTAAAAAAAGGGAAACTTCCAAGGGTACCACACTCTCAGTAAAAAAAAAAATAACCAACTAACCAAAGTCCCTTGATTGAAACTACAGTAAGAATCCCTGAGCAGAGAGCAAAAATGGGGGGAAAAAAGGCAGAACTACTCTGGACCATCACCCTCAGTAGACTGAGCCCTGAACAAGTCTCAAGGTAAAGGGGCTAAGCCTGAGACTTTTGATTAAGACATGGGCTAAAATGATCCCAGGTTATTAGTGCCCCTAACTTTGGTAGAAAAAATAAAAAGAAAATTCATGCCTGGATTAAAGCACTTTTGATAGAAGCCATCAGGATTGCCATAAATTAAAATAAAACAAGTATGAGTTCACAATGAAAGATCACTGAATGATGGAAAATTAGAAAATAAACAACAGATTTACTTCTCCAGGGATTTCAGATCACTGAATTATTAAAGTTAGAATATAAAATAATTCAGTGTAAGATTTTAAAAGAAATAATTATGGAACCATGAAAATAAGCATACAACAGGATATAATAAAAAAAATTACCAGGTAGATTTTTTAAGAAATAAAATAGAACTTTTGGAAATGAAAACCTGAACTGGAGTTAAATAATTTGTCACAAAGAGAGAATTAGTGAAGTAAAAGAGGCATAAGTAAGGAATTATAGAAAATGTACAGAGAAATGAGAAAAAAATATAAAGAGAGGTTAGCAATACAGAGAACATGGAAAAGTCTAACATGTCTAATCAGGTAATTAAGTTAAAGGCTGAGAATTTTCCAAAGCTGATAAATGATATGAATCAATAAACACAAGAGGGACAATATATATCAAGCAGGATAAATTGAAAAGAATCTATAATTATGGACATCTGTAATGGAAATGCAGAACTCCAAAAATAAACTGCCAGAGAGAAGACAGATCACCTACAAAGGAACTACTGATACAGACAGACTGACACCAGACCTCTCAATGGCAACAATGGGATGTAGAGGACATTAGGGACATACTTTCAAATTATAGAGAGAAAATAAGCATTACTCTTGTATAATATGACAGTGGAACTTTCTTTCAACAATTAGAGAAAAATAAAGACACTTTCAGATATACAAAAACTGAAAGCATTCAACAGATCTTCAATAAAGGGACTTCTAGGGAACATAACTCAGGAAAAAGGAAAACGATCCCAGAAGGAAGGTTTGAGAAGCAAGAAGGAATGGCTTCAAAAAAAAGGATTTGGTTAATATACAGGTAAATACACACAGACATACATTCACACACACAAATGGTCTGATATTTTTAAGATCAGAAAATACTAATTACATATATCATGTAAATCAAGTGCTAAGGTCTTTGCTTTTTGTACTGTTGAAGATAATAACTGTTCCATTTTGGTAACTATGCATAGTCAGATTTCAAATACTAACCACTAAAAGACTGTATAAATTGCTTGAATAGCAGTATAGGTAGAGGGGGTTGAGGCTGAGTGAATTGAAAAAGAAAAAAATTCAAGAAGTATTAAAAAAACAACCAAGAACAGTGGATCTATGCTGGTGCCCTGGTGAAAACAACAACTGAGAGACAGCAGGGCCAACTGCTGGCATACCCACAGTTAAGGTGTGGCCAAGAGCAGTGCCAACAACAGTGTAATCTGAGAGCTCACACAATGGGTGAAAGGTGACACAACAGAGCACACCCAGGTGAGCAGCTCCAGAGGAGGAATACTCAGTGGCTTCTCTGCCAGTGGGAGTGCTCCAATCCCACCTACCTGACACCACAGATCAGAACACAGGTAAGAAACGGATCTGGGGGCCTCTACTCCAGCAAATAGGGAGCAGACCATGCCCCTGTCAAGGCAGTGACAACCACAGAGCATGTCTAATATGTCCACTGTCAATTTGGCAACCATATATATGATTAATTGAAATTGGAAAATATGAAATTAAGGTGGACAGGTTAGGAGGTACTCTTCTTTCTAGGTGAGTAATGATTAACATTATGATAAAATGAAAGAATTGGCATTGGCATCTGGCAGTATGGACAACTAAAAATATCAAAGGGCGCTCCCAACTAGATTGCTTATAAAATATATGTTAAAGTACAACACAGGACTCTAAAGAAAGGAAATTTCCAAGGGTACCACACTCTCAACCAAAAAATAACCAACTAACCAAAGTCCCTTGATTGAAACTAGAGTAAGAATCCCTGAGCAAAGAGCAAAAATGGGGGTGGGGGAGGCAGAACTACTCTGGACAGTAGTCGAAGAATGGGATGTAGAAGATAGTAGGGACATATCTTCAAATTATAACTCTTGTATAGAATTTGAAAAAGAATAGATCCATGTATATGTATAACTGAATCACTTTGCTGTACACCTGATCAGAATATTGTTAGTCAGCGATACTCCAATATAAAATACAAAGTTAAAACAAAAAGGAGAATCCTAAAGATGCTACCAGAAAACTACTAGAGCTCATCAATGAATTTAGTACAGTCACAGGATACAAGATTAATACACAGAAGTCTCTTGCATTCCTATATGCTAACAACGAAAGATCAGAAAGATAAACTAAGGAGACAATACCACTTACCATCACATCAAAAAGAATAAAATACTTAGTAATAATCCTACCTAAGGAGGCAAAAGACCTGTACTCAGAAAACTACAAGGTGCTGATGAAAGAAATGAAAGATGACACAAACAGATGGAGAGATATACCATGTTCTTCGATTGGAAGAATCAATATTGTCAAAGTGACAATACTACCCAAGGCAATCTACAGATTCAATGCAATCCCAGATTCAAATTACCAATGGCATTTTTCACAGAACTAGAACAAAAAATCTTAAAATTTGTATGGCTACACAAAAGACCTGAATAGCCAAAGTAATCTTGAGAAAGAAAAGCAGAGCTTGAGGAATCAGGCTCCTTGACATCAGGCTATGCTACAAAGCTACAGTCATCAGAACAGTATGATACTGGCACAAAAACAGAAATATAGATCAATGGAACAGGACAGAAAGCCCAGAGATAAACCCACAAACCTATGGTCAATTAACCTATGACAAAGGAGGCAAGACTACACAAGTGAAGAAAGACAGTCTTTCCAATAAATGGTGCTGGGAAAACTGGACAGCTACATGTAAAAGAACGAAATTAGAACATTCTCTAACACCGTACACAAAAATAAACTCAAAATGGATCAAAGACCTAAATGTAAGGCCGGTCACTCTAACACTCTTAGAGGAAAACGTAGGCAGAACATGCTTTGACATAAATCGCAGCAACATGTTTTTGAATCCACCTCCTAGAGCAATGAAAATAAAAACAAAACTGAACAAAGGGGACCTAATTAAACTTAAAAGCTTTTGCACAGTGAAGGAAACCATCAACAAAACGAAAAGACAACCCACAGAATGGGAGAAAATATTTGCAAACAAAGCGACCAACAAGGGATTAATCTCCAAAATATACAAATAGCTCATGCACCTCAATATCAAAAAAACAACCCAATCAAAAACTGGGTGGAAGATCTAAATAGACATTTCTCCAAAGAAGACATACAGATGGCAAAAAGCGGATGAAAAGATGCTCAATGTCACAAATTATTAGAGAATTACAAATCAAAACTATAATGAGGTATCACCTCATACTAGTCAGAATGGCCATCATCAAAAAATCTAAAAACAGTAAATGCAGCAGAGGGTGTGGAGAAAAGGGAACTCTCCTACCCTGCTGGTGGGAATGTAAATTGGTACAACCATTATGGAGAGAAGTATGGAGGTTCCTTAAAAAACTAAAAATGGAAATACCATATGGCCCAGCAATCCCACTCCTGGGCATATATCCAGAGAAAACCATAATTCGAAAAGATACATGCACCCCAATGTTCACTGCAGCACTGTTTACAATAGCCAAGACATGGAAGCAACTTAAATGCCTATTGGCATAGGAATGGATACAGAAGGTGTGGTACATATATACAATAGAATATTACTGAGCCATAAAAAGGAACAAAATAGGACTTCCCTGGTGGCGCAGTGGTTGAGAATCTGCCTGCCAATGCAGGGGACATGGGTTCAATCCCTGGTCTGGAAACATCCCACATGCCGTGGAGCAACTAAGCCTGTGCACCACAACTACTGAGCCTGCACTCTAGAGCCCACGAGCCACAACTACTGAGCCCACATCCTGCAACTACTGAAGCCCCTGTGCCTAGAGCCTGTGCTCTGCAACAAGAGAAGCCACCGCAATGAGAAGCCTGTGCACTGCAACGAAGAGTAGCCCCCTACTCGCCGCAACTAGAGAAAGCCTGCGCGCAGCAACGAAGACCGAATGCAGCCAAATAAATAAATAAAAAGAACAAAATAATGCCATTTGCAGCAACATTGATGGACCTAGAGATTATCATACTGAGTGAAGTAAGTCAGACAAAGACAAATATCATACAATATAACTTATATGTGGAATCTAAAAGAAAATGGTACAAATGAACTTATTTAGAAAACAGAAATAGAGTCACAGATATAGAAAACAAACTTATGATTATCAGGGGTGAAAAGGGGGGCAGGGATAAACTGGGAGACTGAGACTGACATATACATAATACTATATATAAAATAGATAACTAATAAGGACCCTACTGTAGAGCACAGGGAACCCAACTCAATACTCTCTAATGTCCTATATGGGAAAAGAATGTAAAAAAGAGTGGATATATTTATATGTATAACTGATTCACTTTAGTGTACACCTGAAACTAACACAACACTGTAAATCAACTATACTCCAATAAAAATTTAAACAAATAAAAATGAAAAACAAGAAAGGAATAAAAGGAAGCACAGGAAAATAGAAAGCACAAAGGAAGATAGAAACAACTCAATATAAAAATAATCATATACATGGACTAAACTCACCAGTTTAAAGACAGAGTATCAAACTGGAAACGTAAAATCCGGTTTTATATTATTTATAAAAGCCACATCTAAATCATACAAAGAAGGTTAAAAGTAAAAGGATAGAAGAAAATAGAAGACAATTATTGATAAGAATGTAAAGTAATGCAGCCACTTTGGGAAAAAGTTTGGCAGTTTCTGAAAATATTACACATAAATTTGACATATAATTACACTCAATTTCATGGCAATTCCTAGGTATCTACTCAAGAGAAATGAAACATACCCCAGAGAGACTTACACTCACGTATACACAGTGACATTATTCATAATAGCTTAAAAGTAGAAACAACCCTAATGTCAATCAACTGATGAATGAACGAATTAAAATACGGTATATCTAAACAATGAAGCAGGTTTCAGCAATAAAAAGGAATGAAGCACTGATACATACTACAAAATAGATGAACTAAAAAAATCATGTTAACAGTTAAAGAAGCAATATTGTATGATTCTATCTATATGAAATGTCCAAAAAAGATAAATCTATAGAAACAGAAAGTAGATTTGTGGTTGGCTACGGTTGGGAAAAGGGAGTGACTACAAATGGGCATGAGGGATCTTCTTGGGATAAAGGAAATGTTTAAAATTAGATCAAGATAATGGTTTACAAATCTGAAAATTTACTAAAAATCACTGAATTGTAGAATTAAGTGAATAAATTCTATGGTAGTTAAATTAAACCTCAATAAAGTTTTCTTGTAAAAAAGCTAAGGTAGCTACATAATCAGATAAATGGTTTCTTGAAAAAAAATTATTAGAGATAGAAAGAGTAAGAACAAAATAATAAAGGTTTCATGTCTCCAGGAAGATACAAAAATTCTAGAATGGATGCATTTAATAAAATAGACTAAAAATATATAGATCAAATCTCTGATAGAATTAAAATAAATAATGAGCCCACCAACAAAGGGGAAAGTTCAAAAGTTATATCTGAATTTTTGCTAGGCCAAGCAGTAAAAAAATTCGTAAAGAAATAGAAGTCTTAAACAACATAATTACACAGCTGGATTTAATGGGTACATAGAACTTGTCACTCATAAATTAGTGGATACACATCTTCCTCAAACACACATTGAATCCTTACAAAATTATGTTAGTAAATAAAAGAGCATGTCTCAATAAATTTTAAGGAATAATATATATAATGAGTCTGTCAACAATGCAGTTTTTGATAGAAAGATAAGCAATAAATCCATATGCATTTAGAAACTAAGAAGTCATTAGTCAAAGAAAAAATTATAATAGAATTTAAAAATACTTAGAAGTAAATGAAAAACTTGAGCAAATGAGACACTTGAAGGGAAATTCGTAGCCTTAAGTGTTTGTATTAAGAAAAGAAGAAAGGTTAAAAATTGATGAGCTAAATATCCCATTTAATAATTTAGACAAAAATAGAATAATCTCAAAAAGACAGTGGAATAAATGTCTGAAGTACTCAAAGGAAATAAGACTGTCACACAGATTCTATATTCAGCAAAAAGTATCTTTCAAGAATGAAGGTGACATAAAGACATTTTCAAGGAAAAAACACCTCTAAGATATGTATCTCCAGTAGAACTGCAGTATAAGAAGGGCGAAAGGAAGTTCTTTAGGCTAAAATAAATGATATCAGATGGAAACTTCAGTTCTTCAATAAATAATGCAAAGTACTACAAGTGATCAATGTAAAGATCATTTCCTTTATTTCTTTAACATACATATGTCTGTTTTAAGCAAAAATTATAAAATTGTTTTGTGGGGGTTATAACATATGTAGGTAATACATGTGGCAACTATAGCATAAAGCAGGAGTCCCCAACCTTTTTGTCACCAGGGACCAGTTTCATGGAAGACAATTTTTCCATGGACCGGGTTGGGGGGGGATGGTTTGGGGAGGATGCAAGCACATTACATTTATTGTGCATTTTATTTCTATTATTATTACATTGTAATATATAATGAAATAATTATACAACTTACCATAATGCAGAATCAGTGGGAGCCCTGAGCTTATTTTCCTGCAACTAGATGGTCCCATCTAGGGGTGATGGGAGACAGTGACACCTGAAGTATGTTGCTTATGTCCAGTCTACTCCGTAAGATGCAGCTTAATTGTCACTTGCCACTCACTGAGAGGGTTTTGACATGAGTCTGCAAGCAATTGATTTATTATGGTCTGTGGTGCAGTCAGACCTCTCTGCTAATGATAATCTGTATCTGCAGCTGCTCCCCAGCACTAGCATCACCGCCTCAGCTCTACCTCAGATCATCAGGCATTAGATTCTCATAAGGAGCATACAACCTAGATCCCTCACATGCGCAGTTCACAGTAGGGTTCGCACTCCTATGAGAATCTAATGCCACCACTGATCTGCGGAGCTCAGGTGGTAATGCAAGTGATGGGGAGCGGCTGTAAATACAAATGAAGCTTCGCTTGTTCACCCGCTGTTCACTTCCTGCTGTGTGGCCTGGTTCCTAACAGGCCACAGATTGGTAGCAGTCCATGGTCTGGGGATTGGGGACCCCTGGCATAAAGGATGAAGTGTGGTGGGTAAATGAACCAATTGAGATGTAAGATTTCTACATTTTACATGAAATAGTACTATATTAACTCTAAGTAGACTGTGGAACATTACGGATATATAATGCAACCCTTAGAGCAGCTAAAAAGTATAATGTAAAGAGGTATAGCTAAAAAAGCAAACAGATAAATTAAAACAAAATTCTGAAAAATATTCAAATAATCAAAAAGAAGGAAAGAAGGAACAGAGGAACAAATATTACAAGAGATAAACAGAAAACAAATAAAATGGTAGATTGACTTTCAACCACATCAATAATTACATAAATATTAACGGGTTGAACACTCCAATTAAAAGATAAAGATTGTTAGAAAGGATTAAAAAAAGCAAAACTCAACTATATGCTGTTTATAAGAAATCCACTGTAAATATACAGACACAGTGTGAAAGTAAATGGATGGAAAACAGTGAGTATAGGAATGCTAGAATGGCTAAAATTATCAGATAAAATAGACTTCAAAACAAAGAGTAGTGTCAAAGACAGGAAGGAATAACGGGAACACACAACAATCATAATGTCTCCAGGGTGAGCTGCAGTTGCCTCCTGCCTCTTCAGGAGAATCTCCAAGATCAGCAGGTAGGTCTGACCCAGGCTCCTAGCAGATTACTGCTTCTCTCTTGGGTCCTGGAGCATGTGAAATTTTGTGTGTGCCCTTTAAGAGTGAAGTTGCTATTTCCCCCAGCCCTCTAGGATTCCCAAAAGTAAGCCCTTCTCGCCTTCAAAGCCAAATGCTCTGGGGTCTCATCTTCCCAATACAGGACCCTTGGGCTGGGAAGCCTGATACAGGGCTTGGACTTCCCACTCCTTTGGAGAACCTCTGCAGTTGTAATTATTCTCCTTTTTGTGGGTTATCCACCCACGGGTGTGGGACTTGACTATAGCATGACTCCACCCCTACTACCTTTCTTATTGTGGCTCCTTCTTTATATCTTTAGTTGTATTAGATCTTTTCTGTTAGGTTCTGGTCTTTTTCATCAATGATTGTTCTGCAAATAGGTGTGACTTGGTTTGCTTGTAAGAGGAGGTGAGCCCAGGTTTTTTTGTTTTATTTTTAAAGGAACATTTATCTATCTATCTATCTGTCTATCTATCTATCTATCTATCTATCTATGGGCGTTAGGTCTTTGTTGCTGCCCACGGGCTTTCTCTAGTTGCGGCAAGTGGGGGCTACTCTTCGGTGCTCGGGCTTCTCACTGCAGTGGCTTCTCATTGCAGAGCATGGGCTCTAGGTACGTGGGCTCAGTAGTTGTGGCATATGGGCTCAGTAATTGTGGCTTGTGGGCTCTAGAGCACAGGCTCAGTAGTTGTGGCGCATGGGCTTAGTTGCTCCATGGCATGTGGGATCTTCCCAGACCAGGGCTCTGAACCTTTGTCCCCTACGTTGGCAGGCAGATTCTTAACCACTGCACCACCAGGGAAGTCCCGAGCCCAGGGTTTTTCTACTCTGCCATCTTAGCTGATCTCCCACGGACCGTACTGTTTAATTTCCATATGTTTGAGAATTTTCAGTTTTCCTTCCATTATTGATTTCTAGCATAATTTTACTATGGTAAAAAAAAGTATGCTTTGGGTGATTTCTGTCTTCTTAAATTCATTAACACTTGTTTTATGTTCTAATAGTGGTCTATGCTGGTGCATCTTCCATGCTCACTTTAGAAGAATGTTATTCTGCTGCTGCGTGTAGAGTCCTCTGTATGTGTCTGTTAGATCTAGTCAGTGTATACTGTTGTTCAAGCCCTGTATTTCCCTATTGATCTTCTATGTAGATGTGTTATCCAGTATTGAAACAGGTGATGAAGTTTCCAACTATCATTGTACAGCTTTTTACTCCCTTCCATTCCATCACTGTTTGCTTCATATGTTTCGGATCTCTGTTATTTGGGGGCACATATGTTTTAATTTATTATATCTTCTTGATGCATTGTCCCTTTAAGGATAATGTTGTTCTTTACCTCTTCTAAAACTTTTTTACTAATGTCTATTTTGTCTGATGTTAGTAAAGCCACCCTATCTTGCTTTTGCTTGGAATATATTTTTCCATCCTTTCATTTTCAACCTATATGTGTCTTTGAGTCTACAGTGAGCCCCTTCTAGAAAACATACAGTTGGATCACATTTTTTCCCACTCTTTCAATCTCTGTACTTTAACTGATGGGATTAATCCATTTTCATTTAGTGTGATTACTGATAAAGAAGCTCTTAGTTCTGCCATTTTACTATTTATTTTCTACATCTGTCTTTTTGTCCCATAATTCTTGCAATACTGCCTTCTTTTCCATATAATTTATTTTTTTCTAGTGTACCATTTTGATCCTTCTCTTTTCCTCTTTTATATTTATTTTAGTTATTTCATTAGTAATTACCCTAAGGATTACAATATCTTAAATTTATAACAATCTAAGTTTAAATTATATCAACTTAACTTTAATAGCATACAAAACTTTACTTCTATGTAGCTCTGTCCTCTCCTTTATGTTATTATTGTCACAAAGTTATCTGTTTAAATACTGTGTGCCCATTAACAGATTTACAATTTTTGTTGCACTCACTGTTTTTAAAATCAAATGGGGAAAAAAGAAGAGTTACAAACCAAAAATATAATAATACTGGCTGTTATATTTACTTACATAGTTTTCTTTCCTTGTATTGTTTATTTCTTTGTATTGCTTTGAAATACCGTCCTTTCATTTCAGGCTGAAGGACACTTTTTAGTATTTCTTATAAGGCAGGTCAACTAGCAGTAAACTTCCTCAGCTTTCATCTGGGAATATCTTAATTTTCCTTCATTTTTAAAGGATAATTTTGCCAGGTGTAGATTCTTGATTGATTTTTTTTCTTTATATACTTCAAATGTGATCCTGCTACCTTCTTCTGCCTTCCATGGTTTCTAATAAAAAAATCAGCTGTTAATCTTATTGAGGATCTCTTCTACAAAACCAGTTGCTTTTTGCTTGCTGCTTTCAAGATTCTGTCTTTGGTTTTTGACATTTTGAATGGTGTGGATTTCTTTGGATTGATTCTACTTGAATTTCTTCATGTTTCTTGGATATGTAGATTCCTGCAGTTAGTCTAAATTTTCTTCTCCTTCTAAGACTCCCATAATGCATACGCTTGATGGCATCCCAGGTTCTGTTCATTTTTTTTTTCATTCTTTTTCCTCTCATGTGATAATTTTAATTGTCCTATTTTAACATTCACTGATTCTTTCTTCTGCCTGCTCAAATCTGCTGTTGAGCCCATCTGGTGAATTTTTCTTTTCAGCTCCGAATTTTCTATTTGGTTCCTTTTAATTATTTCAATCTCTTTACTGATATTCTCTATGTGGTAAGAAATCATTCTGATCTCCTTTACATCATTGTCTATCATTTCCTTTACCTCTCTAAGCTTATGTAAGACAGCTGATTTAAAGTCTTAGTCTAAATAGAAAGGCAGACATAGAGAATGGACGTGTGGGCACAGCGGGGGGAAGGGGAGGGTGGGATGAATTGGGAGATTAGATTTGACATAAATACACTACCATGTGGAAAACAGATAGCTAGTGGGAACCTGCTGTATAGCACAGGGAGCTCAGCTCAGTGCTCTGTGAAGACCAAGAAGTAGGATGGTGGGGGAGGAAGGTCCACGAGAGAGGGGATATATGTATACATATAGCTGATTCACTTCACTGTACAGGAGAAACTAATACAACATTGTAAAGCAATTATACTCCAATAAAAATAAAATAAAGTTTTAGTCTAGTAAAGCCCAATGTTTGTGCTTACCCAGGGATGCTATTTTTTTTTCCTTGTGAATGGGCCATACTTCCTTGTTTCTTTGTATGCCTTTTAATTTTTGCTGGAAATAAGATATTTTGAATATAATAATGTGATAACTCTGGAAATCAGATTCTTCCAGGTTTTACTGTTGTTGCTTTTGAGGGTAGTCATCTATTTGTTTTGTGACATTCTCAAACTATTTTTGCAAAGCCTATATTCCTTGTCATGTGTGATCACTGAAATCTCTGTTTCATTATCTCAGCAATCAGCCAGATATTTTTAACATCCTGACAGACTGATGTGACAGATTTTTTAAAAAATTCTAAAGCAACAAACAAACAATTCTCTCAGTCTTTGTAGATTGCCTCTGAGCTAAGGCATGCTTTCACTACTTAGCCAGGCTACCTATGTACAATTCAGCCTCAGAATTCCATTCTTGCTGTGCACAGCCCAAAGGTCCTCCAGAGTTTTAAGTCTGGGGTTCTCTCAGGTCTTTTATGAGCATGCATCCTGCTGTGGGCATGTGTGTTGTACCCCTGATTCCCTGGTATATGAGGTAGTCCTTCAAGAACTTTATTCCCCCAAAATCTTCACCTTAAGCCTTCTCTTTCTCAGGTCTTTCCATCTGTCTGCTGCTTTCCCCACTCTCCATACCTTGCCTGAGAGACAGCTATGCATAATATGTCTTGAAGTGCTTTTGACATACACAAGTGCTTTTGCCAAAGATGCTGTTCCAGCCTGAGGGAGGTGAGACAAAGCCAAGCTTCTGCACCAGTCCCTCTGGAAACCACAAGTCTGGTCAAAATTCGTAACCAGTTTTTGAGAAAAAGATCCATTGTTGCCCTCTGGCACCAGCTAGCTGACACCAGAAATGCTGGCTACTGTCACACTGGGGAATGGGGGATGGCAGACAGGTAAACAAAAATGCAAAAATGTTTTCTTACCAAAAGTTAGCAGTCTCTGTCTTTAGTAAGCACTCCCCTGATTATTACAAGTTTTAAAAATTAGATTCTAGAGTTTTTAAAAAGTTAATTTTGTCAGTTTTTGTTTGCTTAATGTTTGCTTCACTGGAGGGACTGATTCTTGGAGCTCCCTACTCTGCTGTTTTCATGATGTCTCTCCCACTTCTATTTATAGACCCCAATGTGGCATTCATGAAAATATCACTCTGAGATCTCCTACTGAAGGGAGTGTAACTGACAGCCCCAGCTGTTCCATTTTGAAATGTGTCATTGTATTTTTGTGTTAAGGCTACACTTTCCACAAGCTGCTCCTAGGAAATAAATGAGGGCAGTAAGGGATACTAAGGCAGTCCTGTTCCTGACTGGCATCAGATTCTTCGAGTGGCAATATTGGCTTGAGGGCTCCAGAGAGCCAAACCAAACCTTCCTTTGAACTGTTCTGTGGCGTACTGGAGTGCGGGTGGAGGCTGTGGATGGGCAGTGTTTAGTAAGTAGACAGCGGAATAGGCCGATGACTACTAAGTTGTATTTATGCCCCAAGGAATCATAGTAAGAGACTGACTGCTCTTTACAGTTAATGGCTAAGTGTGACAGCCAGAAAGCCACTCTGGTAGCTTATAGAGGTCCTTATCTACTGCATTTGAATGGAAGGTACAATTGACAGGTGGAAGACCTAACTGTTAACAGTCACAGAGCTCTAGGGACATTTGGATGAATCATCAAGGAAGGTCTGCTTTGCTAAAGTCAAGGCCCTATTTAAGAACACTGAAGGGGGCTTCCCTGGTGGCGCAGTGGTTGAGAATCTGCCTGTCAATGCAGGGGACACGGGTTCAAGCCCTGGTCTGGGAAGATCCCACATGCCGTGGAGCAACTAGGCCCGTGAGCCACAACTACTGAGCCTGCACGTCTGGAGCCTGTGCTCCGCAACGGGAGAGGCTGCGACAGTGAGAGGTCCGCACACCGCGATGAAGAGTGGCCCCCACTCGCTGCAACTGGAGAAAGCCCTCGCACAGAAACGAAGACCCAACGCAGCCATAAATAAATAAATTTAAAAGGCCTCATCTCCAAATACAGCCACATTTAAAAAAAAAAAAAAAAAAAAAAAGAACACTGAAGGTACTGATATCTAGGTTAGGTACAGCTGCATGGATGCCCTTGAGGATGTTCACAGTGCAGACCCCCTGAATCTGAGAGAGCACTTCCACTGTGCTAAAACATTCTATACAGACCTCTCCCCACAACGCAAAAGATACTCCCTCCCCTCAGGAAATGCCTCTACTACTCTCCTGGTTGCCAGGCTGATAACGAGGGTTAAATCTCAGCACAATTTAGCTGAGAATATGCTGGACTTGATAAGCTAGGAGACCACACACTTAAAGAGTTGAAAGAATTAGCTAGCATGTGCCAGCAGAAACAGGGGAGTTGGAATGGAAGACTGGATAAATAATTCATTAACGTGGGTGGCACTTTTTCAGGATACTGAATTTAATATCCTATCAAGGACCCCAAAGGATGGTATAAATTGCTGCTAGAATGGCTCTTAGTAGCCTGAAAAAAAAAAAAAAGGCCAATACTCAATGAAGTGGAAATGCCTGAGTGCTATGGCAAACTGTGCAAGGAGAAATAAAATGGATAGCAGATGAGGGAGAGGATGAGTACCTTGCAACTCTGAGATGAACTGCAGCAACAGTGGATGCAGTTTAACTCACTAACCTCCCATTTTGTCTCCAGTCAGTTTCCATGGAGTAGTTGCTGTGGATAAAAAGATCTATACAGACAAATGGTGGATAGTGGTATCACAAGAATGCATTTCTCAGATCTCTAACTTCAGGAAAACAAATAAGCCAATAGCTCCAGCTGCCATGATGTCAGATTCATCACTGCATCTACACTGAGGCTACATTCCCCACAGGCTGCTCCCAGCCAATAAATGATACAGCAGGGATTCCTGGGAGAAATGGACCTGTCCTGTCATTGTCCTTTGCCCACAGTGTGAAATCTCACTCTATGCATGCACAGGTTAGTGTTCAGCCAAAGATTCAAGGTGATCCTTGTGCAGATTTCTGGGGCTCTTTCTCTCCTGACTTTCCTGTTTGACTCCAAAGCTTGGGCTTTTCAAAAATTATTGCATGCTATCTACACAACTGACTAAACCTTAGTCTGTAAGTGCTATACTAGAGCTGTAAATTAGGACTTCAGTGAGCATTCGTAACTAGTACATCCTCCTCAATACTTTGGAGAGGCTATTCATAATTGCTTTTGATGATTACTGAGATGGCATATAGTAATTAGATTTCTGCTATTATAATATTTATTAAAGATATTATTTCTGAGACCTTCTTCTGCCAGCTATGATAAGTAAACTGTAAGAGACTGACTTTATTGTCATTAACATAATGGTAGAAGTTATTCACTGCTCTCACAGGGACATTGAGGATAACAGTATGTTGTGATATGACTACTGACATTATAATATATAAAAAATGCTTGGACTTACCTGGTGGTGCAGTGGTTAAGAATCCGCCTGCCAATGCGGGCGACACGGATTTGAGCCCTGGTCCGGGAAGATTCCACATGCCGTGGAGCAATTAAGCCCGTGCGCCACAACGACTGAGCCTGAGTTCTAGAGCCCGCGAGCCACAACTATTGAGCCCTCATGCCACAACTATTGAAGCCCACGCGCCTAGAGCCCATGCTCTGCAACAAGAGAAGCCACCACTATGAGAAGCCTGTGCACTGCAATGAAGAGTAGCCCCCACTCACCACAACTAGAGAAAAGCCCGTGCGCAGCAACAAAGACCCAACACAGCCAAAAATAAATAAATTTTTTAAAAAATGCTAAGTTGAAGAATAATTCTATGCTAGTAAATCAGTACAAAAAAATTAAAATACAAACCTCTAAATTAATGGCAGCAAGTATATGTTAAAAGTAAGGACATAAGTGAAACGATAAGGCCTGACAAAGGAGAGTTTCAGCACTACTGCTTAACCAAGGATATTCCCCTCAAGAGAACTGTTTGGTTAGGATTTCTGACAACATGTGTGTCAACATATTCTGGTTCTAAGGACATCAAGACTTCCCATAACATCTGAGTTGATGAAATACCAGTATCAGTAGTGGCCCTGTAAAACATGCTGGGAGAAGGACATGTTTATAAAAAGTATTGGGAAATGTTTTTCAGAGTTACTTCATGGAAACTTAAACTGAGCTTGCCTCCAATTTCTCCTGTCTTCGATAAGTGTATGTTGAGAATAGGAATGAAAACTTGTGATTAATAAATCTGCGCATGTTAAATTTTGTCTGTGAAGTATGGATAGAAGTAACGATATAGCTCAAAGTTTCTGACTTATTCTAGAACCATGAGTTTGTCAGAAGTCCCTGGTGCTTTACTAAAACTATAACTTACGGTTTTTGTATAGGATGTCAATTTAAAAAGTACAATAATTTAGATCTCAGTTTAAATATATATATACTACTTTTAAGTCATAAAGCACTAAAATTTTATTTTCCTATAATAATTTTATTATTTTAGTATATTTGAAACCCAGCTAAAATTTCCAGCTATTCTGTATTGTGTCAAAGTAACCACTGGATTTGAGTATTTTCTACTACCCCTATCTCTCTCTATATATATACAGATTATTTTCAAAGATAAACTATTTCTGGTACAAAATAAGATATGCAAAAAATTAAAGTTTCTTAGCATTTTTATTAATCAATAAATACTGAATGGTAGTTGGAAGCCCCTGGAAAGAAAACTCTAAGGTGGTTTCTTTCCTTTTATCCCCCATAAAAAAGTATACAAATCTATATTAAAATGAAACATTTGAAGTCATTTGTCTTAGGAATAAACAGTCTGATTTTCATCATTTGAAGGAAAAAAGTACATTTGGAATGAAGGGGGCTCATAAAAACTGATTGACTAGACCACCTGTGTACCCTGTGGTTGCTCACTCAGAATGGTACTCCTCTTTACTTAACAATAGCAGGATTTTTGACTTTTCTTTTGTTGGTGTGCTATTTCACATTGATTGATTTGCATATGGTGAACCATCCTTGTGACCCTGGGATGAATCCTACTTGATCGTGCCATATGATCTTTTTTATGTATTATTGGATTTGGTTTTCTAGTATTTTGTTGAGAATTTTTGCATCTATATTCATCAAAGATATTGGCCTATAATTTTCTTTTTTTGCAGTGCCTTCATCTGGTTTTGGTATCTGGGTGATGGTGGCATCATAGAAGGCCTGTATCGCTATGAACTTCCCTCCTAGGACTGCTTTTGCTGAATCCCATAGATTTTGGATGCTTGTGTTTTCACTGTCATTTGCCTCAAGATATTTTTTAATTTTCTCTGATTTCATCATTGACCCATTGGTTTTCTTTAGTAGCATGTTGTTTAGTCCCCATGTAATCGTTTCGTTTTTTTTTCTCTTCCTGTGGTTGATTTCTAGTTTCATGACATTGTAGTCAGAAAAGATACTTGAAAAAACTTCTATCCTCTTAAACTTTCTGAGGCTTGTTTTGTGTCCTAGGATGTAGTGTGTCCTAGAGAATGGTCTACATGATCATCTCAATAGATGCAGAAAAAGCATTTGATAAAATCCAACATCCATTCATGATAAAACCTCTTACCAAAGTGGGCATAGAGGGAACATACCTTCACATAATAAAAGCTATTTATGACAAACTCACAGCCAACATAATACTCAACGGCAAAAAGCTGAAAGCCTTTCTGCTAAAATCTGGAACAAGACAAGGATGCCCACTCTCACCACTTTACTCAAGATAGTATCGGAAGTCCTAGCAACAGCAGTCAGACAAGGAAAAGAAACAAAAGGTGTCCAAATTGGAAGGGAAGAGGTAAAATTATCATTATATGCAGTTGACATGATACTACATATAGAAAACCCAAAAGACTCCACACAAAAACTACTAGAACTGATAAATGAATTCACCTTGGTAGCAGGATACAAGAATAACATACAGAAATATGTAGCATTTCTTTACACTAACAATGAAATATCAGAAAAGTAAAAACAATAAAAAATCCCTTTCAAAATTGCATCAAAAAATACTTAGGAACAAACCTAACCAAGGGGGTAAAAGACTTGTACACTATGGAGAACTATAAAACATTGATAAAGAAAATTGAAGCTGATTTAAAGAAATGAAAAGATACCCCATGCTCCTTGATTGGAAGAATTAATATTGTTAAAATGGCCACACTACCCAAAGAAGTCTAGAGATTTAATGCAATACCTATCAAAATACCCATGACATTTTTCACAGAACTAGAACAAATAATCCCAAAATTTATATGGAGCAACAAAAGACCCAGAATTGCCAAAGCAATCATGAGGTAAAAGAACAAAACAGGAGGCGTAACCCTCCCAGACTTCAGATAATACTACAAAGCTACAGTAATCAAAACAGTGTGATATCAGCACAAAAACAGACACCTGGATCAAAGGAACAGAACAGGGAGCCCAGAAATACATCCACACACCTATGTTCAATTAACCTTTGACAAAGGAGGCAAGAATATACAATGGAGAAAAAATCAGTCTCTTCAGCAAGTCATGTTAGGAAAGTTGGACAGCCACATGTAAATTAATGAAGTTAGAACATTCCCTCACACCGTACACCAAAATAAACTCAAAATGGCTTAAAGATTTAAACAAGACATGACACCATAAAACTCCTAGAAGAGAACGTAGGCAAAATGTTCTCTGATATAAATCATACCAATGTTTACTTAGGTCAGTCTCCCAAGGCAATAGAAATAAAAGCAGAAATAAACAAATGGGACCTAATCAAACTTATAAGCTTTTGGCACAGAAAAGAAAACCATAAACAAAATGAAAAGACAACCTATGGACTGGTAGAAAATATTTGCAAATGATGCAACAGACAAGGCCTTAATTTCCAAAATATACAAACAGTGCATACAACTCAATAACAACAGAAAAACAAACAACCCACTCAAAAAATTGCCAGAAGTGCTAAATAGACATTCCTCCAAAGAAGACATACAGATGGCCAATAGGCACATGAAAAGATCCTCAACATCACTAATTATTAGAGAAATGCAAATATAAGATACAATGAGGTATCACCTCACACCAGTCAGAATGGCCATTGTTAAAAAGTCTACAAAGGGAGTGGACTGGGTCTTTCTCACTGGTGTGCAGCTTCAATCAGGTGCCAACATGGATAGAAATTTCTCCCAGTCAAAGCCAAAGCCCTGAGTCTGACACCAGATGGTGGAGCAGAAGGACTTGAGCTCACGTCCTCGCACATAATCACAACTAAATGCTGAACAACCATCAATAAAAAAGATTGGAACCTACCAAAAGAGATATTCTACACCCAAAGACAAAGAAGAAGCCACAGTGAGAAGGTAGGAGGGCCATATTCGTGATATAATCAAATGCTAGACTCGCTGGGTGGGTGACCCACAAACTGGAAAGTAATCATATCACAAAGGTTCTCCCACAGGAGTGAGAGTTCTGAGCCCCACATCAGGCTCCCCAGCCTGGGTGTCTGGCATCGAGAGGAGGAGCCCCCAGAGCATATGTCTTTGAAGGCCAGTGGGGCTTGAATGCAGGAGCTCCACAAGACTGGGGGAAACAAAGGCTCCACTCTTGGAAAGTGTTTAGCAATACAATCTTACCTCAGGAAGCAAGAAATATCTCAAACAAACAACATAACCTTACACCTAAAACAACTAGAGTAAGAAAACAACCTTACACCTAAAGCAACTAGAGTAAGAAAAACAGACAAAACCCAAAGGTTGTAGAAGGAAAGAATTCATAAAGACTGGAGCAGAAGTAAGTGAAATAGAGATGAAGAAGGCAATAGAAAAGATCAATGAAACTAAAAGGTGGTTCTTTGAAAAGATAAACAAAATTGATAAAGCTTTAGCCAGACTCATCAGGAAAAAAAAAGGGAGAGGGCTCAAATCAATAAAATTACAAATTACAACTGACACCACAGATATACAAAGGATCATGAGAGACTACTGTAAGCAACTACATGCCAATAAAATGGACAACCTAGAAGGAATGGACAAAT
Source organism: Eschrichtius robustus (assembly GCF_028021215.1). NCBI lineage: Eukaryota > Metazoa > Chordata > Mammalia > Artiodactyla > Eschrichtiidae > Eschrichtius > Eschrichtius robustus. The sequence goes on from NC_090838.1 coordinate 54,219,170, forward strand.
TGTTAGAAAAGTACAATCTCCCAGGACTTAACCAGAAAGAAATATAAGATATGAACAGACCAGTCACAAGTAATGAAATTGAAACTGTGATTTAAGAACTTTCAACAAACAAAAAGCCCAGGACCAGATGGCTTCATAGGTGAATTCTATCAAACATTTAAAGAAGAGTTAACCTCTATCCTTCTGAAACTCATCCAAAAAATTGCACAGGAAGCAATGCTCCCAAACCCACTCTATGAGGCCACCATCAAACTCATTCTTTGAGGCCACCATCACCCTGATACCAAAACCAGAAAAAGATACCACAAAAAGAGAAAACTACAGGCCACTATCATTGATGAATATAGATGCAAAAATCCTCAACAAAATATTAGCAAACTTAATCCAGGAACACATTAAAAGGATCATACACCATGATCAAGTGGGATTTATCCCAGGAATGCAAGGATTCTTCAGTATCCACAAATCAATCAGTACGATAAACCACATTAACAAATTGAAGAATAAAAACAATATGATCATCTCAATAGATGCAGAAAAAGCTTTTGACAAAATTCAACACCCATTTATGATTAAAAAAAAAAAAACTCTCCAGAAAGTGGGCATAGAGGGAAACTTCCTCAACATAATAAAGGCCATGTATGACAAACCCACAGCTAACATCATTCTCAACAGTAAAAAGCTGAAAGCATTTCCTTTAAAATCAGGAGCAAGACAAGGATGTCCACTATTTCCACTTTTATTCAACATAGTTTTGGAAGTCCTAGCCATGGCTATCAAAGAAGAAAAAGAAATAAAAGGAATACAAATTGGGAAAAAAGAAGTAAAACTACCACTGTTTGCAGATGACATGATACTATACATAGAAAATCCTAAAGACACTACCAGAAAACTACTAGAGCTCATCCATGAATTTCGTAAAGTTGCAGGATACAAAATTAATACACAGATATCTCGTGCATTCAACGAAAGATCAGAAAGAGAAATTAAGGAAGCAATTCCATTTACCATTGCATCAACAACAATAAAATACCTAGGAATAAACCTACCTGAGGAGGCAGAAGACCTGTACTCTGAAAACTATAAGATGCTGATCAAAGAAATTGAAGATGACACAGATGGAGAGATACACCATGTTCTGGGATTGGAAGAATCAATATTGTCAAAATGACTATACTACCCAAGACAATCTACAGATTCAATGCAATCCCTATCAAATTACCAATAGCATTTTTCACAGAACTAGAACAAAAAATCTTAAAATTTGTATGGCTACACAAAAGACCCAAATAGCCAATGCAATGTTGAGAAAGAGAAACAGAGCTGGAGGAAACAGGCTCCCTGACATCAACCTATACTACAAAGCTACAGTAATCAAAACAGTTTGGTCCTGGCACAAAAACAAAAATATAGATCAATGAAACAGGATAGGAAGCCCAGAAATAAACCCATGCACCTATGGCCAATTAATCTACAACAAAGGAGGCAAGATTCTACAATGGAGAAAAGACAGTCTCTTCAATAAGTGGTGCTAGGAAAACTGGACAGCTACATGTAAAAGAATGAAATTAGAACATTCTTTAACACCATACACAAAAATAAACTCAAAATGGACTAAAGACCTAAATGTAAGAATAGACACTATAAAACTCTTAGAGGAAAACATAGGCAGAACACTCTCTGACATAAATCGCAGCAATATCTTTTTCAATCCACTTCCTAGAGTAATGAAAATAAAAACAAAAATAAACAAATGGGACCTAATTAATCTTAAAAGCTTTTGCAGAGCAAAGGGAACCGTAAACAAAACAAAAAGACAACCCAAAGAATGGGAGAAAATATTTGCAAATGAAGCAACCAACAAGGGATTAATCTCCAAAATATACAAACAGCTCATGTAGCTCAATATCAAAAAAACAAACAACTCAATCATAAAATGAGCAGAAGATCTAAACAGACATTTCTCCAAAGAAGACATACAGATGGCCTTTAAAAAGCACATGAAAAGATGCTCAACGTGCTAATTATTAGAGAAATGCAATTCAAAACTACAATGCGGTGTCACCTCACACCAGTAAGAATGGCCATCATCAAAAAGTCTATAAACAGGTAATGCTGGAGAGGATGCGGAGAAAAGGGAGCCCTCCTACACTGTTGATGGGAATTTAAATTGGTACAACCAGGATGGAGAACAGTATGGAGGTTCCTTAAAAAACTAAATATAGAACTATCATATGATACAGCAATTCCACTCCTGGGCATATATCCGGAGAAAACCATAATTTGAAAAGATACACACACCCCAATGTTCACTGCAGCACTATTTACAATAGCCAAGACATGGAAGGAACCTAAATGTCCATCAAAAGAGGAATGGATAAAGAAGATGTGGTACATATATACAATGGAATATTACTCAGCCATAAAGAAGAATGAAATGCCATTTGCAGCAACATGGATGGACCTAGAGGTTATCATACTAAGTGAGGAAAGTCAGAGAGAGAAAGACAAATATCATGATATCACTTATATGTGGAATCTAAAAAAAATGATACAAATGAACTTATTTACTAAACAGAAACAGACTAACAGACTTAGTAAACAAACTTATGGTTACCAAAGGTGAAATGTGTGTGTGGGGGGATAAGATAGGAGTTTGGGATTAATGTATATACACTACTATATATAAAACATAATCAACAAGGACCTACTGGACAGCACAGAGAATTCTACTCAATATTCTGTAATAACCTATATTGGAAAAGAATCTGAGAAAGAATGGATATATGTATACATATAACTGAATCATTTTGCTGTACACCTGAAAGTAATACAACATGGTAAATCAACTACACTCCAATATGAAATAAAAATTAAATTTAAAAAGTCTACAAATAATAAATGCCAGACAGGGTGTGAATGGGGAACCCTCCTACACTGTTGGTGGAAATGTAAATTGGTGCAGCCACTATGGAGAACAGTGTGGAGGTTCCTCAAAAAAACTAACAGAGCTACTATATGATCCTGTAATCCCACTCCTGGGCAAATACCCAGACAAAACTTTAATTCAAAAAGCTACATACACCCCAATGTTCATAGTGGCACTTTTTATAATAGCCAAGACATGGAAGCAAACTAAATGTCCGTCAACAGATGAATGGATAAAGAAGATATGGTACATATATACAGTGGAATATTACTCAACCATAAGAAAGAATGAAATAACGCCATTTGCCACAACATGGATGAACCTAGGGATTATCATACTAAGTGAAGTCAGACAGGAAAGAAAAATATCATATGATATCATTTATATGTGGAATCTAAAATATGATTCAAATGAACTTGTTTACACAAGAGAAACAGACTCACAGACATAGAAAACAAACTTATGGTTATCAAAGGGGAAAGGGGGTGGGGGAGAAATAAATTAGGAGTTTGGGATTAGTAGATACAAACTACTATATATAAAATAGATAAACAACAAGGTCCTATTGTATAGCACAGGGAATTATATTCAATATATTATAATGAACTATAATGGAAAAGAATATGAAAAAGTGTATACACACACACACACACATATGTGTGTGTGTGTGTGTGTATATATATATATATATATATATATATATATATATATATATATATACACACACACACACATATATATACATATATATAACTGAATCACTTTGCTGTACACCAGAAACTAATACAACATTGTAAATCAACTTATATGTCAATTAAAAAAAATAAATAACAATACCAGAGTCACTCGGTTAAAGTTGTAGGCTCTCCCAGATCACATTGAGAAAACAGACTAGATCCCAGCCATTATTTTCCAAAAGGCCCAAACTGGGGAGTTTATGGGGTAAAGAATTTCCTCCCCGTAACATTGTGTACTTCTCTTTTGCACATGCTCCTTCTCTAACAGCTGTAGCTGAGCCACCCCATCATCAGTTTCTGGTAGGTGTGGGTTTAAGGCTTACATTGTGAGTAGGTGAGTGCTACTCTGCATCTCTTCTGGGGGTCTAAGCCTCTTTTTCTGCAGAGCATAGTATAAAGTATTTTGAAGAGGAGGGGTTGTAGTGGAATAGGTAAAGCTCTGCCTGCCTGCTCCATTTGGGCTCTGAATTGGATTCTTGCTTTTTGGATTTATATAAGGCTTTGGAAGTCTCCTGGCAATTCACAGGCATTTCTGAGGCACAATAAGGCAAGTTATAAGCTTCTATCACACTTTTTTTACCTACAAAAATGCAAATAGTCATTTTGTATACTTTAGACCTTTCCTTCCTCCCCTGCTTTCTAGCCCAAAATTTGGTTACACAATAAAATACTGTTTTGAAACAATGAAAAATGCTAAATATCTTTATCTACTTAGTTTAAAGAGATGTTGGAACAGTGTTAAATATTTAACACTTTCCTATCCTTCCCATTTCTTATCTTAAATATAATCTCCTCTCCCAACCAATGTTATGAAATTATGTGATAAATTAATATGCAGCAATAAATTTGCTTCAGAAATTAATAAGAAGGGACTTCTCTGGTGGTCCAGTGGTAAAGAATCCAGCTTCCAGTGCAGCGGACATGGGTTCGATCCCTGGTCAGGGAAAACTAAGATCCCACATGCTGCAGGGCAACTAAGCCCGCACGCCACAACTATTGAGCTCACGCGCCTCAAAGAGAGAGCCCGTGTGCTGCAAACTACAGAGTCCACGCGCTCTGGAGCCCACATGCCACAACTAGAGAGAAGCCCGAGTACCGCAATGAAGAGACTGCACACCGTGATGAAAGATCCCGCATACCTCAACAAAGATCCCACATGCTGCAACTAAGACCCAATGCAGCAAAAAAAATAAAGAAGAAATTAATAAGAAGCCATTTTCAATGTTTAGTGCCAATACCTTTTAACAATATGATAACCTGATAGTAGACAGCATACAAACTGAGCAGATGTTTAACTTATCATGAGGTGAATAAATTTGGGGATCATATAAAGTTATACTCGAAAATACAGCAGCTAAAAGCTTGAACACCATTCAGTGTTCTAATTTAATCTGAGTTACTAGCAAGGAGGAGAGGAGCCTGGAAGCAGTATCTCCTACAGCAGAAAGCACATGATGTCTGCTATGTTCTGAATGCTTGTGTCCCCTGCAAATTTCTATGCTGAAAACCTAATTATGGTATCAGGACCATTAGGTGGGCCCTTTGGATGGTGATTAGGTCATGAGAGCAGAGTCCTCATGAATGGAATTAATGCCCTAATAAAAGAGGCCTAAGAGAGATCCTCCACCTCTTCCACCATGTGAGGACACAGTGGGGAGGTGCTGGCTATGAACCAGGAAGAGGGCCCTCACCAGAACGTGACCATTCTAGTGCCTCGATCTTGAACTTCTAGAACTACGAGAAATAAATTTCTGTTATTTATAAGCCACCCAGTCTGGGGTATTTTGTTACAGAAGCCCAAATGGACTAAGACAATCTGTGTGCCAGACCCTTTTCCTTGCCTCTAGTAAGACCAGGGACACACATACAGGGATGACATTCTCCAGCTTGAGGGCACTAGCTCTGTACCTTGGAAGCTTGTGTTCATTTCTTACAAATAAGGTGAATCTGACATGAATGTAGACTCCTGCTGTGTCCTAGTTGGTATATAATGATAGTTATACTAATGAAAAACTGCACTAGCTCTTTTTAATAAAAGTTTGCAGAATACTTTTTAAAAATCATGGTTGTATCTGCATTCATTTACTATTTCAGTCCTGCTCCTATTTTCCATGGTTTTGAAAATTAGCAATCACAATTCTAATTTGTAGAGTACCTTACAGATGTAAAGGCGTTTTCTAATAATTGCTTTATTGGATACTATACTCCCAAGAGATAGGAGAGGCAGGTGATTTGATTTTCCATTTTATAGATAAAGAACTGGTCACCTATTTTCTTAACTCTTTGACAGAACTGGGATGACTCCAATTCTCTTTCAACTCCACCAATTAGATGCTTAGATACATTTCACAGGAAGTCAAACTCTTCTCTATTTTGCAGATTACAACGCATTTAAAAAATCCCCCAGTCTTCTATATGGTCTGCCTCAGTCTCCACTTTCCATTAATCCTGGAGACACTTTCTGGCCCCTGAGAAAAGCCCTTGTTCCTAGGGTGTACTTAGTTTTGACATATTACATCTTTCTCCTTGGAGCCATTATGTCTCTTACTTATCCTCTTTCTTCATTCTTCCTGTTATCTCTATCTGAATCTCTTCCTTACTGCCCCTATTTTTTCTATATGCTGTCTCCCTCCCTCCCATTTTCTCTCCTCTCTCCCTCCCCTCCATTTTTTCTCCTCTCTCCCTCTTCTGTTCATATCTCAATACTATCACCCCAATGTTTGGATCTTAGCATAATCCAACCACATCATTCTGGAACGTATATCTGCATTTAAGCATCCAAAATGTCATCAAGTGGTTTTTTGAATTTTTTTTTAATACAGCAGGTTCTTATTAGTTATCTATTTTATACATATTGGTGCATATATGTCAATCCAAATCTCCCAGTTCAACCCACCAACCCCCTCCACCCCCACTTTCCCCCCTTGGTGTCCATACGTTTGTTCTCTACATCTGTGTCTCTATTTCTGCCTTGTAAACCGGTTCATCTGTACCATTTTTCTAGATTCCACATACATGCGTTAATATACAATATTTGTTTTTCTCTTTCTGACTTACTTGACTCTGTATGACAGTCTCTAGCTCTATCCACGTCTCTACAAATGACCCAATTTCATTCCTTTTTATGGCTGAGTAATATTTCATTGTATATATGTACCACAACTTCTTTATCCATTCATCTGTCGATGGGCATTTAGGTTGCTTCCACGACCTGGTGATTGTAAATAGTGCAGCAATGACCATTGGGGTGCATGTGTCTTTTTGAATTATGGTTTTTCTCAGGGTATATGCCCAGTAGTGGGATTGCTGGGTCATATGGTAATTCTATTTTTAGTTTTTTAAGGAACTTCCATAATGTTTTCCATAGTGGCTGTATCAATTTATATTCCCACCAACAGTGCAAGAGGGTTCCCTTTCCTCCACACCCTCTCCAGGTTTGTTGTCTGTAGATTTTCTGACGATGCCCATTCTAACCGCTGTGAGGTGATACCTCACTGTAGTTTTGATTTGCATTTCAGTAATAATTAGTGATGTTGAGCAGCTTTTCATGTGCCTCTTGGCCATCTGTATGTCTTCTTTGGAGAAATGTCTGTTTCGGTCTTCAGCCCATTTTTTAACTGGGTTGTTTGTTTTTTTTAATATTGAGCTGTAGGAGCTGTTTATATCTTTTGGAAATTAATCCTTTCTTTGTTGATTCATTTGCAAATATTGTCGCCCATTCTGAGGGCTGTCTTTTCGTCTTGTTTACAGTTTCCTTTGCTGTGCAAAAGCCTTTAAGTTTCATTAGGTCCCATTTGGTTATTTTTGTTTTTATTTCCATTAATCTAGGAGGTGGGTCAAAAAAGATCTTGCTGTGATTTATGTTAAAAAGTGTTCTTCCTATGTTTTCCTCTAAGAGTTTTATAGTGTCCAGTCTTACGTTTACGTCTTTAATCCATTTTGAGTTTATTTTTGTGTATGGTGTTAGGGAGTACTCTAATTTCATTCTTTTACATGTAGCTGTCCAGTTTTCCCAGCACCACTTATTGAAGAGACTGTCTTTTCTCCGCTGACTATCCTTGCCTCCTTTGTCATAGATTAGTTGACCATAGGTGCGTGGGTTTATCTCTGGGCTTTCTATCCTATTCCATTGATCTATATTTCTGTTTTTGTGCCAGTACCATATTGTCTTGATTACTGTAGCTTTGTAGTATAGTCTGAAGTCAGGGAGTCTGATTCCTCCAGCTCCATTTTTTTCCTTCAAGATTCCTATGGCTATTCAGGGTCTTTTGTGTCTCCATACAAATCTTAACACTTTTTTGTTCTAGTTCTGTAAAAAATGCCATTGGTAATTTAATAGCAATTGCAATGAATCTGTAGATTGCTTTGGACAGTATAGTCATTTTCATAATGTTCATTCTTCCAATCCAAGAACATGGTTTATCTCTCCATCTGTTTGTGTCATCTTTTATTTGTTTCATCAGTGTCGTATAGTATTCTGAGTACAGGTCTTTTACCTCCTTAGGTAGGTTTATTCCTAGGTGTTTTATTCTTTTTGTTGCAATGGTGAATGGGATTGTTTCTTTAATTTCTCTTTCTGACCTTTCGTTGTTAGTGTATAGGAATGCAAGAGATTTCTGTGCATTAATTTTGTATCCTACAGCATTATCAAATTTGTTGATTAGCTCTAGTAGTTTTCTGGTGGCATCTTTAGGATTATCTATGTACAGTATCATGTCATCTACAAACAGTGACAGTTTTACTTCTTCTTTTCCATTTTGTATTCCTTTTATTTCTTTTCGTCTCTGACTGCCATGGCTAGGACTTCCAAAACTATGTTGAATAATACTGGCGAGAGCGGACATCCTCGTTTTGTTCCGGATCTTAGAGGAAATGCTTTCAGTTTTTCACTGTTGAGAATGATGTTGTCTGTGGGGTTGTCGTATATGGCCTTTATTATGTTGAAGTAGGTCCCTCTATGCCCACTTTCTGGAGAATTTTTGTCATAAATGGGTGTTGAATTTTGTCAAAAGCTTTTTCTGCATCTATTGAGATGATCATATGGTATTTATTCTTTAGTTTGTTAATATGATGTACCATATTGATTGATTTGCGTATATTGAAGAATCCTTGCATCCTTGGGATAAATCCCACTTGGTCATGGTGTATGATCCTTTTAATGTGCTGTTGGATTCTGTTTGCTAGTATTTTGTTGAGGATTTTTGCATCTATATTCATCAGTGATATTGGTCTGTAATTTTCTTTTTTTGGAGTTTGTCTGGTTTTGGTATCAGGGTGATGGTGGCCTAACACGAGTTTTGGAGTGTTCCTTCCTCTGCAATTTTTTGGAAGACTTTGAGAAGGATGGGTGTTAGCTCTTCTGTAAATGTTTGATAGAATTCACCTGTGAAGCCATCTGGTCCTGGATTTTGTTTTGTTGGAAGATTTTTAATCAGTTTTAATTTCATTACTTGCGACTCGCCTGTTCATATTTTCTATTTCTTCCCGGTTCAGTCTTGGAAGGTTATGCCTTTCTATGAATATGTCCTTTTATTCTAGGTTGTCCGTATTGTTACCAGAGTTGCTGTAGTAGTCTCTTATGATCCTTTGTATTTCTGCGGTGTCTGTTGTAACTTCTCCTTTTTCATTTCTAATTTTATGGATTTTAGTCTTCTCCCTCTTTTTCTTGATGAGTCTGGCTAAAGGTTTATCAATTTTGTTTATCTTCTCAAAGAACCAGCTTTTAGTTTTATTGATCTTTGCTATTGTGTTCTTTGTTTCTATTTCATTTATTTCTGCTCTGATCTTTATGATTTCTTTCCTTCTGCTAAATTTGGGTTTTGTTTGTTCTTCTTTCTCTAGTTCCTTTACATGTAAGGTTAGATTGTTTGAGATTTGTTTCTTGAGGTAGGATTGTATTGCTATAAACTTCCCTCTTAGAACTGCTTTTGCTGCATCCCATAGGTATTGGATCATCATGTTTTCTTTGTCATTGTCTCTAGGTATTTTTTGATTTCTTCTTTCATTTCTTCAGTGATCTCTTGGTTATTTAGTAACATATTGTTTAGCCTCCATGTGTTTGTGTTTTTTATGTTTTTTCCCTGTAATTTATTTCTAATCTCATAGCATTGTGGTCAGAAAAGATGCTTGACATGACTTCAATTTTCTTAAATTTACTGAGGCTTCATTTGTGACCCAAGATGTGATCTATCCTGGAGAATGTTCTGTGTGCACTTGAGAAGAAAGTGTAATCTGCTGTTTTTGGATGGAATGTCCTACAAATATCAATGAAATCTATCTGGTCTGTTATGTCATTTAAAGCTTGTGTTTCCTTAGTAATTTTCTGTTTGGATGATCTGTCCATTGGTGTTAAGTGAGGTGTTAAAGTCCCCAGTATTATTGTGTTACTGTCAATTTTCTCTTTTATAGCTGTTTGCATATGCTCTTATGTTGGGTGCATATATATTTGTAATTGTTATATCTTTTTCTTGGATTGATCCCTTTATCATTATATAGTGTCCTTCCTTGTCCCTTGTAACATTATTTTAAAGTCTATTTTGTCTGATATGAGGATTGCTACTCCAGCTTCCTTTCAATTTCCATTTGCAGGGAATATCTTTTTCCATCCCCTCACTTTCAGTCCGTATGTGTCCCTAGGTCTGAAGTGGGTCTCTTGTAGACAGCATATATATGGGTCTTGTTTTCTATCCATTCAGCGAGCCTGTGTCTTTTGGTTGGAGCATTTAATCCATTCACGTTTAAGGTAATTATCGATATGTATGTTCCTATTACCATTTTCTTAAGTGTTTTGGGTTTGTTTTTGTAGGTCCTTTTCTTCCCTTGTGTTTCCCACTTAGAGAAGTTCCTCTAGCATTTGTTGTAGAGCTGGTTTGGTGGTGCTGAATTCTCTTAGCTTTTGCTTGTCTGTAAAACTGTTGATTTCTCTGTCGAATCTGAAAGAGATCCTTGCCGGGTAGAGTAATCTTGGTTGTAGGTTCTTCCCTTTCATCACTTTAAATATATCATGCCACTCCCTTCTGGTTTGTAGAATTTCTGCTGAGAAATCAGCTGTTAACCTTATGGGGATTCCCTTGTATGTTATTTGTTGGTTTTCCCTTGTTGCTTTTAATAATTTTTCTTTGTCTTTAATTTTTGTCAATTTGATTACTATGGGTCTCGGCGTGTTTCTCCTTGGGTTTATCCTGCCTGGGACTCTCTGCACTTCCTGAACTTGGGTGGCTATTTCCTTTCCCATGTTAGGGAAGCTTTCGACTATAATCTCTTCAAATATTTTCTTGGGTCTTTTCTCTCTCTGCTCCTTCTGGGACCACTATAATGCCAATGTTGGTGAGTTTAATGCTGTCCCAGAGGTCTCTAAGGCTGTCTTCATTTAGTTTCATTCGTTTTTCTTTATTCTGTTCTGCAGCAGTGAATTCCACCATATTGTTTTCCAGGTCACTTATCTGTTCTTCTGCCTCAGTTATTCTGCTATTGATTCCTTCTAGTGTATTTTTCATTTCAGTTATTGTTTCTTCATCTCTGTTTGTTTGTTCTTTAATTCTTCTAGGTGTTTGTTAAACACTTCTTGCATCTTCTAGATCTTTGCCTCCATTCTTTTTCTGAGGTCCTGGATCATCCTGAGTATCATTATTCTGAGTTCTTTTTCTGGAAGCTTGCCTATCTCCACTTCATTTAGTTGTTTTTCTGGGGTTTTATCTTGTTCCTTCATCTGATACATAGTCCTCTGTCTTTTCATTTTGTCTATGTTTCTGTGAATGTGGTTTTCATTCCACTGGCTGCAGGATTGTAGTTCTTCTTGCTTCTGCTGTCTGCCCTCTGGTGGATGAGGCTATCTAAGAGGCTTATGCAAGTTTCCTGATGGGAGGGACTGGTGGTGTGTAGAGCTGGGTGTTGCTCTAGTGGGCAGAGGTCAATAAAACTTTAATCTGCTTGTCTGCTGATGGGTGGGGCTGAGTCCCCCCCCTCCTGTTCGACGTTTGGCCTGTGGCGACCCAGCACTGGAGGCTACAGGCTCTTTGGTGGGGCTAATGGCGGACTCCAGGAGGGCTCATGCCAAGGAGTACTTCCCAGAACTTCTGCTGCCAGTGTCCTTGTCCCCGCAGTGAGACACAGCCATCCCCCACCTCTGCAGGAGACCCTCCAACACTAGCAGGTAGGTCTGGTTCACTCTCCTGTGGGGTCACTGCCCCTTTCCCCTGGGTCCTGATGCACACACTACTTTGTGTGTGCCCTCCAAGAGTGGAGTCTCTGTTTCCCCCAATCCTGTCTAAGTCCTGCAATGAAACCCCGCTAGCCTTCAAAGTCTGATTCTCTGGGAATTCCTCCTCCTGTTGCCGGACCCCCAGGTTGGGAAGCCTGACATGGGGCTCAGAACCCTCACTCCAGTGGGTGGACTCCTGTGGTATAACTGTTCTCCAGTTTGTGAGTCACCCACCCATCAGTTGCGGGATTTGATTTTATTGTGATTGCGCCCCTCCTACCATCTCACTGCAGCTTCTACTTTGTCTTTGGATGTGGGGTATCTATTTTGGTGAGTTACAGTGTCTTCCTGTCAATGATTGCTCAGCAGTTAGTTGTGATTCCGGTGCTCTCGCAAGAGAGAGTGAGCGCACATCCTTCTACTCCACCATCTTGAACCAATCTCCCATCAAATGGTCTTGCACTATTTCTCTGATGCTTACAGAATATAAACTTTCATTCCCAAAGCATATCTATAAATTTATAAAAAGTATATTTTCAAGCAATCTAATTAGAAAATAGACAAAGGACATCAAGAGATATTTCACCGGAGGATATACAGATGGGAAATAAACATATGAAAAGATCCTCAACATCATTAGCCATCAGGAAAATACAAATAAAAACCACAATGAAACATCATTACACATATAAAATAAAAAATTTTGACAATGTTAGCAAGGGTGACAAGAAACTGGATTTTTGACACATTTCTAGTAGGAATGCAAAATGACATAGCCACTCTAAAATCAGTATGGGGCTTCCCTGGTGGCGTGGTTGTTGGGGGTCCGCCTGCCGGTGCAGGGGATACGGGTTCGAACCCTGGTCTGGGAGCATCCCGCGTGCTGCGGGGCGACTGGGCCTGTGCGTCACGGCTGCTCAGCCTGTGCTCTGGAGCCCGCGAGCCGCAGCTGCTGGGCCTGTGTGCCGTGACTGCTGAGGCCTGCACACCTAGAGTCCATGCTCCACGGCGGGAGAGGCCACCGCGGTTGGGGGCCTGCGCGTAGCAAAAAAAAAACCCAACATAGTCAGAAATGAATGAATAAAATAAATAATTTTAAAAATAAAAAATAAAAACAGTATGGCAGCTTCCTATAGAACTAAACATACACAACCTAGCATATGACTTAGCAAGCACTCCTAGGCATTTATCACAAAGAAGTGAAAATTCACATCTACACAAAAACTGTATATGAATGTTCACAGAAGCTTTATTTGTAATAGCCCCAGCTTGAAATAACCAAAATGCCCCCGATAGGTAAATTCCATGATTTTTAAAATTGTACCTTACAGAATAACATTTCTTAGGAGAGTCAGATTGGTAGCTTTATATATATGTTAAAAAGTAGTATCTATTTAAACATTTCCAAAAAAAATTTTTCCCCAAATAATGCAAAACAAACCAAACTTCAGCTTTTCATTAGACTAAAGGCCAAATAATAGAAGTCTGTGTCTTAGTGAATGGTTGTTGAAGAAATTTAAGCACTTGATATCATATGGTTAGATGACATTAGTGAACATTTTTCTATCCAACAAAAGCCAATCAAGAACAGTAATTTTACTCCCTTGCCTAAACCCTTATTGATGTTTTAAATTTTCTTAATTCTTTCCATATTTTCAACATGAAAACTTCTGAAATTCCATAATACCTACTGCCAAACTTACAGATTTGGGATTTTGTCTTTTATTTTTTTAATTATGAACTTAATACACAAATATCTTCTCCTTTTCAAAACTCAAGCAATGCAGATAAAGCATAAACCCCCTCAGAATCACCTCCAAGTCCCAAGCCAAGTTATAAGCAGAGGTAAACACTTTTATTATTATGGATTATGTCTTTTCACACCTTTTAGTGTTCCTGTCTATACATATTAAATCTCAAAATAAATGGTTTAAAAACACAGTTTTTATAGGGGTTTCCCTTAGACATCTATATCCAGTTAGTAACCTCCAATATTTTTTCCTCTCAAGGAAAACCTTTATGTTTTACTAACATCTTACTATTTAGCTGCTTCTCAACTGTCTGTGTTTATCTCTGTATACAGACACAGTGAAGCGTTCTCAGCAAAGTGCTTCAGGCTGAAAACATGTTAATTTAAAATGCTGATAACAACCCATGGCACCTGTTGTTTCACACTTCTTTTGCTCAAGCCCAAGTCTGCCAAATCCCATTCTTTATTTTTGTAATTCTCTGCAGCCTTTTTTCCATTCCAGCTGTAGGTCTTTCACTGTAGTGATCATTTAAACTTAACAGGAAAGCCATGTTTTACTCAGCCAACCTATCAGGATGACTACACACACAGTCAGCTCAGAGAACCCACTGTCACAGCTCGGATTAAGAATGAACTATATTGTAATGATAAATGTCAATTGTATATATATGTGATATTAACAATTTTAACTCTGGGAACAGGAACTTGGTAAATCAATTAAAAGTATGTCCCTCTTCCTTGCAGATCTCAGGAGAGTGTTTTCATGGTAGGACAAGACGGAAGAAAGGAAGGGGATAAATGTAGCACTGAGAAAGACCAGATCAGAATTCATAGTGACCTTAACTACATGTAGTCAGAAAAGGTTAAAATTCTTCAGAAGTAACTACAGGCAAGTCACTGAAAAAGAAATAAACTATATTAAAGTGATAAGATGGGGAAGCAGAATATGTTCAGATTTACATAGTGGCTCATATAAAGTAATAAAGACTAAAAAATATAATACATGGTTAAAATAGCTAAATGAGATAATACATGTATAAACTGGAGTATCCTGAAACTGATCATGACCACTGACCCTAAATTATACTAAGCATGGGGTTACAGCCTCAGCAGACACAACGTGAGAGAGCTTTGAGCTCTATTCTGCACTCCTAGCATAGTGGGTGGCACAAAGTAAATAAGTATTTGTTGATTGAATGAATAGTTTTTTCAAAAACTAAAGAAATATTTGGAGCAGATTCTGCCTACATTGTTCTTAAAGGTGAAAGATGAATGTTCTCCCCTAACACTGGAACAAGAAAAGGATGTCCAATCTAACCACTCTTTTTCAACAAAGTGCCAGAAGTTCTAGCCAGCACAATAAGAGAAGAAATGGAAATGAAAGGAAATTTGTGAAAAGCTCCTAAAAATCAGTAATTGAATTCATCAAGGCCACAGGATCAATTAGCATACAAATATCAATTGTATTTCTATACAGTAACAATGAACATGTGGACACTGAAATTAAAAATTCAATACCATTTACAATTAGTCAAAAAAGATACTTAGACATAAATCTAAGGAAAACTTGTATGGGATTTGTATGCTGAAAACTACAAAATGCTGGTGAAAAAATCAAATATCTAAATAAATGGAGAGACATACCATGTATGGGTTGGAAATTCAATATAGTAAAGGTGTCAGTTATGCCCAAGTTGATATAAACAAGTTGAGCACAATTCTTATCAAAATCAAAGCAGGATATCTTTTAGATTTAGACAAGATCATTCTACAATTTATATGGAAAGATAAAGGAAGGAGAATAGCAGAAAAAAAATGAGAAGACTCAGTCTACCTGATTTCAAGACTCATATAGCTGCAGTAGTCAAACTGTGTGGTATTGACAAAAGGACAGATACAAAGATCAATGGAGTAAAATAGAGAAACCAGATATAAACCTACATGAATATGCCCAAGTGATTTTTGACAAAGGTACAAAAGCAATGCAATGGAGGAAGGATAACCTTTTCAACAAATGGTGCAGGAACAACTGGATGTCGGAGGAAAAAAAGAACCTAAACCCAAATCTCTCACTTATGCAAAAATTTATTCAAAATGGATTATGGTCTTATGAATGTAAAATATGAAACTATAAAATTTTTAGAAGAAAAATATAAGAGAAAGTCTTTGGTATATAAAGCTAGTCAAAGACTTAGACTTGACACCTAAAGCAGTATTAATAAAAGGAAAATTGAGCTACTGGATGTCATCACAATTAATCATTTTCACTCTGCCAAACACCCTGTTAAGAGGATAGAAAGACAAGTTACAGATGAAGAAAATATTTGCAAACTACCTATCTGACAAAGGCTAAGTATTAAAATAAAGAACTCTCAAAACTTAACAATGAAAAAAAAAAAAGGTTAGAAAATGGTGAAAGGTATTAAGAGACATTTCATCAAAGAGGATCTACTAATGTCAAATAATTGTATGAAAAATATTTTCATAATCCATTAGGGTAATGGAAATTAAAGCCACAATGAGATATCACTACACATCTCTCAGAATGGCTAAAATACAAAATAGTGGCAACACCAAATGCTGACAGGAGTGTGGAGAAAGTGAATCATTCATTTAGTGCATGTTGAAACATAAAATATAGCCACTCTGAAAAACAGTTTGGCTTTTCTAAAAAAACTAAACCTATAACTACCATGTAACCCAGCAACTGCACTCCTGGGCATTTATCTCAGAGAAATGAAGACATGTTCATATAAAAACCTGTACATGAATGTTTATAGCAGCATTATTCATAATAGCCCAAAACTAGACACAACACAGATCTCCTTCAAATCTTCAAAGGATGAATGGTAAAACAAACTGTGGTAGAACCATACCATGGAATACTACGCAGTAATAAAAAAGAAATGGATACATGCAAGAATCTGGCTATTACATAACAAGATTATAATTATGAATATTATTAAATATGTCAGGTAAACATTGTTGTCAATGTTATTTGAATCTACACTGAACTATTTATGTATGCCACTATTCAGGACTTACACTGATATACCATAACTGTTCACTTAGAACTTGGAAAACTTAAAACCTTCACTAGGAAAAGGTTACCTTAGGAACAGAGATTTTATTTTTCTACTCAAAGGAGCCTGAGAAACATAGGATCATAAAATCTCAGGGTTGAAAAGAACCTTAAAAGTATGAGGAAATCAGGTTAGGATCAAGATGGCAGAATAGGAGGATGTGGAGCCCACCTACCCCCATGAATGCATCAAAAATACATCCACATGTGGAACAATTTTCATTGTAAACTAACTAAAAACTGGCAAAGAGTCTCCTGTACAACGAAATCTGTAAAAAAAGACACACATGGAATCGGGTAAGAAGGGAAAAGAAGCAATCAGGTCGGGACCTGACCCTGGCGGGGGACTCAGAGGAAAAGAGAGATTACACAGGTGGACACCTACCCTAGGGAGTGAGCAGTTTGAGCCACATATTGGGCACCCCAGCCCTGATGTCCAACACAGGGAAGAAAGCCCCCTTGGCTGGTTGGAGTGCCAGTGGTACTAATAAGGAGGGCTGTGGGAAGCCTGGACTCCACTTGTGAGAAGCATGTGTGTTGCCTGTGTACTGAAGCAGGACAGAAAGGGCAGACTAAAAAGTGCTCAAGTGGCTGCCCAGTTTTATACAACCACCCTAGTGCACACCCTAGCCTGAGCCAAGTGAATGCTCCAGCCCTGCTAACTTCACATCACAGCTCTACACTGAAGTGAGGCTGCCACGACTAAGGAGAGAGCATGACTGTGAGATACAGAGGCAACTCAGACCCTAAGCAGCATCTGAGTAGGGCAGGGCAGCAATCACTGGCACTTACATAGGCAGCACATCAGTAGTAGTAGTACCCACCTCTTACTGAGGACCGACTACCACAGCCTGTGCACCAACACACACCAAGTGCCTCCAGGGCCCCACCTTCCCTATGGTGCAGCTCCACACAATGGCAGGGGTGGCAGAAGCTGAGGGGAGTGAATGGCTCTGAGGGATGAAGACGCCTTAGACCCAAAGAAGCATCTGAGCAGGGAGCGGGAGGCCATTACTGGCACTTGCAAAGGCAGTGCATCAGAAGCAGCCCACGTCTCATCACAGGCCGAGAGCCTGCACAGGCCCCTCTTGTTCCAGCACCACTCCCCTCTGGGGCAAGGGTGCCAGTGCTGGGAGAAGTTAGAGCACAGATTTAAAGGGAACAGAGCCAGTTTGGACTCGACCCTCAGGGATTATACTCCAGCAACTTGGGATCTGACCCCACCCTCGATAGAGCAGTGACAGCCACTGAGCAGAGGGGAAGTCCCACCTGACGTCTGGCTCAGGCTCTAGCCCCTCCATCTCCATCCCCACCTCCTACCAAGGTGGGTGACATCTGCCAGCACACCCTAAGGAAAGACATAACTTGTGTTCACATAAAATCCAGTTCTCCCACCAAAGCCACTGGGTACACACAGACCGTATAGGTACACTTCCACATAAGGACAGCCCTTCGAGACCACAGTAGGTACCTGTTTCACCTAAATTCATAAAGACAGAGAAAGTTAAGCAAAATGAGAAGACAGAAGAAATGGTCTCAATTGAAAGAGCAAAAGAAAACCCCTGAAAAAATTAAATAATGAAACATAAGTAAACAACTGACCAGATAAAGAATTCAAAAAATTAGTAAAAAGAATTCTAACTGAATTAGGGAAAAGAATAGATGAACACAGAATTTTACAAAGGAACAAGAAAACATAAAAAGATCCAATCAAAAATGAAGATTTCAACAGCTGAAACAAAAAAACAAAAACAAAACAAAAAACACTGGAAGAAATGAAAAGCAGCCTAAGTGATACAGAAGAACACAGAAGTGATCTGGAAGAAAGAATAATTGAAACCATCCCATCATAACAGCAAAAAGAAAAACGTATTTTTAAAAATAAAAACAGTTCAAAGGACCTTTGGGATAACATCAAGCGTACCAACTTTTGCATTATAGGAGTCCCAGAAGAGAAGAGACAGAAAGGGGGTTGAAAATGTATTTAATGAAATAATGAGTGAAAACTTCCCAAGCCTGAAGAAGAAAACAGACATCCAGGTAAAAGAAGAACAGAGTTGCAAACAAGATGAACTCAAACTGATCTACACTAAGACATATCATAATTAAAATGGCAAAAGTTAAAGAGATGACTCAAAAGGTAGCAAGACTAAAGCAAAGAGTCATACACAAGGGAAGCCCCATAAGGTTATCAGCTGATTTTTCTGCAGAAACTTTGGAGGACAGAAGGGCATGGCTTGATATATTTAAAGTGCTGAAAGAGAAGAACCTGCAACCTAGGATACACTACCCAGCAAGATTATCATTTAGAATCTTAGGAGAGAGAAAGAAATATTCAGACAAGCAAAAACTAAAAGAATCCATCAATACTAAACCTACCCTAAAAGAAATGTTGAAGGGTCTTTTCTAAATAGAAAGGAAGTAAGAATATATAGGAAAAGGAATCCCACTATGAAAGGCAGATATATAGTAAGGATTGAAGATCACTTAAATAAGCCAGTAAGTAGATTAAAAGACAAAAAATTATGAAAGCAACTATAACTATAATAAACAGTTACGGGATAAGATGTAAAATGTAGGGGAGTGGAGAAAAAAATGTAAATTTTCTAGAATGTGTTTGAACTTAAATGGCTACCAGTTTAAAACAAGTAGATAGAATTTTGGGTGAACATATATGAAACTCATGTAACCACAAGTCAAAAACCTACAAAAGATACACAAAATACTTGAAAGGAAAAGAACTATACCAAGAAAGAAAATCATCAAACCACAAGGGAAGAAACAAAAATAAGTAGAAATGAACAGAGGAGAACTACAAAAACAACCAGAGCACAAGCATTGGGTTGGCCAAAAAGTTTGTTCGGATTTTTACGTACGGTATTACAGAAAAACCCAAATGAACTTTTTGGCCAACACAATAATAAAGTGGCAATAAATACATACCTATCAATAATTACTTTAAATGTCAATGGACTAAATGCTCCAATCAAAAGACAAGGGTGACTGATCGGATTAAAAAAAAACCCAAGACCCATCTATATGCTGCTTACAAGAGACTCACGTTAGAGCTAAAGACACACATAGACAAAGTGAGAGGATGGGAAAAGATATTTCATGCACGTGAAAAAAAGAAGAAAGCGGGGTAGAAATACTCATATCAGACAAAATAGACTTTAAAACAATGTCTGTAACAAAAGACAAAATAGGGCATTATATAATGATAAAGGTATCAATATAAGAACAGTATATGACACTCAACATATATGTACCCAATACAGGAGCACATAAATATATACAGCAAATATTAGTACACGTAAAGGGAGAAATTGACAATAATACAATAATAGTAGGGGATTTTACCACCCCACATACATCAATGGACAGATCACCCAGAGAGATAATTAATAAGGCAAAAGGGGTCTTAAATGACATCTTAGACCAGTTGAACTTAATAGATATTTACAAGACGGTCCATCCAAAATCAGTGGAATACACATTCTTTTCAAGTGCACATGGAACGTTCTCCACAATAGATCACATGCTAGGCCAAAAAATAAGTCTCAATAAATTTAAGACAGAAATTTTATCATGCATTTTTTTCTGACAACAAAGGTATTAAACTAGAACTCAGTTACAGAAAGACAAATGGGAAAAGCACAAACACATGGAGACTAAACATCATGCTACTAAAAAGCCAATAGGTCAATGAAGAAATGAAACAGGAAATCAGAAAATACAAGGCAAATGAAAATGGAAATATAACTTTCCAAAATCTATGGGATGCAGCAAAAGGAGTTATAAGAGGGAAGTTTATAGTGATATAAGCCCACCTCAAGAAACAAGAAAAATCTCAAACCAACAACCTAACCTACCATCTAAAAGAAATAGAAAAAGAAGAACAAATGAAGCCAGAAGTCAGCAGAAGGAAGGAAATAATAAAGATCAGAGAGGAAATAAATAAAATGGAGGGGAAAAAAACAATGCAAAAGATCAATGAAACAAAGAGCTGTTTTTTTGAAAAGATAAACAAAATTGATAAACCATTAGCCAGGCTCATCAAGAAGAAAAGAGATAAAACCCAAATAAACAAAATAAGAAATCAAGGAGGAGAAATAATAACCAACACAACAGAGATACAAAAAAAACCATAAGAGAATACGATGAACAGTTACATGCCAACAAATTGGACAACTTAGAAAAAATGGACAAATTTCTGGAAACATACAACCTGCCAAGCCTGAATCAGGAAGAAGCAAACAATCTGAACAGAACAAAATGATAACTAGTAGAGAAAGTGAATTTGTAATTAAAATAAAAACTTCCATCAAACAAAAATCCAAGACAAGACAACTTCACAGGGGAATTCCACTGAACATGTAAAGAAGAGCTACTACCTATCCTTCTCAAACTATTCCAAAAAACTGAAGAGGAGCAAACAGTCCCAAATCCATTCTACAAGGCCAGCATTACCCTGATCCCTAAACCAGACAAAGACACAGCAAAAAAAGTAAATTACAGGCCAATATTGCTGATGAAGATAGATGCAAAAATTCTCAACAAAATATCAGCAAACTGAATCCAACAATATATAAAAAGGATCACACACCATGATCAAGTAGGATTTATTCCAGATATGCAAGGATGGTTCAATATTCACAAATCAATGTGATTGATACTACATTAACAAAAGGAAGAATAAAAATCAAATGATCATCTCAATAGATGTGGAAAAAGCATTTGATAAAATTCAACATTCATATATGATAAAAACTCTCATCAACACTGAGGGAACAAATCTCAACAAAGACAGTATATGATATACCCACAGCTAACAACATACGCTGTGATGAAAAGGTGAGAGCCTTTCCTCTAAAGTCAGGACAGGGGATGCCCGCTCTCACCACTTCTATTTAACATAGGATTGGAAGTCCTAGCCACAGCAATCAGAGAAGAAAAAAAAAAAGAAAAGGCATTCAGATTTGGAAGGGAAGAAGTAAAACTCACTATTTGCAGCTGACATGAAACTATATATAGAAAACCCTAAAGTCTCCACCAGACAACTAGTAGAGCCAAACAATGAATTTGGTAAAGTTGCTGGACACAAAATTAATATACAGAAATGTGTTGCATTCCTATACACTAACAATGAACTATCAGAAAGAGAAATTAAGGAAACAATTCCATTTACCATTGCATGAAAAATAATAAAATATCTAGGAATAAATCTACTTAAGGAGGTAAAAGACCTGTACTTTTACTATAAGACACTGATGAAAGAAACTGAACTGAATACATACAGATGGCTAACAAGCACATGAAAAGATGCTCAACGTCGCTAATCATTAGAGAAATGAAAATCAAAACCACAATGATATATAACCTCACACCTGTCAGAATGGCTATCATCGAAAAGTAACAAGTTGGCAAGGATGTGGAGGAAAGGTAACCCTAGTATACTTTTGGTGGGAATGTAAATTGTTGCTGCCACTATGGAAAACAGTATGGAGGTTCCTCAAAAAACTAAAAAGAGAACTACCACATGATCCAGTGATTCCACTCCCGGGTATATATCTGGAAAACAACCCCAAATACTAATTTGAAGAGATACATCTACCTCAATGTTCATAGCGGTGTGATTTACAATAGCCAAGATATGGAAGCATCCCAACTGTCTGTCAACAGAAGAATGGATAAAGATGTGGTACACACACACACACACACACACACACACACAATGGAATATTACTCAGCCATAAAAAAGAATGAAATTCTGTAATTTGCAACAATGTGATGGACCTAGAGAGTGTGTGCTTAGTGAAAGAAGTCAGACAGAGAAAGGCAAATACTGTATGTTATCACTTATATATAGAATCTAAAAAATAAAAGAAATGAATATATATAACAAAACAGAAACAGACTCACAGATATAGAAAATAAACTAGTAGTTACCAGTGGGGAAAGGGAAGGTGGGGGGGGCAAAATAGGTAAATGGGATTAAGAGATACAAACTGCTGTATACAAAATAGATAAGCAAAAAGAATATATTATACAGCACGGGGAAATATAGCCATTATTTTGTAATATCTTTAAAATGGAGTATAATCTATAAAAATATTGAATCATAACACTGTACACATGAAATTAACATAAATTGTAAATCAACTATACAGCAATAAAATAAATTAATTTTAAACAACTACCAAAAAAACTACAAGGAAACCTCATTTAGTCCCATTTCCTCCCTCAAACCTAGGATAACTCCCCTATGAGTTTGTCAATTTTGAATTTTGTTTGATTTTAAATGGAGGCATTTCCTTCTAAAACAGCATTCTCAATGAGACCAATATCACCTTCAAGGGCAAAAATTTACTTCTTAGGGATTAAAAAATCTTAGGTATTACAACAGTTTGTGGGCCTCCAAAGTTTAACTCTACCTAAGAAATCTTATTACTTAGACTTTAACTTATCTTTTTAGGAAGAAATTAAATTTATTTAGTTAAAATGTATTTTTTCTCCTTGAGGTGGCAGTAATGAGGAAAGCTTGGGAAATAGTGTTGTAAAAGTTCATTTAGTCCACCTTCATCTTATTAAACCTCTACAACACCATAATCAATAATAGCATTTATGGGACCTTATTATGTACCAGATTGTACCACATGCTCCTATTATAAGGATTATTATATTAATTCTAATAACATCCCAGTGTGGTAGGTACCATGATTATCCTTATTTATTGATACAAATCAAGAAACTGAAGCTAAGGAATGGTAAGAATGCCCATATTCAAAATTCTCAGTTGCTTCCCTCTATACTGCACTGTCCCTCCATACCAGTATACATCTCCTCTTTTATCAAATACCTCTAGAAAACAGGAACTCCTTACCTCTTGAGGTGATTCAGTTTCTAGTATAATGGTGAAGGGCGTGGACTTTGAGGTCAGATGGACTCAAGTTAGGATTCTGGTCTGCCATATATTATATATAATTGTTATACAAGTTACTTAATCACTCTGAATATCCTCAGCTATAAAATAAGAATAATATATGCTTACATACTATGATGTGAGGATTAAATGTGATCATATTTATAAAGCCCCTAGCTTTAACCGTCACACATTAAATAGTAACCTTTCACAAAATACAAATAGCCTATGTGTGTGTGTGTGTGTGTGTGTGTGTGTGTGTATAGGAAAATGTATGCAATAACCATTAGTAAAAAAAGATATTAATATTAAAGAAGGTTGGAGAGACAGGGTATATGGAAAATCTCTACACTTTCCTCTCGATTTTGCCATGAACTTAATTGCTCTAAACAATAAAGTTTATTATTTAAAAATTTTAAATAAGAAGAATTTACTACAACAAAAATTAAAGCAGCAAGGTGCCAAATTTCACCTATTTAATTTTCAACGCTTTAAGATATTGATTATTTCAACTGTGGATATGATGACTAATTTGACAAAATGGTGACAGGAACATTTGACAAAAATATATCAAGAATCTTATAAATATGAATAACTCTGACTAGGAAATTTCACTTATAGTAATTCATTCTCAGGAAATAATCAGATAAATGCACAAAAGTGTGTGTGTATGTGTGTGTGAGAATATATGTGAATATGACATCTATTACAGCATTGCTCATAGTAGCAACAATTTGGAAATAGTCCATGTCCATACATAGGAGGATGGCTGAATAAATTATAGTGGTACATCTCTATAATGCATGATGTGGATCTATGTTTACTGACATGAAAAGAAGACAATGATATTATATTGTGAAAGAAAATCATGTATTACTTAGACAATCAGGAAGTTTATTTTGGAAAAAATGTAGCTGAGTGTTCTAAACTATAATGACAATGCACAGTCCTGTGGATAAGGAAGACTTGAATTCATGGGGGGCTTTAGGTTTAAACAACATTTATTTATAAAACCTATGAACTAAAAGACAAATACGTATCCTCTCAGAGCAGCAACCACATGTGATCAGTGTGTTCACTAAAGATTTCACCAAAGTAATGTCTTTTTTCCAGCCATTTCAACACTGCTGAGGCCCACAGGCTAGCTTTCTAAGGAAAGCTAGTATTTGTTACCTCCCTAAAATTTAGATAGATGCTCCTTAGTTCTCCAGGTACTGACAAAACCCAAGCACCTCTTTCTATAAAATTTTATGAGATAGTTAATAAGAATGAGAATCTACAGCAAGCTGAATATTTTATTATTTGAACATGGTTATCAGTGGGGAAGGAAAGGGAAGTGGGGGGAATTAAAAAAATAGGAAGTGAATGGTACTTATCCTGTCTACTCTAGAAGATGACAGATGGGGGCGAATACTTACTATAATTAGAAATAAGGTTATAACATCTGTTCATAGTTTTTTGAGTTAAGTTTAAATATACAATAAAAGAGAAAAGAATTATTAACATTATGTCTACACTTTATCAAACACAAAGGAAACATTTCACATAAAAGTAGACATATTCTGAAACTTATTTACTGAGGTTCATTTTTTATACTCCATCATGGTCTTTCCTTGAGCTATGAGATCTGCAGATGTAAACAATCTGCCTAATAAATTGTTGACTGTATCTTCTCTGCATGTCTCTTTTCAGACCTCAACAGGTTAGAATCTCTAACAAAGCCGAATTTCTCCTAGACTTAAGTCTTCATGAGTGTCAACAGCCAAGAATCATCATCACTCTCTTAATAGCCACAAGTTGCATACCATGTATGTCCTTCACTATCTGAGAAGACATCTTTGATTTTTGCCATGTTGGTAAAGGCTGTCCTCACGCCACAGCTTTTTTAAAAGTAGCTGTAACTTTGTTACATGGTCCATGTTACATGTCCATATTCGTCTCTAGTACATACCAATTGCAGCTAGGTGCCATTTATTTAATACAGTGAATGTGAATAAATCCTAGTGTCTTTTAATCCCTTTCATCTGCCAAACTAAAGAGAGTAAGACTTCCTGACGAGAAGCATGAGGAGGCCATCATTTGGGGCCAGTCTGGGGTTTGAGGTCAACAACTGTCTTGATCAGAAGTGTCAGGCCTGCAGACACAGTTCACTCACTTATAAATGTGGCCTTTTACCCCGGCCCAGTAAATCACTCATTGAATAAGAGTAACAGAGAAGACAGTGGGAAGTTACATCCAAGAGAAAATGAGAATGACAAGCAGTTCTGAATAGACAACTCAACTAGAATTTAGGCAGAAAACAAATTTTGTACATCACAAATGAAAACAGTAATGACTAGAGTGAAAAAAGTCTTAAGATTCATCCATTCAATATGATGCCTAACAAGCAGACTATCCCTATTCTTAACTCCACCTCTATAATGAATCTAGTCTATTTCTCTCACACTGGACAAAAGAGAGTTCTTAAGGCCATTACAGTAATTCCAATGGAACAGAATGGTTATTATGGTGGCTTTTCAAATAATCATGATTTTCCTTTTAACAATGCAGTTTTTGCCCATTTTGATTTTTAGACATAAAAATCTGAGAGAGAATGTGAGCAATATAAGTAAAATCTAAGGACTTATTTCACTGGTGTAGTCATATATAGGGAAGGGATACTGAAAAGGAAAGCCATACTGCCAAATGCAACACAGTTTGGATGCTTTGGGCCACATCCCTGGCTCATACCCCTGATTAACTACAAAAGGGGAACCTTGAGGAAGAAGAGCCAAGTGTGTCAAATTTGTTCATGAAACAGCCTTCAAGTTATTTGCACCTATCCTCAACAAATTTTGTTTGGTTTACCAATTTACTGAATAGTATCACAACTTTTTTTTCAAATCATCATTATGGTAGAAGGCCCCTCACCCCCTGGCGGGAATCTCAAGTGCCCCTATACCCAACCAGCCCTAACTGGTCCCACATGAAAACAAGCTCCGTCGTCTATAAAAGCACATTTATCTAGTTGCTTTCAGTTTAAGGCCTTAAGGTTTTGTCCTTGTTCCCTTCTGCTTATTTTCCCTTTTTGATCTTTGATCCTTTTCCTAAACAAAGGTCTGTTCATATATGTGTGAGTCACTTTCTAGAGTTAAACAATCTTTAAATCTAAGTACCATATCAAAGAAAGTAAAAGTCTCTTAGAAGGCCATCATAGTGAATTAACTCTTAGGATGTTTTTCTTTAAAATTTCATGTACTCAATGATTACAGCTATGTAAATAAATATGCATTTGAAAAAAACAGCTAAAAGAAAAACAATGAAGAAAAAGTTGTGTGAGTATAGTGATGGATCCTCATTTGTTAAAAACATCTTGGGACTGTGGCTTACTTTGTGGGAAAAATGTTAATTACTAATTTAATTTCATTAATGGTTATAGAGCTATTCAGATCCATTTCTTTTTCACTCAGTTTTGGTTATTTTTATTTTTCTAAGAAATTCTCCATTTCACCTAATTTTTCAAGTTTGTTGTAATGAAGTTGTTCATAGTGTTCCCTTTATTTTAATTTTTTAAAATCTCTGACATGTCTATCATTAGGTCACTTTTAGTATATCCCTAATATTGTTCATTATTTTCTATTTTACCAATCTTGTCAAAGAACAAATGCTTAGCTTTATTAATCCTCTTTTATAATTTTTTGTTACATTAATTTCTGAGAATATATTATTTCCTTCCTTCTACTTTTTTTAGGTTTATTTTGCTAATATTTTTTGAATTTCTTAAATTGCATGGTGCTTTTTAAAAAAAATTGAAGTATAATTGCTATAGTGATTTGATATCTCTATACATTACAAAATGATCACTGCAATAAGTCTAGTTACAATCTGTCACCATATAAAGTTATTATAATATTATTGACTATATTCCTCATGCTGTGTATTCCATCACTGTGACTCATTTATTTCGTAACTGGAAGTCTGTACCTCTTACTCTCCCTCACCTATTTTACTCACCCCCCCCAACTCATCTCCCCTCTGGCCACCACATGTTTGTTCTCTGAATCGATGAGTCTGTTTCTGTTTTGTTGTTTGTTCATTTGTTTTGTTTTTATATTCCACATAGAAGTGAAATCATACAGTATTTGTCTTTCTCTGTCTGACTTATTTCACTTACCATAATACCCTCTAGGTCCATCCATGTTGTTTCAAATGGCAAGATTTCATTCTTTTTTATGACTGAGTAATAGTCCATTGTATTAATATAGACCACATCTTTTTAATCCATTCATCTTTCAGTGGACACTTAGTTTGCTTCCATATCTTGGCCATTATAAATAATGTTTTAAATTGCATGGTTCTTTAATTTTGAGCCTTTCTTCTTTTCCAATACAAACATTTAAAGCTATATATTTCCCTTATAACTCTGCCTCAGAACTTACCTCTGAATTCCTCATTCAAACTCAACATGTTCAAAACCAATCTCTTGACCTTTTCCCACTACCTATTCTTTCTGCAGTCTTACCAGTCTTGTCAATGGCAACTCCATTTTTCCAGTTGCTGAGATCCAAACACTTAAAGTCATCCTTACCTTCTCCTTCTATCATATGCTTCATCCAGTCTGTGAGCAAATGCTATTAGCCAAACCTTCAATATGTCCAAAGTCCAAGCACTCTATCCTCATCCCTCTTGCTACCAATCTGCTCTAAATGGTCACCATTTCTCACTCAATTATTGCAGCAGCCTCCCAAATGGTCTCCTTGCTCTTGGCCTTCAAAGGTCTATTTTCAACATAGCATCTGAGTGATTCATTCATTAGTTGGTCCAGATCATCTACTGACTTGCCCTATTATTCAAGAGAAAAATCCCGGTTCCTTACAACAGCCAACAAAAGTCCTATATTACCACCTGCTAGACCTCTGACCCAAGCTCTTATTATTCTGCCTCTCATTCACTGCTCCAGCCAAAGTGCTGGGATTTAACTCATATTTCACCTTCTTAGGGAGGCCTCACCACCCAGTGCTCCCTAGTTCCTGTCCCTGTTTTGTTCTTCTTCATGGTATGTATCATTACTTAACATTCTATATATTTTACCTACTTATTTACATAATGTTTCCTTCACCAACTGTAAACTTTATGATGCCATAGATTTTTGTGTGTGTGTCTGTTTTGTTCATTGCTATATTCTAGCTCTAACAATAGTGCCTGTTCATATTCTCTATTTCCTTAATTATACTTTGTTCACTTAATCTATCAATTACCACACCAAGGGAATTAAAATTTCTAACTATGAAAGTGGTCAATTTTTATTTTATGTGTACTCAAGCTATATTATACACGTTTAGAATTGTTATATCTTACTGGTGAATTGATTTTTCTGTTGATATTGATCTCTATAATCTGTACTACTGATTTTGCTTTAAAGACTATTTATATAACATTATTAAGCCTCTTTTGGTATTGACTTAGTATAATTTTTTTCCATTCTCTAGCTTTTAAACTTTCTATGTGTTAGGTGTCTCTTGTAAAAACGTAGAAAAAACTCTGTTTCAACAATCTCTGCGAATGAAAATTTTAACCTCCTTAAATTGACAATGATTATTGATTTTTAAAATTCATTTCTACTACCTCATTGTGTTTTCTGTTTTTCATCTTTTTTTCTGTTTCTTCCCCCTGCATGCTGTACCTTCCCCCAATTCTTGCCTTCTTTGGGGTTGAATTTTTTTTTCCTTATCCAACATTTTCACTCTGTTTGACAAGTATACACTCTATTTCTATTCTTTCAGTGATTACCTTAGAAATTCTACCATGTATCTTTTACTGAATAAAATCTGGTATTAATAAGTATCTCTACCTTCCTCTTAAAAAGTCAAGGACCTTAGAATGCTTTAACTTCTTCACTTCTCTTCTGATTTCTATGTTGTCATTATCCAGGATTTTTCTTTATTTAACCACCTGAATTAGACATTAGTGGTTATGTTTTACATGATCCATTTTTGTTTAAGTTCCCACAAGTTTAACATTATTTTTGTCCACCATTCCTTCTTGCATCTCATACCTTCCTTCCTTTTAGTTCTCTCAAGGAAGATGTTGCCCTTCAAGGGTCCTAGATTGATGTGGGGATCTCTGATCCAGTCTCCCACTCTGCTTGAGCCCTATGCTTTGTCTCCAACCCTCTGAGTACACAGCCTTTATAAATCAAGCACCTCACTGCCAGGTGCCAGCAGATGCCCTCAAGGCAAACTTTGACTTTGCTTATTCTTGTGGAATCAAGCATCCTTGTCATTTCAACCTCTGAGTGTTTCCCTTAGTTTCCTGCCAGCTCTACCATGCTTTAAACAAATATTTTAAATATATTATCCATTAAATAGATGATCTGACCAGGAAGTTTTTCTCTGTAGATCATTCTGTCTTATTCTCTAAATATTCTTAGGTAGCAGTTTTAGTATTTTTGTTTTTTGAATTGGTTTCATATAATTGTTTTATTTACTGTGTATAGCTCCATTAGTAAAAAGTAAAATTTTAAAAGCTATTTAAAAGTCAAAGTGGTTAACAATTTTTTTGCCTAACATATATATTTTTCATAAGCCAAGAGCCATTTCTAAAAGACTACCTTTTTTTTCTGAATTCTAAGTGTAAATATTGACTCCAACATAATATGTATTATCCTCCAACATATTATACAAATTTTCAAACATCCAGGAAAGTTGAAATAATATATTTATATTTTTACAACCTAGATTCTGTCATCATTTTACAACATTGTTTTATCACATATCTATTCATCTCCCTTTCTATCCATCAGTTCATCTTACTTTTTTGTTGCAGTGCCAAGAAGAATGCAGACATCAGTACATTTCCCCACAAATATTTTATAAACATGATATTTTTATTTCTAGGCAATAAAGCTCCCTATCCCAAGATTTTGCTTACTATTTTATAAGCATTTTAAAAATATGACTCTCTGTGCCACAATCACATAATACCATTTGAGTCAGAAAACAATAGTCTTATAGTTAAGAGGGGAAATAAACAAGTAAAATTAACTATTAATCCTTTATAACATATTTCCATGTTGGTAAAATAAGCTTCATATGTGGCACATTCACTGAAATGTCTGCCCTTTTATTTCATCAATATTTAGGAGTTCCTCTTATAGTTTCTATTTATTTATAATGAAAAGCTCCTACCTGTTAATATTTCCCTATTTTTTTTAACATCTTTATTGGAGTACAATTGCTTTACAATGTTGTGTTAGTTTCTGCTGTATAACAAAGTGAATCAGCTATACGTATACATATATCCCCATATCCCCTCCCTCTTGCGTCTCCCTCCCACCCTCCCTATCTCACCCCTCTAGGTGGACACAAAGCACCGAGCTGGTCTCTCTGTGCTATGCGGCTGCTTCCCACTAGCTGTCTATTTTACATTTGGTAGTGTATGTATGTCAATGCCACTCTCTCACTTCGTCCCAGCTTACCCTTCCCCCTCCCTGTGTCCTCAAGCCCATTCTCTACGTCTGCGTCTTTATTCCTGTGCTGCCCCTAGGTTCTTCAGAACTATTTTTTTTTTAGATTCCATATATATGTGTTAGCATACGATATTTGTTTTTCTCCTTCTGACTTACTTCACTCTGTATGACAGACTCTAGATCCATGCACCTCACTACAAATAACTCCATCTCTTTTTATGGCTGAGTAATATTCCATTAATACTTCCCTATTCAGTAGTTCTGGAGGACTATTCAATTTTATGGAAGCAGAGAGGTGAACAATCACCTTCTGAACTTAGTTTAGGCAAACCTGCATCTTCCTTCTATGATATTGTGATTTATAATAAGAAATATATATGTTAGATCTTTGTACTGTTTGTGACAAAGGAGCTCCCTGGAACTTCCTAAGTGATAAGGAGCCAAAAAGGTGAAAGGAAAGTCTTTTGTAATTCATAACAATCCCCTTTCAACCATACCTGAGTTTAGGTTAATGAGGTGACTTTCTGAAAGCCTCTACAGATGGGGTTTGGTTGTCAGAGAAACCAACCACATGATTAGAGAGTTAGAACTTCAGTCTCACTCCTGGACTTCTGGGGAGGAGGGAGGAAAGGGGAGCCAGAGGTTGAATTAATCACCAATGGCCAGTAATTTAATCAATCATGCCTATGTAATGGAGCCTCCATACATACTCAAAAGGAGGAGATTCAGAGAGCTTCTGGATTGGTGAATATATGGAGGTGCTGGGAAGGTGGTGCACTTGGAGAGGGCACAGAGGCTTCGAGTCCTTTCCCACATAACTTGCCCTATGCATCTCTTCATCTGGCTGTTTATTTGTATCCTTTAAAATATCAGCAATAGGGGCTTCCCTGGTGGCACAGTGGCTAAGAATCCGCCTGCCAATGCATGGGACAGGGGTTCGAGCCCTGGTCTGGGAAGATCCCACATGCCGCGGAGCAACGAAGCCAGTGTGCCACAACTACTGAGCCTGTGAGCCACAACTACTGAGCCTGTGTGCCACAACTACTGAGCCTGCGTTCTAGAGCCCGCAAGCCACGACTACAAGCCCACATGCCACAACCACTGAGCCTGTGCTCTAGAGCTCGTGAGCCACAACTACTGAAGCCCGTGAGCCACAACTACTGAAGCCCGTGAGCCACAACTACTGAAGCCCATGAGCCACAACTACTGAAGCCCGTGCGCCTAGAGCCCCTGCTCCGCAACAAGATACTGCAATGAGAAGCCCGTGCACCGCAATGAAGAGTAGCCCCGCTAGGGAAGCCCCACCATATACTTTTTGATATTAAAATCAATATAACATTTTATTTTTTTTCTAATCTGGACTCAAGCAATCTGAGTCCTCAGCTTAACCAGTGGGTGATCTTAGGTATATCCCTACTCTGCATGATGCTTCTTTTCTTCATCTTTAATTTAAAATTCTTTATGATGATCTTTACTGTTTAGGACTTATTCCATTATCTAATAACTTTTTTTTAGAGTATTAAAATACTGGCTAACCTAATACAGAGGGTAATGCAATTCTAGTACTTCACAAATACAAAAAAGTATTTGCCCTTTTTCTCTTCCCTTAAGCAGGAGAACTTCTTGGCAGCAGATTAAACAAAAGGATGGTTCCAACTTAAGCTATCTCATTCAATTTCTTCTACACTTAACGTTCCTTTTTTCATAATGCCGTGTATAGGCTACTGTCAAAAGAACTACTAAACATTCATTATAATTGAAATAGTAGAAAGCATGCAAAAAAGGAAATATGAAAAACCCAGTATACCCTAAGAGACAACATTCAATTCCAGATGTAACCACACAGAAAAGTTAGAGTCTGTGTGGTTACATCAGTACTACATCAGTCCCAGTATTTTTGTCATGTCTATGCATATGCTTATACACAGAACACTGCCTCATTTAGGGTGAAGAATCTCTTAGAATATACTAAAATCGTTCAGATAAAAAGGCAATATTCAATTGTAGGTCATAACTCATGCAATATATTAACATCTCTCAGCTTCTAAAAAGACTGTTTTCCAAAGGTTTCACTGTTGGGTAGAGATCAAAGTGCCACTTTATAAATAGTTTACTCATTTGTCAATTGATAATACCTCCTTAGCAGGGTTGTTCTGAGAAAAAAAGGGGAGACTATACATGAAATTGCTTGAGTTAAAAAGAACTACAACAGCTAGGTTATACTGTAAGTAAAATTAAAACTCTAAATTCAACTCAATGTAATTTACGGTACATGAAACTGAAAATTCTATTACTTTCTATTATAAAATATATATAAAAGTACACAAAATGTATACTTTCAGCTAAAAGAATAATAATTTTTATTGGACCCTGATATATACCCCACTCATCTTAAGAAATGGAACATTACTAATACCTTGGTGGCTCCATGGGCTTGTTCCTCTCATATTTCTCTTAACCCACTCCACAATATCCTAAATTTTGTTATACTCACTTCTTTGCTTTTACTTCTAGCATTGACATATTCAGATGTATCCCTAAAGTAACTAACTAGCTAGTTACCTATCTATCTATCCATCCATCCATCCATCTCTATCCATCCATTCATCTTCCATCCATCTATTTTTTGAACTTTATATAGAGAGAAATGCTATATGTACTTGTCCTTCAACTTCTGCAGTATCTGTCTCAGAGTAATTTCTTGACATTATCTAATTTTTCATATAATCCATAAGATTAAAAGAATTAAAGGAAATTAAAGCAGAGAAAATGAGGCACAGTGAAGCTAGCAACTTGCCACCTTGTATAGGAAGACAATGAGCAAATTTCTCTACAGTAATTCTGAAAGTAAAGCAGACCCGTGACTGTCTTAGAACATTATAGCACATTCATTTTAGCTGCAATTAAAATAAACATTTCTCTATTGTTAAGGGTACAATTAATATTTTTAAATTCACTTTACATAGCTGGTATTTTTTGCTTTTGTATTAAAGGGGCAATTATATTAAAGTGTAGTAATGATGTAAAAGCCCTCAACAATATTCCAATATAGTCCTTAATAGGAAAACAAGAACGAATTAAATAAAGAATATCAAGAGCCAATTTGTTTTTCTCTTAGGGGACAGACTATTAGAAAAGAGATAGCCATATTATGGAATATTCTAATTAAAGAAGATGGCTCCTTGAATAGGTAATTAGTCTGACACTAATTAATCCAAAGATATCATTCACCTGAGTAAGTGGTGGAAGAATCTCCTTGCATATTTGCTGATTTGGTCTCTGTATTCCAATATAGTTGTATCCAGGAGTGGTCTTGTTGGAGCATAGAAGGTTCCAAGGCTTGCCTCAAGCTGTGCTGTGGAATTCAAACATAGCAGCACTAAAACAAGTGAAACTCCTTCAATTACAACAGAATACTCATGTTTGCAGTCAGTCAGGTTTTGCAAACTTGGATGAAATGTGAGCTTGTTGCAGGAAAGATGAAATTAAAATATGACAGCTGATACAAAAACAAACCTGTGTATAAACTTTCACTTGAAGCAAAGCTGACAATGACTCTGAGCAACAAAAAGCTGTCAAAACTGAAGAAATCCATAATGAATCAACCTCTCACCACAAATGGGTAATTAAAACAGTGACTCATCAGAGTAACACAGTTTGAACTAGTATTTCCAGTAAAATCAACTCACAGTGTGCTCAACATTTACTCTCTTTAGCTGAAATCAGTATTAGAAATGTTTAAAAAAATAATACAAATAAAAATATCCTGATTGGAGTAATAATATCTCTCTATTACAACTTTAGAGAAAGACTGAAATTCCCTATACCTTCCTTAAATCCTGTCCTAAACAACAAGATTGTTGGTTTTGTCCAAGTGTGAAAGTTAACACCCCTGGGAGGTATGTTAATCTGCTTTGGTCAACTGACACCCTCCTAGGAAGGAAGGATTGGAGAGCAGGTTTTGATAAGCCAAAGGGCTAGTGACTGGGACAAAAAAGCACATTTTGCCTAATTTACACTTTTACCAAGACATGCCAATGGGGTTGTGCTTCTTCCAAGAAATACCTGGAAAATATATAATTACCATAATGGTGAGAGTTGTATGAGAATACAGTTCACAGTAAGACTCCACTGATTTTTATGCTACTAGCACTAGGTTGAATGAACAATTCCTTATTTAGCAAAACTCTTTAGTTTTAAGCATATTTGGGTTTGAAAGTATTACATACCTCGTCAGAGTAATTGCTATGGACTTGGCTAAGCTGTTAGTTATTTCTTTTTTTAATCTCAGATCTAGACAGTAAAGTAAGATGAACCTTAGTGGCATTTTCTTTCAAAGCAGCAGTCAATTTAGATTAAAATTGAATACAGCAATGCCATTGTGAAAGCAAGCCAGATTCTCTTGCCATTGCTTGTTTTCTTGACAGCATGTTCCGTACATCTGAAATGTTTGAGCCTACATGGAATACTCGTAGCTCCCAGCACAGTTATAGATTCATTAGATAGCCCAGCTTGATGTTTAAGGCAGAAATGAAGATCTCAAAGACAACCACAGCACAGCTACAAATAAAAGAGCTCACTGGGTTCCACTAATAAGAGGAAAACAAATTACCATGTCAAATTTGTTAGATTCAGATAGACTAAATCTCAATAGAGAAGAACTGTAAATGTTTTAGAAATGTGTTTTGCAGTTACTTGGGGAAAAATGCATATACCTACTTAAAATGTACATATTCTGATAACCCAGCATCATGCAAGCATTTTATTTTAATAGCCTAATATATCATACAAGCTTTTTATTTCCCTATCCACCCAATATGGTTCCTTGATAATATCCTTTATTAAGGTGGGAATCTGATAATACCCATTTGTGAATTCCCTAATAATCCTTCTTACTACACAGGTATCTTACAACACAAATTCACTAAGGTGCTAGCAATTTCTCAGTGTCCTGAGTAAGAGTCAATATTTTATCTTCTTCATATTTCTTCAACTGTAAATTTAGAGTATCTTGCATGGATTATGTGTACCATAACAGGCTTTCTTTAGGGACCCTGCTACTTTTTTTTTCCTCTGCTATCTACCCAACCTGAAGAGTGTACCAATACTAATAAATAACTACTTGAGATAACTCTGCAGGTAGAAATATTACAGTAATCCTAGAACCCTAAAATTTTGAAGTTATAATCTTCTTTTTATTTTTAACTAATATTCATTGAGTACCTACTGTGGGCCAAGCACTGTGCTATGCATTTTCTCATTGCAGAAGTACTGGAATCTCCGTAGATGTGTTGGACTATCTCCAAAAAGCACATTCAATTAACATTAAATAAATATTTATTGTGGGCCTCCTATGAGTTGGGGCCAAGTCTCATGATGCAGACTTCTTGAAAAAACATGTTCTTGCTGATTATTCTTCTCTAAAATTAGTAAAATGAAGGTTATGTACAGAATACTATCTAAACAATTTGTTTACTTTGGAAACGTAATAAAATGGAATAAGAAAATCTATAAACATGGAAAGAAAATAGTGGGGAAGAAAAGCTCTCCAGTAAAGGCCTTGTGACATATTCCCTGTTTTCCTTACCTTGTAAATCACATACAGAAAGTTTCTCATTGGCCATGATTTCCCACTGTTAATATCAATGCTTATTACAAACATTTGAAATAAAGATATGAATGCAAGAATGTTTAGATGCATTTTACATTAAGTAAATAAATTACTCATAATAAAAATAACATACACTGGACAACCGGCAAATATAAAAATTGATTTCATTATTGTATGTGGCACATATATTTTTTTTTTTTTTCTTTGTTAACAGTGCCTTGCCTCTCTTTGACAATAAACATCTGAGATCCTATGGGCAAAATAACTTATTAAGAGAAGGTTGGGAAATCCTAGCACGCAGAAGGGAGACGGGTATCAGAACTCTCAGTTAGAATGAAAACAAGAAGGAACAGCCTGGGCTGCAATTCTCACACACACACACACACAAAATCAGTTGTAAGGTCTACTGTCTGGACAAAGAACTTGGGATGTGAAAGAAAAATACTGATGTCTAAAGTAAAGGAGAAATAAGGACTTTGTTTAGGGCCCTTTGTCTTCCAAACCCTAGAGAGTACATGAAATTCCTCATCAAAGTTTGAAATCTGAGCATATTCTACACATGAACTTAGTCTGAAATATACAGTGACTTCATTGTGAGTTCCAACATAGGTGTATACAGAAAAGTTATTACATTGACAAATACTATACAGTAAGTACCATATGGGAGTAATTATTTGATATCTCATTTTGTCAGTTTAATAGGGCATTAACATTTTTATCTTCTAATCTCCAGTAACATGACTTCAAAACATCCTCAAAAAATAACTGATAATAAAATGTACTTCATGTATATACAAAACCCATTTATGAAATATATTTTAAGTCTGACCTTCTCTCTCTGGAGTGAGCTTTTGTCTAAGAAGATGGTTTACGATGGCAGTCATGCTGATAAAGCACTGGTAGCCCAGAGTGTCCCAGTTCATACTACTCAGGATGTTTATTGCCTCACAGATCTCGTCACAGTGAATGTACTGGAAGATGATGTCTACCAGGCCCAGCTGTCCTTGTGTGAAGATACCTGTCACAGAAAAATATAAAATCAAGTGAATCTTTTAAAAATAAGAAGTAGGACTTCCCTGGTGGTCCAGTGGCTAGGACTCCATGCTCCCAATGTAAGGGGGCCAGGTTCAATCCCTGGTCAGGGAACTAGATCCCACATGCCGCAACTAAAGACCCCACATGTCGCAACTAAAGATCCCGCATGCCACAACTAGAGACCCCACATGCCACAACTAAAGATCCCACATGCCGCAACTAAAGATCCCAGATGCCACAACTCAAGATCCTGCATGCCACAATGAAGATCCCACAAGCAGCAGCTAAGACCCAGTACAGCAAAATAGATAAATAAATAAATAAATAAAAATAAAAAGTAGAATAACAAAAACAGATTTAACTTTTCTACAAAGGAAAAAAACAGTGATCATTTCTTGCATAAAGTACTAGAAATGTGGGATTTGGGGGGGCCAAGAGTAATATGGCACTGTGGTTAAATCTTTAAATACCACCTACCAACTCCATCTAGCTTATGCTTACCATTCAGCACATATTAACTAATTTATAATCAAACTGTTCAGACTAAAAATGAAAAAACGTGAGAACTTTTAGGTAAATCACAATAGCTAATTTAATTTTTCCCATCTGTCATTTAGGCCTCTGTTGTATATATTTAGAGATAATTTTGATGTAATATAATTCTTATTGACCAGCTTAATTAGTTCTAAGTTGCATCTGGTCTTCAGCCCCATGTACTTGGGGGTCAAAAAGTACAAATATCCGTGACAAATATAATGTGACTATATAAACATTTTTAGGACTGTTTTTATTAATGGGTGCTCTAAATTGATAGCTTCTTCACAGACACCACATACCAATTTATTTTAAATTGGCATTGAGATTATTCTCTTCTATTATTAGTAATTATTAGTAAGAAATTATCAGGATTAATCTTGTTATTGATCCACTTTCACAACTAAGATCTACTATAAAATATCTTAGAACAACATAAACACATTTGCTTACCCTTTTAAAATGAAAGAAAATCCACTTCTAAGCTTAGAGAAGCAAGAGCACAAAACAAAGGGGGGTGGACTCTGTTCTAGTTTTATCTTATCATCTTTTAAATATGGCTGATCTCATTTGAAACTAACAATTTCTGTGTAATTAAGTGACAATAAGTATTAGTGCTTTTAAGGAGTTTGGTTTTTTTTTTAATCTTTAAAAAGTAGCTATCTGTAAAATCTTTTTCCTTCCACAAATGTTTACTGATTTGAGTGAAACTACAAAAACTTCTCAGTACAAATAATCATAAAGCTAAATGAGAAAACATATGTGAAATTATTTGGAATCTGTGAAGTATATAAAATAAAAACAGAGAAACAAAGATAAAATATTGCAAACTTCGCTTCTGAAATTATGCAAGCTAGAGACAACAGTAGGGCTTTTAAAATGCTGAGAGATAAAAATGAATTAGCCTAGAATTCTAACTTTATAACAAAGCATTGAAAATTCATGAAGAAAAAACATTCTTAATAACAGAGCTCTAAAACAATAAAGCAAAAACTATCAAACTAAAAGGAGAGAAAGTCAAATCTACAATTATCATTGGAGATTTCAGCATTTCTCTCTGATTAGTTGAAAAAAATGTATAAACAGAAAATCTGAAAATATAGAAAACACTTGAAAAACATCAGTAAATTTGACCTAATTGACATTTATACAATGCTTCACCCACCAACGGCAGAATACACATTCTTTTTAAGTGCACATATAACACCAACCAAGATGGAGCATATTCTGGGAGATAAAACAAGCCTCAATAAATTTAAATGCTTTGAAAGTATACAGAATAGGTTCCCAGACCACAATAGAACTAAATTAGATATCAAAACAGAAAGATATCTGGATGATTTTTAGTGTCTAAGGATTTATACACCAAGATTTTCAAGGGAGAAAATATTCCCCTTATATCCTCAGTGTGCTGGTAAGTCTAAGTGATGTAAATACTCCCACCATGGCTGATTTCAAGCACTAATGTGATGTCATGGAACAAGTGATGCACCACTGCACACTGTTATGTAATATTTCTACCATACAGATTAAATAAGTGTAAGTAACCTCAAGGGTATAGGTAACAGCAAAATGTAGTAAAATAACTAGGAAGTGGGGAAAAAAGAAATATATCTGGAAAATCTTTAAATATTTAGAAATTAATCAACACTGTTCTAAATAACCTATGGGTCAAAGAAGAAAACACGAATTAGAAAATATTTTGAAATGAATAAAAATAAAAATATAACATCAAAATTTGTGAGATGTAGCTGTGGTTATAGTATTACTTAGAGGGAAATTACCAGCATTAAATATTCAATTACAAAAGAAAAAGGGTCTAAAATCAACAATCCAAGCTTCCACATTAAGAACCTAGAGAAAGAAGAGCAAATTAGACCTAAAATAAAATAGGAGATAATAAAAATATGAAAATAAATAATAGAGAAAGTCAGTGAACACAAAAGCTGGTTCTTTGAAACAATTTGTAAAATTGACCAACTTCTGCCAAATTGAGAAAAAAAGAGAAGATACATTTATCAATATCAAGAATAATCATTACAGCACTACAGACATTAAAAAATAAGTGAATAATATGCTAACTTTATAGAAATAAATGTAGCTTAAATGAAATAGATTCCTTGAAAGATATAAATTATCAAAGCTCATTCAAGAAGAAATGAATAGACAACCTGAATGATCCTATATTATTTAAATTTGAACTTGCAGTTTAAAAACCTTTACACATACACAAACACACACACACACACAAAACCAGATGCCTTCACTGGTAAATTCTCTCAAACAATAAGAGAAGAAATAATATCACCTCTACACAACTCAAAATATAAGAGGAGGGAGTATTTCCTAATTCATTTAATGATATCAGCATTACACTGATACCAAAAGTGACAAAACATTACAGGAAAAGAAAAAGAAAATTGCAAACCAGTATCTCCCATAAACAGATACAAAAATCCTTAAAAAATATTAGCAAATCCAGCAACATATTAAAAAGGTAATACATCATGAACAAGAGAAATTTATCCCACAAATGCAAGGTTGCTGAAACATCTGAAAACTGATCAACATAATTCACTATATGACCAGAAAAAACATATAATCATTTCAATACATGCAGAAAAGCACTTGAAAAAATTGAACATCCACCCACGCTAATATATATCAGCAGACTAGGAATGGAAGGGGACTTCCTCAACCTCGATAACATCATACATACAGTGAAAGATTAAATGCTATCCACCTAAGATTGGAAACAAAGCAAGGATATCTTCCCTTGCCACTTCTATTTAATATTGTTCCATCCTAGCTAGTAAAATAGGGAAGAAAACAAAATAAAAGGCATACACGTTGGATAAGAATATATAAAACTTGTTTTTAACTGAAGTTGTCATAGTCATCTATGTAGAAAATCCTAAGTAATCTACAATAAAATGTTACTACGACTAAGAAATGAGTTTACCAGGGTTGCAGGATACATGGTCAATATTTTAAAATTTTATTTTTATATAACCCCAATGAACAATTAAAAGTTGTAATTAAAAATACTAATTACGATAGCATCCAAAAACATGAACAAACTATGTACAAGATCTTTACACTTTAAACTATAAAACACTGCTGAGAGAAATTAAAGAAGACCTGAATAAATAGAGATGTTGTGTTCATAAATTGGGAGACTCAATATTGTTAAATTGTCATTCCATCCCATATTGATCTATAGATTCAATGTAATCTCAATCAAAATCTCACCAGGTGTTTTTTGTAGAAATTGACAAGTCAGTTTTTAAACTTACACAGAAATTCAAAACATCTAGAGTAGCCAAAACAATTTTGAAAAGAAGAACAGAGACTTCCCTGGTGGTCCAGTGGTTGAGACTTCACCTTCCAGTGCAGGGGGTGCGGGTTCAATCCCTGGTCGGGGAGCTAAGATCCCACATGCCTCGTGGCCAAAAAACCAAAACATAAAACAGAAGCAATATTGTAACAAATGCAATGAAGACTTTAAAAATGGTCCACATCAAAAAAAAAAAAAGAACAAAGTTGGAGGACTAATAGTCCTGGCTTCAAGACTTACTGTAAAGCCACAGTAATTAAGACAGTGTAGTACTCGCTAAAGTATATACATATAGATCAGTGGACGAGAAGAGAGTCTTCATAGATACACACACACATAGGGAATTCAATGGAGGAAGGATAGTCTTTCCAACAGTTGCTGCTGGAACAACTGAATATTCATATTAAAAAATTAATTTCAACTCATACCTCACACCATACACAGAAAATTACTTGTATTAGACAATAAACCTAATTGTAAGAGCTAAAACAATAAAATTTCTAGAAGAAAAAAGGGTTCGACAAAAACTTCTTTGATAGGACATAAAAAGCATAAGCCATAAAATTAAAAAATCCAAGAATTGGCTTTCATCAAAACTAAAACTTCTGCTACCTAAAAAACTGTTAAGAAAATGAAAAGATAAATTACAGGATGGAAGAAAATATTCACAATACTAGCATCCTACAAAGGACTTTTGTTCAGAATATATAAAGACTCTTACAACTCAATAATAAATAAACAATCCAATTAAACTTGGGCAAAAGATTTGAAGATATACTTCATCAGAGAAGATATATGGCAAATAAGCACATAAAAGATGCCCAGCTCCAAAGGCTCATCAGGGAAATGCCAACTAACACCACTATACACCTACTACAATGGCTAAAATTAAAAAGACCATTAATGCCAAGTTTTGGTGAGGATGTGGAGTAACTGGAACTCCAAAATAGCTTCTTCTTAAGTTAATCGTAAACTTAGCATATGGCCCAGCCATTCTACTCGTAGGTTCTTCCCAAGAGAAATTAAAATAGATCTCCACACAAAGACTAGTACAAGAAAGTACATATAGCATTTTCAATGATAATTGGCTTAAATTTGGAAACAACCCAAATGTCCATCCACATGTGAAAAAGATACACAAATTGTGATTTATCTGTATAATACTACTCAGTAATGTAAGTGAAAATTTACAGATACACATGGAAGAGTCTCACAGACTCTTCCATACTTACTGAGTGAAAGTAGCAAGACACAAAAGAGGACCTATTTTTTGAGTATATTTCTATGAAATTCTAGAAAAAGCAGATCTAATCTGTAATAACAGACAGCAGATCAATGCACTTTAGCTTTGAGGGAGGCAGGGATTGACTGCAAAGGGGTTGAGAGAATTTTGAGGGTGAGGGAAATGTTTTACATCTTGATTGTGGTGGTAATCATGAGGATATACATATTTGCCAAAACTCATTGACCTATGTATTTTTAAAACAGGTACAATTAATTTTATGTAAATTATACCTCAATAAACTTGATCTAAAAATCTATCATCACTCTAGAAAGCAGAATGCTGTCTGGAACAGCAATCCATCTAAAATGATATAAGATCTAGTTTTAAGATGACTAGGTATCTAGTAAAGTATTTGACATATCCTTCCAGCAATAAATTACCACCAATTACCACTTGGGTAAAGTAAAATTTAAATAACTCATTAAAAATAACTCTTTTAAAGAACACATACTTCTTACAAAAGTTCTATGAGAAAAATCAGACTACTTGTTTTTTAGATAGAGTGACAAACACACACAAGCACACACATTGCCTGTGATTTTCAAAATCCTATGAGAGGGAAGAAGTTAGCTTTAATTATTTGTTTAATATCA
Source organism: Eschrichtius robustus (assembly GCF_028021215.1). Taxonomy (NCBI): domain Eukaryota; kingdom Metazoa; phylum Chordata; class Mammalia; order Artiodactyla; family Eschrichtiidae; genus Eschrichtius; species Eschrichtius robustus. The sequence continues at coordinate 54,262,632 of NC_090838.1, forward strand.
TCATTTGAACTTTTAACCTTTTCCTAACTTTGTAGGTGTTATGAAGCACTGTGGGAGCACTCCAGGTAGATGGAATACTCAACACCACTATGGAAAGGAGGAGTGTGAGAGCACATGCTGTGATTGGGGAGCTACTAGGGAAGCACAGCTGGGGAGATGAAGCCAGAGAGGCAGACAGGCTTATTAACCACTGAAGGATTTCAGGCTGTAGAATCCATGACCAAATCTGCACTCTGGTGGCAGTTCAGGGGATTAATTGAGCGGTGGGTTGGGAAGATTGGAAGACAGAAGATTACAGATAGAGGGCCACTGCTTGATCATGGTAAAATAGCAAAGATCTAGATTAAGGTAATGACGGCAAGGATAAATAGAATGAGATGTTTTTGACAGTACGTATTTAGAAAGGCAGAATTGATGGGATTTGGTCGCTGACTGGATATGGCATCAGGGGTGAGGGAGGATTCTAGGATAACTTCTGACTTGGGATTCTGTCTGTCTAAATAACTGTACCATCCCTCAAATTGGAGAATATAGGAGGAGAAGCCGGGAAAAAGATTATGACTTCATATCTGCACATAATAAATCTGTATACCTGCGTACATTCAGGGGGAGGTATCCAGCAAGCCAGGTTAATATGTGGATGTGGAGTGAGGAGTGGTCTGGGCTGAAGTTAGAGATAGGATACCAAAATCAAAAATAAACTCTCAATCTGTATAAAATGGGAGGAGAGCTAAAAATGGAACCTTAGAGAGCCTCAATATTTTCATGAGGAGGCAGAAGAAGAGCATAAAAAAGTGACGAAAAGTTGCATCTGGAGTCATAGAAGCAAGTATGATGAGAGTTCTATGATGGTGAAAGTGGTCAGCAACCATCAAATGCTGAAAAGTCATCAAGTAACATAAGAGAAATATGTGTATCAAGTAGGACGTCACTAGTGACCTTTCCAAGAGCAGTTCCAGGAGAACACTGAAGAAAAGAGCCAGAAGGTGGTGCTGTGAGGGGTGAATGGGAGGTAAAGAAGCAGAGAAATTCAGTGTTCACTACTATTTCAATGAGTTTGACTATGAAAGGAAGGTGAACATTTGATTAATAACAGAGGGGAAACAATTTTAAAGAAGAGATGTATGTATGTTTCTTTGTTTCATGGTGTGGCTTGGGCCTGTACCTGATGATGTAGCAAAATTCATGGGGAGAGTGGGGAAGGTGACAGAGTAAAGGTATCAAAGGGAATGTTATGGGATCCAGAGTGGAACCAGTGGTGGAACTAGTCTTAGACAAGAGGAAGGCTCCTTTTCCACTGAATTGAAACTGAAAAGATTTATGTACATGTAGGTAAGTCGTTGGGTGGGTGGTGAGGAGCAGATAAAGTTAATGAAGTGCCAATTAAAAGGTGAGATTCTCTGTTGAGAGGGCAAGGAGCTGATCATGTGAGTTTAAAGACAGCAGTGAAGGCTGGAAAAGGTACTGATGAGAATGGAAAAGCTTTAATATCTCAGTAATATAATTAGGGACTCCTCTTAATCCCAGTATATGTATATGGAAATATGAATAATGACTGTCAGGTAAAGAAATTCTTTTTACACATTGCTTCCACAAAGGAGGACGACACTTCTAGCTCCCTCCTGAGGAAGACATGTTTTTCGCATTCTTACAACAGTGGTGATGGCCTTTTAACCACAGTGCATTTGTGCGATAATTATAAGGATTTAGAATGGAAGCCCTAGCCTTGCAACAGAGTTTTCTTTCAACATGACACTAACTGACCTATTCTAAGAGTCAAATTCCAAAAATCTTAGCATCTTGGCAGTAGCCACTGACACGTTTACATATGACAGCATTCTATTTTAAACTATGATCTATCTCAGCTTCTTACATTGTAAGCTACACCTTTCATGTCAAAATTTCCAAAGGCTTGCATAACAAGCATATGAAAAACATCTCATAAATGCTCCCTAGTGGGGAAACTGCACAGGCAACTACCTGTTTATATATGCAGTAACTTGAATTATACATGAAAATTCCACATGGATGCCCAGAATCAGCACTGTGTTAATTCAAGAAGTATATTAAAATTTCTGGATGTATTTAGTAGCAGATCCTAAGAAAAATCTGTTCTTTAAACAGGGTTTTCTTTAAAAAAAAAAAAAAAAAAAGATCTGTTAGCTGGAATCTACTGTTTCAAGGAATCTACTCTTCCTAGGAAAAATAATCTGTAATAAACATTAATCTTATAATACATTTTCAAAAATCCTGGGAAACTCCATCTTTAGATCCTTTAAAGAGCCTGTAAAACTGTAAAATTTCCCTATTCTATAAAACTTCAGTCATATTGAAAATAAAATTTAAATGATAAATGTCAGTTGCAGAAGTTATCACCTTTTCATTTGAATGCTTGACTTCTATTGGATAATTCTCTTCCAAGAGACCTACTTGGGAAAAAGAGGTGACAGCCAACTCATTGCCTAATTGATTTAGGAACAGTGCCCAGGGAGATAGTCCAATTAAGTTTACAAGCTGGCAATTAGCAGGAAGCCCTCTAAATCCCTACACTGAGAGCCTGTTTACTTTAGTAAGAAGGCAAATGTGCTAGAGATAGGAAGAGAAAGCTGTGCTTTTTGCAAAGCTGTTGTGAGTAGGCCCACAAGGCAGGGCTGAAGAAAGGCTAGGTATACGTCAGAAGACAGCCTTCTGTTTGACAGGTAACTTGGGTTATTGAGAGAGAGAGAGAGAGAGAAAGGTGGGGGTGGGGGAGGGAGTTTTAACAGATATGCAAAACATCTAACATCCACTTTAATAAGTGATGAGTATAGAGACATACCACTGTTAAACGTGTAGTTGGGCAAAGTAGAACTGGATTATCTCATAATAAATGAGATTCCAAACATATTTTTCTTGGACAATACTGACATTATGAATCGATTTAGTTGCATTTTTAATATGTGGAAAGAACATAGCCCTCACATTATATCCCTGATATCTTTCAAGTTAGTCGAGTCATTTTCATTAGATTTATTTCATGTGTTCAATTTCAGAGGCAAGTAGATCCATAAAAAAACAAAGTAAACTGACAGCTATTTAACAAACACTACAATGTCTTTAAAAACTTAACTTTGTACCACAGAGCCAAATCTTGTAAGGGGTTTTAAAATGTATTCACTTTTCTATGTTTTCAAGTTGCGGTGATGTGCATTAATTGAAATCTGTTTTTTAAAACCTAAGTGAGGTTCTTTCAAGAATGTTAAATTATACAAAACTGCCTAAAGGGACTTCCCTGGTGGTGCAGTGGTAAGAATCCACCTGCCAATGCAGGGGACACGGGTTCGACCCCTGGTCCAGGAAGATCCACATGCCGTGGAGCAACTAAGCTTGTGCACCACAACTACTGAGCCTGCACTCTAGAGCCTGCGAGCCACAACTACCGAGCCCATGCTCCACAATAAGAGAAGCCACCGCAGTGAGAAGCCTGTGCACTGCAACAAAGAGCAGCCCCCCGCTCTCCACAACTAGAGAAAGCCCACGTACAGCCGAAAAAATAAAAATAAATACCCCACTCCACAAAAAAAAAAAAAAAAAACTGCCTAAAGGATATCATGTATTTCAGGACATAGCCAGTAATGCAAAACTACAAAAGGCAAAAAAATCACAATAATAAAATTCTGCTTTAAAGCTTCCTGGTTGAAATGGGATACATTAATACACATTTTTCCAAATATTGATAAATCCTTTTGAATATTTTTATCTAAAATCTTTAGCAAATTCTAACTAAATATTTCCTTTCTCTTTTTTAAAACACTTGCTTTACACATTTCCAATCTGGGAAGAAATGGACACTTATAATCTAAAATAATTTTAATAGAAAAGTATTACAGAATTTTGTAATGGACATACTTTTAATATATTCTCATGTGTACTATTTCTTAAGGAATTTTTTTAATAGACAGTTTATTTTGGAAAGCATCAAATGTGGCTAGTTCAGTCTTTTTATTCATCACAATGGAAAATTAATGCAATTTCAAATTTCTTCAATATATAATGTACCTTGACATTTAGAAAATCATCCACAAAGCTTTCTTAAGGAAACTATATGAAATGTTTGAAAGGCAAGCACATTGATGGAATGACAAACAGAAAATCTACATTCCAAGAATAGTTTTATTGTCTTATATTGTCACTATCATAAAAAATTTAATTTATTTACTCACCAACTTCCTTGACTTACCAAGTTTAAACAGAAGTACACCCAAAGGTCCTCTGTCAAACTTGAGGAAGAGGAGATCATAGATGTCCCCACTTTCAGGCTTCTTAGAAACAACCTGCGGAGCTATCCACTGCATTTCAACAAGACTGCTAGAAACATCAAAGAATTTTTTGAATTGTAGAGTCTCCCTAGGTGAGCGGTCTTCAGCCAAAAGCTGGATGTTAATAGGAGAAAGAGCCATATCAAAAATTTGCAGCTGCCCTTGGTTACTGCCAATTAGCAGAATGGCACCACTTGGGTGGCAGCTTATTAATGAAGGCAGAAGTTCAGCCTGAGCTAAGACAGTCACTCTACGGTGAGTTTCATAAAGAATTACTGAAGAATCTTCACAGCCCAGAATCAGTTTGTCTTCAGTAACATTCCTGCAACAGCTAATGGCCTTCGATCTTAGTGGTATTCTGGTGACTGATACACACTGGATTTTGTGCCGAACACATTCATAGATGCAACTGTCAGCCATGGGCTCTTTGTCTACACTGATGGAGCACTCCACTGTCAACACCTGATAAGGCTGTTTGGTGCCAAAGCGAACATCCAGTGGATCCCATTCCGTGCGTACAGAACTCAGAACCTGTAAGAAATGTATCAAGTATGTTCATATAGACCTTGGTTTTTCTTCCGCTGTCACGCATAGCCCTGCATATTAATCTAGAATCCTATTGAATACCATCAACTATCACCTTAAATATCAGCAACATATAAGCAGGTATGTGTACATCTCATATGGAACACATATAAATATATATAGCACATATTTAGCACAGCTGCAGAAATTAAGCTATAAAATTTTAACTTAAACACTTTGTTTTAGGAAGTCTGTAAACAACATAAAGACAAATACTTCCCATGATATATAAAAACTAATGAAGTGGGCTTTTAGTAAAATAATATGGCTAGCAGAATATCTAAAGACATTAGAAGCTTGATTTTTAAAAGGATGAATAAAGGACTTAAACAATTTAGTCAGTCTCCTTCCAACCCACTACCCCTCCCAATTCTGAAATTATTGGTAAATTACTTACCAGAAATATATTTCTAATTAGTTGGGCAGGGTAGACAAAGGAAAAAACTTTAGAACCCTGTTAACAGTCCTGTAGAAATATTTTACTGTCAGAAAAGATATGAAGGGTTGTTAAGTAGATAAATGACCAATAGAAAGAAATAAGAAGGTAATGCACTAGTTTTAAAATTTAAAAAAAAAAAAGACCTGGTAGGTAATATGATTTGCAATACTGGTGAGGCAAAATTTAAAAAGCATTTCTGGTGCAGAAAGGAAAGGCTACAAAGAAACACCTCAGCAGAAGAATAAAGAAATAAAACAACAGGCCATTCACTTTATTCATATGTAAATGTGGGAGGCCAAGAACCTGGAGAGTTGTATCAAAGATATTTTCTAACACTTTGTCGAAAACTTCAAAATTAGATTTAGAAACATTAAAAAGCACATTTCTACACGAGATAAAATTTCACAGAACTATGCATGCGCGCACGCACACACACACACATACACAAGTGCATGTAAAATCCGATGAAATCCAACTAAGGCCAGTACCTGAGTTAATAGTATTATACCAAGGTCTTGTTCCAGGATTTGACAATGTACTGCAGTAATGGAAGATACTATCATGGGGCAAACAAGGGGAAGAAGTACAGGAAGGGAATTTGCTTTTAGCCTATTTTGGCAATTATATTAGCAGTTTCTTGAGAGTCAAACTATTTCAAAAAATAAAATTTCTTTTTTTAAAGCACATACAGCTATGTTACATGGTACTGACTTGGGGAGAGAAAGGGGGTTGATGTGAATTTTTTAAAAAATCCATCCTACACATCATTACCAAATTGACCTTCCTAAACTAAATGTTTTTGCCATCATTCCCCTGTTCAAACCCTTTAATAGCTACCACTAACGAATAAATTAAATTTTTATTCCCCTGCCTGGTATGCAAAACAATATAGGATCCATATCCAACCCCTTCCCTCCCTCACACTCACTTTCCTGCTCTTGTTTTTCTTTTTTGTCTAAAAAATGGTTGAGTATGAGCTACATGCCAGGAACTGGTCCTGGCATTGCTGGGGATACAATAGTAAGTCCTCATCCTCAGAGAACCATACACACTAATGGCTGAAGACAAAGTAACAATTCACAAACAAACATACACAGGATGTTAGTGATCCTATATATGTACTTCCTAAGAGCTATGAAGAAAAATAAAGCAAGGTAACAGGAATGAGAAGGGGAGGTAACAGAAGTCAGGACAGGCCTCTCTGATAAAGTTGACCTAAAAGTGAAGGGTAAGCCATGCAGCCACCTGGGAGAAGAAGGCTCCAGGCAGAGGAAGCAAACATCCTAAGGTAGCACTCTTGGCCTGATGAAGGAACAACGAGAGACCAACATGGCTAGATAAAAGGGAGCAAGGAAGAAAACAGTGGGAATTGGGGGAGGGAGAAGACTGTGAAGTGGCTTGTAGGCCATTATAAGGACTCTGGCTTTTCCTCTAAACAAGATGAGAAGCCATAAGGAGGGACAAGATCTGACTCGCAAATTCTAGTGTTATCTCCGACAGTCTCCCTTCATTACTCTACTCTGAGGTCAAACTAAAGCTGCATTTTCCCAGCTCTGTAACTTGTTAAATTAAACAAGGAGGCTGTTCAACTGATGAGGCCCTAATTCCATGGCAACCTCTGTAAGCAAACCAAAACCTAAACCTGTAAATGCCTCAAAGTTACAAAATCAAAACACTAAGGACAACCATTACAACAGCCAATTTGGCTTTAAACTACAGCCAATCAAATAATTTCCTTTCTTTGCTTCTGCACTTTCACTGTCAGTCTTTTCCCTGCCTCATATCAGTAGGATGTTCCTAACCACTTCCAGTTTGGCACTGCCCCACCAGAATTGATTTACTCAAACTCTGAAAACTTTTACTATGCCTCAGCTTATCTTTCAACAACTTCACTCATGTCCTTTACCTCAGGGGTCCCCAACCCCCAGGCCACAGGCCGGTACCAGTCCGTGGCCTGTGAGGGATCCGGGCCGCACAGCAGGAGGTGAGCAGCAGGCGAGCAAGCGAAGCTTCATCTGTATTTATAGCCGCTCCCCAACGCTCCCATTACCACCTGAGCTCCGCCTCCTGTCAGATCAGCAGAGGCATTAGATGCTCATAGGAGCGTGAACCCTACTGTGAACTGCGCATGTGAGTGATCTTGGTAGCGCACTCCTTATGAGAATCTAATGCCTGATGATCTGAGGTGGAGCTGAGGCAGTGATGCTAGCGCTGGGGAGAGGTTGCAAATACAGATTATCATTAGCAGAGGCCATAATAAATCAATTGCTTGCAGACACATATCAAAACCCTATCAGTGAGTGGCAAGTGATAATTAAGCTACATCTGGTGGCAGGCTTTATAGTGGCAAGTGAGTTGATATACTTCAATTGTACAGCTGCATCTGGTGGTAGGCTTTAAATCAGAATCCGACACTTATTTTAGTCTGCGCATGGCCTGCCCATTATTTTATTTACCACTTCTGTCCGCGCCTCTTTCCCGTACTGAGCACTTGTCTCAGTCACAGTTTTGGTAAGCCCACAAGCTAACCTTAGCCAAAATGAGTAAAAAAACAAATGTCGCTGGAGAGCTTCTTTGAAAAGGAGGAAAGACCAATGATGAGACAGCAGAAGACTCTAAGACTGCCAACAAAAAGAAAGCTGCATTTAAAAGAAAATACCAAGAGTCCTACTTAAATTAATGGGTTCATTGCAACAGGTGATTCACATTCTCCAAGCCTGCTTTGTATAATATGTGGCAACCGGCTATCCAACAAAGCCATGAAGCCTTCAAAACTGCTTCGCCACATGCAGACCAAGCACCCTGCATTAAAAGAGAAGCCTTTGGAGCTTTTCAAAAGAAAAAACGTGAACACAAAGGACAGAAGCAATTATTGAAGGCCACCACTTCATCAAATGTGTCTGCACTGAGAGCATAATTCTTAGTGGCTAACCACACTGCTAAAGCTAAGAAGCCCTTTACTATTGGTAAAGAGTTGATCCTGCCTGCTGCTAAGGACATCTGTCGTGAACTTTTAGGAGAGGCTGCAGTTCAAAAGGTGGCACGTGTTCCTCTTTTGGCTAGCACCATAACTAGGTGAATTGATGAAACAGCAGAGCATATCGAGGCGCAATTGTTAGAGAGGAGTAATGAGTCACCGTGGTACGCAACCCAGGTTGACGAGTCTACCGATGTTGACAACAAGGCAACAATGCTTGTTTTTGTGCAATATATTTTTCAGGAGGATGTGCATGAGGATATGTTATGTGCACTTTTGTTGCCAACCAACACCACAGCGGCAGAACTATTCAAGTCTTTGAATGATTACATATCAGGAAAACTGAATTGGTCATTTTGTGTTGGTATATGCAAGGATGGAGTGGCTGCCATGACTGGACAGCTTTCTGGTTTCACTACTCGGGTCAAAGAGGTCGCTTCTGAATGTGAGTCTACGCACTGTGTCATCCATAGAGAAATGCTGGCTAGCCGGAAAATGTCATCCGAATTTAATAACGTTTTGCAGGATGTGATTAAAATTATCAACCACATTAAAGTACATGCCCTTAAACCACGTCTGTTCATGCAGCTCTGTGAGTAGATGGATGCAGAGCACACACGTCTTCTCTTATACACAGAAGTGAGATGGCTTTCTAAAGGTAGATCACTGGCCACAGTTTCTGAGTTATGAGAGCCGCTCCAGAGATTTCTTTTAGAAAAACAGTCACCACTGGCAGCACATTTTAGTGACACAGAATGGGTCGCAAAACTTGCTTACTTGTGTGACATATTCAACCTGCTCAACAAACTCAATCTGTCACTTCAGGGGAGAACGACAACTGTGTTCAAATCGGCAGATAAAGTGGCTGCATTCAAAGCCAAACTGGATTTATGGGGGGGGGGGGGGGGACGAGTGAACATTGGGATTTTTGACATGTTTCAAGCATTAGCAGAGATTTGGATAGAGACGGAGCCCAGGGCCTTCTTTCTCCCAGATGGTGCATGATCACCTATCTCAGCTTTCAAAAGAGTTGAGCATTAGTTCCCAACCACACAAAACCCCCGAACTGGGAAGGAATGGATCCTTGACCCATCTGTGAATAAGCCAGGTGAACTGACCTTGTCCGTGCTAGAAGAGGATCAACTACTTGAGATCGCAAATGATGGCGGCCTTAAAAGTATGTTTGAGACAACTTCAAATCTCCATACGTTCTGGATTAAAGTCAAGGTGGAATAGCCTGAGATTGCCACAAAAGCACTGAAAAGCCTGCTTCCATTTCTAACATCCTGTCTTTGTGAAGCAGGGTTTTCTGCAGTGACAGCAACCAAAACGAGATTACGGAGTAGACTGGACATAAGCAATACACTTCGGGTGTCACTGTCTCCCATCACCCCCAGATGGGACCATCTAGTTGCAGGAAAACAAGCTCAGGGCTCCCACTAATTCTGCATTATGGTGAGTTGTATAATTATTTCATTATATACTACAATGTAATAATAATAGAAATTAAGTGCACAATAAATGTAATGCGCTTGAATCATCCTGAAACCATCCCACCACCCACCGTCCCATCTGGTCCATGGAAATATTGTCTTCCATGAAACCAGTCCCTTGTGCCAAAAAGGTTGTGGATCGCTGATTTACTTGAAATCCACACTCTTCACCCACACAGACTCAGTATTTCCTACCAACAATACTCACTCTTGAAGAATTAGACCAAATGCTATTTCAGTTTCTGAATTTCTTCCAGTTGGGCAGCATCCTTCCTTCCTTTGATCTCACTTCCATACCCCCTTCCCCACTCCAACTTGGCCAATGTGTGACATTCGTTTGGCCTTTTATTTACTTCTAATTTTTGATCATATGTCATCATTTTGACTATAAGCTTAAAAAAATAAACTGTCTCATCTATTTTACACTTTTTTGTGTATGCTGTGTAGGCAGCTAGCCAAAAACTATGCTGGTAAGAGCTTTTTTAAAAAATATATAAATTAAAAAAAAAACCTCACACTATAATGGTGGTTGAATTATCATACTTTCAGAAAGCTTAGAGATTTGTAAAGGAAGCCATAGGGCAGAAAACTGGGAGGCCAGGTGACACTGAATAGGACCTGAACTCACACAGGGAGAGCCTAAAAGGAGGGGCCAAGCAAGACAGCAGTCTTGGCATAGAACAGGTTAGCCCCAAGGTGCAGGGAGAAGGGTCCCAGGCTTCCTCAGTTCCAAACGTCTGTAAGACTCTTCCCAATAGGCTCTGTAGTTTCACCAAGAGAAAGGGGTTAAAAGGGAAGTAAGACCATGGAACCCTTATACGCCTTCTCCTCCACTGCCAATCCCTGATATCTCTAAAAAGCTAGCAAAGGTCAGATTTAATACCAAATTCTGATTAAAAAAAGAAAGGTAACACTATATATTTATTGAAGTATAGTTGATTAACAATATTATATTTGTGATTCAATATTTTTATAGATTAGACTCCATTTAAAGTTATTACAAAATAATAGCTGCATTTCCCTATCTCTTAATACCCTACTCCTATTTTGCCCCTCCCCCATCCCTCTCCTCACTGGTAACCACTAGTTTGTTCTCTGTATCTGTGAGTCTGCTTCTGTTTTGTAATATTAATCTGTTTTATTTATTAGATTCCACATATAAGTGTTAATATAGAGTATTGTCTTTCTCTGTCTGACTTATTCCACTAAGCACACTATTCTCTAGGTCTATCCGAGTCTATCCACATTGTTGCAAATGGTTTCATTCTTTTTTATGGCTGAATAATATTCCATTATATATATATATAAACACAAATATGTATATATACCACAACTTGTTTATCCATTCATCTGTCGATGGACACTTAGGTAGCTTCCATGTCTTAGCGATTGTAAACACAGTGCTGTTGTGAACATTGGGGTACATGTACCTTTTCAAATTAGTTTTCTCTGGATGTACTCAGTAGTAGTAGGATTACAAAATCATATGGTAACTCTAGTTTTTTAAGGAACCTCCATACTGTTCTCCATAGTGGCTGTATCAATTTATATTCCCACCAACAGTGCAGGAGAGTTCCCTTTTCTCCACTCCCTCTCCAGCATTTATTGTTTGTAGATTTTTTGATGATGGCCATTCTGACTGGTGTAAGGTCATACCTCATTGTAGTTTTGATTTGCATTTCTCTAATAATTAGTGATGTTGAGTATCTTTTCATGTGTCTATTGGCCATCTGTATGTCTTCTTTGGAGAAATATCTATTTAGGTCTTCTGCTCATTTTTTGATTGGGTTGTTTTCTTGATATTAAACTGTATGAATGAGCTGTTTGTATAATTTGGAAATGAATCCCTTGCCGGTAGCATTGTGTGCAAATATTTTCTCCCAGTATGCTGGTTGTCTTTTCATTTTTTTAATGGTTTCCTTTGCTGTGCAAAAGCTTTTAAGTTTAATTAGGTGCCACTTGTTTATTTTTGTTTTTACATTCATTGCTGTAGGAGGTGGATCCAAAAGGATATTGCTGCGATTTATGTCAAAGAGTGTTCTGCCTATGTTTTTCTCTAAGAGTTTTATAGTGTCCAGTCTTACATTTAGGACTTTAGTCCATTTTGAGGTGTGTGTGTGTGTGTGTGTGTGTGTGTGTGTGTGTGTGTGTGGTGTTAGAAAGTGTTCTAATTTCATTCTTTTCAATGTAGCTGTCTAGTTTTCCTAGCACCACTTACTGAAGAGACTTTCTTTTCTCTTGTATATTCTTACCTGCTTTGTCATAGATTAGGTGGCCATAGGTGGGTGGGCTTATCTCTGAACGTTCTATCCTGTTCCATTGATCTATATGTCTGTTTTTGTGCCAGCACCATACTGTTTTGATTACTGCAGCTTTGTAGTATAGTCTGAAGTCAGGGAGCCTGATTCCTCCAGCTCTGCTTTTCTTTCTCAAGATTGCTTTGGCTATTCGTATTTTTTTGTGTTTCCATACAAATTGTAAAAATTTTTAGTTCTAATTCTGTGAAAAATGCTATTGGTAATTTGACAGGGATTGTGTTGAAACTGTAGATTACTTTGGGTACTACAGTCATTTTGACAATGTTGATTCTTCCAATCCAAGAACATGGTATATCTCTCCATCTGTTTGTGTCATCTTTGATTTCTTTCGTCAGTATCTTAAAGTTTTCTGAATACAGGTTTTTTGCCTCCTTAGATAGGTTTATTCCTAGGTATTTTATTTTTTTGATGTGATGATAAATGGTATTGCTTCCTTAATTTCTCCTTCTGATATTTTGTTGTTAGTGTATAGGAATGCAAGAGATTTCTGTGTATTAATTTTGTATCCTGCAAGTTTACCGAATTCATTGGTGAGCTCTACTAGTTTTCTGGTAGCATCTTTAGTATTTTTCTATGTATAGTATCGTATCATCTGCAAACAGTGAGAGTTTTACTTCTTCTTTTCCAATTTGGATCCCTTTTATTTCTTTTTCTTCTCTGATTGCTGTGGCTAGGACTTCCAAAACTATGTTGAATAAAAGTGGACAGAGTGGGCATCCTTGTCTTGTTCCTGATCTTAGAAGGAATGCTTTCAGAATTTCACCATTGAGTAGGATGTTAGCTGTGCGTTTGTCATATATAGCTCTTATTACGCTAAGGTATGTTCCCTCCATACCCATTTTCTGAAGAGTTTTTATCATAAATAGATGTTGAATTTTATCAAAAGCTTTTTCTGCATCTATTGAGATGATCATATTGTTTTTATTCTTCAACTTGGTAATGTGGTGTATCACACTGATTGATTTGTGAATATTGAAAAATCCTTGCATCCCTGGGATAAATCCCACTTGATCAAGGTGTATGATCCTTTTAATGTATTGTTGGAGTCAGTTCGTTAGTATTTTGTTGAGGATTTTTGCATCTATGTTCATCAGTGATACTGGCCTGTAATTTTTTTCATGATATCTTTGGTTTCGGTAACAGGGTGATGGTGGCCTCATAGAAAAGGTTCAGAAGTGTTCTGTCCTCTGCAATATTTTAGAATAGTTTCAGAACGATAGATGTTAACTCTTCTCTAAATGTTTGGTAGAATTCACCTATGAAGCCATCTGGTCCTATACTTTTATTTGTTGGGAGTTTTTAAATTACTGATTCAATTTCAGTACTGGTAATTGGTCTGTTCATATTTTCTATTTCTTCCTGGTTTAGTCTTGAGAGATTGTACCTTTCTAAGAATTTGTCCATTTCTTCTAGGCTGTACCAGTTTATTGGCATGTAGTTCTTCATAGTAGTCTCTTATGATCCTTTGTGTTTCTGTGGTGTCTATTGTAACTTCTCCTTTTTCGTTTCTGATTTCATTGATTTGGACCCTCTCCCTTTTTTTCTTGATGAGTCTGTCTAAAGGTTTATCAGTTTTGCATATCGTTTCAAAGAACTAGCTTTTAGTGTCATTGATCTTTTCTATTTTTTTTTTTTTTTTTAGTCTCTATTTCATTTATTTTTGCCCTGACCTTTATGATTTCTTTCCTTCTACTAACTTTGGGTTTTGTTTGTTCTTTACTTGCTTTAGGAGTAGAGTTTGGTTGTTTACTTGAGATCTTTCTGGTTTCCTGCGGTAAGCTTGTATCGCTATAAATTTCCCTCTTAGAACTGCTTTTGCTGCATCCCATAGGTTTTAGATCATCGTGTTTTCTTTTTCATTTGTCTCAAAAAATGTCTCATTCATTTTTTGATTTGCTCTTTGATTTCTTCAGTGATCCAGAAACCAGACGTTATTGAAGAAACGGATAATTCCAGGTTTGCAGCAGGAAATGTACAAGAAAGCATGGACATATTGTTACACCAGACAGAGGGAAGCTACCCGAGACTACTGAGGTCATGACAAGAAGAGGAGCCAACTTGAGGAGACTCCCACTGCCCAAAGTTAAGAATCTGAGCTTTCAAAAGGACAAAAATTACAATTTATGAAACCCATTAAGTCAAGAATGTTTAAATCCATGAATTAATAATGCTATTAAAAAAACAAAAACTAATTGGTTACCTTCAGGGAGTGATAGGGAACCAATTCAATCTTGAAAACTAGTAAATAAAAGAAACAGATGCTTATCCTGATTATACTATATGAATCCAGCCGCTGGGAAAATAAGTAGGAGATGAGTAGAAGTGTCTCATTATAAAAGTATCGCAATTAATAAAAAAAAAATATCATTAGATATCACCATTTTGCAACCGTCATGAATTACTGGATCTAGGCATTAAGCATCAAGAGCTGCTAAAATCAAAAAAGAGAGACAACCAAAAGAGAGAAAGAGAACCTGACATTATGTGCCTTCTGATTACAAAGCACTCCTTTGCACACAGTCTTGACAAAACTGACTACTAACTTGCAGAATTTTCAAAAGACAAAGAAACTTGTTGAACCACACCATGACGATGGGACAACAAAATCCAGACTGTGGGACACTGCAGTTTCAACAGATAAATTTTAATGAAAAAAAAAAGGGATGGAGCGGGAACTTGCAGATTAAAAGAGAGTTAAAAGACACATTAACATGTTTTAAATAGATAATATTAAACTACAGTTTCGCAGGATGCACATTTAGGTGATAAAAACTATATGAGAAAATGTGTAAAAGTCACAATAGAGGTTACTTTGGGGCACCAGGAAAGGGTTGAGATCAAAACAGAGTACGTGGCGCTATTTCTGGTGCCTGGCAAAGTTCTATTTCTTGACCTGAGTGTGGTTCAGGGGTGTTTCCTTAGTAAAAGCTCATTAAACTATATATTTAGTCTCTGTGGTTTTCCTTAGTGTCTTTATAATAAAGAGATTTAAAAAAAAAAAAATCATCCCTAAAATAGAAAATCTTGGTTATCTGGTTGAAAGCTAACACAGTTCATACATTTCTTTGGAAGAGATGTCTCTTAAATATTTTGGCTTTTCAGTTGAATGCATTTATAATGCTTTCTGAATACTTCTTTTATCAAATTATACTGTATTAAAAAAGTTGGTCACATTTTGACTTTCCCATCAGTTGGCTGGTCCTCTAAATCACTGCAAAATTAGTTTTTAATTTTTATGGGAAAAAAGTTACCTTTGTGAGGTTATATTTCCCTAGCCCTGACAACAGGTTTTAAGGTTTAATAGCTCTGCTTATGTGTTTTTGATTAATTTGGTTAAACAAATTCAAGTGACCTTTTCTGAGTAAGATATCTTGAAATTACTGCCATACTCAGAAAGCATTATCAAATCCATACAGCTGAAAAGCTAAAACACCTGCTTGAATACAAAGGTCAGGAAAGAGTAAGTTGTGTTGTCACCACATTTTTGACAAAGCTAATGAACTAAATAGTTCTATGATGACGGTAATCACCTTTTCCAAATGTAAGTATAAAGAGTGTGAGGAATTTAAGTATAAATGACTACCATGCTATGTACAATAATCCATACAAGCACCATTAAAAACTATTTTTAAATGAATTTTACTGATAAAAAATTTCTTTTTCTTCATACTATTGTATATTTTTCAAAACAAATTTTTTTCCCCTAGACTACATAAATCTCTCTGTTCTGTGCTTCTAATTAAGATATGTACTGTTGTTTAGAGCTCTGCAGTGTGAAATTAGACCAGCAGTTTTCTAATATCCATAAAATAAATTAAGAAATGTTCCTCCTCTGAAAGACAGATAATTCAGTCACAGAGAGCTTACTTCTATGTTTCCTTTGTTTTCTTTTTTTTTTTGCTGCTTGGTAAGCCAATTTTCTACTTGGAATTTACTGTTAACACTCTCATTTGGTTCAGTATGTGGGCTTTATCCTTTCCATGGTCTGTTATGCAAAAAAGATGGCTTAAAAATTTTTTTCCAGTCTGCTGTAAAGCAGTGGTTCTCAACTTGGATGCACATGAGAATCACCTAGGGAACCTGTAAAAGAATACTGATGCCTCCTCCCCCTCTGGAGATTCTGATATAACTGGTCTGGGTGGGCTCCTTTGTAAAAGCTCTGCAGGTGACTGTAATGTGTTGCCAAGGCTAAGAACCACTACTCTAGGATCTTGCTACTGTCCAAATAAAAGCTTACTATCTTTTCTGATTGAAATTGGGTGGGAAATTATTTTTTTAAGTTCTATCATTTAATAGATGCAAAGATTAAATTTCTTCTCTATGAGGCTGCTACTTTTTTAGTCTGAATTTTAGGGTTTAAGAGTATATCGGGGCTTCCCGGGTGGCGCAGTGGTTGAGAATCTGCCTGCCAATGCAGGGGACACGGGTTCGAGCCCTGGTCTGGGAAGATCCCACATGCCGCGGAGCGGCTGGGCCCGTGAGCCACAATTACTGAGCCTGCGCGTCTGGAGCCTGTGCTCCGCAACAAGAGAGGCCGCGACAGTGAGAGGCCCGCGCACCGCGATGAAGAGTGGCCCCCGCTTGCCGCAACTAGAGGAAGCCCTCGCACAGAAACGAAGACCCAACACAGCCAAAAAATAAATAAATAAATAAATAATAATTAAAAAAAAAAAAAAAAAGAGTATATCGTATCTCTTATTCCGAGGATTAGCTCAAGAAGTCTATTGGTCGCTAGTGAAAAAATACTTAAAGCCATATGCCTGAATATTACTTTTATAGACTAGTGGTTTTAGTTAATGTTACCCTAAAAAATGTGCTACAATTCACAATTAAAGATTATGTCTTCACACACACACAAAGAAACAATTATTTCCCCAGACAGTTCTTCCAAAAGCCATTCACCTTTTGCATATAGAAGTTCACGTGAGGTTCTGAAAAAGAAATCTTTACAAATTTTTCTAACAGTTTAATTTTGATAGACTGATTGAAAGAGCCAAATCCAAGACAAAAGCTACTTGACAAAAAAAATGAATTATATATCTTAATATATTATGATCAAAAAATTAGCTATGCAGTCAGTGGTGAACAATTAAAAATCAGGTGCAAGTATCATATACAACTTCATGAAAATCTATTCAAATACTTAAATAAGATGGATAATTTTCCAAAAATACAAATTAAGGAAAATGACTCAAGGAAAAGACAGAATTCCCGAAAAACAAACAACCCTCGAAAAATGGAATCAATTATAAAAAAATCTACCTTCCTTGAAAGACAGCACACCCAGGCAGTTTTATATGAGTTTTACCAAACATTCAAGTATCACATAATTCCTTTTGGCACTGGTTCAGAGAGGAGAAAAGAGAAAAGCTAGTCAAATCACTCCATAGGGGTAGTACAACTTTGATATGAAACTTATAAAGGATAGTAAAAAAAGTAAAATTGTGTACCAACCTTGAGCAAATTGTAAATCCTCTTTAAAGTTCCCCCCTTATTATCTCTCTAGGTAGAAACAGTCCCCACTGGCTCCTCTACAGCTTACACATACTCTATCCACAGCATTATTTAACACTTTAGTGCACTCACACGTTTTCATATTTGTCTCTCATTGGTAGACACTAAGATCCTTGCGGGCAGGGATTGTTTTGTGTTTATATCCCCTGGCATGAAATACAGTGCTTACTCCATAGTCATGCTCAGTAGTTGATGAATGATGTGAAAAGAGAGAGGGAAGGGCCTTTCAGGTAGAAATACCAGTAATTTGTACAGACAGGAGGTGGGAAATAAAGAAGCAGTGAGTAAACCATTTGGCTAGAACATAGATTTGTATAAAGAAATAACATTGGAAAGGTAAGTCAGGGCCAGTCAGGGGGACCTTTTCAGTGCCGAGGCTAAGTTTAGTTTCAAAATCTACTGAAGGCGTTTGAACATGCAATGGCTAAATCAGATCTGTGCTTCAGAATCCAGATGTGCACTTTTTTGAGCTGCCCAGGACCTATCTGGTTTAAATCCATCATTTTAAAAATTAGAAAACTACAGTCAGAGAGGGTAGGTGATCTACCCAAGGCCAAAGAACACAGTATTAGTTAAAAGCAGGCAGAAGCTGACAGGAAGTAAATTTGATTAAAGTCACACAGTATATGGTCCAACCAACAGGCAAACCGAGGTTTATCCAACTCTGAAGTCCATAAACTAGATGACACCAGGAGATGAAGTACATAGACCATACGTAAACCCTTTCTGAACAGCCCTAATTTCAGGTAATAAACTCATTTCAAATAAAGGTAATTTGTGTAATGTAAAACTAAAGGCTGATTTATATTATTATTACTTTTATTATAAAACAGAGCATTTAAAAGAATTCTAGTTGGCTTTATTATATTAAGTCATTTTGATTAAGTCTTTTATTCAGTTCGCTTCTGGACCCAAGATCAATAAAATGGTGGGCATGAACAGGAATTGAATAGGAATAAAGCACTTCTTTATCCTCACAAAATCCATACCTGAAGCATTACAAGTGGTATTAGTTACTACAACAAATTGGAAAAGTTCCAGAAAAAGGTAAAATAATTAGTTAAAAAGGACTCTTTGGTCTTAAAAGATAGCCTGTAAATTTATAAAACCAGAAGAGGTAGGTAGGGATAGAGAAAACTTGTACTTGTTCATTATATCTCAGAATACTAATTCTGAAAAATTAAAAAAATTAAAGCCTAAAAGATAATGGATTTAGAGAAAATACAGGAACATACTATTTTACCCAAGCCAAGACATTAAAAAAAACAGGTTGGAGGAGGTTGTTTTTTTTTAAGTTACATTAAAAAAGAAGCAGAATTTCATACTCAAAGTACTGATACAAGGTGAAAATAGCCATAGGTTCGTGATAATGAGTGATGATGGAACCACTGTCAGGAATAGATAGGGCAAGATCTTGTCTGCACCTCTTAGATTAACCCTTTTGGTGCTCCTGTCCCAGGCAGGAAACTAGACTGAGAAGGCACTCTTCTAAAGCCCTTCTTACAAATCCTTGCCCCAGCCATGGTTTGGCACCACAGAGTCTTGCAGAAAATAGGCATTTGACTAATGTTTGCTACCTAACTGAAGTTTAAAGAAGGTGGTTGATAACATAGCTTCGATAGGCATGAAATCATGAGCAAACAGTAATGACAGTACTAATAATGATAATGACAAGAATCACAATAGTAATTGAGAGTTTAATATATGTAGTTATTGCTCTAAATGCATGTATTAACTCGTTTATCTTCGTTAACTTTATTTTTCAAATAATGAAACCATAGAGGTTAGTAATCTGCTCAAGGACAGAGAGCTAGGTAGTGGCAAAGCTAGGATTTGAACCCAGAAGCTTGTGATATTAATCACTATGCTATTCAGACAAGTCCTGAAACTGTGTATCCTCCAGATGTGATACTTTAAAGGATCCCATTTCATATGTAATTTCCTCTGTTGAATATTTGGAAAATAAATTATATGTTTTAAAAAGTATTCACACTTATTTCAGAATAGAAAACTAATAATCCTATTTTATTTTCTCTTCAATAAAATGTATATATTTGCTTTAGATTTACCTCCAGTCTTCCTTGAGCATAACCCAGGAGCAGCAGATTGGCTCTGTCTTTCTCAGAAGAAATGGGGGCCCAAGGCCAAGCATCATCACTGACCAGTGGCCACCAGCAAACAACTATATCTTGAACACAATTGATAGCTAGACGACGCTGTGTTGTCCTGTTTACTGGGCCAGGGATTTCATAATAGGAAATCTAATGGTTAAAAAAAAAAAAAAGCAGACAAGGATCATTTTTAAAATGCAAAATCCTCAAAGTATTGCAAAAATTAAAGCATCTGTAAATGTAGATAAATGCAAGTAAATATGCATGTTAAACATGTGCTTAAGGAGGTGTCAGAATTTACCAAATTCTTTTGACACATATATAAAAAAGACATATGTTCAAAATTCTCCCCACTTTTAGCAGAGGAAAGGAAAAGGAGAAATGTGAGTTAGGGAGGAATTGGCCGTAGCAATCCCAATCAATACCAAAATGTACAGTCATGGTTGCTTGACAGCATCGACCTACACACAGGATTTAAGACCGGCTGTATTAAATGACAAGTTCAGTACTGCTGACCAAGAGTGTCTGACTACTGTTTAAGACATAACATGTTAACAATGACTGAATGACTGACAACAATAAAAGGAAAAACAACTTGAGGCAAATATCACTTTAAAGAATATATGAGACATACACACAAAAATTCTGCATAAAGGGATAAGTCACAGCATCATGCTGCATAAAAGTTTATGCAGCTTCTGAGAATTATGCTTTTCTTTCTTAGGACGGATTTGTAGAATTTATTATTCAAACTATGTTATTTTGGAACATGGTTATTTGAAAACATAAGCACGGCACCATCTGGGTGACACATGCCAAGGAAATATAGATTGCACCGTATTTCTGCTTAAGGAATTAATGGAAGGTTGATAGCTTGGAAGCCAAAAAAAAAAAAAAAAAACTATCTTGCCATTGCTGGTCAGCAATAATCGAACCACTTTCTGGGGATTAAGCGCATGGCTAAGCCTACTGGACCAGACACTAGCAAAGGGCAGGGGGTCTTCTTATCAGAGAAATGCTTCTGGAGCCAGTCTCACTACATGACAGATTGCTTTCATATTCCTGTCTGCAAGGCAACAAAGGATGGCAGTAATGCGATAATGCCAGAGTGCAATGGGTGTTAAGAACCCGTTGCATTTATGTATTGTATTTAGTAAATAATCAGACTCATCCAAATTGTGATCTCACCACTCAACCAAGGCCATTAAATCAAGGTTAATGCTTTAATAATCCTCTGCCATTTTTTTTTAATATGGTCAAAAGGAACCCTTTTCTATTTGCATGCCCATAATATTATTGACCTCTTCATCCTCTGAATGCACATCAAAAGGAACTGAAATCAAAGTAATTACCAATGTTGTTCTCTCATGGTAAACATTTAACTCCTTGCACTGTCCCTGTCCCTTCACTGTTAAATAAACTGAATTGGATTTTTAAAATGTAGACAGGAAAACTTGTTAAAGGTCAACACTTTCAGGATATTTCCCCTACATTTTTCTTTGCCAAGACTGTTTCAATCTAAAAGAATTAAATTATGGTACAGCTGTAAAGAAAAGCAGAATTATAGTACTCTACACTATTTCCTTGTTTTAAAATCCAAATGTGCAATGACAGACAACACAGATGTACTTTATGCTTTGAAGTGCAAATTCTTATATTTAAGCTCTCAATATCACTATTTTAACTAGCTATCTTCTTAAGAGAAATACCACAATGGAATTGCTAAGTCCTTAAAAATATACCTACATTATTTTGATGTCCTACCTGCCATGTAAACATGTTACTTAAGAATTTCTAGATGAGAGCTGGCACTTTCAATCCTCACATAATGCAAATCATACATGTTATCTGAAATTTCATGTTTGCTATGAGTATTAATGGCATCAGTGTTCTATCACGATGCTCAAGAGGGCAAGTGAAATGAGTAAGTTTCTTAAAACATCCTTCCAATGGACAAATGGCAGTTTTTACTAAGTATTTAAATAACTATATTTAAAATACTGAACCAGAAAATGAAATCCATGGGTTTTCCAAAGGGAAGCAGGCTACTTCTCTAATGTAAAGAAATGACATGGAGTGCTCATGGAGTGCTTAATTTCTCAAAGCTAAAGGCAGAATGAATACACAAATAAGTAACTCCCTTACTCAAGGTATAGGGCCCATATACTCGGTCTATTTTGCACATCTTTTCATCAGAAAAGATGACATCCTGACAGTTTCTCTCTGCTCTCATTAACGGGAGCTAATATCCTTCAGCTGAGAAGACTTTGCCAAATTATCCACCACACCTAAGATGGAGAAACTAGTCATACAAAATTTTATATAAATGCATTAAAAACAGTTACGTTAACAGTTTGAGGTAATGCATACTGGTGCATTTTAAAGACCAGTATTAGTAAATAAACAACATTTTAAGTAAATCTACAGTTAGCCATTCTGGAAAATAATATCCCATTAAGAATGCTAAACCAATTTTTTTTACTAAACAAAATATAATATATGAATACCACTGATTTTCAGTTTAAAAGAATCAATATATACAAAGTGTTATAGAAGCTCCACAAAGTCGGCAGACAAAACCAAATTTTAGTTTATTACCACAATGAAACACTTATTTAATGTATTTTATCCCATGTTAAAAATCTTTTTTATAAGAGTAGATTTTTCCACTAAATAAAATTAAATCCTCCCATACCACCACCACCTCAGTCACAATAAGAAATAATGCAAAACGGCAAAAGGTTAAGTTAAATACTACTTTTCAAACACACACACAAAGTTGACTTTCAAGAATCTTTGCCCTTGTTACAGATACTCTAGGTATGGTGTAAGTGTGCATCTTGTTTAAGGAAGCTGCAATATCAGCCCCGTTCCCAGTGAACTGTCTCAAATCCACGTCACAGAGGCTGGATCAATCTTGCAAACACAAGTCATTGCTGAAAAGAGGCCTTGAACTGAAACAGCCTGGAAAATGTATTAGATACTCATCCTACCAGAGAGTATGCCTTCCAAGCAGTTAAAATGTAATGTGGCAAAACTTAAATTAAATACATCATTTAAAATAAAAATCCTGCCTTAACAGATGTAAGGTCCCTGATACAAGGAAACAAATTACCTGAGTTACTGAAGGGAGAGATACTAACACAGGAAGGAGATTTCTTTTTGCATTTTTCTCCACAGTTAGAGTTGGGTGTGGGGGGTGGGGGAGTCTTCCCACTCTTCGTTTATTACACATTTCTATTAACCTTTGAAAGTGCCTTCTTCTCTCTTTCTTTTCTTGTGAAATGGAAGCCAGAGCAGCTATCCTTGCCTAGAAGGATGATACGGGGTCTTAGGGGAAAATGAGAATGGTGTATATACTACCACTAGCAAGAAAACCATTTTCGAATGTGTAACTTGCCTCTATTATCTGTCTCTGACTTCCGTAAGTACTATATAAATTACTCCAAGCATGGCACTGTTAGACCCCCATAATGAGAGTAAAAAAAGAAAACTCTGGATGGCCACTGTTTCTAGTTGATCAAGCTTAATCCTATAATAACTCTGGTTTTTCTGAAATCCGGAATCATTCAATAAATACAAGCATAACATCAACTCATGTGATACTCTAGCATACCTTAATAATTAACAATATGACTATATAAAATGAAATCTCTACCTTATAATCCAAGGCTGAGAGTTTTTCCAGTCTTTTGTTTATATCAGGAGAACCCATCTTCTTGGTAAACTGAATAAAACATAGTTTGTTTTGTGCCAAAAATGATAAGATGATAAAGCTGTCTGTGAGAAGAGCTTAAAAAAAAAGATTTGATAATACTATCAAATACTGAGTTAGAATAAAATAATAAAGAATTAACAGTTTCTTCCACTGAAATGTTACAAAAAACTATTTTCAGAAGATAAATGAATATTAATTGAAATAACTAAAGTCTCCTAAATACCATTATGACATTTTACAAAGATGGTAAAGATACTGGGAATAAACAACAATCATCAATCTAATCATGCATGGATTTGATACTTTTTCTTTTTTCCTGAGACCATTTCAATATACACTGATGTTTGGGGACAACCTCCAAATGAGATGTATTTGGAATAGGGCTAAGAAAAGCATAAAATAAAGACCGTTTCACATCTGAATGTAAAGATAAAAACATTTACTTTTATTTGTGCTTAGCCTTTAATCCTGTGTTTATATGATATAAACCATCTGAGAATAAATTGGATTTATTAAGGGATACAGATCAGTGTTCTCCACCAATTTTTAAAAAAATTTTTCATCAATGAATCTTCTTTCTGAGGGTATACTAGTTGAATGAAATAAAGCATATTATATCCAATATGCACATTATATAAAATAATATTTGATAATGAAGAGTAGCAAAAATATTTCTACAGCTTTATTTTTAAAGCACACAGGTAGATAATTAATATTCATAGGTTACATAAAGGGCCGTTAATGTTATAAAAATTGTTGATAAAAACATACAGTAGGAATTTGAGAAATGTTTAATATTGTTCCCAGCATAAAGAAATTATTGAATGTTTTATATATTTTTCTTTACTTCCATATCCTGACTGTGCAAGCAGTAACCAACAGTATATCTACACAATTACAGGAGAATCTGGAGAACTGCCAAGAAATCACATTGTTATCATGGTCTCATGAGAGTGTATCATTTGTGGTATAAATAAAAGAAACAAGTGAAAAAAGATATCTCAGCGACATGAATAGTGTTGGAAGTCTCCTTTTAATTCTTATGGAGGAGAATCAATATGACAAAATCATCACAGCCACTATTTTATTTGCAGTGTCAATGAAGGGGTCAATTATTAGACATATGAAAATGGAACCTCTTCCATAGGGAAGCTTCCTTAGCACCATGATCCTATAAGGAAAAGGAAATGGCACACTTATAACCCTAACCCCAGCTTTCATTATCAGGTATATGGCTAATGATAGCCATCCTGCAGAGTGCTTTTCTCTATGAAATTGTGTCTGATTTATTCAGAGACAGCTAGTGAGCACACACAGCAGAAGGAAGGTTTCTGTAATCTAACCTCTGTCCTTTCCATTAGATCACACTTTCCTTTGATTATTCAATTTAAGATACTGACAATTTTCAATCTCTAATGATAATGCAATCTGTTTCTTAGACCATTTTTTTACCTTGAATTAAAGAACATAATCTTAAAACTTTAGGAGTCAGCACACTGTAGTGCAAAGAAAATGGGCTTTGCAGCCAGAACCTGGGTTCAAATCTCAACCCAGTCATTTTTGGGCTAGTCCTTAATATCTCATTGGTGGTCATGTTCCTTAGTATTACAGCTTCAATTTCCTTATCCATAAAATGGAAATAACTATACCTTAGAAGGAATAGTTTTTTTAATTAAATGACATACGTAGGTTAGCACAGCATAGAGCCTTTTAGGGATTAATAAATGTCAGTACCCTACTTTTTCAATTACTGGCTTAAAGTCTTTTTTTATGTGCTTTGTAGCAATTATGTACTGATTGTGGTATCACTTAATGGGATTCAGATTTATCTAGTATATTTGGCATTGATTTTTGATATTTATAAATACTGCCCAGGGCTTCCCTGGTGGCGCAGTGGTTGAGAATCTGCCTGCTAATGCAGGGACACGGGTTCGAGCCCTGGTCTGGGAAGATCCCACATGCCGCGGAGCAACTAGGCCCGTGAGCCACACCTACTGAGTCTGCGCGTCTGGAGCCTGTGCTCCGCAACAGGAGAGGCCGCGATAGTGAGAGGCCCGCGCACCGCGATGAGGAGTGGCCCCCGCTTGCCGCAACTAGAGAAAGCCCTCGCACAGAAACGAAGACCCAAACGAAGAGCCAAAAATAAATAAATAATTTTTTTTTAAAAAAGTTAAAAAATAATAATAATAAATAAATAAATACTGCCCAACTCTCTCAAAAGTTAGTATTCACAGACTTTGGTAACAGAGAATCTTCCTAACAGCCAAAGCACAGGTTTTGTTTTTGCTTTTGTTTTTTTACTGGTGGCTGTGTTGACAAATTTGGGTTATTTATTATTCAAAATTCATGTGAAAATGAAAAATATTTGAAATGTCAACACACCAAAAAAAAATAAACCTCTTTTGAAAATACGTTCACATTTTTTTAAGCAAAGAGTGAAAAATACTCAAGGATATGAGCCTAACACTTGACAAAAACTTTGATATTAAATATTAGTCAAAACTTGTATGGGTCCCAGGGGTTGTAACTGTGCTATTACAAGCAATTTCTTGTGTTTTCAAGTCCCCAGTGGTAATAATTAGTCTACCTGTTGACACACTATTTCTCCTGCCCCACTGTTAATGTAGGCAATTGATTTGCACATGGGGGTAATTACCATCACTGATGGTGTCTGAGATGAGCTTCCCCACCAGGCTTCTGTCAATCACCACTTTCTCCAGCTGCGGCCCGGAAAGGCTTAAGGACACCAGCACACCTGAACCAAAGAGAAGCTAAAACCAGGGAAAGGGGGAGAGGGGGAGGGAGATATACTGAGAATTAGAATCTTTTAAAAATCTCTCCCTAAATGCACAACTTATACAGATATTTACATGTGCATCTACACCATGGAATTATAAAGAGCTTCTCTTCTTCGAAAAACAATCACAGACATTCTGAGTAAAAAGATACAGGTGGTTAAATGATGCAACACAATAAGGGCACTGATTAGTGCTATATGCAGAAACTGAATTTAGTCCATGTTTATTAGAAGTGTAATCTTCTAAATACTTAGAAAATAACCGTGTGGAAAAAACTGCTTTGCACTGCATTCAGAAATGTGATGTGTCTTAAACTGAAATGTTTTCAAAGATTACTATTTATATCAGAAATTAAAAGATTTCTTAAGCTTTCAATAATCAATGCTACACATTAAATAGAGAAAAGATACCATCATTACAATATTAACAGCAAGTATTACAATTTATTTGGAATTTAAACCGCACTTCTACAAATAAAGATCTTGTCTAAAATATTAAAATACATGTAAATCAAAGCAATTAAAGTAAAATGTTAAATGTTAAAATTCATAAATAAATACCACATACCAGAAATAGCTTCTCAAGGAGAGATATAGTAAAGTATGCAGGCTTTATTAATATTAGCGTTCACCCAACCACCCAACAGAAGATGTCTGGACATCACCATTATGGTTTTATACTGCTCCTTTCCATTTGTGGCAGCATAATTCATTCATCTCCAAATGTTTAAAACTTCTGAAAGGACTATGCATATGTGTATGCTTGTTATCTATGAGATTATGAAATATCAACATTGGAAGAAATTGTTTCACCTTCAGGGCAGCAGACTCAAAGCAGATGAATCATGGAATAGCATATGGTATAGAAAGAAAAAAACCAATTGTCAGTAAACTAATCATGAACATGCCAGCCAAACCCAAAGACAACTATGATTTTAAACAAAACAGGGGACTTCCCCACCTACCTAAGCATCATGTCCCAGCTAGAGAGGATGATTCTGTGACAAGACATATTGTGACATGTGTGAGAGATGAGCAGCATCAGGGACCAGGTTAATAAAAAAAAGAAGACCATTACTCCCCTATGATCTAACAGATTCCAGGCACATGAATCAGAAAAGAAACTGAAGGGTCCCACATGACTTAATGAATTGTCCATTTCATGTTAATGCCCCCAAAGGGGGCGGAGGGCAGGGGAAAGGAGAATTTAATCAACTTTATTGGTCTGGGAGACTAATAAAAGAAGGCACATTTGTTCCAAGAATTTCAAAATACTTCACAAATTAATTAATCTCTACTGAATTATGAATTACATCCAGCCCTGCCATATACCTTGATGACAAACACTGATAGTTCCCTTTTAGGGAATTCCCCCATAACAATATAACATATTATATTATATAACATAATATATAATAATATAATGTGGTCTTTACTCCCTACATTCTCCCTTCTCAGGGAATTTTAGGGTCATCTTTCATATCTAGTTCTCCCCCTTGTAATAGCTTTTTTCTCCCTTCCTCATTTATTCAAAGCACCTCAAATATCTGTCCTTTTCTATTTATTTTTATCTACTAAAACTTTATACCTATACTCTTAAGCACCTCTTTCCTCATTATCCACTGATTACTAGCTCCTTATGGATACTAGCAAGGCCACTTTTATCTTTGTATCTTCAGTGCCTAGAACAATGCCAGGCACATAGGAGGTGCTAACTAAATGTTTAGAGAAAGAATCATAATTAACATCAAAGGATCAAATAGTTCATAGTTAGAAGGAAACCTGGTCTAATCTTCCACTCCCACATGACATGGAAGTTCCTCTGCAACATCCCTACAAGCATCCTTCAAGCATCCAGCCCACGCTTGAAAACTGCCAGTGACCAGAAGCTTATTACCTTACAGGAAATCTGTTCTACCACTGGAAAGTTCTAATCAATTTAAAGATCATTCTTTCATTTTTTTCATTCAACAGAAACTGAATGTTGATTATATGCCAAACACTAAACTAAATTTAGTGGCTCAAAAGTGAATCAAATATAACCCTTAAAATAGGTTAAATATAGGTTAGTAGAGAGAGGTAGGGATATAAGCAAGTAAGTGTAATAAAGTGTCACTGGTCCGATTATAAGAATACATACTGGGTAGACTTGGGGGACTGAGAAGAGGTGGCGATGCTTGAGCTTGAGGTGAAGGCTAACACCGCCTTCTACAGTAGCCCCAGTTTCTCTTCAATAGTGCTCTTTTTAAATATTAAAAGATAATAACATAGTGGTTAAGAACATGGACTCAAATCAAAATGAAATCAGCACTGGCTCTACCTCTTACTAGCTGTGTGACCTTGAGGGAGTTACTTAACTTCTGTAACTTCATTTCCTCCTCTGAGATGAGATATAATAATATCTACTTCATACGATGAGGATTAAATTACTATTTACAAACAGTATTTAGAGTAATGTCTGGCACATAGTAAACGTCTGTAATTATAATTATTGTTATTATTCAAACATTACTCATATGTTTTCACTATACCATTTACCATCTCTGAACACATTCCTCTTTTTTAAAATCTTGTGCCCAGACTGGGCTCAATGTTAGATATGGAACACTAGACTCCAGGTGAGTTATAACCACTACAATCTTTTGTCACCTTTCCTATTTGCTCTGACTTAACAAGGATACTGTCTCCAAGATATGTGCAAGTTCCTTCAGGACTATGGAATTTAATTTGTCCAAGTCCCAAATTTGTTGTTATTTTGTGCTCTCACCACAATTAGCATGAACTAACCCTCATCTCCTAATAGAAATTGCTTTTTCTATGTATGAGCACTTGTTATGTTATAAAATTACTTCTAAAAGACCACTTTTGTCGGATGGAGATGGAAAGTGCACCTGTGATAGTACGTAAAAGAGGGAACTTAAGCTGGAAAGGATTTGAAGGGGAAGTGTCAAGGCGTAGCAGGAAAGCATACATACATCAGTAGATAACTGATATACACATGGAGATAGAAGCAGTGATTTGGGGACTGTGGATCCTGCCCACTGAGCTTGGGCATTCCTTCAGAATCTTTCTCAAAGGATGGGTGCAGCCACTAATGCATTCACTCATTCATTCCACAAATGAATATTTAGTATTTTGTATGAGCCAGGCCCTGTTCTAGGTGCTGAAGATACAGCATTGAACAAAACAGACAATGCCCTTGCCCTACCTCCCTTCAGGAAGCTTGCATTTGAGTGTGGACACAGAGAACAAAAAATAGTTTTAAAATAATGTCAGAAAGCAATAAGAACTACAGAGAAAAATAAAGCACAATACGGATGGAGGCTTTAGGAGGATGCTGTTTTAAGTAAATGACTAATAAAGAAGTAAAAAGCCCTCTCTGAGGAGATGACATTTGAGTACAGATCCTAATGAAGTGAAAGAACAAGTGATATGATTATTTGGAGAAAGGGAGTTTGAGGCAGAGAACAGCAAATGCAAAAACTCTGAGGTTAGAATGTGCCTGGGACAACTGAGGAAAGGTAGGCCAGAGTGGCTTGTGGGGAGTGAGTGAGAGGGATAGTCAGAGGATGAAATTAGCGAGGTAGTCAGGGGCCAGGTTACACTGCACGTTTCTGATGAGAAGCCATAGGGTTTTAAGCAGCAGAGAATTATAATTTATGTTTTAAAGAGGGATCAGGGCAAGAGTAAAAGCAGGGAGACCATTAGGAGGCTATTGCAGTGGTCCGGGTGAGAGAAGATGACGGCTTGAACTAGAATGGCAATGCTAGAGGAAACAGTTATGTCGATAGATTTGAGACATTTTAAAGGGGACTTGCTGAAGAATTGGATGTGGCATACAAGAGAAAAACTCAAAGGTTTTTGGGCTGAGCAACTACGTTTACCGAGATAGGAAACACTTGAGGAGAAGTAAATTTAGCTTGGGGGAATCGAGGGTTTGGTGTGGACATGTTAAGTTTAAGGTGTCTATGGACATATAAGTAGAGACATCAAGTAGTCTGAAGTTCAGGGCGAAGTGGTGGCTGGAGATTATATTTGGGAGTCATCAACAATGTAAAGGTAGTGTTTAAAGTTATGGAACTGAATAAGCTCTCCTTAAAAAATGAGTGGCGAGATCATAAGGGTGGGGCCCTAATCTAATTTGACTGGTGTCCTTATAAGAGGAAGAGACACAAGAGGGCTCTCTCTTTCCATGTGCACACACAGAGAAAAGGCCATATGGCAACGAAGTAAGAAGATGGCTGTTTACAAGTAAGGCAGAGAGGCCTCATCAGAAACCAACCCTCACAACACCTTGGCCTTAGACTTCTAGCTTCTAGAACTGTGAGAAAATAAATTTCTGTTGCTTAAGAAGAAAAAAAGAAGTGGAAAGAGAGAAAGAGGTCCAAGGTCTGAGCTCTGGGACATTCCAATCTTTAGAGGTGTTAAAAGATCAGGTTAGTCCTCTATTGACACCTAGTGTGGGTACTCATTAGGATCAAGGTATGTCCATCATTTCAGATTTCCAAATGTCTTGTGTCCTAGCAGTATCCCTAACACCAGATTTTGGAATAAGAAGGTATAAACAAATTAATAAATTAATTAATGCATTTTTATAAAACAACCTGTGGGGAAGCATAAGGTTTCCAAGTACTGGTGCCAAAGATATTCCTGGATATAGTAATGGCGATAACCAGAATTAGGGGGGGAAAAAAAGTCTGAATCTCAGGAAAAGAATATTCTAGCCCAGACAGGAAAGTATCTCCACCTGTTTCCCCAAAAAGTTAGTTCTTAAGCTCTCCAAAATGGAAAAAGCCTATGTAAGATTTGGCAGGACAAGAAGGAAAAAGGGCACCAAGATACTGTCCTACTCCAGTACAAGGAACTGGAGAATTCAACAGCTCAGAAAATGAAAAAGAGCAGACAAAGAAGCAAAGGGAGACACCTCCAGAGCACATCTGAGTTTGAGAAGAGATCCACAGGATGAATAAATGAGAGAGCCCATGGGATTTCCCAATATTGTTCCAATTTTAATGTCATTCCTTGTGCAGAAGATGACTAAGGCAAAATAGGAACTGAAACTTTTCCTTTTCTCTGATACCCTGTCAGACAGGAAGTATCTTCCTTGCTAGTTCTGCTCTGACCATGTTTCTTCCTATTGCTTTTATAATTTTTTCCTTCTCATTTTCTTCAATAAGCTCATAACCAGAGAGGTGTGCTTTCTCTTTAAGAAACTAAGAAATGATTCCCATGATATTCAGATGGTTCTTCAAATTGGTTTCTCTTAACCTTATGTTGAGTACTTAATTAGAAGTGAAATGGAACTGGGAAAAGAAAGAGAAAATTTTACCAGATGACATCATTAAGCAAAACAAAACTTAAGCAACCACAAGAATCCACAAGAATCTGAGTTTCATTCACTCAGTAGATCAAAAATATGCGAGTGCCTCCTATATATGCCAAGTATACAGACGGGGATACATTGGTGAATGATGCAGGCATGTATTGGTAGACTATGCGTAGAATACGGCGGAAAATCTCATCTCAGAGAAGTGGAGATTTTGGTTAAGACAGATGACTGCTTCCTAGAAGAGGCAGTTTAGTAGCCATAAAGAAGAGAAATATTACATCATACATCATGTATTGACCGATACATCATGGTCTCAAGTATTGAAGAACTGGTGCAGTAAATAACTGTGAATGAGCTATTTTATAATGGTGATTGCAGCAATTTAATTGAATTCAGTATTCTCATTGGCTAAGGAAACTCCCCCCCAGATCATGTGATTATTATCACATCTGGGGAGAAGTGAAAAGTAAAGGCATGCAGGATCAGTACTAGAAATCAACACTGGGTGATAGGTTCAATCCATCATTTAAGACTTAAGTCATGGACAGGCAGCCAGGACTGATCCCATGAAATCATCAGGAGACTTGGGAGACAGCAGGTGCTAAACACTACAATCCAGAGAGGCAACAAAGTATTATGACCCTTGGAGTGAATTCTAGGGTTGAAGCAAATATTTAAAGTATCAATATTATAAACCATTCCTCTGGAGGCCCAGTGAATTTGCATCAGGCTGAGACCCAATACCTCCCTCAACCCTGCCCCCCAATCCAATCCATGGGATAAATTCTGGAGAAACTCAGAACTATAGACAGACAAACAATTTTACACTGAGGAAATCTATAATGAAAGGTAGGGTCACTGATTATTTTAACAGATAACCTGCTGGAAGAGAGATAACATGTTTTCTGTAATTTATTCCTTCATTCAGCAAACATTATTGAGTATACAGGGAAATCATGCCTGACTAATCCATTAAAGTAGAGAGACAAAAGTGAATGTAGTTAAGACAAGAATAAGAAAAAAAATTTAATTGACTCACTATAGGGAATTGACTAAGGAAAAGAAACAAAAGGACAAGAAACAAACAGATATTTTTTTCTAGATAGAGAAGTGCTAACAATGGGGTTTCCCAAAGATTTCTGTGATGTTATTCAACATATGGAACAGATACATTCCTGGAAATTTGCCTGCTAAATCTATTTCAAATTACAAAATCTCATCTTCTCACTTATTCTCAGTATAAAATGAGTGATGCTACATTTTAATCCCTAATGTAATTTTAAATCCAGCTCTTTTATATATATGTATATATATAAAATAATTACATAAAATAAAAGTGATTGTTCTTAGAAAATACAATATTTTATGAAATTCACAAAAGAACATGGTACAAAGGTAAATCTTGTACCTGCCAGTAGTTTTAAGGATCTAAAGGATAAAAACAGTGGTAAGAAATGAACAGGACAGCACATTACTTTTGTACAAAATCTTACAATTTACAGAGGACTTTAATACACACCATCTCTAGAATTCATATGAAATGCCAGTACAACTCTGGTACATAGTAAGTACGTAAGTCAAAAAATAACAGTAACAAAGTTAATCCTCATACTAATTCACAATCAGAAGGGTAAAGCAACTAACCGAACGTCTCATAATTAGTGGAGAAGTAGAGACCAAGACATAGGACAAATCCTATGTCCCCCCTCAACCGGCCCGCTTAGGAACTAATATCCTTTAACTCTCACTCAGTTGATTTCCATGCAGTAGCCCATCGGGTTTTCTTCTCTCCAGCTCCTTCTTCAACCTAAACCAGCTTCCCTCTAAACCAGTGGTTCTCAAGTGTGGGGATGATTCTGGCTAGCAGGTGACATTTGGCAATGTCTGGAGACACTGTGGTTGTTGCACCTGTATATGTTAGCCAGTTCCATGGAGGCTCCCCTGAACAAAGCACCTGTAAACGAGTTGCTGTGGAAGCAAAGGTGTTTTCCATGTCTCCAACAAGCAGATGATTTGGAAGCTTCTCAAAATCTAATCAACACTTTTCTCATAAAGAAAAGGTAACAAATGAGGACCAGGTCAGATATTTTAAATGGAGTGGTGGGCAGTGCACAGTTCAGATCAGAGCCTGGAGGAAGCCTGTACCAAATGTCTGTAACTCTGTTCAGGGATATGACTCTGATAACTAATGCCAGTTGTCAAGAAAGAAAAAGCCCAAGGGCAAGTCAGAGCCCTAACCATAGCCTGATAGAAATATCCTGTAAGAACACTTCCTTGCTTTTGTTCTAATTCTCGGCTCACCAATCAGCCTTCTTATCTATAATTTAATCCCTTGAGTAATTCATCCATCAGGTGGGGGGCACTGAAGCTATGAATATATATTTGATAACCCAGGAGTTCAGAGTAAAGAGGAGAGGGCTTAGAATTAGGCCTTGAGGAACCCTAACATTCAAGGACAGGGGAAAGAAGCATAGGCCTGAAAAGGACACAGAGAAGAATGCTGGAGCGGTAGGAAGAATATTAGAAGAGCAAAGTGTCATCAACAACTAAAAGAAAAAAGTATTTCAAGAACACTGGAGTGGTCAGTAGTGTTGAATCCTCCTGTGTATTTAAGATGATGCTTTAAAAAAAAAGTCTATTGGATTTAGTGATACAGAGAGTTTTTTGTAATCTCAGTGTAAAAGGTTTTCAGTGTAATCATGAGAAAAGTATAGCTGAAGTTGGTTAAATGCTGAGTGAGCAATAGAGAAATGGAGACTCCAAACAGAAATTCTTTTGAGAAATTTGATTCTGAAGGAAATGGATAAGACATGGTGGTACCTGAGATGAATACTAATTGTGTTTATTTGTTTAAATAGAAAAGAGTAGAGCCTATTTAAGTTGACCAGGAATCTCAAGGAATTCCAAATAGCAAAAACAATTGTGAAAATGAAGAAAGTTCTCACACTTCCTGATTTCAAGACATATTATAAAGCCACAATAATCAAAATAGTACGGTACTATCAAAAGACAGATCTACAAGCCAATGGAGCAGAATAGAGAGCCCAGAAATATACCCTCACAAATATGATCTTCAAATGATCTTCAACAAGAGCCAAGACCACTCAATAGGGAAAGAACAGTCTCTTCAACAAATGGTGCTGGGAAAACTGGATATCCACATGCAAAAGAGTGAAGATGGACCCTTACCTTACACCATACACAAAAATTAACTCAAAATGAATTAAAGACCTGGACTCAGACCCAAAACCATAAAACTCCTTGAAGAAACCATAGGGGAAAAGCTTCATAACGTTGGATTTGAAAATGATTTCTTAGATATGACACTAAAAGCAAAAATAGACAAATGTGACTACATAAAACTTTAAAACTTTTGTGCATCAGAGGACACAATTAACAGAGTGAAAAGGCAACCTACAGAGTGGGAGAAAGTATTTGCAAATCATATATCTGACAAGAGATTAATATCCAAAATATACTTTTTAAAACTCCTATAACAACAACAAAAAAATCAAAAAACCCAATTAACAAATGGGCAAAGGACTTGAATGGACATTTCTCCAAAGATGATATACAAATGGCCAGCAAGCATATGAAAAGATGCTCAACATCACTAATCTTTAGAAAAATGCCTATCAAAACCACAATGAGATATCACCTCATACCCACAAAATAGCAACTATCAAAAAAAAAAGAACACAAAAAAAAACAAAAAACAAAAAAATAACAAGTGTTGGTGAAGATATGGGGAAACTGGAACCCTTCTGTACTGTTGGAGGGGTTGTAAAATGGTGCAGCTATGAAAAACAGGAGGTTCCTCAAAAAAATTAAAAATAAAACTATCATCTGATTCAGCAATCCCATTTGTGGGTATATAAGCAAAAGAAATGAAAGCAGGGTCTTCAAGAGCTATTTGTACACCCATGTTCACAGCAGCATTATTCACAATAGCCAAGAGAAGGAAACAATCCACATGTCCAGCAACAGATGAATGGATAAACATAATGTGGTACATACATCCAGTGGAATATTATTCAGCGTTAAAAAGGAAGACAATTCTGTCACATGCTACAACATGGATGAACCATGAGGACATTATGCTCAGTGAAATAAGCTAGTCACAGAAGGACAAATACTGCATGGTTCCACTTACATGAGGTAGCTAAAATAGTCAAACTCATGGAAGCAGAGAGTAGAATGATGGTTGCCAGGGGCTGGGGGTAGGGGTGAACGGAGTTGTCATTTAAAGGGTTGAGTTTCAGTTTTGCAAAATGAAAAAGTTCTGGACATGTTTCACAACAATGTGAATATACTTAACACTACCAAACTGTACAGTTAAAGATGTGTTAAGATGGTAAATTTTATGTGTTTTTTACAATAAAAATTTTGTTTAATTAAAAAATTTCAAGTTTGGGACTTCCCTGGTGGTCTGGCGGTTAAGACTGCGCTCCCAATGTAAGGGGCCCAGGTTTGATCCCTGGTCAGGAAACTAGATCCCACGTGCCGCAACTAAGACCCAACACAGCCAAATAAATAAACAAACATTTAAAAAAATTTTTAAGGTAACTGGAAAGGTCCATTTGACAGAAAGGATTATTTTTAAAAAGCAGGTATCTGTGGCAAAAACTGTTTCTAAGCATTTTAAATATATTAACTTACTTAATTCTTATAATAAACCTATGAGTTAGGTATTTTTATATTCATTTTATAGTTAAGTGAACTCTGGCACAAGCAGGTGGAGTAACTTCCCCAAAGTCACACAGCTAATAAGCCAAGATTTGAAACCAAGAAGAATGGAGCAGTTTGCACTTTCCACCAGTAAGAGAAGGGACAATCATGTGGGGTTCTGAGAAGGCCAGAGGGAATGGGATCCAACTCTATGCCAGAGGCTCCCAAACTTTCTCAGTTCATGGCACCCTTTGTGTCTCAGAAATTTTTATGGTTCCTAGTCCAAAAGAAGTAACAGAATTCAAACAATTTAAGTATTTATATCCCAAAAACTTGGTAGCCATTTGAAAACATAACACACAGAGATTGAAAGAAAAATATTTTTATTTAATTCCTAAATAACCACATTACTTACTAATGGGATGTGTGCACTATTAGAAGTTGGGCACTACACAACTTCTCAAACCTTGGAATCAGACTGGAAACCCTAACCCTCATTGTGTTCTATGTTAATTCTTGTGTGGTACTTGCTTTTTATCACAGCAAGCTCTAAAAAACCAGCTTCATATAGATATGACCTCCTCAAAAGGAATTTAGTGTGTTCTAATGTTGAAAATCTGCTCTACCTGGAGCTACTTGTTTGTGTAGAATCCAGCAGCAGTCTTGTGTTTTTCTTGAAATTTTAAAATATCCTGCAGGACTCCTGTGAATTCACTGCAATTCCCAGGGTGCATCAGTGCACAGTTTGAGAACTGTGGGTCTAGGTGGAATGCTTGGCTTTAAACAGGAGTAGAGATTGTTCCTCTATTATGGCAGAAGGATGGATACAGATAGAGATTTATATGTTTGGCACACAGTGGCAACTGAGATCTCACAATTCAACCTAGGATTCTACTTAGACCAAGGGGACTACCAAATGATAGGTACTTCACTGTGGAAAGCCACTGTGAATATTTCACATTCAACACTATTTTATAAGAAGCATAGTTGCAGCTGCCTTTAATTTCATAGTCACTTAAGTAGTATAAATGCTAACCTAATAGTTTTATTTTTTAACTTTATTTTTAAAAATAAGGGGTATAAATAACAATTTGGCAAAAGCACTTGATGTGTTTTCTCTATCAGCTATTTTGGCATATCTATAACATAATATTCTCAAATATCATGAATGTAAAGTTGCTGGGTTCTCACACCCAACCATATATACTGAGTTTATATGTACATTTCTAATTGGCACATTCCAAACTGTGCATCTAATACAAAGTTCTAAATTTGAAGTAGGTCATATTTTAAGTTTTTATATAAAAATTAAGTACAAGGACTCAAATATAATGCACTGAAAGTCTTCTCATTAGCTAGCTATCGATGTAAAACTTTACTCTCCCTTTATAAAGTACATACATGTCTGGCATGTGTTTGTTTCCATTTTGTAAAATACACATGAAAATCAATGAGAGTCATTAGATTACTCAGATTTTGAACTCATTTAGCTTTAAACATATTTACTATTAACTATAACTGGATATACGGAGGAAATTCATAGTCCTGAACTGGCTTCCTTTGTGGCAAAATACCTTGAAGCTTCCAAAACATTATTAGACCCAAATGCCAAGGGCAGAGGCAGGGAATTATGAGTTTCTTCAAAGAAATGTTTTTAAATGAAAACAATTAATAAAGAAAGGACCATTTATGAAAAGAACAGGAAGGAAATGCTGATTGATGACACAAAGATACATTATTATGAAGAAGATAAAAATTTTCTTTGTGTCATAACCATGTTCTAAAACTGGGTCCATATATTACTGTATATTTAAGAGTAAATAGCTAACGTATTGATGAATTATCATAGATCATCAAACTTTGGATTGAATTAGTCAAGATACAATGTAAATTTTCTTTCCATTTTTCCTGGAAAGGAATGATTTTTTTCCCTAAAAGAGTAATTATTAGGGCATGATATTAAACTGGCTAGCTGAACATTAAGATTACTCAGGTATAGTATTCTGTGTATGCAAACATACAGATACGCATTCTTATTCTTAATATAAACCTTTGTGGGTGTGACGGCCATGGGCATGCATCACTCAGAGCTCCTTCAGGAGGAACGAATGCTGGGAACACAGTTGACTGACCAAGACCAAATATTCCCTAGGTGGCTATTAGCCAATGGCTGAGCATGGTGTGGTACTCGTCCAACAGGGGACTCCTCTAATAAGCAGCTGTGACTCAGGGACTCTCCTGTGGCTGAAATTTTCTGAGCACCATGCTGCAGCCTGAGGCTCCTTATACCCAGTCCTTTCTCCTCATCGCTCAGGGCTCAGACCAGCATCACAGTCAAAAGGCTCTTCTACCTGCTTCCTTCCCCTTTATCTTTCACATCTCCCCATAAATCACTTGCTGTTCTAGTACTATCTTGACATCTGCTTCTCAGAAGCACTCTGGGCATGTTTAAAAAGTATTTCAATTAAAGAAATACACATATAAATTGTTAAAATGTCAAAGAATACTTAAAATTAAAGCAGCCGTTTACTGTCTTATCCCACCACAGCCTCTCATCCCACTCTCAAATATAACCATTTCAACTCTTGGTAATTTCTCCTGGTTCTACCATCATGTTTCTAAATACGTTGTGTCACTTAGAACTGCATTCAGGTGCACGTAATAGAAACCTTAAAAAAAAAGTCATTACTTAACCGAATGGAAGTTTGTTCTTCCTCACAGAACAAGAAATATGGCCTTAAGCAGTCCATGGCTGAAAAGACAGCTCCATGACATCAATAGGTACCAGGAACCTACTTTTCATCCCCTTTCCCCTTATTAAGTGGTTTTTGGTTAACATTCCTCCAGCAACTAATTCTTCCCTTTTCTGCATCGACTGTACTACTCCCATTAGCTTACCAACAGGAATAGATGTTATTTCTTGCATCTAAAAAAAGAAACAAAAACCTCTTTTAACCCCACCTCTCTCTCAAGCTCCTGACTTATTTCTCCATTTTCCTTTATAACGTAATCCTTTCTGATGTTTTAAAGCCCTAATTTCTTTCCTCCCATTTTCCCTTAAATACATTCCAGTCAGGCTTCTGCCCATACCATCTATTGACCCTGCTCTAATCTAGGTCACCAATGACCTCCGTGCTACTCCATCCGATAGTCAATCTCAGGCAACTTGTTACTGGTATGCTACATACCAGCAACACTTAACTTTCTTCCTGAAACCTAGTTTCCAGGGCACCACATTCCCTTCAGTGTGCTCTACCTCTCTGGCTACTCCTTATTCGTCTCCTTTCTCCATCTCTCCCTTTCTCTCTCTCCAATCCCCAACGCTGGAGCACCCCAGAGCTCTGCCCTTCTGCCTCCTCTAGTTCTCTATCTACACTCACTCCCTTGGTGATCTTCACTGATTTCTTGGCTTTAATACCATCTCTGTTGCTGCCTCCCAAATTTCTCTCTCCAGCCCAGGCCCTTCTCTAAACTACACATTCCTATAACCAATTGTCTACTGACTTCTCTACTTGAGTATCTAACAGGCATTTCAAACACTGACGTCAAAAACTGAGCTCCTGATATTTCCCTCAAAAATGTCTCTTCTCAGTCTTTGCCATCTCAGTAAATGGCCATTCTTCCAGTTGCTCAGAAATTTCTCCTATATTCCGTATCTGATCAATCAGCAGAATCTGGCCACTTCTCACCACTTAACCGCTCCATGCGGTCAAAACCACCATTATGGCTGTTCACCTGGACTGTGGTAACAGCCTTCTGATTGCCCTGATTTGATCTTCGCTTCCTTCAATGTGTTCCCATCACAACAATTACCAGAGTTATCCAATT
The DNA here is from genome assembly GCF_028021215.1 of Eschrichtius robustus. Classification (NCBI taxonomy): domain Eukaryota; kingdom Metazoa; phylum Chordata; class Mammalia; order Artiodactyla; family Eschrichtiidae; genus Eschrichtius; species Eschrichtius robustus. The sequence continues at coordinate 54,302,707 of NC_090838.1, forward strand.
AAAAAGTAAATCAGATCAAGCTCCTCCTCTGCTCAAAAGCCCCCAAGGGTTTCCCATCTCACTTAGAGTAAAAGTCAAGTCCTCTCAAAGGCCTGGAAGGCCCTTACATAACTAGTGCCTCAGCTTCTCTCTGATCTCAATTCCTACTACTCTTCTCCTTGCTCATCCCACTCCAATCAGATCAACTCTTTGCCGTTTTTCAAACATGCCACGTATACTTCCATCTCAGGGCCTCTGTACCTGCCTTTCCCTCTGCCTGGAACCCTCTTCTCCAGATACCTTCCATGGCTTGCTCCTTTATGTCTTAATCACACGAGGTCTTTCCTGGTCACCAGATATCAGGCCCATCCTGCCCTACCATCCCCCACATATACTTCCTATTTTTCTTGCTTTATTTTTCTCTTAACAGTTTTTATTACTTTCTTACATACTCTAAATTTTACTTATCAATCCCTTCTTGATTGTCTGCCCTAATAGAACTTAAGCTACATGGGAACAGGGATAATGGTCATTTTTGTCTGTTTTATTCACTGGCATCCCTAGCAATGAGAATTCTATTTGGCATATAGTAGGCACTAAATATATATGTCCCTTGAGTGAAAGAATGGTCAAAAGCAGGGCCCTGTCCCTTCAGGAATATTTCAGATCCAGACTGGAAGAGCAGAAGCTGAAAAGCCACATCCCAGTTGAGTCTGGTGTGACATTATATATTTATAAAATAAGTACATATATTTTATATGTAAAAATACATTTAAAGTATGCAATATTCCTACAATATTTTGCTTTTTTGTGTAAGCTGTTACTGGGTCAGTGGGTGGAAATTTTACTGTAAACTTCTTAAATGAACACTAATCTCTGGGCATGCTCCATAGCACACATGAGAATTTCTCATACAGAAAAATGAGCAATAGAGGAATTTCAAATGCCTCAGCCTGGGGAAGACATATTTTTGGATAGGGGCAGTGGTCTACGGAAAATAATACCACTAGTTTGAACAACCTACTCTGCCCTCATAGCAGGCAGTGAATGGCAGTGCTTTGTGGAGCCACTGGAAGCCCGAGGCAAAAGGAAGAGTCAGTAAAACAGTGCAATATTTATTTAAAATTCTGATATTTTGCTCATTATAGGTCTTTTGAGGGGCATTAATTCTGATTTTTAAATGTTGTACAAAAATATGACTTAAAAAAAGTAAGCTTCCTTGTAAGTCCTACCAGGAACCTCTGCTTACTTTGGCCAGAACTGCCTCATTTTGCCACTCTGAACAATAGGGTCTGTTCATAAAGAAAAATGGATACTGGACAAGCAACTAGCAATGTCTTCCATATATGTTATTTCTTCTTTTTTAAAAATTTATTTATTTATTTATTTATATTTTTTTGGCTGTGTTGGGTCTTCGTTTCTGTGCGAGGGCTTTCTCTAGTTGCGGTGAGCGGGGGCCACTCTTCATCGCGGTGCGCGGGCCTCTATCTCGGCCTCTCTTGTTGGGAGCACAGGCTCCAGACGTGCAGGCTGAGTAGGTGTGGCTCACGGGCCTAGTTGCTCCGCGGCATGTGGGATCTTCCCAGACCAGGGCTCGAACCCGTGTCCCCTGCATGGGCAGGCAGATTCTCAACGACTGTGCCACCAGGGAAGCCCCATATATGTCATTTCTTGATTTAGTCATTACTTACTGATTTTTTTTTCAGTAAAATTTAATTATCCTATATCTTTTATTATCTCTTATTCAATATTATTATTATTAATTCTCCTAGATCAGATTAGATATCAGATCTATCAGTTCCTTTTCTTCCCTCCCTCCAATATCCCTAGGAGAACCTTCTGTCCCCTGCCCCAATTTGGACCAGCTGCTACCTAGGCCTAAGGCACAGTCATCCTAAGATTTCTCTTCATTTCTTTCCTGTGTAAGATCCTCTGTTTCCTGGATCCTAAGAAATCTTGCTTCTTGGTTCACTCTACTGCTTTAGGGCAGCACATCTTCCATTAACTTCCTGAGAAAACGTCCATGGCAGGTAGGTAAGATTTTTCGAGAGCTAACTAGCCTGAAAATGTCCTTGCTTGAATGGCAATTTAGAATTCTAGACACAGAATTCTAGGCTAAAAGCTCTTCCCTTCAGAATTTTGAAGGCATGATTCCACAGTCTTCTAACTCCTTGTATTGCTGTTGAGAAGTCTGATTCCCATTCCTTTCTATGTATCTTGTTTTTCTTTTTTTACTGCAAAAGCTTTCTGGATCTTCTCTTTATCTTTGGTTTTCTAAAATTCACAAAGTATGTCGTGGTATTAGTCTTTTTTCAACCACTGGGTCCTTTCAAACTGGAAACAAACATCCTCCAGTTCTGGGAAACTTTCTTCTATTATATTTTGTTTGTTTGTTTCTTCCCTCCTGTTTTCTATCATTAGTAAGATATTGGACCTTCTGGCCTGATGCTCTAATCTTCTTATCTTCTATTGCCTATTGTTCACTATGTCCTTTAGTATACTCTGTTCTGCATTATAGGGATACTTTAACTTTATCGTTCAATTCTTCTATTAATTCTTCTATCTATGCTGTCATATTTTTTAAATTTATTTTTATTTTTATTTTTGGCTGCGTTGGGTCTTTGTTGCTGTGCGTGGGCCTTCTCTAGTTGCGGCGAGCAGGGGCTACTCTTCGTTGCGGTGCACAGGCTTCCCACTGCAGTGGCTTCTCTTGTTACGGAGCACAGGCTCTAGGCATGCGGGCTTCAGTAGTTGTGGCACATGGGCTCAGTAGTTGTGGTTCATGGGCTCTAGAGCACAGGCTCAGTAGTTGTGGCGCATGGGCTTAGTTGCTCCGCGGCATGTGAGATCTTCCTGGACTAGGGCTCAAACCCGTGTCCCCTGCATTGGCAGGTGGATTCTTAACCACTGTGCCACCAGGGAAGCCCTATGCTGTCATATTTTTAATTCTCAAGAGCTCCTTTCCTTTTTCCTGAGTATTCCTTTTTCAAAAATAGCATCCTATTCTTGTTTCAAAGATGCAAGAACTTCTCTTATTTCTCTGTGGGGATTAATTTTAATTCCCTGAATTTAGTTCTGTTTATTGTACTGTCCCTGATTCTTTTTCTTTTCTGTTTGTTTTAGCCTCAGACTCATAGATCTTAGATTTACAGATGGAGATTTCCTTGAAACTACTGTGGATCTCTGGCTCCCTGGTTATATTTATTTATTTTTTAAATAGATCTTTATTGGAGTATAATTGCTTCACAATACTGTGTTAGTTTCTGTTGTACAACAAAGTCAATCAGCCATATGCATACATATATCCCCATATCCCCTCCCTCTTGAGCCCCCTCCCACCCTCCCTATCCCACCCCTCTAGGTCGTCGCAAAGCATCGAGCTGATCTCCCTGTGCTACGCAGCTGCTTCCCACTAGCTATCTATTTTACATTTGGTAGTGTATATACGTCGATGCTACTCTCACTTCGCCCCAGCTTCCCCCTCCCCCCCACAGTGTCCTCAAGTCCATTCTCTATGTCTATGTCTTTATTCCTGCCTGGCCACTAGGTTCATGAGTACCATTTTTTTTTTTAGATTCCACATATATGTGTTAGCATATGGTATTTGTTTTTCTCTTTCTGACTTACTTCACTCTGTATGACAGACTCTAGGTCCATCCACCTCACTACAAATAACTCAGTTTCGTTTCTTTTTATGGCTGAGTAATATTCCATTGTATACATGTGCCACATCTTCTTTATCCATTCATCTGTCAATGGACATTTAGGTTGCTTCCATGTCCTGGCTATTGTAAACAGTGCTGCAATGAACACTGTGGTACATGTCTCTTTTTGAATTATGGTTTTCTCAGGGTATATGCCCAGTAGTGGGAGTGCTGGGTCATATGGTAGTTCTATTTTTAGCTTTCTAAGGAACCTCCATACTGCTCTCCATAGTGGTTGTACAAATTTACATTCCCATCCCTGGTTATATTTAAAAGTGAGTCTCCAAAAAATTGATTGGAAGCTTGGTGTGTATCAGGAGGCTTGTTAACTTGGGCTTCACTGTAAGGACATTTGTTGGCACATCTACATTTTTCAAAGGGAACTACCAAATATCAGTATCTATAGGCTTTGCTCTGGGAGTAATAATCTATTTTGTCAGAGAAGGGTCTTCTATATAAGTTACATTGAGATATAAGCCTCGGTGCTGGAGGGGGTAAGGAGTTGGGGAAGATCTCACCATTCCAGGTACAGACTCTTACTTAATCCCCTTATTTTCAGTCTAGCCACCTTACTTCTACTCTGTGCTTAGAATCTTCAAGTCCAGAAACCCCTTAGTTTGGTGTTTCCAGAAAATAATTATCCCATTTCATTTGTTCTTTGTAGAAACCACCTCTGGTTTTCATGTTTTAGCCTACATCCCACTGCCAGGCTAATCTCTGTGCTTTCTCTAAATTCTTATTATCTTTTTAACTTGGTGTCATACAACTTAGCACTCACTAGTGTCCTAGTGATTTTACGTGTCTGTTTTCCTTGACTAGGTTATGCTGGCAACTCAGCCCACACTTTACACATCTTTAGTGCCTCCTGCAATGGTGGCAGTCAGTAAATACTGTGTGGTGGGTTTTGTATAAATAATATGCTATTACTAATAGTTGTAACTTAAAACCATGGTTTGTCAATTATTATTTTATGAGGAAATCAGAACTGATTTTCACACAGTTTGATGAAAGACCAGGTAACGATGTTATTCATTCTACAACTGAGGAAGTTATAATAAAATAAGTTCCTTAAGGTCACAGTTTATCTGTGATATGCTTGGAAAATAATCTCTACTTTTACATAGCCTGTCAAGTAATTCATTACAAGAATTTAAAAAGAAAACTATCTTTTCTTGGCATTTTAAAATTGTATCTGGAAATGTCGAATAAGTATAGAAAGAAATCAGGGTAAAGATGACTATATCATACTTTCATGCTCAAATGTACATATATGATTCAAATAATTTAATCTAAAATCAATATATATGAAGTTACATCTATCTTAATGATAATACTACTTTTAACTAATTATGCAGTAATCTGCAAATGTGAATGTGACTTGAAGCACAATTTAAGGAATTAAAATATTCCACCGCAGCAGTGTACAATTTAATAGTATCTTAATGCCGAAACTATTATTCCCTAAGAACAGTTCAGAAAATGGTTTAAGAAATTCAAAGCAAAAAATTATTAAACACTTTCTCATAATAAAATAATATTAGGAGATCAAAAAAACAGTGAGAAATATATGTGATACACTTTTAATTCATTTCAAACTAGTAACAGGTACAGTCTGAAAAACCAACTTCAAAAGAAAATTTTCATATAGAACATATGTATAGTTAACTAGTCTTGATTTATAAACTGTTCTGAATTCACAAATGGAAGGAATTATTTTTTAAATGGTACAATTTATATAGGTCATTGAATCACTGAGTCAACAACATGAACTAAGCTTTGATACTGATGATAACCTATCAAAAAAAAACCCTTGTCATTCAACAGAGGGAAAAATCCAGGCTCAGATTGCATCCTCTGAAATTCTTTATGTTGTTGTAGTTGCATCGCTAATTCCTGAACAATTGAACCTTTTGAAGAAATAAAGATCCCTTAAAAAGAAGACAACCAAGATAAATTCCATATAGCCTAAAGTTGCCCCTTTTTGAGGTGGGGATAAAAGATTTACATTAGTTAAGGAGTGGCACAGTCAAAAACTGAAGAGTCCAACTATGTTAGCACCAAGATACTGAGGAACTTTTTTCACTTCTTTTCTAAGAATTAGAGCACATTATGTTGTGATCAACTGCTGCCATTTTAGGGTTAAATATATGGGGAAAATTACTAATAGAAATGTAAGCACATGTTATCTTTAGAGTTACCACACTGGATGATGTACAAAAGGGGGACCCTAGGGGAGCCTGTAGAGATGATTTACTGATTTTGCAGCTAACAAAAGATTAAGGGGATCCTTCTGAAAATTTAGCTTGAGCACCAAATTTTTAATTTTCTGTCATATTAGAGATCTTTAAGAATAACACACTTATTCATATTTTTAGAAGACCTAGCTAATAGTCCTGTCTAGAAACTGTGGTAGTGGATGGACCTGTGGACACGGTGAAGGTCAAGTTATCTTGTTGAAATATATCACATCAAGAATGTGCTGGTAGTAAAAGGTCTATTTAAGGAATATCTTGTCAATCATAGAAATAAAGCACAAAATACGACAGAACATAATGATAAGTTCCATTGGAAATGTTAAAAGCAGACTCATTGGTACAACAGCCTATAAAATCAGTATTATCAGGTTGCTATAAATTACGGAAGTAATTTTGTATATATTCTATCATGCAAATTCCTTTTCTGAGTTGAACTAATTCAATAGTGAGGCATATCCCTCTTCATACTCTCCCATACACACATGCACACAAACCTGCTTATTAAATTAAAATGCAATAAAGTCTATTTAAAAAGGATTGCCTACTGAGATGCTCCACTGCATATTTCCAGATGCCTGACATGTTCCAACTTACCTGTGCAACAGTAAGGGTGAGGCCATGAGACACACCTCTTACTATAGGTGGTAGGCTTCCCCTGCAGTCAAATAATTTTGAACCAGCTTTTAAAGTGAGTAATGGCATTGAGAAGTACAATTTGAGTTGTACTAAGTTTAAAACTTTCTGGAGTATATTTTGTATTCAAGTTTTAAAGTCTGATTAAAATTTTTATGAAAACAAATTATGAATTTTTAAATAATTCCATCCTTTTCAATAGTATCCTAAGTCTAATTCAGTATTATGGTTCTAAAAAAGAACCGGAATTGAGTTATTTGTAGTGAGATGGATGGACCTAGAGTCTGTCATACAGACTGAAGTAAGTCAGAAAGAGAAAAACAAATGCAGTATGCTAATACATACATATGGAATCTAAAAAAAAAAAAAAACAAAAAAAAACATGGTCATGAAGAACCTAGGGGCAAGACGGGAATAAAGACGCAGACCTACTAGAGAATGGACTTGAGGACATGGGGAGGGGGAAGGGTAAGCTGGGACAAAGTGAGAGAGTGGTAGTGTATATATGGACATATATACACTACCAAATATAAAATAGATAGCTAGTGGGAAGCAGTAGCATAGCACAGGGAGATCAGCTCGGTGCTTTGTGACCAGCTAGAAGGGTGGGATAGGGAGGGTGGGAGGGAGATGAAAGGGGGAGGAGATATGGGGCTATATGTATATGTATAACTGATGCACTTTGTTATAAAGCAGAAACTAACACACCATTGTAAAGCAATTATACTCCAATAAAAATGTTAAAAAAAAAAGTATTATGGTTCTAAAAATATTAATTCAACCTTGTAATCAGTCTCTGGAAAGTAATAATTATGACAGTTGAGGAGGTAACTAAAGTCACTTTCATGAATAAAGGTAGACTAGTTTAAACAAAAAATGAGGACAAACTAGAGTCCACTAAAATGAGATCTATATTCAAATAGTAGATTAAGACAAGTTTATAATTACTACAAATTCAATGTTGTAGATTTATGGATAGAGCCATGGGTCTAAACTTCAAACAAGAGTAGTTAGACCTGAAAATCTTGAATCACATTGTAAACAAGTAAGAATTTAAATTGATACAGGATATTTAATTCCATAAAACAGTTATAATTATTAGTAGTACTGACGTAACTTCAACTACATGTAGGAGTAGAATATGACTAATGATTCTTTTCATCATAAGCAAGTAAAATTTTTCTAGGCAAATAGCATTTTTTAAGCCTATTGACACAGCTGAGATATTTGTCCATTATTTTATGATCAACGGACAAGTGATTATTATGTCCTGAATCTAGACCCATTCAACATGTAGCTCACCTTGTCCAGGCTCTAATAGTGCTGTCCAGAGGAACTTTCTGTAATGGAAATGCTCTGTATATATATTGTCCATATGATAACATGTCGCTACTGAACACTTAAAATGTGGGTAGTGCAACTGAGGAACTGAATTTTTAATTTTAATTAGTTTAAATTTATATTTAAATAGCCACAGGTGACTACCAGCTACCATATTAAACAGTAAAGCTTAGAGGATTCAAAAAGTTAGAGCAAATGTCTTGTTTTGTTAGGTCTAACTCTAGACTGCTTGTTGATTTCCATAAGCATGGTGTTCACAAGTGCTTACAGGAGTGGTCAAAATACCTTTTGTCCTATGGTTTTACCTTCATTCAAAAATATGATTAATCTATGACAAACAAAAAATACCATCTGAAAAGACTGTTACTAGTGCTTATAGTGTCAGTACAACTATACTGATTAATGAGGTAGCCTGAGTCAATCTGTCTAATGTTAGTTCTAGAATGACTAGAATTCAAACTATGAAATACCTGTTCCTAAAAAGTTTTTGTCCATTACCTATCATAACACAAGAATACCAATTACTGCATAGTTTTCAGCTCCAATGGTTAAACACTGCGAAAGCATGTCAAACCTTTTTACCTGACAGACATATTTGTTCTTCCATTTGCTCAGCACACACTGACTATTTTGCATCAGCTCCTGAAGGAAACAGAAAAAGAGAGAGTGCAGTTGGCTATACACATTGTCGTTACCAGTTAAAGTGCTTCTGATTTGCAAGCAAAAAAAAAGATCAGCATGCCTCACAAAGATGCAACTGTTTTGGAACTCCTCACTGGACAAAAGCAAAGCTATCATCACCAGGAGAGTTGATCCTTTATGAAAATTAAAGCTGTTGAAAGATGTTTTAAAACAGATTTGTTTGTTGCCATTTTTGAAACTTCTGGAAAGATACCTCCAACTCCTTGAGTGAGTCTCGAAGTTTTTCTGGGCGTCTGTTTTTGAGCGTCCATGGAAAATCTCGTGCTGGCAAACAAAACGTGTACTACAGTTAGTTAAACATGGTTTAAAAAGGAAACTCTGCTTAGCAATGTGCCTTAGGAGATTAAAATAAAACACCTCCTTAACTGAAAGGAAGTAAGCTTCATTTCCATCATCAAATGACAGTTTTTGAAAGGCTCTGTCATAAAAACAGGATTTTTACCACAAAACAATCTCCCTGATCAAAATTTTATGATGACAACTAACAAGGCTCAGAGAATCCCTGGGAAAGTTTCCTAGGCCTGTGAATCTAGCACTTAACAGTAAATGACCCACTCTTTACCACAGAAGTAACATTTTCATATAAATAATTAAAGATTCAATCCAAAAGAAATTCCAAACTATGCAAGTAGCCTTATCAGATCTGAAAATTCCTATGAGTAAATGAATATAGTGAGTAAAGAAATAAAATTTAAAAAATAACACAGAGAAAATGAATTTAAAATTAAGCATCACACATTTAAACTAAGGACAAATTTGAGGGAAATCCAAGTTTTAACAGATTAGACACTAACAGTGCTCTTTTCTATTTAAAATAATTCTCTTTAAAATCTACACCACAATTCAATAATGATAAGCCTTTGTTTTGTTTTAAATTAAAAGATAAAATTATTTAGTAGAGTCTCAATGTTAGCCTAAGACAAACTAAAAATAGTTCTGTTTAAAAGAATTAACAGAATGTTAAATTCATTATAATGATATCTTTTTCATCACAAAAACGAATTCATCTCTGAATTCTCCTAAATAATAATTCTAAATGCGTGTGTACATGTGTTTTGTGTGTATATACATATAATATACAGTATATATAGGCATTTAAATTTTTATAGAATTGTTATATATCTTATTAAAGCAAATTAATGACATTCTATAAACATAATTTATGATGTGCAGAGCATATGTAAAAAGTTTTAAATCTCTGTTGCAGGTACTAATACAGTATTTTTAAAAATTAAATGTTAGCTTGATCATTTAAAATGAGAACAAGTAGGATATTCAGCTCCACCTATATTCCAAATAAAACAGTCATATTTCAACCACATTATACTGTAGCCATATTACATATATAACACGTTTATATATTTGAAAACAGGAAAGACTAAAGAGAATAAAATGCTAATACTGATAATTACAAATCTTATTTTCTTACAATGGGTAAAACATATTAATAATTTAGGCACAATATGGATAGTAAAATGTTATCAGAATTTAAGCATGGTACACTTATTTTAAATATAGTAAATAATATAAATATGGTTCATTAAGAAAATTTGTGTTTACAGAAGCATATATCTCACCAAACAATGGACAGAGATTTCAATGGTCTAAATGAAATATTCCTAACAATATAATTCTTATTCACATGTTTATGTACCTAAACAATGGGAATTCATAAGAAATTTGTAAGGAATAACATTTTCTATTTGTGCAGAAAGCTTAAAATATGTTTTAAGACTGAATTTTCAGGGATATTAAAATTCCAGTTTTATAATAATTCCAAAAGAATATAAAGTAAACTTACATTCTGCCAGCTTCTGCTTTTCTTCTAAGTTACCGTGCTCTGTTGCTGATATTGTGGCAGAGGAGAGATGGGAAAAAAAAAAAGTGGAAATTATTTTATTATAATACTTTATATTTTTATATGTGCATAAATAATGTATTTATACACGCTATTGAGATTAATAAATTATGCTAAACTTTAAAAAAGGCAGTTGAAAAATGCCATAATTTGGATGTTTTCATTTCATAGAAGATTTCCTAAATTTGTAGTGAAAAGGCTTACAAAGCACAACAGGTGGGCCAATATCCTGAGTTTGCAATCTCATCAGATAGGGAACAGAACTGCAACTGAGCCCAGAACAGAAGCTGCTTCAGTCTGTCATCAGAACCATGAAGTCAGCCTATTAGCCACCAAGCTAAGCACACAGGATGCCCACACAAGCCCCACTTCAACAGAGACCAAAACAGGAAGTAACTCTAGCTAGAAAGACCTTTTGGCCCATCATGAAACTTCTGGGATTAACAGGATTAATCAGATAAAGAAAATTGATCACTCACTCAGAAATGCCTATTTCAGATATCAGGTGAGGATCCGGGAGGCCAGCATTAGTGGGACCCATGCATTAACAATGCCCTCTACTGGGACACTGATAAATAAACGAGAATAGACTGTCCAGTTATCAGTCTAATCAGCAGTAAAACGAAAATTTTCAGGTCCTGCTATAGCATTTTCTCAATATTGCTTCATTTTATATAGAATAGATATCAACCTCAGCATTTTTCTGAAGAACTGGAGTAACCTTTCTTGAAATTCTAGAATTCATCTAAGACTCATAAAAACAGAGTTTTCAAGTCAGTATTTTATAATTTAGAATACAAAGCTTATAAAAATCACTTTAGTAGAACAGATACTTTACCTGGTGGCTCTTTCTTGTCATAATACTGGTAGATCCCGATGTCTCTATCTGTAGAAAGGAAGAAATGACATTAGATTATGGTAAAAAGTTATGGAGACTAAGAAGCCAACCCATACTGTACGGCAGGGTCGGTAGGGCAGGGAGGAGGGCAGAAACAATCTCTTTATGTTACTGGAAATAAAATACTTCAGAAGTATCTGGACATGGGTTTATCTATTCTAGGGATATTCAGGAACTGGATAGTTCATCAGTCCAGTTAGAAAACTAGAATGGCATGAGGAAAGAAGTGGTAAAGAACTGACATCAAGGAAGACCAACTTTTTTCTCTCACGCTTCCTCTGATATTTTTCACAGGCTGCTACCAAAAGAAACTACCACTAAGCAAGGCCAAATGAAATCAGTGGATAGAATTCTGAGCCGTGGCTTTCTCTTCTCTAATTTAACTCGAGTCTAGTAGGGTATCTGGGGGAACTCTGCAGAAAAGAAAGAAAGGTTTAGAGGAAGGTGTGGATAAATTATCTGAAGCTTGTTTAGATTCAAAAAACCTTCCAAACTATTTCAAATTCAGATGCTCTGCTGGGGTTACAAAAGCAAAGCTAGGCTTCCAAGATGCTGAGAGTGATTTAACCATGGAATCCGTTCCTGCAGTTGAATTACAGGAGAACAAAATAATTGCATCCACTTTCTTCCTATCTGTGAATAGTGAAATATTTCTTTCTTTGAAGTAACATTTGTTTCCTTCCATGCAAAATAATTCTAGTTACTAACAAAAGGATACAACTATTTCTAAAGAAATGGAAGCAGTACAGGCTGCCCCCTAGTGACTGACTGCTGCAAACTTTCTCAAACTGAACGATAAAACTTCCTCAAAAAAGCTATAATTAACTTTTCAAATATAGTTTTTCAAAATAGTCAATCATGCGTACTTACTGAAGCTCTATTTTATTCATCAGGCCACTAACTGGGACATATAATTTAAAGAATGCAGTTTATTTCTGTTGGTTATATTGAAGATACCTAATAAGGCGTGCCAGGGAAAGGTCATGAGTAGGGCTCCTAGGGTACTGATAATATTTTATTTCCTGACCTGGGTGAAGATTTTATGGTTGTGTTCACTTTTTGATAGTTCAAAACATATCTTTACAATCTTTACACTTTTCAATACATATGTAATACTTTAAATAAACAGATTCTTAAAAAATCCAAGAACCACATGCATTATGTACACAGGCCATATCCTGTGTACATAATGAATATGTGTACATAATGACTATTCCATCATTCCATGCATCCAAGTATTACAACTCTAGAATAGAACTATGAGGATAATAAGGGGTCCTGAATTCTTTGCACAAGTCTGACCTACTGCATCTGTCCCAGAGTGGGGCTCTTAAAACCGAAGCAGGAATAGAAAGGCATCCGCATAAGAAGACCCACCTCACATGGAGTGCCAGAGCCTAAGCTGGATGAGGAAGGTGTCCATTGGGAGAGTCAGCCTGACATAGTATGTCAGAACCCTAGCAGGGTGAGAAGCACATTCATAGGAGCAATGGCCTCGTGTTGGGTGTTAGAGGCTGAATAAAGTGAGGAGGACATCCACATACAGGGGTAGCCCAACATAGTGTGTCAGAACCTACATAGGGTGAGAAGGACATCCATGCAGGGAAGGGAACTGCCACAGAGACAGAAGACTGTCTGCATACAGGGTGATTTTAAGTAAATAAAATAAAGATATGGAAGCGTCAGCTTTCCCAGTAAGAGAGAAGTACAAATATAAAAAGAGAACATTAGAATGAACCCTGTGGTGATAGATTAGAATTTGAGGTACTGGTATGAACTCATGGTTTTCGATATACTGAGATACAGAAGTGAATGCGGATGCAAGTATGTGTGTATGCATACATACATACATTCCCTAAGCTCTGGCCACTGAGAGTACTTGGGAGCAGTGATACTCCAAGAGCAATGAGTGCACCTAAAGCACACCTTGGCTTCTAGATACTGTTCTCCTCTAAAAGGAACCAAGCTCCTTAGAGAATTGGCTGATTCCAGCACTGAGGAAGGGAAAGTATAATAAGAGCCTGAAAGATCTGTTGTGCCAGAAAGAATGGAAATGCTCAAATATTGACAGGGACATGGCACAAAGACAGAGAAGCCAGCTTGCAAGGGGTCCCACTGGCCACATCAGGGACAACTTAAACGTCAAAATAAATAATGGTACTAATGGATTAAAATCATTGACTAAAACAGTACCTGTGCCCATAGGGATAAAATAAATTAAAAATATATTTAAAGTTTAATGAGAAATAAGATATTCACATATTTTCAAGGTACCTCCCTTACAAAATACTAATTAATTCCAAAGAAGAAAGTAACTTTGCAGTGGAGAAGCCTAGCAGACATCACCTTAACCAAGTGATCATGAACATCATCAATAAAGACACGAATTGAAATTGTGCACCGCCTGTTAGGATGCATTGAGAATATAGCATCACTTCTGGAATATTCCCACCAGATATGCATAATTTGAACCTACTTATGAGGAAACTTCAATGGTCTAAATTTAGAGACATACTACAAAATAAGTGGTAAAAAAATCTTCAAAAGTGTTAAAGTCACAAAAGTTAAAAAATAAATTTTAAAAAGTTAAAAGATGAAAGATTTGTTCCAGAATTAAAGAGAATAAAGAGACAAAATAACTAAATGTAACATGTAATTCTTTTTTTTTTTTTTTTTTTTTAGGTAAGAAGCGGATTTATTTAGAGAGAAACACACTCCACAGACAGAGTGTGGGCGATCTCAGAAGGTGAGAAAGGCACCAGGGTATTGGGTTGTCAGTTTTTATAGGGGTGGGTAATCTCATAGGCTAATGAGTGGGAGGCTTATTCCAGCTATTTCAGGAAGGGGCGGGGATTTCCAGGAATTGGGCCACCACCCACTTTTTGATCCTTATGGTTGGTCTTGGAACTGTCATGGCGCCTGTGGGCATGTCATTTAGCATGCTGATGTGTTACAGTGAGCGTATACTGAGGCTCAAGGTCTAGTGGAAGTCGACTTGTCCACCATCTTGGACCCATTTGGTTCTAATCAGTTTATGTCATGTCCTCGGGCTATGTCATTCTTTCAAAGGTTGTGCCCTGCCTTCTTCCCTCCTGTTTCATTCCCCCCTCAGATATTTTACTCCCATATTCTTATGAGAAGCAGAAGGGCAATGGTCCGTCTTCTGTAACTGCTTCAGGGCTGAGTGGGGGGTGTCGACCCTGCCCGTCAAGGAGTAAAAATCTCTGGATGCCTGATCTAGGGGCCCCAGAGGCAGGACAGCTCCTTGTTTTAAGTCAGTATGGGCTGTAATCCTCGCATAGCCATCATCTTGGTGTGTAACTGCTGTAACTGCTTCCATAGCCTTTCTATGAATCTCCTTGATGATGAAGCACTTTTTGTAACAGCATCAGAGTACAAAAATATCTATAAATGACAAAAGACTTAAAAGCCATGGTTAAACATCTGATTATAGTGTAATCAATAAAGAAACTTGGTTACAATAACCAGAATTCCAAATGATTACATTTAACTTAACATACCAAATAATCCTAGTTAAATATTTCTCTTTAAGATACCTCAGGGGACCTCTAAAGTACCCCAAAGTTAGCTGGAAATCAAAAGAAACAATTAAAATTTGATATTTGGGAAGTTTGTCAAAAAGTTTTAAAACACTTGGTCAAATAAGATCAAAGGTCACTGTGAGACAATACTTATTCCTTAACCAAAGTTACAAAAGATCTCAAAAGCAAATACAAGTCACTTAAAGGCAAAGAAACTAACACAATCTGTTGTCAAAAGCAGAATTTCAAGAATACTTTGCAGGGAGAAACCAAACCCAGTCTTGTTCTAGCCCGTTCCTAATAAAATCCATTTACCCAACTAAATTCAATCCAGTCTTAGAAAATCCTGATCATGCATAACTCTTTTCAGTATTTTTCATTCTTCACACCTTCTTTTACTAAAAAAAAACATGTAATTCTGAACGAGAACCATCTGCTATAAAAAAATGACATTGGAGGGACAATTGGTGAAACTCTGAGTATTAGATGGTAGTACTATTATCACTGTTAATTTCTTGATTTTGATGGTTATGTAGATGATGTGGGACAACACATTTTCTATAGGAAATACACACTAAAGTATTTGGGGGTGGTGAGGCATCAGGTCTGAAACTTACTCTAAAATGGTTCAAGAAAAAAAATTCTCTGTACTAACAAGTTTTCTGTAAAAGTTTGTGATTACTTCAAATTAGAATAGCATTTATCAAAAAGACAAGAAATAACAAGTGTTGTCGAGGATGTGGGGAGGGAACTCTTCAGCACTGCTGGTGGGAATGCAAATCAGTGTACTCACTATGGAAAACAGTATGGAGGCTTCTCAAAAAATTAAAAATAGAACTATCATGTGATGCAGCAACTTCACCTCTGGGTACTTCATCCAAAGAACATGAAAACACTAATTCAAAAAGATATAGGTACCATTATATCATGTTCATTACAGAATCATCTACAATAGCCAAGATCTAAGTGTCCATCGATGGATGAATGGATAAAGAAGACGTGGTATGTATACACAATGTAATACTACTAAGCCATCAGAAGAATGAAATCCTACCATTTGTGACATCTTGAATGGACCTTGAGGGCATTATGCTAAGTGAAATAAGTCAGAGAAAGACAAATGCCATATGACTTCACTTATATGCAGAATCTTAAAAACAAACAAAACACAAGCTCACAGATACAGGGAACAGACTGGTTGCCAGAGTCAGGAGGGTGAAGGGGAAGGTGGGTGAAATGGGTGAAGGGGGTCAAAAGGTACAAACTTCCAGTTATAAAATAAACAAGTCATGGGGATATCATGTACAGCATGGAGATTATAGTTAATAATAATGTATTGCATATTTGAAAGTTGCTAAGACAGTAAATATTAAAAGTTCTTATCGCAAGAAAAAATTCTGTAACCATGCATGGTGGTGGATGTTAACTAGACTTATCAAATCATTATGCTGTACACCAGAAACTAATATAATAAGTCAATTATACCTCAATTCAAAAAATACTTTAAATGTCAAGCATAATGAGAGCATGTAAGAGGGTTACTAACTTAGTCTAAATGGCAGGGAAGGCTTCTCTAGGTGACTTACTAAAGCTGTCCCCTAAAGAAGAAGTATGACTGCACACGGGTTCAAAGAGAAGAATGCCCCCAGCAGGGAGAATAGATAGGCCCTGCTGAAGATCCAGTTGGGGCAGAAGATCTTACTGCCCCCTGGGGCCTTTGTGCACTACTGTCTTTGGTCACAGCACTCATTTCCTTTTTTCTATCATATTTATACATATTTCAATATAATTTGGTTTCTTGATTATAAAAGTAATGTGTTCACTGTATAAAATTGAGAAGATAAGGAAAGAACAAAAAAGTTTAATTTCCTGTATTTCCATTCTTCGGAGACAGCTATTAATAACATTTTGTTGTCTCTCAGAGTTTTTCTCTGAATGTATATTTATTATTAAATAAAAGTCTTATGCTGAAAATGATGTTTAACATTTTTGGTTTTAAATTGTTTTAATTATTGGATAAATATAAAAGATTATATGTAATGTTTAAAAACAAAACACAAGAATATATGCAAAATTAAAAACAAACAACAAATCTAAAAAAGAGATATAAGTTTCAGGTGTACAGCATTAAAATTCGACATCTTACACACTACAAAGTGATCACCACCACAAGTCTAGTTACCATACATCACCATACAGTTGCCCCTTTCAGCCATTTCACCCAACCCCTAATCCCCTTCCTCTCTGGTAACCACTAATCTGATCTCTGTATCTATGAGTTTGTTATTGTTTTATTTTGTTTATTCCTTTGTTATGTTTTTTAGGTTCCACATAGGAGTAAAAATTATAGGGTATTTGTCTTTTTCCATCTGATTTATTTCATTGAACAAAGTACCTTCAAGGTCCATCCATGTTGCTGCACAGGGCAAGATTTCATTCTTTTTTAGGGTATTATTCCATTGTATAAATATAACACATCATCTATATGCATTCATACATCGATGGACACTCAGGTTGTTTCCATGTCTTGGCTATGGTAAATAATGCTGCAATGAACATGGGGGTGCATATATCTTTTCAAATTACTGTTCTCATGTTCTTTGAATAAATACCCAGAAGTGGAATAGTTGGGTCATATGGTAGCTCTACTCTTAATTTTTTGAGGAATCTCCATATTTTTTTCCATAGTGGCTATACAAATTTATAGTTCCAACAACAGTGTGTAAGGGTTTCCTTTTCTCTACAGCCTCTCCAATAAATGTTATTTCTTGTTTTTTTGATAATAGCCATTTTAACAGGTGTGAGGTGGTATCTCATTGTGGTTTTGATTTGCATTTCCCTATTATTAGTGATGCTGAACATCTTTTCATGTGCCTGTTGGCCATCTGTATTTCTTCTTTGGAAAAATGTCTATTCTGATCCTCTGCCCATTTTTAATCAGTTTTTGTTGTTGTTGTTGTTGTTATTGAGTTTATATTTTGGACTTATCAGATATATGATTGGCAAATGTCTTCTCCATTTTGTTGGTGGATTCCCTTGCTGTGCAGAAGCTTTCTAGTTTGATGTAGTCCCACTTGTTTATTTTTACTTTTGTTGCCTTTGCTTTTGATGTCAAAAATCATCTCTAAGATCGACGTCAAGGAGCCTACTACCTATGTTTTTTTCTAGGAATTTAAGATATCAGGTCTTACATTCAGCTCTTTAATCCATCTTCAGTTAATTTTTCTGTATGGTATATAAGACAGTGGTCTAGTTTCATTCTTTTCCATGTGGCTATCCACTTTTCCCAACACAATTCATTGAAGAGACCATCCTTTCTCCACACTATGTTCTTTGCTCCTTTGTCATAAGTTAAATGTCCATTTATGTGTGGGTTTATTTCTGGTCTCTCAATTTTGTTCCATTGATTTGTGTGCCTGTTTTTGTGCCAGTACCATACCGTTTTGATTACCACAGCTTTGTAGTATAGTTTGAAATCAGGAAGTGTAGTACCTCCAGCTTTGTTACTGTTTCTTAAAATTGTTTTGACTACTCGGGATCTTTTGTGGTTCCATACAAAATTCAGAATTATTTGTTCTAGATTTGCGAAATGTGCCATTGGAATTTTGGTAAGGATTACACTGAATCTATATAGGCATAACTCTTTTACTGCACTTCACTTTACTAAATTCTTTTATTAGTTATACCATTTTTTTGGCAGAGTCTTTAGAGTTATCTCTATATAGTATCATGTCATCTGCAAATAGTGACAGTTTTATTTCTTCCTTTCTGATCTGGATACCTTTTTTTCTCCTCACCTAACTGCTATGGCTAGGATTTCCAATATTATGTTGAATAAAAGTGGTGAGAATAGACATCTTTGTCTTATTCCTGATCTTAAGGGAAAAGATTTCAGCTTTTCACCACTGATGTCAGCTTGGGTTTGTCATATATGGCCTTTATTATGTTGAGGTAAATTCTGCCTATACCAATTTTGCTGTAAGTTTTTAGCATAGATGGATGTTGAATTTTGTCAAAGATTTTTTTCTGCATCTATTGAGATAATTGTATGATTTTTATCCTTCATTTTGTTAATATGATATATCATGTTGATTGCTTTGTGGGTGATAAAACATTTTTGTATCCCTGAATCCCACTTGATCATGGTGCACAGTCCTTTTAATGTACTGTTGGATTTGGTTTACCAATATTCTGTTGAGAATTTTTACATGTATGTTCATCAAGAATTGGCCTGTAATTTTCTTTTTTGTATGGTGTCCTTGCCTGGTTTTGGTAGTATAAAATGTTTGGAATGTTTCCCTCCTCTTCAACTTTTTGGAATAGTTTGAGAAGAACAGGTATTAAATCTCTGTTTTGTAAAATTCACCAGAAAAGCTGTCTGGTCCTCTATTTTTGTTTGTTGGGAGGCTTTTGATTACTGTTTCAATGTCCTTACTAGTAATCAGTCTATACAGATTTTCTATTTCTTCATGATTCAGTCTGTAAAGATTGTATCTTTCTAGGAATTTATCTTCTATGCTGTCCAATTTGTTGGTGTATAATTGTTCACAGTAGTCTCTTATGATCCTTTGCATTTCTGTGGTATCAGCTGTAACTTTTCTTTCATTTCTGATTTTATTTGAGTCCTCTCTCTTTTCTCCTTGGTTATTCTAGCTAAAGGTTTGTTGGTTTTGTTTATCTTTTCAAAGAACCGGCTCTTAGTTTCACTTATCTTTACATTTTTTTTTTTTTTAGTCTCTATTTCATTTATTCCTGCTCTGAGCTTCATTATTCCTTCCTTCTACTAATTGGGGCTTCATTTGTTCTTCTCTTTCTAGTTCCTTTAGGTGTAAAGTTAGATTGTTTATTTGGGATTTCTCTTGCTTTTTGAAGTAGGCCTATATTGCTATGACTTTCCCTCTTAGAACTCCTTTTGCTGCATCACATAGATTTTGATATGACATATTTCTGTTTTCATTTGTATCTAGGTATTGTTTGATTTCTTTGATGACCCACTGGTTGCTCAGTAGCATGCTATTTAATATCCACCTTTTTATGTTTTTTCCTGGCCTTTTCCTTGTGATTGATATCTAGTTTCATACCATTGTGGCCAAAGAAGATGTTTAATGTGATTTCAGTCTTCTTCAATTTACTGAGACTTGTGTTATGACCTAATAGTGATCTATCCTGGAGAATATTTCTATGTGTACTTAAGAAAAATGTGTATTCTGCTGATTTTGAATGGAATGTTCTATACTTATCTATTAAGTCAATCTGGACTAATGGGTCATTTAAGTCCAATGTTTCTGTATTGATTTTCTGTCTGGATGATTTATTTGTTGATGTAAATGGGGTGTTAAAGTCCCCTAGTATTATTGTATTGCTTTCAATTTTTCTCTGTAAGTCTGTTATTATTTGCTTAATATATATTGGTACTCTGCTGTTGGGTGCAAATACATTTATAAATGTTAATATTTTCTTGCTGGATAGACCCCTTTATCATTATGTAATGCCCTTCTTTGTCTTTTATTACTGTCTCTGTTTTAAAGTCTATTTTGTCTGATATGAGTATAGCTAATCCAGCTTTCTTTTCACATCCATTTGCGTGGAATATCTTTTTCCATCTCTTCACTTTAGGTCTGTGTGTTTCAAGAATTACAAGAGAAGTAGTTCTCTTGTAGGTAACCAACAGATGGGTCTTCTTTTTTTATCCATTCAGCCACTTTTGATTGGCAAATTTAGTCCATTTGCATTTAAAGTAATAATTGGTAAGTACGTAATTGTTCCATTTTGTTGAATGTTTTCTGGCTATTTTTGAAGTTCTCTGTTCCTTTTTTCTTCTCTTTCTCTCTTCCCTTGTGCTTTAGTAGTTTTCTCTAACATTACATTTAGATTCCTTTCTCATTTTCTTTAGTGTAGTTACTATAATTTTTTCCTTGTAGTTACAGTGAGGTTCACATATAACATCCTATTTAAATAGTGGCCTGTTTTAAGTTGGTAACAACTTAAATTTGAACACATTCCAAAGTTTTATCTTTTTATCCCCCCAACATTTTATACTTTCATTGACACATTTTACATCTTTTATTTTATGCATCCCTTAACTAATTATTGTAATTTTAGTTAGTTTTACTTCATTTGTCTTTTAACCTGCATGCTTGCCTTATAAAAGTGATTGATCCACTACCTTTATTATATAGTTACCTTTTCTAATGAGATTTTTACTTTTGTATATTTTCTTATTATTAATTAGTACCATTTCTTTTCCTTTAAAATTAAAGAAGTCCTTTCAACATTTCCTGTAGGGCCAGTAACAGATTTCTTTAGTTTTTGCTTATCTGGGAAACTCTTCATCTCTCCTTCAATTATGAATGATAACCTCATTAGGTAGAGAATCCTTGGTTGGAAGTTTTTTTCCTTCAGCACTTTGAACATGACATGCCACTCCCTTCTGGCCTGTCAAGTTTCTGCTGAAAATTTCTGCTCATAGCCTTTATGGGGTTTCCGTTGTACATAATTAGTTGTTTTTTTCTTGCTGCTTTCTGGATTCTCCCTTTACCCTTAACCTCTCCCATTTTAATTATAATGTGTCTTGGTGTGCATCTCTTTGGGTTCATCTTCTTCAGATTCTCTGGGCTTCCTGGACCTGTCTGTTTCCTTTCCCCAAATAGGGGAGTTTTCAGCCACTATTTCTTCAAATAATTTTCCTAGCCCTTGCTCTCTCTCTCCTCCTTCTGAGACCCCTACAGTCCAAATATTATTCTGCTTGATGTTGTACCAAAGGTCTCTTAAAGTATCTTCACTTTTTTTTTTTTTTAAGAAATTCACGTTCTTTTATTTATTTATTTATTTATTTATGGCTGTGTTGAGTCTTCGTTTCTGTGCGAGCGCTTTCTCTAGTTGCGGCAAGTGGGGACCACTCTTCATCGCGGTGCGCGGGCCCCTCACCATCGTGGCCTCTCTTGTTGCGGAGCACAGGCTCCAGACGCGCAGGCTCAGTAATTGTGGCTCACGGGCCCAGTTGCTCCGTGGCATGTGGGATCTTCCCAGACCAGGGCTCGAACCCGTGTCCCCTGCATTGGCAGGCAGATTCTCAACCACTGCGCCACCAGGGAAACCCGTATCTTCACTTTTTAAAATTTGTTTTTCATTTTGTTGCTCTGTGTGGGTGAGTTCCATTGTTCTGTTTTCTAGCCCACTGATTCATTCTTCTACCTCATGCAGTCTGCTGTTGAACCCCTCTAGCATATTCTTTAGTTCAGTTATAACTTCTGTTTATTACTTTCTTATATTTCCCATATCTTTGTTGAAGTTTTCACAGTGTTCATCCATTCTTCTCCAGAGCTCAGTGAGCATTTTTATAATCATTACTGTGAGTTCTTTATACACTAGATTGCTTATCTCCATTTTGCTTAGCTCTTTTTCTGAGGTTTTGTCATATTTTTCTGATTGGAATATATTTCTGTCTCGTTTGCCTAAGTCTCTGTGTTTATTTCCATGTATTAAGTAAATCAGTTATTTTTCCCAGTCCTTTCTAAAGTCCTTTCTATTTCTCCCTCTCCTTTCTAAAAGGTTAGAGGGAATATTTCAAAATGGTGCTCACCTGCACTAGAACTATGAAGGTAGCCTGAAATTGCAAAAATGCTTTGGCCAGTGTCTCAGTTCCCAGGGAGTGTCTCAGTTGGTTCCTGCCTCTCTGGCAGATGCTTCAAGATTAGTAAGTGGGTCCCCTTCACCTATGGTCCATGTGCTTCTCTTCAGGTCAAGTGAGTTTGCATGCACACCCTTTAGGAGTGGGTTTTCTGTTCCCTACTGTTCTATAATTTTCCCAGACATATTCCCCATTGGTTTTCAAAGCCAGGTATTTTGGGCGCTTGTCTTTCCTGTGCAGGATCTAGGGGTTGGGATGCCTGACGTGGAACCTGAATCCCTCACAGCTCAGAGAAAAGATCCGTACCTTTTTATCCCTCCCAATTGTGGATTACTGTGGCTGGGATGTGGATTTTTCCCTTGGCAAGACTGTCTCTCTCTCTCCTACCTATCTCAATGCTGTCCTTTTACCTTTTGTTGTAGAGGCTCTATTCATCCATTTTCCATATGTAGTTAAATTTACTGTGTTCGCGGGAAGAGGTGAGTTCAGGATCTTCCTATGCTGCCATCTTGAACCCTCCCCCAAGAACATTATCTTTTACTTCCTCTGTGCCCTTTACTATTTTACTTCCACTCCCTTCCTTCTCAGAGCTATACTAAATTATGTAATCTAATTTTCTTTATAGTATTACCACATATATTTGTCTCCTGAAACAATACATTATTTAATTTAGCCTGCTGTTTTTGAACTTCCTCTGCATGCAATCATACTGTATGTACTCTTCTGCACTTACTTTTTAAACTTTTTGCCCTATATCATATTCCTGACATTCATCTATGTTGCTGCATGCAGCTGTAATTCATTCACTTTCACTGTTGCATACATTTATCCATTCTCCAGCTGATGGACATTTGGATGGTTTCTAGTTTCCTGCATTACAAACAGTACTATTACGAACATTTTTGTACGTCTCCTGGTGCAAAAGTTATCAAGGCTTTCACATACCTAGGAGTGGAATTACTGGTCAGTAGGCAACATACATCATCAACTATACCAGATGAGGCCAAATTGTTCCCTAAGAGGCAGGACCAATTCATACTTTTGCCAGCAGTGAAATAAGTTCATTTTCTTGGTTTTTTTTTTCTATTTTCCGACACAATTTCTTTTACTCTTTTGAGTTAAAAAAGTTTTTTCTGCTACTTATTTTTAATTTCCGCAAGATTAATATAGTATTCAAATGTTTCCGAAACATCTATATTTGCTTTCTTGCTGTTCATATTTTAACGTGAGGCACTAGAGAGCTCAACATGAACAATGCTTGCCAACTGTTGGGCTTCACTGACCACTCAGGGACCAGGGTATTTCACTAGAGGACCACCTCAGAAATCAAGGTAGATAGGGCTTCTCTCTGGGGCCATGCAGTCTCTCCAGAGAGGAGCCCCTCAGCTTCTTCTTTCTTGGAAAGTGTACAGCTGCCTGTGACATTCTCAAATTAAGATTAATCTGATTCTAAAAGGATTAAGAGGCCCTCACCCATTAGTATGTAGGCTTTCACTTCATCCCAGTTTTCAGTTCAGCACCTCTCCCGTCTTCTTGCACTACAGCTAGTTTTGAACCTCCCTAAATTAAGTATTTCCACAGTATGAGAAGTATCTCACTGCTTCGTACATAGATTTTCAACTCCCTTTCTTATCACCCCATGCCACAACCCTACCCTTCCACAGTACCTGACTCCTCAAATATCTGTACCTTTCTAGAGTTTTGAGACCCAAATTGGTTGTCAGTGGAATTCTCCGTAGACAATTGATATTCAGATTTTTAACCTTTGGTAACTTCTCCGTCCCTTCCAAAAACTATTCAACAGAAATTGTCTCCTCTCCTAGTCTCTCAGTCCTTGTGGGTTTATACCCTTTTTTAAAAAAAAAAAAAAACATCTTTATTGGAGCATAATTGTTTTACAATGTTGTGTTAGTTTCTGCTGTATAACAAAGTGAATCAGCTTTATGTATACATATATCCCCATATCCCCTCCCTCTTGCGTCTCCCTCCCACCATCCCTACCACACCCCTCTAGGTGGTCACAAAGCACCGAGCTGCTCTCCCTGTGCTATGCAGCTGTTTCCAACTAGCAATCTATTTACATTTTGTAGTGTATATATGTAGATGCTACTCTCTCACTTCATCCCAGCTTACCATTCTCCCTCCCTGTGTCCTCAAGCCCATTCTCTACGTCTGCGCCTTTATTCCTGTCCTGCCCCTAGGTTCATCAGAACCTTTTTCTTTTTTAGATTCCATCTACATTTGTTAGCATACGGTATTTATTTTTCTCTTTCTGACTTACTTCACTCTGTATGACAGACTCTAGATCCATCCACCTCACTACAAATAGCTCAATTTCGTTTCTTTTCATGGCTGAGTAATATTCCGTTGTATATATGTACCACATCTTCTATATCCATTGATCTGTAGATGGACACTTAGGTTGCTTCCATGTCCTGGCTATTGTAAATAGTGTTGCAATGAACATTGTGGTACATGATTTTTTGAATTATGGTTTTCTCAGGGTATATGGCCAGTAGGGGGATTGCTGGGTCGTATGGTAGTTCTATTTTTAGTTGTTTAAGGAACTTGCATACTGTTTTCCATTGTGGCTGTATCAATTTACATTCCCACCACCAGTGCAAGAGGGTTCCCTTTTTTCCACACCCTGTCCAGCATTTATTGTTTGTAGATTTTTTGATGATGGCCATATTGAACGGTATGAGGTGATACCGCACTGTAGTTTTGATTTGCATTCCTCTAATGATTACCGATGTTGAGCAACCTTTCATGTGTTTGTTAGCAATCAGTATACCTTCTTTGGAGAAATGTCTACTTAGATCTTCTGCCCATTTTTGCACTGGGTTGTTTGTATTTTTGATATTGAGCTGCATGAGCTGCTTGCATATTTTGGAGATTAAGCCTATGCCAGCTGCTTCGTTTGCAAATATTTTCTCCTATTCTGAGGGTTGTTTTTTTGTCTTGTTTATGGTTTCCTTTGCTGTGCAAAAGCTTTGAGTTTCACTAGGTCCCATTTGATTATTTTTGTTTTTATTTCCATTTCTCTAGGAGGTGGGTCAAAAAGGATCTTGCTGTGATTTATTTCATAGAGTGTTCTGCCTATGTATTCCTCTAAGAGTTTGATAGTGTCTAGCCTTACATTTAGGTCTTTAATCGATTTTGAGTTTATTTTTGTGTATGATGTTAGGAAGTGTTCTAATTTCATTCTTTTAGATGTAGCTGTCCAGTTTTCCCAGCAGCACTTATTGAAGAGGCTGTCGTTTCTCCATTGTATATTCTTGCCTCTTTTATCAAAGATAAGGTGACCATATGTGCATGGGTTTATGTCTAGGTTTTCTATCCTGCTCCTATGATCTATTATTTCTGTTTTTGTGTCAGTGCCATACTGTCTTGATTACTGTAGCTTTGTAGTATAGTCTGAAGTCAGGAAGCCTGAAGTCAGGGAGCCTGATTGCTCCATTTTTCTTTCTCAAGATTGCTTTGGCTATTCGGGGTCTTTTGTGTTTCCATACAAATTGTGAAATTTCTTCTAGTTCTGTGGAAAATGCCATTGGTAGTTTGATAGGGATTGCATTGAATCTGCAGATTGCTTTGGGTAATATAGTCATTTTCACAATGTTGATTCTTCCAATCCAAGAACATGGTATATCTCTCCATCTGTTTGTATCATCTTTAATTTCTTTCACCAGTGTCTTATAGTTCTCTCCATACAGATCTTTTGTCTCCTTAGGTAGGTTTACTCCTAGGAATTTTATTCTTTTTGTTGCAATGGTAAATGGGTGTGTTTCTTTAATTTCTCTTTCAGATTTTTCATCATTAGTGTATAGGAATGCAAGACATTTCTGTGCATTAATTTTGTATCCTACTATTTTCCCAAATTCATTGACTAGCTCTAGCAGTTTTGTGGTACCATCTTTAGGATTTTCTATGTATACTATCACATCATTTGCAAACAGTGACAGTTTTATTTCTCTTCCGATTTCATTTCCTTTTATTTCTTTTTCTTCTCCGACTGCTGTGGCTAAAACTTCCAGAACTACGTTGAATAATAGTGGCGACAGTGGGCAGTCTTGTCTTTTTCCTGATCTTAAAGGAAATGGTTTCAGTTTTTCAGCATTGAGAACAATGTCGGCTGTGGGTTTGTCATATATGGTCTTTATTATGTTGAGGTAGGTTCCCTCTATGCCTACTTTCTGGAGAGTTTTTATCATAAATGGGTATTGAATTTTGTCGAAAACTTTTTCTGCATCTATTGAGATTATCATGTGGTTTTTATCTTTCAATTTGTTAATATGGTGTATCACATTGATTGATTTGCGTATGTTGAAGAATCCTTGCATTCCTGGGATAAACCCCACTTGATCACGGTATATGATCCTTTCAGTGTGCTGTTGGATTCTGTTTGCTAGTATTTTGTTGAGGATGTTTGCATCTATGTTCATCGGTGATACTGGCCTGTAGTTTTCTTTTTTTGTGACATCTTTGTCTGGTTTTGGTACCAGGGTGATGGTGGCCTCGTAGAATGAGTTTGGGAGTATTCCTCCCTCTGCTATATTTTGGAAGAGCTTGAGAAGGATAGGTGTTAGCTCTTCTCTAAATGTTTGATAGAATATGCCTGTGAAGCCATCTGGTCCTGGCCTTTTGTTTGTTGGAAGATTTTTAATCACAGTTTCAATTTCACTGCTTGTGATTGGTCTGTTTATATTTTCTGTTTCTTCCTGGTTCAGTCTTGGAAGGTTGTGCTTTTCTAAGAATTTGTCCATTTCTTCCAGGTTGTCCATTTTACTGGCATATAGTTGCTTGTAGTAATCTCTCATGATCCTTTGTATTTCTGCAGTGTCAGCTATTACTTCTCCTTTTTCATTTCTAATTCTGTTGATTTGAGTCTTCTCCCTTTTTTTCTTGATGAGTCTGGCTAATGGTTTATCAATTTTGTTTATCTTCTCAAAGAAACAGCTTTTACCTTTATTGATCTTTGCTATCATTTCTTTCATTTCTTTTTATTTCTGATCTGATCTTTATGATTTCTTTCCTTCTACTATCTTTGGGTCTTTTTTTCTTCTTTCTGTAATTGCTTTAGGTATAAGGTTAGGTTGTTTATTTGAGATTTTTCTTGTTTCTTGCGGTAGAATTGTATTGCTATAAACTTCCCTCTTAGAACTGCTTTTGCTGTGTCCCATAGGTTTTGGGTCGTTGTGTTTTCATTGTCATTTGTTTCTAGGTATTTTTTGATTTCCTCTTTGATTCTTTCAGTGATCTCTTGGTTATTTAGTAGCGTATTGTTTATCCTCCATGTGTTTGTATTTCTTACAGTTTCCTCTCTGTAATCGATATCTAGTCTCATAGCACTGTGGTCGGAAAAGATACTTGATACGATTTCACTTTTCTTAAATTTACCAAGGCTTGATTTGTGACCCAAGATATGATCTACCCTAGAGAATGTTCCATGAGCACTTGAGAATAAACTGTACTCTGTTGTTTTTGGAGGTAATGTCCTATAAATATCAATTAAGTCTATGTTGTCTAAAGTGTCATTTAAAGCTTGTGTTTCCTTATTTGTTTTAATTCTGGATGATCTGTCCATTGGTGAAAGTGGGGTGTTAAAGTCCCCTACTATTATTGTGTTACTGTTTTTTTCCCCTTTTATGGATGTTAGCATTTGCCTTATGTACTGAGGTGCTCCTATATTGGGTGCATAAATATTTACAACTGTTATATCTTCTTCTTGGATTGATCCTTTGATCATTATGTAGCGTCCTTCTTTGTCGCTTGTAATAGTCTTTATTTTAAAGTCTATTTTGTCTGATACGAGAATTGCTCCTCCAGCTTTCTTTTGATTTCCATTTGCATGGAGTATCTTTTTCCATCCCCTCACTTTCAGTCTGTATGTGGCCCTGGGTCTGAAGTGGGTCTCTTGTAGACAGCATATATACGGGTGTTGTTTTTATACCCATTCAGCCAGTCTGTGTCTTTTGGTTGGAGCGTTTAATCCATTTACATTTAAGGTAGTTATCAATATGTATGTTCCTCTTACCATTTTCTTAATTGTTTTGCGTTTGTTTTTGTAGGTCTTTTCCTTCTCCTGTGTTTCCCGCCTAGAGAAGTTTCTTTAGCATTTGTTGTAAAGCTGGTTTGGTGGTGCTGAATTCTCTTTACTTTTGCTTGTCTGTAAAGCTTTTGATTTCTCTGGCAAATCTGAATGAGGTTCTTGCTGGGTAATCTTGGTTGAAGATTCTTCCCTTTCATCACTTTAAATATGTCCTGCCACCGCCTTCTGGCTTGCAGAGTTTCTGCTGAAAGACCAGCTGTTAACCTTATGGGGATTCCCTTGTATGTTATTTGTTGTTTTTCCCTTGATGCTTTTAATATTTTTTCTTTGTATTTAATTTTTGATAGTTTGATTAATATGTCTTGATGTGTTTCTCCTTGGATTTATCCTGTATGGGACTCTCTGAGCTTCCTGGACTTGACTATTTCCTTTCACATGTTGGGGAAGTTTTCAACCATAATCTCCTCAAATATTTTCTCAGACCCTTTCTTTTTCTCTTCTTCTTCTGGGACCCCTATAATTCGAATGTTGGTGGGTTTAATGCTGTCTCTGAGGTCTGTTGTCCCAGAGGTCTCTGAGACTGTCCTCAATTCTTTTCATTCTTTTTTCTTTAGTCTACTCTGTGGCAGTTATTTCCACTATTTTATCTTCCAGGTCACTTATCCGTTCTTCTGCCTCAGTTATTCTGCTATTGATTCCTTCTAGAGAATTTTTAATTTCATTTATTGTGTTGTTCATCATTGTTTGTTTGCTCTTTAGTTCTTCTAGGTCCTTGTTAAACGTTTCTTACATTTTCTCCATTTTATTTCCAAGATTTTGGATCATCTTTACTTTCATTACTCTGAATTGTTTTTCAGGTAGACTGCCTATTTCCCCTTCATTTGTTTGGTCTGGTGCGTTTCTACCTTTCTCCTTCATCTGCTGCATATTTCTCTGTCTTCTCGTTTTGTTTAACTTACTTTGTTTAGGGTCTCCTTTTCTCAGGCTGCAGGTTCATAGTTCCCGTCGTTTTTGGTGTGTGCTCCCAGTGGGTGAGGTTGGTTCAGTGGGTTGTGTAGGCTTCCTGGTGGAGGGGACTGGTGTCTGTCTTCTGGTGGATGAGGCTGGATCTTGTCTTTCTGGTGGGCAGGGCCGCATCCGGTGGTGTGTTGTGGGGTGTCTGTGAACTTACTATGATTTTAGGCTGCCTCTCTGCTAATGGGTGGGGTTGTGCTCCTGTCTTGCTAGTTGTTTGGCATGGGGCATCCAGCACTGGAGCTTGCTGGCCGTTGGGTGGAGCTGGGTCTTAGTGTTTCAACGGAGATCTCTGGGAGAGCTCTTGCCGACTGATATTACATGGGGCCGGGAGGTCTCTGGTGGTCCAATGTCCTGAACTCGGCTCTCCTACCTCAGAGGCTCAGGCCTGACACAAGGCCAGAGCACCAAGACCCTGTCAGCCACACGGCTGCTAGTTTTGGAGGGTCTCCTGCAGAGGCGGGGCACAGTTGTGGCTCACTGCGGGGACGAGGACACTGTCAGCAGAAGTTCTGGGAAGTACTCCTTGGCATGAGCCCTCCTGAAGTCTGCCATTATCCCGACCAAAAAGCCTGCAGGCTCCAGTGCTCTATACCTTTTTAATAGTAATTCATTAACTCTCATTTTAGAAGAATCAGGGAAGGAAGCAAATGGGTGTTAAGTCCACCCTGTTTAACTTCAAATTCTATCCTTATGCATTTTAAGCAAGCTAAACTTAATGAAATTATAATGACATCATCTGTAATTATATATTTGATATAAAGAAATAATGCTTTGCAAGGTAAACCATTTTCTTAGTAATGATGCTAAAGACATGTAAATAAATCTGTCCTCCTAAATACAAGAGTTGCTTTAAATACTCAGAAAGGAAAAGATTCTTTTAAAAGATGTTTCCTAATGATACATACTTTATCCTGAAATACTAATAAACATTGTTAAAACACATTTATATTACTCTCTTCTCCCAAAAATGTGATATTCAAAAAACATGAATAGGGCTTCCCTGGTGGTGCAGTGGTTGAGAATCTGCCTGCCAATGCAGGGGACACGGGTTCGAGCCCTGGTCTGGGAAGATTCCACATGCCACGGAGGAACTGGGCCCGTGAGCCACAACTACTGAGCCTGCGTGTCTGGAGCCTGTGCTCTGCAACAAGAGAGGCCGCGATAGTGAGAGGTCCACGCACCACGATGAAGAGTGGCCCCCACTCGCCGCAACTAGAGAAAGCCCTCGCACAGAAACGAAGACCCAACACAGCCAAAAATAAATAAATAAATATATTTTTTTTTAAAAAAATGAATAGAATTGTACCTCTTAGCTGTATGTTTGAAATATTACTTTAATATCAAACAGAAATGCATTTACCATTAGCAAGCCTGCAAATATTTATGAATATAAATCAGTTATTATGAACAAACCTAGGAAAAAATGGAACATTTGTGTACCTTAAGAGGAAACAGATATTAGGCCAATAAAATTAATGTTCAAAGCAGAAAATGTAACTCAAGTTGAAAAAAAATACGCAGAGTTAACTAAAAGAAATTACTATACACTAGCCAATTTTTCATTAAGTATAAAGAAAATAATGCAATTCCAGCTGGAGAATCTAGGCTCTAACCTTTGCTAGTACTTATTTATATTGTTGTAACTTATATTTGAAAAATATTGAAATTAATCCAGAGCTTATTTACCCCCAATGTGTAAGGTATTCTTCAAAGACCACAGGTGCAGTTCAGTCAAGCAGAAAGACATCTGATGGCAGAAGGAATCTCTGTCCTGTTTAAAAAGATAATTAAGAAGAGGTGCCAATTAATTATCTTCTATTGCCAATAAAACCAAGATCCCTTAGAAATAATAAAAAGAATCACTTGCCGCTACTGATATTTGAGAGACAGTTCATTAGAATAAACACACTTTAATGTATCCTTAGTTATCTACCCAGAAATGAACTCTAGAAAAAGGAAAAAAAGCACTTCTTTTCCTAGATTTAGTATGTCATCACATTGAGAAATGTAGTAAGAAGAATATATATATTTGGGTTTCCAATAATATACGTTTGATTTTTAAGGCTCTGGGTATATTTAGAATTATTTAGCATTTAAGCATTTTTAAAAAGTATTTTTAAGGAAAAGAAACATCTGTTATGTAGTTAGTAAGTACAAACACATTTTGTAGTCTATCTTTAATATACAGAGCAAATATTCACAATCTCCCACATACTAACAGGCTAATTAAAGTGGAATTTTAAAGGTAAATGATATATAGTTATTATTATAGGAAACATATTTACTTAGAAGTAAACTGTGTGAAACCACATTAGCATTCAGATTAGTTTGTTAATCTGCATGTCGTGATAGATCCAGAGAGTCTACTCTACCTGTGTTAAAAAAAAAAAAGAGAGAGCAATAATGTACATCTTATATTTTCTCCCAGCTTTAACAGCAGGGGCTAGTGATGGATATTATTAACACTTTCTTTTATTATTTCCAACAAACTTCTGAATAACAAAAAACGCTTGAAAAATATTTTAAGACATCTTTCATATGGAGGAAGAAGCGCTCAGCTTCTTTAACATTCGGAGTGACTAAAAATATCTTCCCATACTATTCATATGGGTGATAATCCAAAATAATTTTAGACATAATACAAATTTTGTTGGTCCTTCCTTCACCTTTACATTTGACCTCAATGCACTTACAATCATCAAGAATCAGATGCATGTTCAACTAATGAGACACAGTGTACTAATTATTGAAATGGCAGAGTGAACAATTTCACAGCATAAAAGAAGGGCTCAACCCTGCTTGGAATAGCAGGGCTCTGAGAAAGCTACAGACAAGTTGTAAAATGTCAGCAGGACCTCAAAGAAGCATAGGACTTCACCAGTTAAATGATGATGATAAAAATGATGATGATAACAACAGATAATACTTACTACGCACCTACACTGTGACACGCATTCTTCTAAAATTTTATATGTATTAACTCAATCCTTATAGCTACTCTTTGAAGTAGTACCATTACTCCTATAATGAGGAAACCAAGGTATAGAAAAGACATATAACCAGCAGGTAGTGGAGGCAGGCTTTGAATCTGAACAAATCTGAAATCTCTGGTTTCAGAGTCTGTGCTGGCAACCACAGCACACTTACTGATTTGGGGTATACAGAGGTGTAGGGAGGGTGTACACAGCAGTTTGAGTAAAAGGTCAGTGGTAGATCAAGATGCCTGGTGGAAAATGATAGAAAAATGAAGTTGAAAAGGGTAGCAAAAAACAGGCTATAATAAATAGTAAATTTTGGACTGATCTGAATTCACTCTCTTCCTTGTACTAAAGTGCCTTAAAAGGTTAGAGATGAAACAAAGGACTCTTCGACCTCCACATGTGCCCTCCTCTAATCAGAAGCTGGCTGTCACTGTATATAGAAATGGGGTAGAAGAGCTTGTGGGCTCATTACTACGAAGGATGCAATTCCTTACTAGTAGGCAGTAGAGAAAAAGGGATATTAAGCTAAGTTGTATTTTTCAATTCAACTGAGTATTATCTTTCAGAGTTGTCACTTGCGAGTGACCCTAGTGAGGCTACCATTACTCAAAATATTTCCAAAGCTGTGTTCTTTGGAATTGCTTTCAGTTAGTTTCATGAGACTTATTCAGAATTATTACTTTATAGTTGTACTTTTTTTTAAATTAAAATACTTACTGTATTACAACATGTAAACGGCGGCCTAGTCATTTGGATGGGTGAGCTCTGTAATGTTTGTTTAAAGAATCAGTTAATAAATTAAATAAATTTTGTATTTATTAAGCTTAATGTGTGGATTCTAGACTCTAACTGCCTGGCTTCTTATTCTAACGTCTCAGCTTACTCACTTTGCACAAATTACTTAACTTTTCTAAGTTCCCCCAGCCATAAAATGGGTATAATAAAGTACTTACCTCAAGACTATTTTGAGGGTACCTTTATTCAATTACCTTATTATTGCTGCTGTTTTTGCTACTGCTATTACTCAAATGTCTAGCACTACGCAAATTTATATGAAAAAACAAAAGAAGTATTAAATATGATCTCACCTTGTATAGAGAGAAATGAATGAATGACTAAGTATTTACAATAGTGGTTTTATGAAGGAAAAATATCTGTACGTGGAGAAATTTCTACGCCAGAGGAAGTACGGATTTAGGACACGCAAATGCATTAATACTTCACTAGGAAGAGAGAAGAAAGGATGTGATAAAACAGGTGCCTACTTATTCTGACACTGAGCATTAAAAGTCACAACTTCTAGACCGTATTAGAAAATAAAAACTCACATTCTTCAATTTAGTGTTGATTCAGATACCAATAATTAGAACTTATGACAATTCGGACAAAGGCAAGGCTGAAGTTTACCTGTTAGTAGCTACATAATAAAGTTTCATCATGCAAATTAGAGAAAAAATTTTATAGCCAAAGCCAGAAGGCCACATTTTTACTTACATATCAAAAGAAAACTGCACTTGAAATGTTATTTTTCAGTTTAAGTCAATTAATAATAAAGAATTTGTCAAAACATTCCCCTGATAACAGAAATGGAGAGTGGATCATAGCTTCTTTTTAATCCATGCTGGCTATTATTTATGAGAGTCAGAGAAGCTTTTAAGTTGAAAACCAATAGGTCTACTGTGTATCTTTACTAAGTTTGAAAATCCCAAGCTACTCAGAAATTATGGAGTTTGGAGGAGAATAAGCAAACTGACGTCTGTGGAGAGTGTCAAATGTCAAGTACAAAGCCCTTGACCCTTTGCACTTGGACATAAGGGGAAATTCTGAGAAGAGTACAGTGTAGAGTCTATGATCTGGACTTGAAAACAGGACTCATTTGTAGTTTCATTGACGGGGCGGTGGGGGGGGGGGGACTGAGAAAAATGCACGTGCTAGTTCTAAAAATGCCCTGATGTATATAAACAACGCTGCTCTAGTTTCCCACTAAATAAAAAAATAACAGGAGGAAAAGAAGAGAAACATTCTGCTCTATAAAGGACTCCTGCAGCCCCTGGAATATTTGGTTTAAGGGTCGTGAAGTAGCCATTGGGGTTGGTGCCCAGTAGAACGTAAGCAGGACTGGTAGCCCTTCGCATTAATGTACTCAGAGTGGTGGTATCCAGACAAAGTGGGATCCACACCCAGCAAAAGCAGACACGGCGGCAGCAATAACGAGTTGATGGAGCAGGTCTAGCAAGTGAGGCAAGTGAGAAGGAAATGGCCAGTGTCCATTAGTAAATGATTCGACTTATTTATGAACACATGTGACAACTCCTGCAGGCTCCCCAAAATATGTGTGATTAAGGAGGAGACTTTGCAGGGTCATGCATTAGCAGGCAGGCAAAAGATAGTCAAATGTGGGTTATTCACCCTTCTTTTCCTCTGAACTTCAAGTATCTGCTAATAAGATGATATAAAGTTAAAAAGAATTAATGGAGTAAATTTTTTAACATTTGTAAAAATCTGTAATTACTAGATGGACATGGTGGGAGGGGACCAAATCAATAACCATTTTAGTCCTCAAAATGTCTTGCCATCTTTTACACTGTGCAGGTTTTTGAAAGACACAGACCTTTGAAGGCCTTGCATCTTACTCAAGAATGCCACCAGTTAAAAAGAATGCTGTAATTTCCTTGTTTGAAAAATCTGCCCGAAGGAAGCAGTCAAGACTGAGCTCGTATTATTCAAATATTGTATTAATGCATAAATAGTTGTTTTGAAGGAGGAAAGAAAAGAATTTCAGTAGAATTCTGGATTCTGCATTTTGGGAGGGGGCGTGGGCAGGGATTAAAAAGGTAGTGAAATAGTGCCTACCAAAGTGGAGAAATATGCCCCACTCAGCGCCCTTGTGCATTTCTCTGGGGATAAAACCCAATACACATGACTTAGAACTAGACCAAAACTAGTTACATAGGGCAAAAATGAATAAAAAATGCATGACTAAAAAATACAGCAAACTTTAATATTGAATAGGAAAAAGAATTAGCCAAATGAAAAGAACAGCAGAAGGGAAAACCTAAACAAAAAATTACCCTTAATTTAATTTTCATTTATTTTAAAATACCTTTTTACCTTTTTCAATTTTCTGTTTAATTTTATAAGGCAGTTGATGACAGTCTCAGATGTGTCAGAAGGCCATTCTAAATCCAAATGCCCAGTCTCCGTGAGAGAATAAGGAGCACGATTTAAACTGAGCTTGATCTAAATCTTAATTGTTCTCGTGTAGGGGGGAGAATCTATGATAGCCCAAATTTTGAGGACAGAGAAATGAGAGGATCTTAGCCTTTCTCACTTTCTAGTTACATCCTCAAAAGCTTTAAAATCTTCCTTCCAAAACAGATTACATTATAATAAATATTTATTTGCCTTAAGATTAATTGTTTACCATAATTAATTTACCATATAGGTAAATTTTAAGAAAGTATCACGGAAAATAGAAACCATTGCACTAAGATGCTGTGACTTTTTTATACTTTTGATAACATTATTTTGGAAAATAAAAACTTTTAGAGGTAAAGATTACATGCCACTAAATAAATCTTCAGAATATTTGTCTTCCCTGGTTTCTGAAGTCAGCGATTTTGACTGCTTTGGAAAGGAGAGGAAGCCTGAGGGCAAATAAAACCCTAATGTAAAACATGATGGGATAGAAAAATTAACTAAGAGAAGAAGACATTGCTGCAGTTTAATAAAGATGAATGATACCATGGTGCCAATGAGACATTTAAAATGAAATGTGTATTAGCAATATACTTGCTATTTATTATCAATAGACTTTCTGAGGATTATCTATCTATTTACCAATTTAAAATGTACAAAATTAAAGACAACTAAATAGCACAAATTTAAAATAAACCACTAGCTGTATTAGGTGTTCTAGTCATCATTAGGTAATTTCAAAATTACCTAAAATACAGTGTATTCCCCCACAATCCCTTGTCTAATGCTATCTACATAAAATTACATTAATTACCTGTTAAGATATGCATGAACATATTTAATCAATGTCACATTATCAGAAATAAAGATTTTTGAAATATTCAACACTAAATCAAACAATCATGCAATGATAAAGTTTGTGTAAAAGGGCAGAGGAGTCTCAAAGAGACCTCAAGCTTAGATTGAACATACTCTAACAAAAGACTAGATTAGTAGGTACACTGGGGCCATTTGTACCTCAGAGTCCTATGATATCTAATTATTAATTAAATATCACAAATACTTTGAGCACCTTAGGTGTTTGACATTTTACTGAGTCACAGATACAGGATTTATAAATCAGGGTCTCTACTATCAAATAGCTAAAATCTAGTATAGCAGATAAAATAATCACAAAAACAATATGAAGTTTGTGATAAGTGCAAATTTAGCAACATAAGCAAAGGGCTGTGGGTGTTCAGTAGATGTTCTAGTTTGATAATAAAGAAATTTTCTTATAAAGTAGAGGACATTGAAGAATTCTGATTTTGATAAAGGGAGAGAAAAAGGAGGGAACAATATACAAAAACATAAGTTAGACAGAAAGATGCAAGGCATATTTAAGAGGTAGTAAGCAATTGGTTTGGTGCACAAATAGAAGAGATAAATCAGGGCCATACTAAGTAAGTCTTTAAATGCCAAACTTAGGAATTAGGACTTTATATCTTGTTAGGTGGCTACTGAGAAATTATGAATAGTTTCTGATCTGGTAAGGTATTTTAGAAACGGTAATCAACAGATCACAATTGTTGTTGGAAGATTAACTTTGTGCATGGGAATATTGGAAGGATTTTTTTATACAAGTGATCTGTTAGAAAGGTAATAAAGTAACAGGCAACACCAATATTTAGCAACAAGGACTTAAATTGGGATGGTGGAAGTTGGAATGTAAAAAAAGAATCAGATTCAATTGAATAAAGTATCAAAGGCATATGGGAACTGATGAATTGTGGAAATGAAGAAGAAGGAAGAATCCGGAGTGACCACCATGAGATAGGGATCTGTACAGACAAGACCCTTGCCTTGAACATGGCTCTACTGAGCCGACATGCCCCCATCATCATGTGCCAGTAAAAGAGTACCAGCGCATTCTGTTCACAACGACTGACTCAACTACTCAACCAACAACCTCAATTTTCCTAGCCACTGACCTGGCCACTCGGTCTCCTGTTATACTTTAGTCTTGCCTTTCAGTTTGTAATCTGGCTCTTCATCTTCCTTAGACTGTGATTCAGCTTCTTCACCCTGGCAAAGGACTCAAATACCACTGTTCTGGCCACACCTGGTTCCCAGGAACCCCTTACCCAGACCTGTTCCCACCTGGTTTATCCTAGTTTCAAGGGCAGGACTTGGATTGAAACATACATAGAAACAGGTCAGTCTAGAAGAGGAGCAAGTTTTGTTGTCAATAAACTGAATTTCAGACACAGTGGGAATTCAAGTTATAAGGGTTGATATGAGTAGAAATGTCTAGCTGATAGCTAGAAATATAGAAAGGGGGTCTGAACTATATAAAAACTATTTTGGAATTTTCTAAATAGAAAGTAAAGCTAAAGCTACTGAAAAAGATCCCAGAAGAAAAATAAAGTCAAGGATAGATATTTCGGTAATTCTCCAACAAGGAGACAATGGAAAAGACAGATTAAGCCAATATAGTGCCAGAAAAGGCATGGAGGAGAAAATGGTGTGTGTTTTTAAGTGGTTATATAGTGATCAAACTTGTTGTTTCTGAATTTTAATATAGAGATGATCTCATCATGGTTTAATGAGAAATAGAGTTTTATCAAGGACACAAAGATTAAGTCTTCTAAAGAAGGTGTGATTCTATTGCTCTAAATGCTGGGCTCTGAACCCAAATGCCTTATTCTAACCAGGCTGTAACAAACTTACCCCAAATCATTCAACCTCTCTGCCTCAATTTCCCCACTAACAAAAACAGGGATAATGATATTGACCTACATTTCTAAGACTGCTGTAAGGATTAATTAATGCTGTATAATGTTCTGAAGATGAAAAGCGCTGAAAATTATTAGTGGGCATTACATAACTAATTGCCTATAACACTGAAAATGTTATCCTTAAATTTTACTCAAACAGTAGTTATCAAATAAATGTCCTAGCTTCCTTAGTGACATTTATCTTCAAATGTTATTAAATTACTTTAAATATATCTAGATCTTTTCTATGCTATATCATGTTATCTCATAGCATATAAAGATCTAGATCACTTCAGAAGTCTAGAACACCTTTACAACCTAAATATTAAACGTAAATATTCAGAACATATTTATCTGATAATGAGCACCCACTGTAATTAGTCAATAAATGCTAAAAGGTAATAAATACTTCAACTTACAAAACTTTAGATTTAACAAATAACACTAAGCAGTGAAATGGTAGGAGCAAAATGCAAAAGTAATACATGCTTATTGTTTAAAAAAATGCAAACAATACTGAAGTATTTGATGTTAAAACAAATGTGTTCCCTTCCCAGAGGCCCTCCCCGCTCTGAAGGGAGCCACTACACAACATGGCAGGTGGCCTTCCAGAACTTCTTGAGGTACTTACAGTATGTCCACACCCACATTGACTTGTTTTGTGTTTTAGTAAAGACAGGATTTTACTCAACAATTTGCTTTTTTTTTCACTGAATACGACAGCATGGATACCCTTGTTAGCATATAAAGATTTACCTCATTGTTTTTAATAGCTACCAGATGTTCCATTGTATACTGATCATAATTTACTTAACCATTCCCTTAATGAACACAATTGTTTCTTCTTTTCATCTTACAAATAATAACACTATGAAAATATACATGCACACCTTACATTTTAATAGGTACTGCCAAACAGGCCACCAAGATGACAGTACCAATTTACATGTCCACCAATAACATGACTACCCTTTTCCCTATGTCCTCAGTAACATGGAACATTAACAAAGTTTTAAATTTTTGCCAATCTGGTAGGTGAAAAATGGATTCTTGTAGTTTTAAGTTTCATTTTTCCATTCATTAAAGGGATCAAACATCATTTCATGTATTTTTTTTAACAATCTTGTTTCTTCTATAAATTACCTGTTCCTAGCTTTTGCCCATCTTTCTATTGAGTTCTCTGCCCCATTCTCTGTGCATTAATATTAAACCTTGGTTACATACATTAGACATATTTAATTCTTTTAAAAATTTTTCATCAACTTTATACATGAAGAAAATAAGAGAACATAGAATTCACATTTTTTTAAAACTGGGCATAACACCACAGAAAACTCTCTGAACTCAATTCAGCTAGTGCTGTGCAGAGTGTCATGGCCAGGGTGATTCTTCATAGCTGCTAACAATTGGTCAGGTGATGTTATTTCTAGATGACGCAAATGGCAATAGATTCCTGTTTCAAGAGAAACTGTGCATCATACTTTCTTAAAGAGGTTAGAAGAAATTCTACGCCTAGAAAGAATAGTAGGAGTCTCCTCATTTTCCCAAAATAAATTATGGCAAAAATCTTTATAAATCTCCTGTTATACTTAAATTTGGAAAATATTTCTCTAGAGCATTGTTCAAACTGTTTAATTCACTTAGGTAAACAGATCATGTCAATTTAACATTTTCTGTACTGCAAGCAGTTTTGACATTTGGACAGTTCATCAATGGCTTCCTCATTGTGGCCTGCTTCCTTCCTCCTCTTCTTTCTACTCATTACATGCAACAAATTAAATTTCACTAATATTTAAAGATCAGTGTTGACCTTTGCATAGCCATTTTCTAGGTTCCTGTTAATACAAACATCTTGTTTGCTGATGCTCATTTCAAATATTTTGCTGCACACAATTTTCCATTATTCCAGAGACCGGTATCTAGTTGAAGTGCATTTTTTCCACGATTTGCAAAATAATCACAATGGCCTATATCAGGCATTTTAGGGAAAAATGTATGCTTGCATAAGCAAATAATAACAACAACCATAAAATAATCTTTGCTCACCACCACCTCCAACATATGTACCCACTTTCTGATCTGCAAAAATATGGACTTATTCTTCTTTTAAGGATGTATCTCAACTACAACAATACAGAGACAGGGAAAACAGAAATGTGAGAAATGTGATCATGAAAAGTAATTCTAGATTGTAATTCCATAAATATAGTTTTATGCTACATTTGAATATATAGAAAGAAATGCAACTTTGAAGAGAAAATACACTGAATTTCGAGAATAATTCTTACAAAGGTGAGTTAAAGACAAGAGAACACTGAAATGCTCTTATCTAAACCAATGTTAACTGCTGAAATAATTTGTCAGTTTAGAGTTACTGTTTAAAAAAGCATATAAATCAAACACTATTGCAAAGTGAGCAAGAATGAAAAAAGAGATCCTTTCTCTTCAAACAGGAAAGACAGTGAAAAATCCTGAAGTGGCCCGCAGCTATATCACCTTAACCTTGTCAGATTTCACTTGTCAACACTTTGATGACAGATTGCCACCCGCTCCTCTAAAAAACAAATCCTAGTAACTGATGAAAGAGATGGCTTCTTATAAAAAGTGGAATATTATCTCATGCAACTTGATAGCTATATACTTTAAAATCTTTTTTTTTCCCAAAAGAGACTTGAAAAACATTTTCTGTGGCTTTTATGAAAACTGAGAAGCTAGAGAACCCTCCCAATGTGGGGAACTAAATGGTGATTTAAAATACCTACTAAATGCACTTTATATTCACTATTTCATTTAATTCTCACAGTAACTCCCTGAAATTGCATACTAAATTGTGTGTGTGTTTGTGTACATAAAAGTATTTTTATGAGCAGGGAATAGCAGTTTTTCCAAGGAGTCCATTTACACACCCCTGTCCTCCATCAACTCTGATGAACTCTAAACCTCTTAATTTACAGATATGGAAACTGAGGTGTAGGGTGGTAAAGTAATTTGCACAAGCTCAGTCCGCTTGCTAGAACAGGACTAGAATTCCTGTCCATGATATCTGTGTGGTGCTCATTCTACTTTACCTCCCTTTGGCTAATGCTGTGCTAAATAGAGCCTTTTAGTTAAGCTTCTGCTTAAGCACCTGAGACAGGTGTCAATTTAGGCTTGTATAATTAACCCATGGCAAAAGATATACATAGATGGAAACTATTTTCTGGCCAAATTTAATTTATTTTTCTTAAGAAAACGCTTGAGGGAAGTTACTTGAATGACTATTTAAGGATTATTTTTAATTAGTATATCAGTAGCTCATAAGTAAACTGATGTACCTAAAACATGATTATATAACTGGTATTTCTTAGGCACTAAAGAATATTCACACTATTTGCTTAGCAAACTTCATAGATAATATAAAAATAAGCTCCAACATGAAATAGTAATGCTTTATGGATGAGTGCTAAATAAATTAACATCTTCTTTTTAAGTTACTATATCAGAGAAGCTTTATTTCTATTTTGACTTCCCTTATTTGGTAGCGGCTCTCACTAAGTTGTCAGGCCCTCACTCTCTAATGACAAGT
Organism: Eschrichtius robustus; assembly: GCF_028021215.1. Classification (NCBI taxonomy): domain Eukaryota; kingdom Metazoa; phylum Chordata; class Mammalia; order Artiodactyla; family Eschrichtiidae; genus Eschrichtius; species Eschrichtius robustus. Next base: position 54,344,815 of record NC_090838.1, read on the forward strand.
TCTTAATAAAATGTAAACAAGCCCTAAATGCTCACAGTTTATAAGAGTTTTGTGGTGAATCTTTTTATATTGTGATTGGATCTTCCTTCATACTCTTTCTTCTCTGATTGGTTATTTTTCACCTTTAGTAATAGTATATCATAGCATTATTACTTATATAATATTTTTAGTATTTTGTTTCACTGGTTGAATGGAGAACCAAAGTAGTTCATTCACGAAAGAACAGCCTTTTCTTATTGAAACGAAGGCCTGTGAATAACCGCCAAGGTCCCCTGAGAGGGGATCAATTTCACCTTAACATATTTAACATAGGCATATATCATCAGGGCTTAAATGTTAATAATCTTTTAATGCAGTAGGAAATTATTACCTGATATTTAAAAATCAGTAGAATAAAAATAAAAAACAGAAGAGTCTAGATCATGATCATGTTTTGCCCTAAAACCCGAACAAATCATGGATTAATAAAAAATGTTTCCTATGCTTTTAAAACTATACTGTATATTTTAAGTTATCAGAGAGTAAATGGGATAATTATTTGAAAATATGTGGCAAACAATAATTATTCAATAAATGTCAGTTTCCTTTTCCTGAATATTCAGTATCCCTAGATTCTGTTTTCAATAATACCTAGGGAAAAATATTTTAATTATTTTAGCATTTATCATTTCATCTTCTGATTATTTTTAGTTTGGTTCAACCCACATTTGTGAAGCATCTACTAAGTGCCAACCAGGGGACCAGGCACCATGCTAGGCATTCAGAATATGAAGGAAAAAATACAAGTACTTGCACTTGAGGAGGGCACAACTTAGTGAGGAATGGGGGTAGTGGGAGGATAAAAACAATGAATACGATTACATCAGAGAATGGCAAATAAAATAGAAACTTGTCAAAGGAAGGAAGTACAGAAAAGGGAATTGTTAATTGTAGCATCTAATACAATCTCAATCACAAAAATAGAAATTATATATCCAATTTCAGAACCTAAGACCTCTTCAAAGAAAACGAATGACTAGCATATAACCCAGTCACATGAACATAGTGTATTTCCTCAATTCCAACATCACCATAATTCACATTTGATGGTTTCTGAAATGGTATGTATCTTGTAATCATTGTTTCTATTTAATATAGTGTTGCTTTGATATTTCTCTATCAAAACATTCTTGCTGGGAAGGGAGATCAAGATGGCAGAGTAGGAGGACATGGAACTCACCTCCTACCACACACACATCAAAAATACATCTATGTGTGGAGTAATTCTCACTGAAAACTAGAGATATGCAGAAAAGACTTTTGTACAACCAAGGCTATAAGAAGGAGCCACACAGAATCAGGTAGGAAGGGAAGAGTGATCAGGTTGGGACCTGTGCCCCTGGGAAGGAACACAGAAGAGGGTGGAATGTAACAGCAGAGATCCTCCCTCAGGAGTGAGTGGTTTGAGCCACATATTGGGTACCCCAGCTGTGGGATCTGACACCAGGAAGATGAATCCCCTTGGCTGGAGGTTGGAGGGCCGGTGGGACTAACAGGAAGGCTGTAAGAAACCTAGAATCTGCTTGTAAAAAGTATGCATACAAAAGTATGTTTTGCTTACTCCCAAAACAATGTGGGAAAAAAAAAAACAGATTAAAACTACACGAGATTCTGGCCAGTTTCCCACAGCCACTCCAGTGCACACCCCAGCATGAGCCCAGTGCCTACTCCGCCTAGCTTGCTTGGCTCCACACAGGAGTGAGGGCTGCCACAACCAAGGAGAGTGCTCAGTTGTGAGGGGCAGTGCCGGCTCAGACCCCTCTAGCACCTGAACCAGGTGGGGGCAGCCATGACTGGCTTTCAGAGGCAACGAGCACATCAGAAGTGGTCCCAGACTCTGACTGCAGCCAGGGCCACCACAGCCCATGCCCAGACCTATACTGAGCACCCATAACTGCTCTGTTTGCTCTGAGATGCAGCTCCACACTTGGGCAAGGGTACTGGTGCTGGAAGCGGGGAGAGCACACACTCCCTGACCCTCAGGGCTTCTACTCCAGCAACTTGGGACCTGTCCCTGTCCCCAATAGGGTGGTGTTGGCCACTGAACAGAGGAGAAGCCCCAGGTCACACCTGGCTCCAGCCCCACCTCCTACCAAGGTTATAGCTGCCACTGCACCCTGGGGAAAGACATGACTTGTGCGCACATCAAATCTAGCTCTCCCGCCAAAGCCACTGGGCACACACAGATTATATAGCAATGCTCCCACATAAGGACATGCCTTCAAGACCTCAATAAGTAACTGTTTCACCTAAATTCATAGAGACAAAGAAAATTAAGCAAAATGAGAAGACAGAGGAACTGGTTTACTTGAAAGAGCAAGAGAAAACACATGAAAAAAAATAATGAGAAAGAAATAAACAATTTACCAGATAAAGAATCCAAATCGGGCTTCCCTGGTGGCGCAGTGGTTAAGAATCTGCCTGCCAATGCAGGGGACACAGGTTCAAGCCCTGGTCCAGGAAGATCCCACATGCTGCGGAGCAACTAAGCCCATGCCCCACAAATACTGAGCCTGCACTCTAGAGCCCACGAGCCACAACTATGGAGCCCACATGCCTAGAGCCTGTGCTCTGCAACAAAAGAAGACACTGCAACGAAAAGCACGTGCACCGCAATAAAGCGTAGCCCCTGCTCGCCGCAACTAGAGAAATCCCGCACACAGCAACGAAGACACAACGTAGCCGAAAATGAATAAATAAAATAAATAAATTTTTTAAAAAAAGAAGAAAAAAAGAATCCAAGTCATTAGTAATAAGAATGCTAACTGAATTAGGGAAAAGAATAGATGAACACGGTGATAATTTAAAGAAGGAAATAGAAAATATTTTTTTAAAATAGAACTGAAACAGTAGCTGAAATGAAAACCACACTAGACAGAATGAACAACAGACTAGGTGATACTAGGTGAAGAATGCATAAGTGATCTGGAAATTAGAATAATAGAAATCATGCAGTTGGAACAGCAAAAAGAAAAACAAAAAACTGGAACAGTTTAAGAGACCTCTGGAACAACATCATGTGTACAAATATCCACATTTAGGGGTCTCAGAAGGCAAAGGGAGAGATAAAGAAACTGAAAATGTATTTAATGAAATTATTAAGAATTCCCAAATCCAAAGAAGGAAACAGATATCCAGACACAGGAAGCACAAAAGATCCCAAACAAGATGAACCCAAACAGACCCTACCAAGACATACCATAATTAAGATGGCAAAAGTTAAAGATAACAAGAGAATTCTTTTTATCTTTAAAGAGAGAAGCTGGGAAGAGAAAAACAAAGAGTCATATACATGGGAACCTCCACAGGCTATCAGTTGATTTCTCTCAAAAAAAAAAAACAAAAAACCCAGGCCAGAAGGGAGTGACACAATATATTCAGAGGGCTGAAAGGGAAAAACCTGCAACCTATGACACTCTACTCAGATATATTATCATTTACAATTGAAGGAAAGATAAAGAAGTTCTCAGACAAGCAAAAACTAAAAGATTTCATCAATACTAGTCCTATCCTAAAAGAAATTTTAAAGTGCCTTCTCTATGTAGAAAAGAAAAGGCTACAACAAGAAATATCTATAGGAAAGGAAAAACCCACTAGTAAAAGAAAATATATAGTACAGGCTGAGGACCAACCACTTAAGTAAGCTAGTATAAAGAGTAAAAGACCAAAAATTGTAAAATCAACTGTAACTACAACAAATAGTAAAGAGATATATATGAAAATGTAAACTAGGCCATCAAAAACACAAGATGTGGGGGAGAAAAGTTAAAAAGGTAGATTTTAAGAACGTGTTTGAACTTAAATGACTACCAGTTTAAAACAAATAGATATAGTTATAGTGAAACATACAGGAAACTCATGGTAACCACAAATCAAAAACCTACAACAGATACACAAAAACAAGAGAGAAAGGAACACAAACATACCACTAAAGAAAATCATCAAACCACAAGGGAAGAAACTAAAAGAAGAAAAGAACAGAGAAAGAGCTACAAAAATCAAAAAAAGTAACAAAATGGTAAAAAGTACATAGCTATTAATAATCACTTTAAATGTCAATGGACTAAATGCTCGAATCAAAAGACAGGGTAGCTGACTGGACAAAAAAAAAAAAAAAAAGGCCCATTTGTATGCTGCATACAAGAGACTCACATCAGACCTAAAGACACACACAGACTGAAAGTTAAGAGTTGTAAAAAGATATTTCATGTAAATGGAAATGACAAGAAACCAGGGGCAACAATGCTCATTATCAGACAACATAAGCACCTAATATAGGAGCACCTAAATATATAAAGCAAATATTAACAGACATAAAGGGAGAAATTGACAATAATATAATAATAGCAGGGGACTTTAACATTCTACTGACATCAATGGACAGTCATCCAGACAGAAAACCAATATGGAAACAATGGTCTTAAATTGCACAACAGACCATTTGGACTTAATAGATATCTACAGGACATTCCATCCAAAAGCAGCAAAATACACATTTTTTCAAGTGCACATGGAACATTCTCCACAATAGATCAGATGCTAGGCCACAAAACAAGTCTCAGCAAATTCAAGAGGATAGAAATTATATCAAGCATCTTTTTCTGACCACAACAGTATGAAACTAGAAATCAATTACAGTAAGAAAAATGGGAAAAACACAAACACATGGTGACTAAACAACATGCTACTAAAAAACCAGTGCATCAGTGAAGAAATCAAAGAGGAAATCAGTAAATACCTTGAGACAATGAAAAAGGAAACACAACTTTCCAAAATCTATAGGATGAAGCAAAAGCAGTTCTAAGAGGGAAGTTTGTAGAGATATAGGCCTACCTCAAGAAACAAGAAAAATCTCAAATTAACAATATAATTCTAAAGGAATTAGAAAAAAGAAGAACAAACGAAGCCCAAAGTCAGCAGAAAGAAGGAAATAATAAAGTCAGAGAGGAAGTAAATAAAATAGAGACCAAAAAAAAAAAAGAAACAATCAATTAAACCAAGAGATGGCTTTTTGAAAAGATACCCAAAATTGATAAACCTTTAGCCAGGTTGATTAAGAAAAAAATGAAAGAGAACCCAAATAAACAAAATAAGAAATGAAAGAAGGGAAATAAAAACTGATACCACAGAGATACAAAAAACCATAAGAGAATACGATGAACAGTTATATGCCAATAGATTGGACAACCTAAAAGAAATGGACAAATTTCTAGAAACATGCAACCTTCCAAGACTGAAAAAGGAAGAAACAGACAATCTGAACAGATGGACCATCTGTAATGAAATCGAACTTGTAATTTAAAAAAAAACTCCCAGCAAACAAAATTCCAGGACTGGACAGCTTCACAGGGAGTTCTACCAAACATATAAAGGAGAGCTAATACCTGTCATTCTCAAACTATTCTAAAAACTGAAGAGGAGAGAACATTCCCAAAGTCATTCTACGAGATCACCATTACCCTGATACCAAAACCGGATGAACACTCCAGAAGAAATGACAGACTGACATCTCTGATAAATATAGATGCAAAAATCTCAAGAAAAAATGAGCAAACCAAATTCGACAATATATAAAAAAGATCATACACCATGATCAAGTGAGATTTATTCCAGGGATATAAGGATGGCTTAAGATTTGCAAAATCAACCCATATGACAACACATTAACAAAAATTAACAAAAATGCAGGATGAAAATCGCACGATCATCTGAATGAAGTGAAGAAAATGCATTTGACAAAATTCAACATCCATTCATGGTAAGAACTCTCATTAAAGTTGGTATAGAGGGAACATATATCAACATAATACAATCCATTTATGACAAACCCACAGCTAACATCATACTCAGTGGTGAAAAGCTGAAAGCTTTTCCTCTAAAATCAGGAACAAGACAAGAATGCCCACTCTCACCACTTCTATTTTACACAGTATTGGAAGTCCTAGCTCCACAAATCAAACAAGGAAAAGAAATAAAAAGCATCCAAACTGGAAGGGAAGAAGTAAAACTGTCACTATTTGCAGATGATATAATACTATATACACAAAGTCTCCACCAAAAATCTATTACAACTAATAAATGAATTCAATAAAGTTTCAGGACACAAGATTAATACACTGAAATCTATGCATTTCTATACACTAATAATGAATCATCAGAAAGAGAAAGCAAGAAAACAATAATGTTTAAAATCACATCAAAAAGAATAAAATACTCAGGAATAAACTTACCCAAGAAGGTAAAAGACCTATACGCTGAAAACATTGAAAAAGAAAACTGAAGTTGATACCAAAAAAATGGAAAGATATCCCTTGTTCACAGATTGGAAGAATTTATATTGTTAAAATGACCATACTGTCCAAAGCAATCTACAGATTTAATGCAATATTTATCAAAATACCATGGGCATTTTTTACAAAACTAGAGCAAATAATTTTATAATGTATATGGAATCACAAAAGACCCCAAATGACCAAAGAAATCTTGAAAAAAAAGAAAAAAGCTGAGAGTATCACACTCTCTGACTTCAGACTATACTACAAAGCTACAGTAATCAAAACAGTATGGTACTGTCAAAAAAACACACACACAGATCAATGGAACAGAATAGAGAGTAGAAATATAACCCACACACCTATGGTCAGTTAATCTATAAAAGGACTCAAGAATATACAAAAGGGATAAAACAGGTTCTTCAATGAGTGGTGCTGGGGAAACTGGACAGCTAAATGTAAAATGAAATTAGAACATTTTCTCATATCACATACAAAAATAAACTTAAAATGGATTAAAGACCTAAATGTAAGACAAGGAACCATAAAACGCCTAGAAGAAAACATACACAGAACACTCTGACATAAATCTTACAAATTGTTTTTTGGATCTGTCTCCTAAGGCAAAGGAAAGTAGCAAAAATAAACAAATGAGACCTAATTAAACTTAAAAGCTTTTGCAAAGCAAAGGAAACTATTAACAAAACAAAAAGACAACCCACGGAATGGGAGAAAATATTCACAAATGATATGACCAGTAAGGGATTAATACCCAAAATATATAAACAGGTCATACAATTCAATATAAACAAACAACGCAGTTAAAAATGGGCAGAAGACCTGAATAGACATTTTTCCAAAGAAGACATACAGATGGCCAACAAGCACATGAAAAGATGCTCAAAATCACTAATCATCAGAGAAATGCAAATTAAAACCACAATGAGATTATCATCTCACACCTGTCAGAATGGCTATCATCAAAAAGTCTACAAATAACAAATGCTGGCAAGGATATGAACAAAAGGGAACAACTGTACACTGTTTCTGGGAATGTAAATTGGTGCAGCCACTAAGGAAAACAGTATGGAGGTTCCTCAAAAAACTAAAAATAGAACTACTATATGATCCAGTTATTCCATCCCTGGCTATGTATCTAAAAACTGGAAACACTAATACAGAAAGATACATGCACCCCAATGTTCACGGTAGCATTATTTACAACTGCCAAGATATGGAAGCCATCTAAGCATCCATCAACAGATGAATGGATAAAGAAGATTCTGGTGTGTGTGTGTGTGTGTGTGTGTGTGTGTACACACAATGGTATATTATTCAGCCATAAAAAAGAATGAAACCATTTATAACAACGTGGATGGACCTAGAGAATAATATACTTAGTGAAATAAGTCAGAGAAAGACAAATACTCTGTATAAACACTTATAGGTGGAATCTAATAAATAAAACAAATTAATATAACAAAACAGAAGCTGACTCACAGATATAGAGAACAAACTAATGGTTACTAGTGGGGAGAGGTGTGGGGTAGGGGCAAGATAGGGTAGGGAATTAAGAGATACAAACTACTGTGTATAAAATAATAAAGCAAAAAGGATATGTTCTACAGCATAGGGAAATACAGCCATTATTATCATTTTGTAATACCTTTAAATGGAGTACAACCTATAAAAATATTGAATCACTAATACAATATTATTAATCAACTATACTTCAATAAATATATAGTACTGCTTTTTCATCAGAATTCGATATTAAATCAATAGCACTTTATAATCAGTGGTAAATTAGAATCAAGGAAACATGGTATATGCCAATGCTTGAATGGTTTCTTTTGGTAGCATGACCAGCTCCAAGTGAGTTGGCAACATGCACAAAATCCAGCATAGAGGACCATCCCAATAAAGATGGGGGACTGAGCACATGTAGTTACCTTCACTTCCTTCCAAACCCACACTAAAATGACAATAAGGCAATAAAAAAGACAAACTCACAAGGCAAAGGGAATTAGAGGCAAGATAACAAAAATAGATATTAACAAAATTCTACAGAGAAAAAACCAGATGGTCACAAGTACTGACAAAAGATTCAAGAAAGTGCAAAACCAAAAACCTATGGAGGATGGATGACTGAGAGCCAAAGATCACATGCATTAGAACCTTACAGAGGCTCAGAAACTGGAGGCACCAAGTACTTTTGATGGAGTGCCTGTGCTCAGGATTGGTAACAAGAGATTGTTTGGAATTCTATGTAAATAATATTTAGACTTCTAGGTGCTTTGCTCTTTAAGCTTAGCTGGGCAATTTTCCCTCTCCATCACTGAAGAAAAATGGAAATTGACTCTATTGAAAGGTTGTATTAGAGCAACTTCTTAAGAAAAAAGGTAACTGAGAGTAGGAGAGCTATTCTGAATAGAGGGAGAAAAGGAACTCTTGGAAATAAAAATATGAGAGTCATGTAAGTAATTCAAAAGAAGACTTGAAAGAAACTGTTTAGGAAATCTCCCAGAAGCAAAAAACAATTGCATACTTACACACACACACACATACACACACAGAGTTTGGAGGATCAGTCAGACTGGTCCTCAGTCACATTATCTGACTAAGAGAGAGAAAAGAGACAACGGAAAGGAAGAAATAATACAGGAAAATTTCCCATAACTAAAGTACATGAGTTTCCAGGTTGAAAGAAATCACCAAGTACCCAACACAATGAATTTACAAAAGACTCAACCTCCAGGCACATCATTATGAAAACTCAAAACAGAGGGGATAAATAAAAATCCTAAAAGTTTCCAGAGAAGAAAAAACCCAACAAAACCAGGTCTCTCAAAAAGGATGAAAGGAATCAAAATTCTCAACACTGACATTGCACTTTAGAAGACAACAGGGTAATGCTTTCAATTTTTTTTTAATTTTTTTATACAGCAGGTTCTTAATAGTCATCTATTTTATACACATCAGTGTATACATCTCAATCCCAATCTCCCAGTTCATCACATCACCACCCCCACTCCCTGCCGCTTTCCCCCTTTGGTGTCCATATGTTTGTTCTCTGCATCTGTGTCTCAATTTCTGCCCTGCAAACTGGTTCATCTGTACCATTTTTCTAGGTTCCACATATATGCGTTAATATACCATATTTGTTTTTTTCTTTCTGACTTACTTCACTCTATATGACAGTCTCTAGATCCATCCACGTCTCTACAAATGAACCAATTTCGTTCCTTTTAATGACTGAGTAATATTCCATTGTATATATGTACCACATCTTCTTTATCCATTCATCTGTTGATGGGCATTTAGGTTGCTTCCTTGACCTGGCTATTGTAAATAGTGCTGCAATGAACATTCGGGTGCATGTGTCTTTTTGAATTACGGTTTTCTCTGGGTATATGCCCAGTAGTGGGATTGCTGGGTCATATGGTAATTCTATTTTTAGTTTTTTAAGGAACCTCCATATTGTTCTCCATAGTGGCTGTATCAATTTACATTCCCACCAACAGTGCAAGAGGGTTCCCTTTTCTCCACACCCTCTCCAGCATTTGTTGCTTGTAGATTGTCTGATGATGCCCACTCTAACTGGTGTGAGGTGATACCTCACTGCAGTTTTGATTTGCATTTCTCTAATAATTAGTGATGCTGAGCAGCTTTTCATGTGCTTCTTGGCCATCTGTATGTCTCCTTTGGAGAAATGTCTATTTAGGTCTTCTGCCCATTTTTGGATTGGGTTGTTTGTTTTTTTAATATTGAGCTGCATATATATTTTGGAGACTAATCCTTTGTCCGTTGATTTGTTTGCAAATATTTTTTCCCATTCTGAGGGTTGTCTTTTCATCTTATTTATGGTTTCCTTTGCTCTGCAAAAGCTTTGAAGTTTCATTAGGTTTCATTTGTTTATTTTTGTTTTTATTTCCATTACTCTAGGAGGTGGATCAAAAAAGATCTTGCTGTGATTTATGTCAAAGAGTGTTCTTCCTATGTCTTCCTCTAAGAGTTTTATAGTGTCTGGTCTTACATTTAGGTCTCGAATCCATTTTGAGATTATTTTTGTGTATGGTGTTAGGGAGTGTTCTAATTTCATTCTTTTACATGTAGCTGTCCAGTTTGCCCAGCACCACTTATTAAAGAGACTGTCTTTTCTCCACTGCATATCCTTGCCTCCTCTGTCATAGATTAGTTGACCATAGGTGTAAGGGTTTATCTCTGGGCTTTCTATCTTGTTCCATTGATCTATATTTCTGTTTTTGTGCCAGTACCATATTGTCTTGATTACTGTAGCTTTGTAGTATAGTCTGAGGTCAGGGAGTCTGATTCCTCCAGCTCCATTTTTTTCCATCAAGACTGCTTTGGCTATTCAGGGTCTTTTGTGTCTCCATACAAATTTTAAGATTTTTTGTTCTAGTTCCGTAAAAAAATGCCATTGGTAATTTGATAGGGATTGCATTGAATCTGCAGATTGCTTTGGGTAGTATAGTCATTTTCACAATACTGATTCCTCCAATCCAAGAACATGGTGTATCTCTCCATCTGTTGGTATCATCTATACTTTCTTTCAGCAGTATCTTAGTTTTCTGCATACAGGTCATTTGTCTCCCTAGGTAGGTTTATTCTTAGGTATTTTATTCTTTTTGTTGCAATGGTAAATGCGAGTGTTTCCTTAATTTCTCTTTCAGATTTTTCATTATTGTATAGAAATGAAAGAAATTTCTGTGCATTAATTTTGTATCCTCCAATTTTACCAAATTAATTGATTAGCTCTAGTAGTTTTCTGGTGGCATCTTCAGGATTCTCTATGTATAGTATCATGTCATCTGTAAACAGTGACAGCTTTACTTCTTTTCCAATTTGTATTCATTTTATATCTTTTTCTTCTCTGACTGCCATGGCTAAGACTTCCAAAACTCTGTTGAATAATAGTGGTGACAGTGGACATCGCTGTCTTGTTCCTGATCTTAGAGAAAATGTTTTAAGTTTTTCACCATTGAGAATGATGTTGGCTGTGGGGTTGTCGTATATGGCCTGTATTATGCTGAGGTAGGTTCCCTCTATGCCCACTTGCTGGAGAGTTTTTATCATAAATGGGTGTTGAATTTTGTCAAAAGCTCTTTCTGCATCTATTGAGATGATCATGTAGTTTTTATTCTTCAATTTGTTAATATGGTGTATCAGGTTGATTGATTTGCATATATTAAAGAATCCTTGTATCCCTGGGATAAATCCCACTTGATCGTGGTGTATGATCCTTTTAATGTGTTGTTGGATTCTGTTTGCTAGTATTTTGTTGAGGATTTTTGCATCTATATTCATCAGTGATATTGGTCTGTAATTTTCTTTTTTTGTAGTATCTTTGTCTGGTTTTGCTATCAGGGTGACAGTGGCCTCATGAGTTTGGGAGTGTTCCTTCCTCTGCAATTTTTTGGAAGACTTTGAGAAGGATGGGTGTTAGCTCTTCTCTAAATGTTTGATAGAATTCACCTGTGAAGCCATCTGGTCCTGGACTTTTGTTTGTTGGAAGATTTTTAATCACAGCTTCAATTTCATTACTTATGATTGGTCTGTTCATATTTTCTGTTTCTTCCTGGTTCAGCCTTGGAAGGTTATACCTTTCTAAGAATTTGTCCATTTCTTCCAGGTTGTCCATTTTATTGGCATAGAGTTGCTTGTAGTAGTCTCTTAGGATGCTTTGTATTTCTGCGGTGTCTGTTGTAACTTCTCCTTTTTCATTTCTGATTTTATTGATTTGAGTCCTCTCCCTCTTTTTCTTGATGAGTCTGGCTAATGGATTATCAATTTTGTTTGTCTTCTCAGAGAACCAGCTTTTAGTTTTATTGATCTTTGCTACTGTTTTCTTTGTTTCTATTTCATTTATTTCTGCTCTGATCTTTATGATTTCTTTCCTTCTGCTAACTTTGGGTTTTGTTTGTTCTTCTTTCTCTAGTTCCTTTAGGTGTAAGGTTAGATTGTTTACTTGAGATTTTTCTTGTTTCTTTAGGTAGGCTTGTATAGCTATAAACTTCCCTCTTAGAACTGCTTTTGCTGCATCCCATAGGTTTTGGATCGTCGTGTTTTCATTGTCATTTGTTTCTAGGTATTTTTTGATTTCCTCTTTGATTTCTTCAGTGATCTCTTGGTTATTTAATAACGTATTGTTTAGCCTCCATGTGTTTGTGTTTTTTATGTTTTTTTTTCCCCTGTAATTGATTTCTAATCTCATAGCATTGTGGTCAGAAAAGATGCTTGATATGATTTCAATTTTCTTAAATTTACTGAGGCTTGATTTGTGACCCAAGATGTGATCTATCCTGGAGAATGTTTGGTGCTTGAGAAGAAAGAGTAATCTGCTGTTTTTGGATGGAATGTCCTATAAATACCAATTAAACCTATCTGGTCTATTGTGTCATTTAAAGTTTGTGTTTCCTTATTAATTTTCTGTTTGGATGATCTGTCCGTTGGTGTAAGTGAGGTGTTCAAGTCCCCCACTATTATTGTGTTACTGTCGATTTCCTCTTTTATAACTGTTAGCAGTTGCCTTATGTATTGAGGTGCTCCTATGTTGGGTTCTTACATATGTATAATTGTTATATCTTTTTCTTGGATTGATCCCTTGATCATTATGTAGTGTCCTTCTTTGTCTCTTGTAATAGTCTTTGTTTTAAAGTCTATTTTGTCTGATATGAGAATTGCTCCTCCAGCTTTCTTTTAATTTCCATTTGCATGGAATATCTTTTTCCATCCCCTCACTTTCAGTCTGTATGTGGCCCTAGGTCTGAAGTGGGTCTCTTGTAGACAGCATATAGATGGGTCTTGTTTTTGTATCCATTCAGCCAGTCTGTGTCTTTTGGTTGGAGCATTTAATCCATTCACGTTTAAGGTAATTATCGATATGTATGTTCCTATGACCATTTTCTTAATTGTTTTGGGTTTGTTTTTGTAGGTCCTTTTCTTCTCTTGTGTTTCCCACTTAGAGAAGTTCCTTTAGCACTTTGTTGTAGAGCTGGTTTGGTGGTGCTGAATTCTCTTAGCTTTTGCTTGTCTGTAAAGCTTTTGATTTCTCCATCAAATCTGAATGAGATCCTTGCCGGGTAGTGTAATCTTGGTTGTAGGTTCTTCTCTTTCATCACTTTAAGTATATCATGCCACTCCCTTCTGGCCTGTAGAGTTTCTGCTGAGAAATCAGCTGTTAACCTTATGGGAGTTCCCTTGTATGTTATTTGCCATGTATCCCTTGCTGCTTTCAATAATTTTTCTTTGCCTTTAATTTTTGCCAATTTGATTACTATGTGTCTCGGCATGTTTCTCTGTGGGTTTATCCTGCATGGGACTCTCTGTGCTTCCTGGACTTCGGTGGCTATTTCCTTTCCCATGTTAGGGAAGTTTTCAACTATAATCTCTTCAAATATTTTCTCATGTCCTTTCTCTCTGGGACCCCTATAATGCGAATGTTGTTGCGTTTAATGTTGTCCCAGAGGTCTCTTAGGCTGTCTTCTTTTCATTCTTTTTTCTTTATTCTGTTCCGCAGCAGTGAATTCCACCATTCTGTCTTCCAGGTCACTTATCCGTTCTTTTGCCTCAGTTATTCTGCTATTGATTCCTTCTAGTGTAGTTTTCATTTCAGTTATTGTATTGTTCATCTCTGTTTGTTCGTTCTTTAATTCTTCTAGGTCTTTGTTAAACATTTCTTGCATCTTCTCGATCTTTGCCTCCATTCTTATTCCGAGGTCCTGGATCATTTTCACTATCATTATTCTGAATTCTTTTTCTGGAAGGTTGCCTTTTTCCAGTTCATTTAGTTGTTTTTCTGGGGTTTTATCTTGTTCCTTCATCTGGTATATAGCCCTCTGCCTTTTCATCTTGTCTATATTTCTGTGAATGTGGTTTTCATTCCACAGGCTGCAGGACTGTAGTTCTTCTTGCTTCCGCTGCCTGCCCTCTGGTGGATGAGGCTATCTAAGAGGCTTGTGCAAGTTTCCTGATGGGAGGGACTGGTGGTGGGTAGGGCTGGCTGTTGCTCTGGTGGGTAGAGCTCAGTAAAACTTTAATCCGCTTGTCTGCTGATGGGTGGGCTGGGTTCCCTCCCTGCTGTTTGTTTGGCCTGAGGCACCCCAACACTGGAGCCTACCCAGACTCTTTGGTGGGGCTAATGGCAGACTCCGGGAGGGCTCATGCCAAGGAGTACTTCCCAGAACTTCTGCTGCCAGTGTCCTTGTCCTCACAGTGAGACACAGCCACCCCCTGCCTCTACAGGAGACCCTCCAACACTAGCAGGTAGGTCTGGTTCAGTCTCCTATGGGGTCACTGCTCCTTCCCCTGGGTCCCAGTGTGCACAGTACTTTGTGTGTGCCCTCCAAGAGTGGAGTCTCTGTTTCCCCCAGTCCTGTTGAAGTCCTGCAATCAAATCCTGCTAGCCTTCAAAGTCTGATTCTCTAGGAATTCCTCCTCCCGTTGCCGGAACCCCAGATTCGGAAGCCTGACGTGGGGCTCAGAACCTTCACTCCAGTGGGTGGACTTCTGTGGTATAAGTGGTCTCCAGTTTGTGAGTGACCTACCCAGCAGTTATGGGATTTGATTTTATTTTGATGGCACCCCTCCTACCATCTCACTGTGGCTTCTCCTTTGTATTTGGTTGAGGGTATCTTTTTTGGTGAGTTCCAGTGTCTTCCTGTTGATGACTGTTCAGCAGTTAGTTGTGATTCCAGTGTTCTCGCAAGAGGGAGTAAGAGCACGGCCTTCTACTCCACCATCTTGAACCAATCTCCAATGCTTTCAGTTTTTGAAGGAAAATTATTTTCTACCTATAACTATAAATGTAGCCAAACTGTCACTTCAGTGTGAGGTTAGAATGAAGACATATAAGAGGCAATGTCTTAAAATTTAATTAGCATGCATTGTTTTTCAGAAAGTTACTGGAGGATGTGTCCCACCAAAGGATGGAATAAACCAAGAAAAGAGGATGAGATCCAGAAAATAAAGGATCCAACATAAGAATAAGGGAAAAAAGAGTCCCAGAATAACAGTGAAGGATAACTGTATCTCATGCAGATTGAAGCAGGAGAGCAGAGAACTCTAGGAAGGATATTACCAAGAAAAAATAAAATTGAAAGTAATAGATTACCTGATCATTTAAACTTACTGAAAGAAAATTTACACTTCTGCTGGTGAAATTGGCAATGAAAAATAATAGGTCAGTAAAAAATAACCAAATAAAAAAGAAAGGGAATTATTAACTGCTGAAAAAAAATAAGTTATAAAAGAACAAAAATGTAATCATAGTATGCTACATGGCTAAACTTTGATTATTTACATAGTTAGACTAATGTAAACACACAATATTGATTAACCAAAAATTGTGGTAAACTATGTTAGAAAGGAGAGAGGAAGCATGCATGGGAGGGGATAACTGCTGAGGTGGTGGTTAAGTTCTCTTCTTCCAAAGTAAAATGTTAATAGGTTAAAACTAAAATTTTCAAAATAAAGAAATACACGTATTCTGTTTACAAATATGGAGGTAAATACCAGAAGAAATAACTGAAGAATTGAAAGTGGTTGCCTCTGGAGAGTGCTGGGAAGATAAATGTCATTGTTAGTTATGAGTCTGTAGAACTCTAACTTTTTATACTGTGTATGTGTTATTTTGATTTAAAGAAAAAGTTTCCCACCTCTTACCAATTTTATTCAGAATACATTTGCAGATGGAAATAGCAGTGAACACTGAATAAATGCCTCATTCCAGGTGCTTCACCCACTCTTGTGCTAATGCCTTTAATGTAAGCATCCTGTATTCTCCTTCAAATTGATGGAGAACCACACAGTTATACCATTGATAGAGCTAATCATAACTCCTTTGAGAGGCACTTTCCATGAAAGAATATTTTCTATTAGAAAGACAACTAGGATTTTTCTGAGATAACTTAGCACTTTGACTTTGTGACATTCCATTATGTCACCAGACATTTAAAAATATATGCAAAATGGCTAGGCTGCTAATATTAAGAGTTAGCAATTACTATTTAGGAGATGCATATTCTGTGGAGTGTCAGGCTAACTTAAAGCTTTAGGTAGACACTAAACACCCAAATAGAGATATGGAGCTCAGGAGTGAGATCCAGAATGAAAATATAGGTTGAGAAGCCAAAGATGTAGTTGAGGCCACAGATGTGGATGGAGAGAGAAAGTGGTAGCTAGAGGAGTCTCAACATGGAGGGAGAGGGTTTTGTTTTTTTTTTAAAGATAGAAGAGACATAAACTATCAATTTTTCTTACCACTCCTGTATTTGCAACCTCTCTTCCCACGTCCTCCTTTCTAGAGGAAATAGGGCCAGGGCTGTAAAGAGCACAGCATCAATAATTGGTTTTGGTGCCATCTCAGGCTGCAGCTGTGTGTCTGTAAACAATACAGTTCAGGATTTGTCACAGACGGTGCCAGCCAAAGACAAGGTATCTAAGTATTCAAAGCAGGGTTTGCCATTTTTTCAGTAGTTAGTAAATATTATATGTCAGTTATTTTCTAATAAAGGAAATGTGGATGATATACATACTTTAATTGCAAAGAATTTTTTTATTTATAACAATACAGATAATACGAGTAAATGGTGGATTTGATATGACCACTGGTAACTATGCATCCTCTTTTCATGAACATTCCAATTTACACTTACATAAGTTACCTAATTTATGAAATTGATGTTTGGACATGATTTACTTATTTCAAACGTAAGTTTTATGGTGTGACTTTGTTACAAATTATTCAATATGTGGCTCACTCAAAAGTACTTTCCATTAAAGATACTCAGTAAAAGGTTTAATACTGTTACAGTGCAATGGTCCATTCCTGAAAACTACATTTGTGTTGGGTGTTGTTAACCTCCCACATCTAAATCACTGACTATGTCAATGAGGAAATATGTGCAATTTACCTTTAGAAATTACATTTACTTATTTCTAAACCTCACCAAGTTTGTGAAATCTCCAGGGTTTTAGTGTTGTTCATTTTATGTTTGATCAAAAAAGAAAGAAAGTTCTCTTTTCAGCTAATTAAAGAGCACCCACCATATGCTGAATGCTTTATATTCATTTTCTCATTTAGACTTTACAACAACCATATGAAGAAGTATTTCTCTATTTTACAAAGTACAAAAATGATAGAGGTATACTTTTAACACAAATTTGTCTAATTCCAAAATCCATCATTTTGTCACTACATGCTTCTTTCACTGTGGGGTATTTAAAACAATTTTTTTTAAGTTGCTGCTCTACCCAGTGTTCCAGTTGCTACAGCCCTCCATGAGCTTGAGTTTTCCTTCACAGACACTTGTCAGCCCCAGGCCAGAGGGAGAGGGTGTGACTGGCCACTATGCTGTGAAAACACTCAAAGCAAGCCTGTGAAGACATCGTCTTCAACGATGGAAGAGGAAGAGCTAGCCTCTCGCCAACAACCAGCACCCCCTTGCCAACCACGTATACGAGCCACCTGAGACTTAGATCTAACAGGTTCAGGCCAGCCTTCGGATGACTGCAACCTCATGAAAGATCCTGAGCCAGAACTGCCCAGCTTTGTGACCTTCGAATATCTGACATGTACAAACTATAAGGATAACAAATGTTTATTTAAGTTCTTCTAGTCTTTTATTAAATATATGAGTAACTAAATTTGAATGACGGCATCCTTTCCAATCTTCTTATCACCAACTCTTTTCCCTTTTCCAACAACATGAAATACACTCTGGCTACATAGAAATGCTTGGTTTTACTGAAGGAGAGAAGGAAATGGGGTGTTGGGGGGGTGCGGGGAGGAAAGAGGAAGGGAGAGAGAAAGAAAAAAAAGGAAAACAAAAAACCCACTCTTGCAAGTCTTTCTCACTATCAGTCACCACTGTCATGTCTTCTTTTCCCTTTTTGGCTCTGCTTCATCTCAAACATATCCTAACCTTTCTACTTCTTTCCATCTCGGTTACTATGTTCTTCTCTTTTCTCATGCCCCTACGGCCACACTGGAAGCCTTTCTGAGACAGGTAGTTTACCTTATATATAGCTTTTGAATTTCAACAACTGACAAATGCCACTGCTGCCTGCTGTTGCCACTGTGTGTGTGTGCCACTCAGGAGAGGGAGAGGGAGGGAGAAAAAGCATGTGTGTGTTTATGATCAAGGCACAGACCTTTAAATAATTACTCCTACCACCAAGAACTTGAAAGTTTTGAGGCTCTCCCTTCATAAAGAGTTGTTTTCTTTTCAGTGCCATTCTGGGTACTCATTTTCCAGTCTTCTGCTTTCTTGTCTCTCAGGAATTCTCACAAGTTCTAATGATACTATTTTTGTCCAACAGACATTAAGAACTTATCTTTTATTTCCCTGTTTCAAAGAATTTGGAAAAGAAAAGGAAGTAGTGGCATCTATATGAAAATGATTTAGAAAGGAAAAAGGCCCTAGAATAGCTATAAATTAAGAAGAAAGATGTAGTGGAATAACAAAAGTTAAAGATATCAATAAAATTCAAATGCCTGCCATGATCTACCTCTCCAAATTCATCATTTACCACTTTCCTCCTTAGCTTGATACACTCCAGAAACATAGACTTTCTTTCCGTTCCTCAAAAAATATCAAGCTTATTCCTTCAGAGCCTTTGTATCTGCTGTTCTTTTAATGTGGAAATCTGATGCTTTTCATGATTCAGATCTCTGTGCAAATGTCACTTCTTCCTAAATGTCTTCTCCAGTGACCACCTAATAAAATAGCTCCATCTCAATTTCTGTCACATCATTCTATTTTGGTTTTAACCGTATTCAACTTATCCTACTCTAATATTATCTTGATTACTTCTTTGCTTACTTGTCTGAGCTCCTCGGCTAGCATAAATGCTACATAAAGCTGTTCTGTAGTATTCCTCACTGTATCATGAGTATTCAATAAATATTTGATGAATGAAAATTTGGGCAAGAAGACACAGCCAATGACACAAGGTCTCAAGGAAGGCAAGAGAAATGGCATCAACATCAAAGTTGGAGTGTTAGCCGTGAAAAGAAATAACTTATTTTTGAGATACATGGGAATGAAAGAAGGATAAAAATTAAGATATGTTTTGAGATGCTAGGAGCAAATTCTCCATAGGTCTCTCATGTTCCCTTAAAAGAGGCACTGAATGCCCTTGGTTCTAAACTATCTTTTCAAGCATAGCAAACAGCCCTGGAAAATAGAGATAATGTCTCTCATGGGGCAAAGAGGAGGCATGCTTACTGCCCATTATAAAAGATTTGGGTTCCTTAAGCTCAGGGCTCCTTTCCTGTAATTCAACCCACTGAATGTACAGGTGTCATCCGACCCACTTCATGTCACGTAAGGGAACTGGGGCTCAGGGAACTAGTCCAAAAATGCTGATACTTCAACTACTCTATTGCTATGAATAAACTGTCCTTCATCTCTGACCCAGGAGTCTCATATTTTCTACCAGCACCCATGAAACTGGCAGGCTGTTTTGATTTGCAAGTAGGGTAAAATCTCAGACTCTTCATAGTTCTTGATGTGAAGTAGGAAGGAAAAAAAGTGAGACATTAAAGCTTAGTGTCCTATTTTTTTTCTAACAAAAACTGAAGAGAAGTCTTCTGCTGAGTGAGGCAGGGAGAATAGTGGGGGATTTAACACAAGTGGTTTTGGATATAGTCGTCCCGAGGAAGAGGGAAAAAAGCAAACTAGAAATGAACATCTCTTTACCCTGTCCCTTCCACCAGTTGGCAAACACTGTTTTTTTTTGTTTGTTTGTTTTTTTGCCTGATTTGTATTAATTTTATGTCCTCTCCCATACTATAGTTTGATTTGATTTAGGCTCCCCACTCCTTTCCTGGGTTATTTCATTACTCTCTCCAAAGAACCTCTCTTTGCCCCAACCCAACCTACTGATAGATTAATCTTATGAAAAACCAAATCTCACAATATTATTCCTCTATTCGCAAGATACTGAAAATTAAACTAATGCATTATCATTTGAATTTTTTTTTTTTTATTGTGAAATATACATACTAAAGTATGAAACATTTAAGTACTACCTAATGAATAATAAAATGAATATCTACCTACCATCCAGCTTAAGAAATAGAACAATATAAGCACCTTAAGATCCTCATGTCTCCTCCCAAATTGTATCCCTCCCATTCCCTCCTTCAGAGGTGACTAGACCTTGAATTTTGGGTTATTCCTTCCCTTCTCTTTTTCAAAATAGATTACTGCCTATATATGCATCCCTAAAGAATACTGCTGATGAACAGATAAACAAGATGTGATATAGCTATACAATGGAATATTATTCAGCCTTAAAGGGAATGAAATCATCCCTGTATTTAAAAATCTTCCCATAGCTTCCTATTGCTAAGAGCACAGAACTTTAGGTAGGCTGCAGCCAGGAGGGGAGTGTGAGGCCGTTCCTCCGCTAGCCCCAGACACTTATGGGGGCGAAAGGCCAGAGAAGAGACCCACAGTGGGAATTTTTAAAAGAAAACAAACCTGGTGACAGCAGGGCTTCTCCCAGGAAGGCATGGCAGCTTAGTGCTGGTGGTGCTGGCAGTAGTAGTAATCATGATAAAATGTGATGATGCCAGCTTCTCAAAATTACTTGCAATATATAAAAATTGTCAGATGAATAAAAATACACACAAACTAAAAAAAAAAAAAAACTATTAAAAAAAAAAAGAGCACAGAGCTTTAGCATGGCAATCAAGGCCTTCATATTCATTTCCCCCTACTACGTTTCTAGTCCTATCTCTAACACAAACCCTAAAACTGTTGCTAGCTTACCTACAACTTGCTACCTCTATAGCCTTATATTGATACTTTCCTATCTTTTACTATGCTGTCTCCTTTACCTGGAATATATTTCCTATCATTCAGTAGCTTCTTTAACGTGCTTGGCAGGGCAGGAATAGAGACACAGATGTAGAGAACGGACTTATGGACACAGTGGGGGAAGGGGAGGGTGGGACGAATTGAGAGAGTAGCACTGACATATATACACTACCATGTGTAAAACAGTTAGCTAGTGGGAAGCAGCTGCATAGCACAGGGATATCAGCTCGGTGCTTTGTGACCACCTAGAGGGGTGGGATGGGGAGGGTAGAAGGGAGGCTCAAGAGGGAGGGGATATGGGTATACATATAGCTGATTCACTTTGTTGTACAGCAGAAACTAACAAAACACTGTAAAGCAACTATACTCCAATAAAGATGTAAAAAGAAAAATGTGCTTTTCAGATGCTACCTCCTCCATGAAGCAATCCAGTTCCCTAGTCAGACGAAATCTTTTCTTCATCTGAAATTACTCAGCACTTTATCTGTACTTCCCATATAGGGTGTATTTTCTACTCTACATTTCTACTCTGCCTTAATACCTTTTTAAATCAGTGACACTGCACTCTCCTCATTTTTCTCCTCTCTCTCTCCAGCTACTTCTTCACTGGTTCTTCTTCCTCTGACCATCTCTTAAATGTTGGGTCCTTCAGCGTCTTATCCAGGATCCTCCTCTCTTCTCTTTATATCTTCCCTTTAAGACATCACACCTACTCCAATTACTACCTACATGCTGATGACTCTTAATCACTAGTTCCCATTTTTCTCCTGAGCATCTGGTTATATAAAATTCAACTTTTACTGGCCATCTCCATGCAATATTCCACATTAACTTTAAGTTCACCATTTCTCTAACTAAATTCATATTCTTCCCTTTCAGACTTCTTCCATGGTTCCAATCACATTGAATGGAAGCACCATCTACCTAGTTACCTGTCAGAAATTTAAGTGTCACCGTTATTGCTACTTCTTCCACAAGCCTTCACATTCCATCAATCACCAACTCTTTTGCTCTTACTAGTTAAATATTTCATAAATTCATCTAATTCTCTCCAACTCTATTGCTACCAAAAAAGTTTATGACTCCAGTACATCTCAGTTACTCAGAAAGTCCTCACATTATATCCCTGCCTCTAATCTCACTCTTTCCAATCCATTCTCCACAGTGCTGCCAGTGCAATATTTCCAAACAGCAACAATAACCATGTCACTTCTCTGAAATGCCTTAATGATTTCCCATTGCACCAAGAATGAAATTCCAGTGATACACAGACCATGCACGAAATGGTCCTTGCTCACAGCTCGAGCTTCGTCTCTGAACACTGAAGTCTTGGAGTCCCATTAAGTCATGCCAAGTTCTCCAGCTCCTCTTTGCCTTTGCATATACAGTGATTTCAAGTGAAACTCACTTAGCTATCCCCACTTCTCTCTCCCTTCCAACACTTCGTCTGGCTAACTCTTACACACGCTAGGCCTCAGGTAAGCCAAAACTTTCTCCAGAAAGCTTTCCCCAACACCAGGCCTCACTAAGATTTGGTTAGTTGGCAAACCTAATTCCATCACAGGTACTTTCAGAGTACTCTGTACTTTCCCCAATCATAGCACTCATCAACTTATATATTTAAATTTTAATTACCTATTTATTTATCTGTTCCCCCCCCCCAGAATGTAAGCAACTTGAGCAATGAGGATAACTTACTTACTCGTATAGAACATACCAGATGTTTTATAAATATGTGTTGTCAAGTGAATGAATGAAGGAATGTCTGATCTTTGCTAAAAAAAAAAACAGAAGTCTCCCAATGGCAAAATCTGAGTCTAATAAATTTTCAATCACCATATGCTACGCTCAGAAAAACAAGATTTTTTTTTTTGTATTTCAGATAGGACAAAATAAGGCTTAAATTTCAAAGAACATAATCTGAATTATAGAAGTACAGCTCAAAATGCTAGAAAGGAACCTCAAGAGTCATACAGTCTAGGACCCTGCTTTTAAACAAGTAAAATATTATCAATCCCTCAGTTATATATGACCAAGTATTTATAAATTATTGTTAGCAATATTATTTAAAATAATGGAATCTATAGAATCCCAACAAAGACGTTAAAATAAAAACTGACTTACTACATATGAAACGATTCATTAATATGCTACTGTAGAAAAATAAGACAAATGTGACTACCTTACAGAATTAGGATGCTATAATCTATATGAGTTTAGAGCTTTTATCATTTTAAAATATTTTAAACCATCACTTCAGAAGAAAAAATTTGCTTTTGACAAATTGCTTCGGGTATTCAAAGAGAAAGAAATTCATACAAGCAAGGTTGTCCAGCTATGAAGATGATTTCCATATCCCCAAAATTTTAGCATATATTACTAACACAAGTCTGCTTTAAATGTACTATATCATGCTGTATATTTTCTTTATAGCTTAATATAAATAAGAATCACTAGTGTCAACACCTACTTTAAAAACATTCATTCATGTATCATTCAAGGAAAATATTTTTAATATATTACTTTGTCATGTATTTTCAAATTGACAAGAACTCAACAATCATAAGGGTTTACATTTTTTAATGTAATAAAGCTAGCAGAAAAGATGAAACTAGCCTGACAGAATTTCACTGTCTAATGGTTCTCAGAGTCAGAATCCTATCGCTTCTAATGAAGAAACATTCAAGGAAAATTATTTACAGAAATCGGTTACTTTTATTTTGATCTGAAAAATCACGAGGTGAGATGCAACCACTATCTGCGATTAGTTTAGATATTTTCAAAGCAATATAGTGCCAGTCATTAGAATTCATGGGCTGGTGTCTTTTCACAGACTTTTCTCAATTTTTCCCTTTGTAATTCTCAAACCCAAGCCTCCTAGAGCTTTTAATAAACTATTAAGAATATTGTTTCAACATCTGTTGCTAAAGTATTTCAAAGAAACCTATTTTAGCAAAAATAGCATTTGATGAAAAGTGAAACTCTTCCCAAATACATACACAATTAAATTATTAATTTTTAAAAATCAATTTGTATTTTCTTCTAAGACAGTAAACCCACAATTTACACCTATCTAGAAAACTGTATTATCTTACTGCAATCTGGCCAACTTTTTGACACAGAAAGCCACTCTTTTCATTTGCACTAGAAACTGTACAGATATTGCAAGGTGAAAGCAGATAGAATTCTTTCACATTGCCAAACCCTTTGTAACATATAGAATAAACTGAGTATGCTGAATAAGGTCTGCTCCATAAACAATGGTTACAAAAAAAAATTCTAGAAAAACTCTGATTACTCCAAGTATTATCATTATTAATTTTTCAGTAATATATTTCCAGTAGTTGAAATATTATCTGTAGGCAATTGGAGAATTTGAAACAATAATTCTATTAAGTATCATAATTTATAGATAAATGGATAGATAGGTAGATAATAGTTAATAAATTATTTCTTGAGTGATTCAGGACATGTTTTGTATTCTTAATTTCTTAAAGAGTTTAACAATTACATCATTTTTATTGGTATTCTAAATAGAAGCAAGTTATTCTATTAAAAGGTTATGTTCTAGGAGCTTTGTAACAAGTATCACTTTGAAAAGCAGTTAAATTTTAAAAAACAACTAGACCTTTAAAAACTATACAGAAATCGTTTTCTGTATCTTGATTTAACGGTGGCTTAAAGATGGTCTGCACAATTCTATTCAAGACAGAAACAAGTTTTCTATATAAGAAATAGTATTTAATTTACTAATTATTTCTATAAACGAGACATAAATATTATTTGGCCTCTGTTAACATTCTTCCAAAACATCAAAGTATTTGTTTTTCTTTTATAATTAGGTTACTTAAACTCTTACAAAGTCAGTATTAACAGCTAGTGCAAACAAGTTAATCTGATGAATTAAAAGAAGGTATGGAATTCAGAAAATTCATTATATAAAATGTTCACTTTCAGAGCAGATCATTATACACACTATTCAAGTAAAGAGGGTAGAGACAGCAGCTTGTTGGTATAGAAGCCCCCTCTTACGGTTGGCTAAGGAATGAACATGGTGCTTGCTAGAGGCACCCCTAGCCAGTCACACACAAAGAAATGCTAACAGTGAACCAGAAAATGCGTAAGAGTGTGTTTTATATTATATATTCTAATAATCATATCTCTATACATGATTGCTTATGTTAAATATGAAATGCAGAAAAGCAGTATGCTAGAACTACATCTATTACATATTTTCCTAATTAAAACATGATTAAATTCTGTATTTCAGTTTTTAATTGATCCCATTTTGATTTAATAAGTTTTTAACTCAAATGGACTTCAGTAACTCTTTGATTTTTTTTTAACATCTTTATTGGAGTATAATTGCTTTACAATGGTGTGTTAGTTTCTACTGTATAACAAAGTGAATCAGCTATACATATATATCAGGATATGTAGATATACATATATCCCCGTATCTCCTCCCTCTTGCATCTCCCTCCCACCTTCCCTATCCCACCTCTCTAGATGGTCACAAAGCGCCAAGCTGATCTCCCTGTGCTATGCGTCTGCTTAGCTATCTATTTTACATTTGGTAATATATATATACTCTTTGATTTTTTAAACTATATGCAAACAGTGCTCACTGTCAGAATTTATAATTCAATACAGTGTGTAATAAAGTTACAATCATACATGGTTTTTAATTTCTTATTCTTAATTGTATAATGTTGAAAACTTACTCTTTCATATAAAGATTACTTTCATAAATAATTTTTTACCATAATATTCTGTTTTTTCAAAATCATTTAACATTACAAAAATAGAGGAGAAATATTAAAATATATAGCAAATGTTTTATTTTTGCCTCAGTTGGTATTAAAGCAGCAATTGCTGGGTTTCTGCCCTTTTCTTCCCCCTCATTCTCTGATTGACAAATGTATTATTAAATGTTTAAAAGTAAGGGTAGAAGAGTTGAGTAAAAGCCATACTACTTAATAACTTCAAACTAATGAAACCGAAGACCAACTTTGTTTTTTTTTTTTTACATCATCACTTTCAAATCTCTTTGCGCTAAATTTTCGTCAGCATGTGAGAATCAGCCATAGTGATCCCATTACTCTGAGTATTCCGTATATAATTCCTCATGTATCAAACACAAGGCTTGCACAGCTTATCTTTCATATATCTAAATAAATATGTACATATATAATACAAAATCCAAATTATTTATAAAACCTTAACAAATTTATATAATGTATATATACATATACACATATTTACACATCAATAATATATGTATACATACTACACACACACAACACACATTATATCTCCACACTCTACCAGTCTTCTACATAGCTACGAAGTTGAGTTACAGTCATTAAAAGGATTATCCAAAATAACTTGCTGAATAGCAATATCTTGGATAGGGTCTGAATGAGCTATATATTTAACAGAGCATGTCAAATGTGAGGATTCCCATTCTTAAGACTGACTATATGTATTACCTAAATGAAACTGTTTGAAGCCTGAATACTGAATTCAATAATACAGGCCTGGGAAGGAAGTATTTTTTTTCCTTCCTGAAGTGAATTTGATGCTTCTGAAAGACTGACAGATTGACAAGAAAAAGTATAGCTCCAAACTAAATTAAGTAGTCACAGAACAAACACTGCAGCTGCAGGAGCAATTCAAATTTCCTATCACCAATGTTTCAATCCTCTTTTAAAAGAACCATTTCTGAGGTCAGAGGTTACTCCCATTTTCATGGCTATTCAGCCCCCTGGCTAATGTAGCTAACATGGGTGCCATTAAATAGTGACAATTGCAATAATGGATATATCTGCAAGAGCAGCAAGTCATTTTATAAAAGCTGCCAACTACTACAAAAATACTGATTTTTCAATTCCACAAAATTGTTTCTATAACATTTTATCTAAAACTGTTTTACATTACTCAAAAGCAAAATCTATATTGTTTAAATAAAATATTAATCAAGTTACATTCCAAAAGTTACAAAGGGGACAGAAAATAAATTTTAAATAAAAATATATATCATCCAATAAGCCACGGCCCAACTGCTTGGACTTAGAATACTCCCAAACTATCTCTGACGTGTGTGTGCCTGTGAGTCTGTGCACACATACATCCTTGTTTCACAAACAGAAAGAAAATGACTCTGCCTTTCAAACCTCCTCTGCTAATTACTGATAATAACCTACCTGGTATTATACATTATAAAGAAGTTTGAACATCTTCTGAAATAAATGTGTAATATATAATTTATTCATAAGTAATGAAGCAATATTACCTCAAAACAGAAATATCAAAAATTCAAAAGAAAAATACTAAAAGTGGTAGACTTGAAGAGAAGTATCATTATAAACGTTAGAGGGAAAGAATTTCATAAGATATAAATCTAAATTTCTAAAAATGTAATTTTTGTATAGTTGTATATGGAAGATAAGTTTTAAAGAAATTTAAAGTCCTATGTTGTTTCATTACATTAGTGAAAGGTACAATCAGTTTTGTATAACTCAGTCTGACAGAGGATATATGATTCACAGTTAGAAAAATGTAAAACTACACATATAGTTTGTGTAATTCTATCAGTTATGATAGGCTACTGAAGTACTTAAATTAATTCTTATTTTTCTGTCATTATCAGTGAATGTTTTAAAACGGTAGGACAGCTTCACTTTGTGCTTCCAAAATATCGAAAGACATTTAAATACGAATGTAAATGAAACAACATTATTCACTAAATTGCTAGAAGACATAAATTACTTTTTTTTTAATTTCAGAAAAAAAAAACTGTATCTCAAATTGGAAAAGAAGTTGAAAGGGGGGGGGGGGAAAAACCTTTCAGAATTAAGACTTAAGGCTTTAAATAATTATCTGTATAGAAATATTTTCTTCTCCTTAATATACAAGTAAATCAACAATAATTATTTCACTTCAGAAACTAAATCTTCAGTTTAATAATTTGATGACCTGAACTTACATAGGAATGCAAGGGTTTTTTATAAAGTGGATAAAAGAAGACAAAAAACATGCCAAGAGAAAAGCTACTTTTCTAGTTTTAACTGATCAACAATCACTTGATATGACAAAATATTACAGATAATTGTTCAATTGTTCCTATGGCATTTTACAATGACTTGAAATAGTAGAGGGTAAGCCTGTCTAGTTGCAGTCACAGAGCAATTCAATATTTAAATGTTTGTAGAAAACCAAATTAGATTAGTTTTCTTTTCTGTTTTTTGTGGGGTTTTCTTCCTTCTGTAGTTAGTTGAGCTTAAAATGCAATATAGAAAGTACAAATACTTCGAGACCTTTGTCGTCTAAATTACAAGACAGGCCCCCATTTGAAGTCCGGAACAATTAATAAAAGAGCAAGAGTCATCCATTCATTTTAATATTTTGAGAATTCTCCTTTCCAAAGTTTCCTCAAGCCAGAATTTTAATTTCATCCTCCTGCCTCCCCCCAAAACAACAAAAAACCCTCCACATAATTCATTATACAGTCCTTACACAATTGCACCACCTAGTGTTTACTAGGCAATAATCACACAAATTTAGTAAAGCTTTCTCAGTATTTAAAACAAAACAAAAACCGCTGCCATCACCATCATGACAGTACCACACTACATTAACCATCCAAACTTTAACTTATCTTTGTTTAACTTACAAAAGTTTAATAGTTTGAGATGCATTAATATATTACATTTTAATTGTGATCTATTTAAGTATTCTAAATGTGCCCGGAGTTTAGCCCTCAACTCTGAAAATAAGTATTTCAAAAGTGCTCAAACCGATACATATTATTTGAAGAAAAAATTTATTTTAAAATCTAGAATGTATTTCAATGCCAAAATTAACAGAGAAAAATGAGAATGGTGAGTGGCCTCTTCATGGGCAAAGGCAACAACGTACCTTCTCTTCTCTCTACTCCTTTGGCTTCCTGATGCAGCAGGGGGCTCTTGTTTCCTTTTCTCCACCCAGAATCACATTTTAAATACTATTTAGCTATGTATAAGGAAGACATACTACTATAGTTTCCACAGTAAATAATTATTAGATTTTTAAAAATTGATGTTCTTGCTATAGTGTTGAGCAATAACTTCTTTAAATGTGTATCCATTAGTGATAAAATACCATAATTATATTAAATTTACAATACTAACCTGACATTTATTTAATAATGTCATAATGATAAGAAGTCATCGTTACCGTTCTTACATGGTTATCAAGCATAAGTGATAAACTGTTCACATGAATTACTATAATCCACATGGCTTTCAGGTAGTTAAAATCAAGCGTTACTAAGGTGAGCTGGAGGGAGAGAAAGGGAAATCCAGGTGGAAGAGAAAGGTACTCTAAGTCCCTACCAAAGACATTAGATCTATATTCTATACTTGCGAGAGCCAATCCTACTCCTTTCCTAGCAGCAAGGTGCCATGGTCGTAGATGGCAGAATTCCCTGGCTGGTAAGTATACCAGTTCTTCAACTTGTGAACCTCCAACGTCAAAAGCCAGGACAGAGCCAAATACACTTTGGCTTAGAATAGTAGTTAGTGTCTGTGTATGAAAGTGTGTATGGGGTTCAGGGCAGGGGGGGAGGGGGGGAGGAGGAGGGAAGGCGAGGGGTGGAGGGAAGGAAGGAGGGAAAAAGAGATATGAAAACGGAGGGCTTCAACCCAAACTGAAAACTAGTCCAGGTTCTCCACTTTAACAGCAGAGGTATGCAATCAAATCTTTGGATAGTGTCTATTTCCATTTGTTTTCCAGCACTAGGCCTCTATCAACCATGCATTTTCTTATCTCAAGTCCACCCTATAATAATCTACCCTTTCTTTTATCTTTGGACATTACATTTTTTTACCTTCCCCCTAGTTGACAGGTATGATTTATATAATTTGTCTAAAACTGAACATAGAAACAATCCCACAATATCAAGTAGAGCTCCCATCTACCTAGAAACATTCAAATGTTTATGGAACACCTTGTATTCCCTAGAGGCAGAAAGTACACAAGCATATGACACCTCCATGGCAAAAAATGAAATGATGGTCTGCAAAGATTTGCTCTTCCAGCTGCTCTAGTTGCGTCTAACATATTCATAAGATTACTATTACTCGTCATAAAAACTGGACTCTATGGTAATATGAGGGGCTCAAGTGCAAGAGTACTGTGAAATGTGGCTATGGTTTGAAAACGTTTTCGAACTTAAACAAAACTTACTAAAATTTTTCCCTTTGCTATATTGGTCCAGAGTTCCCGTGATCCTAGAGGCCAACTCTGATAATAAAGTCTCCTAAGATTCTGAGAGCCATAGCTCTCAGGATCCTAAGCCTATCCTAGAACTCCAAGGCACAATAACTACTAAAATGTTGTGGGATACTATATCCAGTGAAGCAGAAAAATAAGAGAGGATGCTTGTGGCCTATAATTAGCTCAGCAAAAAGAAGAGATGAGGGTGACATTTGTTCCTGTTCCTCCTGCAGAATCAAATATAAGCGGAGAATGTTAAAAAGAAAGTTGTTATATATGAGCTATGTGGTGATAGATAACTCAGAGCCTTGAACATGAACTCAGAGCAAAAGAGTTATACAGCTTTTAAATTCAAGACAAAAGTAGAAAAGTCTAGGCCTGCCAAAGGTAGGGAATCTAACAGACAACCATCCCCACTGTAAACCTTTAACCCTTAAGCACTACATTCTCAACATAAAAGCAAAGAAGTAAGCCCACCCAACTTCTCTTATACCCTAGAGTACTCCCAAGAAAGTTGGCTTGGTACTGAAGGTGAAAGTGAGGAAGGGCAGGGAAAGGATCCTGTTCCTGAGAAATTGTAGTTCAAAGTCAACCATCACACAGAATTGCAATCCAAATTCTCTTGACCTGGGTGTCCAAAGCACTTTAAGTTTTGAATTTAGCCCAAAGTGGTTCCAGACTGTTAAGTGACTTCAGTAGCAAAAGCAAATACAATTCCTCTTGGGGGAATGAATACACACTTTCATTTCAGACCCAAAGACTTCCCAAAATTAATTTTTCAAATAAAAAATGACATAATGAAACATGGCATCATGAGCAAGAACCAGTAAAAGTGGTAGAAAGCAGAAACAAACTGAAAGAATTAACATGTTGGAATTAGTAAGCACACATTATAAAGTAACTATGTTCATTATATTTAAAGAAATAAAAAATCAAGGTTGAAAATACTGCGGAGAATAGTAAACCTATTAAAAAAGAAAAAGACTTAGATTTTAGACAGAAGTAAATAAAACTCCTAGAAAGAAAACACAATAATTGAAATTAAAACTCAATGGAAAAAAATTAACAGATTAAAGAACTGGAAGACATGAAAGAATTAGTTTGAGAGTTAGTTTAAAATACTTAAGAGGAGCTTAAGAAACTTACAGTGCAAAGTGAGAAGTTCCATGGTATGTCTGATGTTGCTTAATAAGAAGAGAAGAAATTGGGGCAGAGGCAAAATTTGAAGAAATACTAAGAAATTTCCCACACTGATATAAAAAAATAACCTACAGACTCAAGAAGTTCAACAAATTCAAAGCTGGATTTTAAAAAAAAGAAATATTCATGTGTAGACACATCATGGTGAAACTGTGTAAGGCCAAAGACAAAGCCAAGATCTCAAAAGCAGGTAGACTGGTTTCAAAGAAGCAACACTTAGAAATCTGACTTCAAGAGCCACAAGAGAAACCATGTGCTCGAAAAACATCTGAGACACAAAAAGGAAAAAAGAAAAGTGAGAAACACAAGTATGAAACCTTGTATTAAATGTATGATAGTAATTTCTTTTGAGGTTTCAAAAAAAAAAGAGAATCGAAATACAAATCAGCAGTAACATATAAGCCAGTAGGTAGGCAAAAGTATTAAAAATTAAAATAATTTAAAAGTTCTAAGGTCCTTATATTGTCCTAAAAGGAAACAGAGGTATTATTAGCCTTAGATCTTAAAAGTTGGTCTCCACCAGCCCTACTCACCTTAAGTCACTTCATCTTCCATAATTCTATTTTATAGGTGAAGCAACTGAGGCTCAAAGAAGGTTGCTGGGCTGGCCCAGAGTCCCTCAGCAGATCAGGGTTGGCACCAGGATTTTAATCCACGTCCACAGCTTTCACTATTCTGCTTGCATCACTCCTCATGTAATAAATAGGAAGCTCAGCTTGTGATCTCCTGGGGCCCCCAGATATTCCCCAGCCCACCCCAGACCAACAATTTCCTGGAGCAGTCTAAAAGAAAAGAAAAAAGACAAATGCACCCCAATGTTCATTGCAGCACTATTTACAACAGCCACGTCATGAAAGCAACCTAAATGCCTCTGCAGACAGGGCTGCAAAGTAGCACTATTCACAGTAGTCAAAATAAAGAAACAACCTAAGTGTCCTCAGTGAATGGAAAAGGAAAATGTGGTATACATATACAACCATTATTATTCAGCCTTAAAAAAGGAAAGTCTGCCGTTTGTGACATGGATACACCTGGAAGACATTATGCTAAGTGAAATAAGCCAGACACAGGAAAACAAATATCACATGATCTCACATATATGTGGAATCTAAAAAAAAAAAAACTTAAACTCTCAAACAGTAAAAATGGTAGTTACCACCAGAGACTACTGGGTGGGGGAAAGGAGAGATATTGATCAAAGGACACAAACTTTCAGTTATAAGATGAGTTAAGTTCTAGAGACCTAATGTACAGCATGGTGACTATAGTTAACAATGTATTGTATACTTGAAATCTGCTAAGACAGTAGATCTCAAGTGTTTTAACCACAAAAAAGAAAAGGTAACTATGGGAGGTGATGGATACATCAATTAGTTTGACTATAGTAATCGTTTCACAAGGTATACATTTAACAAAATATCATACTGTATACCTTAAATATATACAGTTTTTGTCAAAAATAAATTAATAAAAAATTTAAAGACCTTCAAAGGAAATTCAAAGTAGTTAGAAAGAAAAAACAAAAACAGCAGAAATTAATGAATTCAGAAGCAAAACCACCATAGAGAAAGTCAACAAAGTACATTTCATTAGAAACCGGAAAAAATCACTAGCATAAAAGATGTTTCAAAACTAGATATTCACAAGCCTTCAAGATGGCGGAGGAGTAAGACGTGGAGATCACCTT
This sequence comes from Eschrichtius robustus, assembly GCF_028021215.1. Lineage (NCBI taxonomy): Eukaryota > Metazoa > Chordata > Mammalia > Artiodactyla > Eschrichtiidae > Eschrichtius > Eschrichtius robustus. The sequence goes on from NC_090838.1 coordinate 54,378,120, forward strand.
CCTCCCCACAAACACATCAGAAATACATCTACATGTGGAACAACTCCTACAGAACACCTACTGAACGCTGGCAGAACTCAGACTTCCCAAAAGGCAAGAAACTCCCCACCTACCTGGGTAGGGCAAAAGAAAAAAGAAAAAAACAGAGACAAAGAATAGGGATGGGACCTGCACCAGTGGAAGGGAGCTGTGAAGGAGGAAAAGTTTCCACACACTAGGAAGCCCCTTCACTGGTGGAGACGGGGGAGGGTGGGGGGGAAGCTTCGGAACCACGGAGGAGAGCACAGCAACAGGTGTGCAGAGGGCAAAGCGGAGAGATTCCCGCACAGAGGATCGGTGCCAACCAGCACTCACCAGCCTGAGGAGCTTGTCTGCTCACCCGCCAGGACGGGTGGGGGCTGGGAGCTGAGGCTCCAGCTTCGGAGGTCAGATCCCAGGGAGAGGACTGGGGGTGGCTGCGTGAACACAGCCTGAAGGGGCTAGTGCACCACAGCTAGCCGGGAGGGAGTCTGGGAAAAAGGCTGGACCTGCCGGAGAGGCAAGAGACCATTGTTTCCAAATGCAAGAGACGAGATTCAGGGCACCACCTAAATGAGCTCCAGAGACGGGCGCGAGCTGCAGCTATCAGCTCGGACACCAGAGATGGGCATGAAATGCTAAGGCTGCTGCTGTCGCCACCAAGAAGCCCGTGTACAAGCACAGGTCACTATCCACACCTCCCCTCCCAGGAGCCTGTGCAGCCTGCCACTGCCAGGGTCCCGTGATCCAGGGACAACTTCCCCAGGAGAACACACGGCATGCCTCAGGCTGTTGCAACATCACGCAGGCCTCTGCTGCCGCAGGTTCGCCCCACATCCGTACCCATCCCACCCCCCCAGCCTGAGTGAGCCAGAGCCCCCTAATCAGCTGCTACTTTAACCCCATCTTGTCTGGGCTGGGAACAGATGCCCTCAGGCGACCTACACGCAGAGGAGGGGCCAAATCCAAAGCTGAAGCCCAGGAGCTGTGCGAACAAAGAGAAAGGGAAATCTCTCCCAGTACCTCAGGAGCAGCAGATTAAATCCCCAGTCAACTTGATATACCCTGCATATGTGGAATACCTGAATAGAGAACAAATTATCCCAAAATTGAGGTGGTGGACTTTGAGAGCAATGATATATACATTTTTTTCCTTTTTCTCTTTTGTGAGTGTATGCTTCTTTGTGTGATTCTGTCTGTATAGCTTTGCTTTTACCATTTGTCCTAGGGTTCTGTCTGTCCGTTTTGTTTTTCTTTAATACAGTTTTTAATGCTTATTACCATTGCTGGACTTGTTTTCTGATTTGGTTGCTCTATTCTTTCGTCTTTTTTTAAATTACTTTTTAATTTTTTTTATTTTTAATAATTTTTTTATTTTTTATTTTAATAACTTTATTTCTTTTTATTTTACTTTTTCCTTTCTTTTTTTCTTTTTTTCTCCCTTTTCTTCTGAGCCGTGTGGCTGACAGGGTCTTGGTGCTCCAGCTGGGTGTCAGGCCTGTGCCTCTGAGGTGGCAGAGCTGAGTTCAGGACACTGGTACACCAGAGACCTCCCAGCTCCACGTAATATCAAATGGCAAAAGCTCTCCCAGAGATCGCCATCTCAACCCAAAGACCCATCTCCACTCAACGACCAGCAAGCTACAGTGCTGGACACCCTATGCCAAAGAACTAGCAAAACAGGAACACAACCCTACCCATTAGCAGAGAGACTGCCTAAAATCATAATAAGGTCACAGACAACCCAAAACACACCACTGGATGGGGTCCTGCCCACCAGAAAGACAAGATCCAGCCTCATCCACCACAACACAGGCACTAGTCCCCTCCACCAGGAAGCCTACACAACCCACTGAACCAACCTTAGCCACTGGGGGCAGACACCAAAAACAACGGGAACTACAAACCTGCAGCCTGTGAAAAGGAGACCCCAAACACAGTAAGTTAAGCAAAATGAGAAGACAGAGAAACACACAGCAGATGAAGGAGCAAGGTAAAAAAAAAAAACACCAGACCGAACAAAGGAAGAGGAAATAGTCTACCTGAAAAAGAATTCAGGGTAATGATAGTAAAGATGATCCAAAATCTTGGAAACAGAATGGAGAAAATACAAGAAATGTTTAATATGGAACTAGAAGAACTAAACAGCAAACAAACAATGATGAACAACACAATAAATGAAATTAAAAATTCTCTAGAAGGAATGCAGAAGAACGGATAAGTGACCTGAAAGATAAAATAGTGGAAATAACTACTGCAGAGCAAAATAAAGAAAACAGAATGAAAAGAATTTAGGACAGCCTTAGAGACCTCTGGGACAACATTAAACACACCAACATTCGAATTATAGGGGTCCTGGAAGAAGAAGAGAAAAAGAAAGGGACTGAGAAAATATTTGAGGAGATTCTTAGTTGAAAACTTCCCTAATATGGGAAAGGAAACAGTCAATCAAGTCCAGGAAGCACAGAGAGTCCCATACAGGATAAATCCAAGGAGAAACACGCCAAGACACATATTAATCAAACTATCAAAAATTAAATACAAAGAAAAAAATATTAAAAGTAGTAAGGGAAAAACAACAAATAACATACAAGGGAATCCACATAAGATTAACAGCTGATTTTTCAGCAGAAACTCTTCAAGCCAGAAGGCAGTGGTAAGATATTTAAAGTGATGAAAGGGAAAAACCTACAACCAAGATTACTCTACCCAGCAAGGATCTCATTCACATTTGACGGAGAAATTAAAACCATTACAGACAAGCAAAACCTAAGAGAATTCAGCACCACCAAACCAGCTTTACAACAAATGCCAAAGGAACTTCTCTAGGCAAGAAACACAAGAGAAGGAAAAGACCTAAAATAACAAACCCAAAACAATTAAGAAAATGGTAATAGGAACAGACATATCAATAATTACCTTAAATGTAAATGGATTAAATGCTCCCACCAAAAGACACAGACTGGTTGAATGGATACAAAACAGACCCGTATATATGCTGTCTACAAGAGACCCACTTCAGACCTAGGGACATACAGACTGAAAGTGAGGGGATGGAAAAAGATATTCCATGCAAATGGAAATCAAAAGAAAGCTGGAATAGCAATTCTCATATCAGACAAAATAGACTTTAAAATAAAGACTATTACAAGAGACAAACAAAGAAGGACACTACATAATGATCAAGGGATCAATCCAAGAAGAAGATGTAATGATTGTAAATATTTATGCACCCAACGTAGGAGCACCTCAATACATAAGGCATATGCTAACAGCCATAAAAGGGGATACTGACAGTAACACAATCACAGTAGGGGACTTTAACACCCCACTTTAACCAATGGACAGATCATCCAAAATGAAAATCAATAAGGAAATACAAGCTTTAAATGATACATTAAACAAGATGGACTTAATTGATATTTATAGGACATTCCATCCAAAAACAACAGAATACACTTTCTTCTCAAGTGCCATTGAAACATTCTCCAGGATAGATCATATCTTGGGTCACAAATCAAGCCTTGGTAAATTTAAGAAAATTGAAATCGTATCAAGTATCTTTTCTGACCACAACGCTATAAGACTACGTATCAATTACAGGAAAAAATCTGTAAAAATTACAAACACACAGAGGCTAAACAATACACTACTTAATAACCAAGACATCACTGAAGAAATCAAAGAGGAAATCAAAAAATTCCTAGAAACAAATGACAATGAAAACACAATGACCCAAAACCTATGGGACAGAGCAAAAGCAGTTCTAAAAGGGAAGTTTATAGCAATATAATCCTACCTCAAGAGGCAAAAAACATCTCAAATAAAATACTTAACCTTACACCTAAAGCAATTAGAGAAAGAAGAACAAAAAACCACCAGAGTTAGGAAAAGGAAAGAAATCATAGAGATCAGATCAGAAATAAGCGAAAAAGAAATGAAGGAAATGATAGCAAATATCAATAAAACTAAAAGCTGGTTCTTTGAGAAGATAAACAAAATTGATAAACCATTAGCCAGACTCATCAAGAACAAAAGGTAAAGACTCAAATCAACAGAATTAGAAATGAAAAAGGAGAAGTAACAACTGACACTGCAGAAATAGAAAGGATCATGAGAGATTACTACAAGCAATTATATGCCAATAAAATAGACAACCTGGAAGAAATGGACAAATTCTTGGAAAAGCACAACATTCTGAGACTGAACCAGGAAGAAACAGAAAATATAAACAGACCAATCACAAGCACTGAAAGTGAGACTGTGATTAAAAATCTTCCAACATCAAAAGCCCAGGACCAGATGGCATCACAGGCGAATTCTATTAAACATTTAGAGAAGAGCTAACACCTATCCTTCTCAAACTCTTCCAAAATATAGCAGAGGGAGGAACACTCCCAAACTCATTCTATGAGGCCACCATCACCCTGATACCAAAACCAGACACAGATGTCACAAAGAAAGAAAACTACAGGCCAATATCACTGATGAACATAGATGCAAAAATCCTCAACAAAATACTAGCAAACAGAATCCAACAGCACATTAAAAGGATCATACACCATGATCAAGGGGGGTTTATCCCAGGAATGCAAGGATTCTTCAATATACGCAAATCAATCAGTGTAATAAACCACATTAACAAATTGAAGGAGAAAAACCATGTGATAAGCTCAATAAATGCAGAAAAAGCTTTCAACAAAATTCAACACCCACTTATGATAAAAAACCCACAGAAAGTAGGCACAGAGGGAACTTACCTCAACCTAATAAAGGCCATGTATTACAAACCCACAGCCAACATCGTTCTCAATGGTGAAAAACTGAAAACATTTCCTCTAAAATCAGGAACAAGACAAGGTTGCCCACTCTCACCACTATCATTCAACATAGTTTTGGAAGTTTTAGCCACAGCAATCAGAGAAGAAAAAGAAATAAAAGGAATCCAAATTGGAAAAGAAGAAGGAAAGCCATCACTGTTTGCAGATGACATGATACTATACATAGAGAATCCTAAAGATGCTACCAGAAAACTACTAGAGCTAATCAATGAATATGGTAAATCTGCAGGATACAAAATTAATGCACAGAAATCTTTTGCATTCCTATACACTAATGATTAAAAATCTGAAAGAGAAATTAAGGAAACACTCCCATTTACCACTACAACAAAAAGAATAAAATACCTAGGAATAAACCTAAGGAGACAAAAGACCTGTATGCAAAAAACTATAAGACACTGATGAAAGAAATTAAAGATGATACAAACAGATGGAGAGATATACCATGTTCCTGGATTGGAAGAATCAACATTGTGAAAATGACTATACTACCCAAAGCAATCCACAGATTCAACGCAATCCCTAACAAACTACCAATGGCCTTTTTCACAGAACTAGAACAAAAAATTTCACAATTTGTATGGAAACACAAAAGACCCCGAATAGCCAAAGCAATCTTGAGAAAGAAAACCGGAGCTGGAGGAATCAGGCTCCCTGACTTCAGACTATACTACAAAGCTACAGTAATCAAGACAGTATGGTACTGGCACAAAAACAGAAATATAGGTCAATGGAATAGGATAGAAAGCCCAGAGATAAACCCATGCACATATGGTCACCTTATTTTTGCTAACGGAGGCAAGAATATACAATGGAGGTAAGACAGCCTGTTCAATAAGTGCTGCTGGGAAAACTGGACAGCTACATGTAAAAGAATGAAATTAGAACACTCCCTAACACCATACACAAAAATAAACTCAAAATGGATTAAAGACCTAAATGTAAGGCCAGACACTATGAAACTCTTAGAGAAAAACATAGGCAGAACACTCTGTGACATAAATCACAGCAAGATCCTTTTGTGACCCACCTCCTAGAGAAATGGAAATAAAAACAAAAATAAACAAATGGGACCTAATGAAACTCAAAAGCTTTTGCACAGCAAAGGAAACCATAAACAAGATGAAAAGGCAGCCCTCAGAATGGGAGAAAATATTTGCAAATGAAGCAACTGACAAAGGATTAATCTCCAAAATTTACAAGCAGCTCATGCAGACCAATATCAAAAAAAAAACAAACCCAATCCAAAAATGGGCAGAAGACCTAAATAGACATTTCTCCAGAGAAGATATACAGATTGCCAACAAACACATGAAAGAATGCTCAACCTCACTAATCATTAGAGAAATGCAAGTCAAAACTACAATGAGGTATCACCTCACACTGGTCAGAATGGCCATCATCAAAAAATCTACAAACAATAAATGCTGGACAGGGTGTGGAGAAAAGAGAACCCTCTTGCACTGTAGGCGGGTATGTAAATTGATACAGCCACTATGGAGAACAGTATGGAAGTTCCTTAAAAAACTAAAAGTAGAACTACCATACGACCCAGCAATCCCACTACTGGGCATATACCCTGAGAAAACCATAATTCAAAAAGAGTCATGTACCACAATGTTCCTTGCAGCTCTATTTACAATAGCCAGGACATGGAAGCAACCTAAGTGTCCATCAACAGATGAATGGATAAAGTAGATGTGGCACATATATACAATGGAATATTACTCAACCATAAAAAGATATGAAATTGAGTTATTTGTAGTGAGGTGGATGGACCTAGAGACTGTCATACAGTGAAGAAAGTCAGAAAGAGAAAAATAAATACCTTATGCTAACACATATATATATAGAATCTAAAAAAAAAAAAAAGGTTCTGAAGAACCTAGGGGCAGGATAGGAATAAAGACGCAGATGTAGAGAATGCACTTGAGGACACGGAGAGGGGGAAGGGTAAGCTGGGATGAAGTGAAAGAGTGGCATGGACTTACGTATACTACCAAATGTAAAATAGATAGCTAGTGGGAAGCAGCCGCATTGCACAGGGAGATCAGCTCGGAGCTTTGTGACCACCTAGTGGGGTGGGTTGGGAGGGTGGGAGGGAGATGCAAGAAGGAGGAGATATGGGGATATATGTATATGTATAGCTGATTCACTTTGCTATAAAGCAGAAACTACACACCATTGTAAAGCAATTATACTCCAATTAAAATGTTAAAAAAAAAACCCAAAAAACTAGATATTCTCATAAATCGTTAGGAATTAGAAAGACAGACATAAGAACAACCCCACACTAAAGGCTGCTTATACCCAAGGTTCCGATTTGTTGTTCCAAATGCTGGGAAGATCTGAAATCTGGCTGTTAATTATGCAGTGAAGATGCACTCTCTCAGTTCTTGTTTCCTGCACTATCTCCCACTGCTCCCCTCCATGCCAGACCTTTCTGCAGCACCTTCTGAATCTGTGTTCTGTCCTAAACGTCTTCAACGCATTTACAAATGCTTTCTCTCCCTCTTTGTCTTCTATAAAACTTGGTTCTGTCATAATTAAACTGGTTTCTCTTATATTCTCACGTGTGGGTCCTTTCTCTCTGTACCTTACACCATCCAAACAGAACTATGTTTAAGTGTCTCCCATTTTAAGAAGCAAAACAAAAAACCTTTCTCTACTCCTAATTACCACCACTCTCCATTTTCAAAAACAACTCTTGAAAGAGTTTTCTCCACATCCTCCATTTCATACTCACTCTCAGATCCTGCACTCTGGCTTCTATCTCCACCCTCTATGGTCAGGGTCCCCAACCAGTCCGTGGCCTGTTAGGAATCGGGCCGCACAGCAGGAGGTGAGCAGCAGGCGAGCAAGCGAAGCTTCATCTGTATTTATAGCTGCTCCCCATCGCTCGCATTACCGCCTGAGCTCTGCCTCCTGTCAGATCAGCAGTGGCATTAGATTCTCATAGGAGCGCAAACCCTACTGCAAATTGTGCACGCGACGGATCTAGGTAGTGTGCTCCTTTTGAGAATCTAATGCCTGATGATCTGAGGTGGAGCTGAGGTGGTGATGCTAGCACTGCAGAGAGGCTGAAAATACAGATTATCATTAGCAGTGAGGTTTGACTGCAGAGAGACCATAATAATCAATTGCTTGCAGACGCATATCAAAAACCGTATCAGTGAGCGGCAAGTGACAATTAAGCTGCATCTGGCAGCAGGCTTTAGAGTGGCAAGTGAGTTGATGTACTTCAACTGTACAGCTGTATCTGGTGGCAGGCTTTAAGTCAGAATCCGACACTTATTTTAGTCCACACATGGCCAGCCCATTACTTACCACTTCTGTCCGTGCCTTTTTCCCACACTGCACACTTGTCTTGTCAAACAGTTCTGGTAAGCCTACAAGTTAACCCTAGCCAAAATGAGTAAAAACCAAACGTCACTGGAGAACTTCTTTGAAAAGGGGGGAAGACCCAATGATGAGACAGCAGAAGACTCTAAGACTGCCAACAAAATGAAAGCTGCATTTACAAGAAAACACCAGGATTTCCTGGTGGCACGGTGGTTAAGAATCCGCCTGCCAATGCAGAGAACACAGGCTCGATCCCTGGTCCGGGAAGATCCCACATGCCGCGGAGCAACTAAGCCCATGTGCCACAACTACTAAGCCTGCGCTCTACAGCCTGTGAGCCACAACTACTGAGCCCACGTGCCACAACTACTGAAGCTCGCGTGCCTAGAGCCCATACTTCACAATGAGAAGCCACCGCAATGAGAAGCACACGCACCACAACAAAGAGTAGCCCCCGCTCAACGCAACTAGAGAAAGCCCATACACAGCAACAAAGACCCAACGCAACCAAAAATAAATAAATAATTAAAAAGAAAAGAAAAGAGCAAGCACCCTACTTAAATTACGGGTTCATTGCAACAGGTGATTCACACTCTCCAAGCCTGCTTTGTATAATACATGGCAACAGGCTATCCAATGAAGCCATGAAACCTTCAAAACCGCTTCGCCACATGGAGACCAAGCACCCTGAATTAAAAGACAAGGCTTTGGAGTCTTTCACAAGGAAAAACTGTGAACATGAAGAACAGATGCAATTATTGAAGGCCACCACTTCATCAAATGTGTCTGCACATCATCACTGAGAGCATCATTCTTAGTGGCTATCCACACTGCTAAAGCTAAGAAGCCCTTTACTATTGGTGAAGAGTTGATCCTGCCTGCTGCTAAGGACATCTGTCGTGAACTTTTAGGAGAGGCTGCAGTTCAAAAGGTGGCACGTGTTCCTCTTTCAGCTAGCACCATAACAGACGAATTGATGAAACAGCAGAGGATACTGAGACGCAATTGTTAGAGAGGAGTAATGAGTCACTGTGGTACGCAATCCAGGTTGACAAGTCTACCAATGTTGACAACAAGGCAACAATACTTTTTGTGTGTGTGTGTGCGATGTATTTCTCAGGAGGATGTGCATGAGGATATGTTATGTGTACCTTTGTTGTCAACCAACACCACAGCTGCAGAACTATTCAAGTCTTTGAATGATTACATATCAGGAAAACTGACTGGTCATTTTGTGCCGGTATATGCACGGACGGAGCGGCTGCCATGATTGGACAGCTTTCTGGTTTCACTACTCAGGTCAAAGAGGTCGCTTCTGAATGTGAGTCTACGCACTGTGTCATCCACAGAGAAATGCTGGCTAGCCGGAAAATGTCACCTGAACTTAACAACGTTTTGCAGGATGTGATTAAAATTATCAACCACATTAAAGTACATGCCCTTAACTCATGTCTGTTCGTGCAGCTCTGTGAGGAGATGGACCCAGAGCACACACGGCTTCTCTTATACACAGAAGTGAGATGGCTTTCTAAAGGTAGATCACTGGCCAGAGTTTTTGAGTTATGAGAGCCGTTCCAGAGATTTTAGAAAAAGAGTCACCACTGGCAGCACATTTTAGTGACACAGAATGGGTCGCAAAACTTGCTTACTTGTGTGACATATTCAACCTGCTCAATAAACTCAATCTGTCACTTCAGGGGAGAACAACAACTGTGTTCAAGTCGGCAGATAAAGTGGCTGCATTCAAAGCCAAACTGGATTTATGGGGGGGACGAGTGAACATTGGGATTTTTGACATGTTTCAAGAATTAGCAGAGATTTAGAAAGAGGCTGAGCCCGGGCCTTCTTTCTCCCAGATGGTGCATGATCACCTATCTCAGCTTTCCAAAGAGTTTGAGCATTACTTCCCAACCACAAAAGACCCCTGAACTGGGAAGAAATGGATCCTTGACCCATTTGTGAATAAGCCAGGTGAAATCGACTTTGTCCGTGCTAGAAGAGGATCAACTACTTGAGATCTCAAATGACGGTGGCCTTAAAAGTATGTTTGAGACAACTTCAAATCTCCATACGTTCTGGATTAAAGTCAAGGTGGAATAGCCTGAGATTGCCACAAAAGCACTGAAAAGCCTGCTTCCATTTCCAACATCCTATCTTTGTGAAGCAGGGCTTTCTGCAGTGACAGCAACCAAAACGAAATTACGGAGTAGACTGGACATAAGCAATACACTTCGGGTGTCACTGTCTCCCATCACCCCCAGATGGGACCATCTAGTTGCAGGAAAACAAGCTCAGGGCTCCCACTGATTCTGCATTATGTGGTCAGTTGTATAATTATTTCATTATATATTACAATGTAATAATAATAGAAATAAAGTGCACAATAAATGTAATGCGCTTGAATCATCCCAAAACAATCACCCCCACCCCAGTCTGTGGAAAAATTGTCTTCCACGAAACCGGTCCCTGGTGCCAAAAAGGTTGTGAACCGCTGCTCTATGGAACCTGCTTTCTCTAGAGTCACAGTATCTCCCTGCTCCTAAAGCTAGTGGACCTTTCGCAGACCTTATTTTCCTTGAGGTTTCTCTTACTACCCAACACTGTTTTACCCATACCCTCTTTCTGGAAAGATTCTCTTCCCCACGCTCCCCAAATAGTTTACTTCCTAGCTCTCTGACCACTCTTCCTTCAGCACCACTTCTTTCTGCTCATACCAGAATTCTGTCCTGGGTCCTGTTTTCTTCTCACTTTATATACGATCCCTAGGTGATCTTACCTTCTTCCATAGCTTCACTTCCCACCTACAAAATTAAATCTCAAGCACATACCCATAGGAAGGTAGCTGTCTCTCCTCCACCTATTCCAACTCCTTAAATGAGAATTCCTGCATATAATGTTACCAATTAAGGACTACAATTGAAGCCCTCATCTTTACCAAGCAAACCTGTCCATTTCCTTGTGGTTCCAGTTTTAGTGAATGATACTACCATTCACTTAATTGCTCAAGACAGAAACTTACATATTGTTCTTTACTTCTTCTCCCTTGCTGCTCACATCTAATCAATTACTATCCACTAAATTCTACTTTATAAATGTCTTTCAAAATGATCTAAATCTCTTCTCTAAAATACCAGCATCTATCCTAGGATTTCAAAAACCAACACCCTAAAATTCATTATTTCTTATATACAAAATTTTCCTACTTCCACAAGAAAAATTAGGTTAGCTTTCATTAATTTATGTATCAATCTATACACACTTAACTATGTTTAACTATCTCCCATATTTAAAAAAGGAAAACAAAACAACAAAAGACTCTCCCTCTACTCCCAAATACTTCCTTCTACACCCAATTGAATAAATTCATCCATTCTCTCAATTCATTCATTCAAGATTTCTTGAACACCTATGTATTCCAGCCACTGTGTTAGGAAATGAAAGGCAGTTTGCCCTAAATAATTATACAGATTTCTACACACATCCTTAATTTTTAAAAAAATTTTAGCATAGGAAATGTCAATCTAAAAGATCTCATTGCTTCAAAAGAGAGGGCTCTGGGATGTCAGATCAAGGGTGTCCTTAATGTACTGCAAGTGTAAATGGAAACATGTGATCCCACAATAAAAACAGCCTTAAGTAAGAAGGGCAACAGCTAAGTAGAATTCACGCTGCCACATGACTTTAACCCAAGTCCCTATGGGATGTAGAGGCTTAAGCCACAGAACAAAACTTTTCAGGATAACACATGAAATCAGACTCCTTGAAATACCCCTACTACCAGTATCATCAGGACTGCCACCTATGAGCCCTCAAAACCTAGTCTGCCAGACATTTTATATTTTCCTCTGAGAGGTCTCTTTAGACTTCAGAATTACCTGGTTCTAAAGGCTGTGATTTCATATTTTAACTGTCTTCCATCTCAGAAGGGCCCTGTTCAAATAAAGACCCATCTGCATCTTAGCCAGCCCACCCAAAGAATCAAGTGAGATACAGGAATGCCCCTTGGTGGCAGGCCTCATAACTACCTAGGGTGCACCTGAGTCCATGCCTTCCACAAGGAGTTATAATAACTAGAGTGATTCTCAACTGAGGAGGTAGAGAGGGATTCAGATTTACCCAAGGGGCTTTGTCAATCTACACCCTAAAGATTACAGTACCAAATATGCACTTACCACTGGACGCAGCAATCTTTCTTCTAAGAATGTCAAAAATACAAAAGGATCTATGTCCAGTACAATTCACTGCAGCACTCTTTATAACAGCAAAATAACAGAAACAACCCAAATGTCCATCAATATGGAACTGGCTGAATAAACCATGGGACAACTACACAATGGAGTTCTATGCAGCTATAAAAAAGAATGGAAAGTGTCTCTATATACTTCTACAGATTTCCAGGATAGAGTGATTAGTGAAAAAAGCACGGAGTATATAGTATCCTGATTTTTATCTAAGAAAGAGATACAAACACGTGAATGCTTATTTTTTCTAATGGAAGGATAAACCGAAAAATAATAAAAATGGTTACAGAGAGAGAGAGGCCAAGCTGGAGTGGAAAGAAATGAAAGCTAGATTTCTCTAAATGGATCTCATTTTATACATTTGATACGGGAATCATGCAACAGTTAAAATTATAGAATGAAATTAAATAAAAATGAAGGGGGGGGGCTTCCCTGGTGGCGCAGTGGTTGAGAGTCTGCCTGCCAATGTAGGGGACACGGGTTCAGGCCCTGGTCTGGGAAGATCCCACATGCCGCGGAGCAGCTGGGCCCGTGAGCCACAATTACTGAGCCTGCGCGTCTGGAGCCTGCGCTCCGCAACAAGAGAGGCCGCGACAGTGAAAGGCCCGCGCACCGCGATGAAGAGTGGCCCCCGCACCGCGATGAAGAGTGGCCCCCACTTGCCGCAACTAGAGAAAGCCCTTGCACAGAAACGAAGACCCAACACAGCCAAAAATAAATCAATAAAATTTAAAAAAAAAAAAAAAATGAAGGGGAAAAGCCATCCCCCAAAACCAAAAGCAAAAGGAAGTTCAATCACACCAAGAATTACTTCAAGTGACTTTAAAACACAGCAATCTGCTATTCATTCCTAATGGAATATCCTAAGGGAGAGAAATGGGAGAAATGCCAAGAAATTTCTGCTTTTGATAATCATATTGTTAGTGATATTGTTATACTAAAACTATCTGTTTAAGTTCAAGATTAAATAATTAGATTGATATCACTTATAACCAAAATTCTCAATAAAATCAAAGTAAAAACCCTGTATTACTGAATTTGAATCACAATTATCAGTATGAACTTCTGATATATTTTCTCCTAAAAAGATACATATTTACTATCTCTATCCACTAAGAAGGCCTAGAAAAAATGACCAATCCAATAATGGGCACTCCTAATGCCCCAATTGTGGCCTCTACATACATTTCCCAAAAGAACAGGGCTCCTTGGAGAAAAAGTGGGTTCCAGGTCTGGAATAGGAAATGTATAAGATGAGCCTCAAACACCTTGTCATACTAAAAATACAAAGAAGCTCTCAAAGACTAGTGGGATAGTGTCAAAAGGACCCAGGAGCCAATCTGAAGGGACTAACATTTTGGAAAACAGTTGGATTATCTCCTAAAACTGAACATTCATATCCTATATGGCCCAGCATTTCTACTTATAGGTATGCATTCCCCAAAACATGTACAAGAGAAGAAATGTATAAGAATGTATACTTGATTGTACTCATTTGATTGCTTCAGAGTACCAAAAACCTGGAAACAAACAACCCAAATGTCTGTCAACAGGAGAATAAAGGAATAAATTATGGAATATTCAAAGAGAATACTATACAGCAGTTGAAACAAATGAACCACAGTGACATGCAACAATATGAATGAACCTCAGCAATATAACATTAAGATGTGGGTTGTTGCCAAAGTTATTGGGGTTTTTTTGCCCCCCAACAGTGAGTTTACAGATGCCTATTATTACTTTTCAAAAATAACTAACAGTAGAAAGAGGAAAAAGAAGTTTCTCATGCTAAAAGTTTTATATATTTAAAACATCTGGTCAAAAATATAACTACTATAATGGCAATGAATATTGGCCACACTGATCTTAGGTAACATTAAAGCAATTAAGGCCCAAAATATTTTAAAAGCAAAATGCTTAATGGCATAATGTTTTGGTTCCCTAAAACCAAATACACACGTGTGAATTATTTGTTCAAATAAACAGCACCCATTTGAAAAAGTAATGAATATTTTTTATAATCGTCTAGATTTCTAGTTGCCCTTTTTTAACCTATCCCCAACGTATTCTTTCTTTCTTAACTCTTGTTATCCTAGTATACACCTAAGCATGAGTACATTGCTTTCTTTAAAACATTTTATATTCTGTACTCTATTATAAAGACAAGTGCTATATTATATTACCTAAAGAAAATTGTAACAATTTCTTCCACTAATATGTTTAATCTGTATTTGGGCATTCTTAAAGTGAACAGAATGTTAAGAAATGCTAACTTCCTTTGTAAAAGATAATCTTCTCCATTCTCTTTTATGCTGTTATTTCCAATTAATCCCAGAGGAAAAAATACACCTACTGCAAATCATTTTTTTACATCATTTTAATTATCAACAGATTCCAGGAAACAATAATAAATGCCAATTTAAAAAGATTTATATCCATATTAGGCACTAAGGGCTGAGAGGATAACCGTGTACATTAAAAAGTAATTCAGCAGGACTTGCCTCGTGGCGCAGTGGTTAAGAATCCGCCTACCAATGCAGGGGACACGGGTTCGATCCCTGGTCCGGGAATATCCCACATGCCGTGGAGCAACTAAGCCTGTGTGCCACAACTACTGAGCCTGTGCTCTAAAGCCCATGAGCCACAACTACTGAGCTTACGTGCCACAACTACTGAAGCCCACGCGCCTAGAGCCCATGCTCCGCAACAAGAGAAGCCACCGCAATGAGAAGCCTGCACACCTCAACTAAGAGTAGCCCCCCGCTCGCCGCAACTAGAGAAAGCCCGTGCGCAGCAATGAAGACCCAACGCAGCCAAAAATAAAATAAATAAATTTAAAACAAAATAATCCAACACCAACAAAAAAAAGAAACAGCTAGATGCTCTTAAGACGATTGTGAGGTATAAATATAATATGTCCTCTTTGGGTGTTTACCAAATTAATTGAGAAGACCAAAAGTACAGACACAAACAGTAAAACAAAAATGCAGAAGATTTTTATAGGAAATATATGATTAAATGTCAAAGAAAAGGCTTTAACAAACAAGCTACAAGATTTCTTAAGCATAGAAATCACCATAGAACAACAGTGATTAGAAATAGCTTCCAGGAAGAAGTGGAACCCACAATGTATTTTGTCAGATGGGCACCAAACATTCAGAAAAGAATAGAGGTGTGAAAACCACATATAAATAGAGCCAAAGATTTTTTTTCAGGATAAAATAAATAAGAGTATGCTCTTGAGATGACTTCTACAGAGTAGTAAAGTTAAGGAAAGTTAGACAGGTTACCACTAAACTATAGAAGACCATGAATACCAAACTAAGGGATATAAAATGAAATTCAACCTGTTTGGACCTAATGGCACTGAAATGAAAGCATCCAACAGACTTTCACTGACACTTGGGGGAAGCAATGAATATTTTAAAAGCTTCTGGTTCCCCTAAACACCGAAGAGGGGAAGAATGGATATAAAAATAAGCTCGATTTAACTTTACCAGCTTTTCCGAACTAACAACAAAATCACAAATGAATAAGGTGAACTCTTCAACGGTTAAATTCTATTTATGAAATATGACACTGCTTTTTCTTTTGCTCTCTTTAAAGACTAAGCATTTATTTCAAGGTTGCGGGAAGTATTTCCCCCATCTGGTACATGTCAGGGCCAGTTAATTTTGCAGCTTTGAAGTTGCTTCAAGGTCTGTCATTTCTTTAGGTCAGGGGATGAATGCCTGGGGTGTTTTGTCCTTGAGGATGCTATTTTTCCTTAATGCATCCTTGTTTAGAAATGATTTATGCACTGTGGAATATAGGGTATTTTAAGATTTAAAAAAAATCAAAAGTCCCATGTCAACCTTCATATATTCAAGGCATAATTTTCCATTCATCTATTTTGTATAAGTATTCAAATTCATTTGTACATCAATCTGATCATTTTTTTAAAAAACTGTTTTCTCAGTAAACAGGATCCAACGTGAACTGGGTCATTGGTAATCAACTTTAGGACTTTTTTGAAAACTGTATTGTGAAACAAAACTAATAGAAAAGCTGAAGAATAGTACAAAGAACTCTTATACACCCTCAATCCAGATTTCCCAATGGTTAACGCTTTACCTCATACAACTTACATTCTCTCATACATACACAAGTTTTTTCTGAACATTTGAAATTAATTTGTAGACATGATATTCCATTACCCCTTAATACTTCAGCATATACTCCCTAAAACCAAGGATACTGTGTACATAACCACAGTACAATCACCAAAATCAAATTAATATCAACACGATTTTACCATTTAAACCAGAGACCCAATTCAAATTTCACCAAGTGTTCCAACAATGTCCAGGATCCAATACAGGATTGTTTTGCATTTCACTGTCACATCTCTTTGGTCCCCCCCTTCAATCTGAAAGACCTCCTCAGTCTTTCCTTGTCTTTCATGACCTTGACATTTCTAAAGCATACATGTTGGTTACTTTATAGAATGTCCCTCAAATGGAATTTTTCTGATGTTCCTCTGTGATGAGATGTGGCCTATGCATTTTTTTTGGCAAGAATACCATAAATTTGATGCTGTGTTGGTCTAGGTTCATTATGTCAGAGGCATACAATGTTGACTTGTCCTCTTACTAAGGCTGGTAAATTCTATCATCTGGTTAAAATGATACTTGCCATGATTTCTGTCAGTAAAGTTAGTATTTTGTAATTATTAAAAAGTAATTAGTAAGTATTTATAGGGAAATATTTGAAACTGCAAAAATCATGCTTCTCATCAAAATTTCACTTGCTAGTTACAGTATCCATTGATGATTTTGCCTAAATTAGTTTATTACTATGAGGGCTGCCAAAGGTGATTTTCTAATTCCAACATTTATTTAGATTTATTAGCTGGCATTTTACTGTAAGTTAGTGTCTTCCCTTCAACCCCATCTATTTACTTATTCACTTATTTATATCAGTATATACTCATGGATTTCAATTTATTCAATGAGTTCAATCTATCATTATTTTGATATTCAAAATGTTACTGATTTGATGGGTAGAGCTTCTTCAAGTTGGCTTGTGTTTACTTTTGACATGGTTTTATCATTCTCTCAACACTTCATTGCTTTCCAGCACAAGCCATTTACCTAAGGAGACCTGATTACTTTTAGTGATGAATAACATTTCGAAACCAAGATGTGGACACAAGTATGCTCACTGCTACTAGATCGTCACTGTTTCTAGGCCCTCTCAGGGGTCAGAGCCAGGAAACACTTGTCGGTATACACACAAATACACACATATACATCCATACATATAGCCCACGGCTGGTTCAGTGATTAAAAGAACTGCATTTGTAATTCTAGTCTTAAAATCATCCAAAGAAAAAGGTTTTGATGCATATATAATAGTTTTGACATGACCTCACAAAAAAGCCTCCACTGGAGATAGAACAGGTGATGGAAGAGGGCAAGTAAGATGACCTCCTCTACTGATCCACTAGTCTGAGAAAGTGTCATGCAAAAATTGTCATGCAAGTCACTTTGTTGTACAGTAGAAATTAACACAACATTGTAAATAAACTATACTTCCATACAATTAAAATAAATAAATAAATGGCATGCACACAATGCATAATAACGGGTACTTTGTCCTTTTGAAAAATGGTATAATTTAATAATCACTGCAATGTGGAAATGAAAAAATTTTAAAGCACTACTAAGTGAGATTTATCTTACTGAGTAGAGAGTCTTCAAAAAAGAAAGGGTCAAAAGACACAAAAAGCCACATATTGTATAATTTCATTTATATGAAATGTACAAACTGGACAAATCCATGGAGACGAAAAGGAGATTAGTTGCCAGGGTCTGGAGGGAGGGAGAAATGAGGAGTGACTACTAATGCATATGCGATTTCTTTTGGGGATGATAAAAATGTTCTAAATTAGATAGTGGTGATGGTTGCAAACTTTGTAAGTATATTAAAACCCAGTGAATTGTATACCTTAACAGGGTGAATTTCATGGTATGTGCATTATATCTCAATAAAAAGGGAGGGCCAATAATTCAAGACTTCCTAATGGCACACCAAATGTTAGCTTTTGAGGATTCTTGTGTTGCCAAACTTCCTGAGGCTTTTCTGTACACTAAACACAGCAACCAACACATGATAAATAATACTGTCATACTTCAATAAAGATATTTAAAATAATAATAATAATAATAATAATACTGTCACTTAAATGAAAAGTTGCTTCATCAGAAAAGGTCAACCTGTCAAGAATATAATTGGAATTTTCAATTTTTCACTTCATTAGTTGACAGAAGTCTAACTTAGCACAGTAATCTTTTCATAGCATTTGAACAGGTAGGCATGCTTTGGAGTTTCACTGTTAGAATTCTGTAGCCTGTGGTTTTGGGAATATTTTATTCAGCAGATGTGCAGTGCATATTTTGGGGACTCTATGCCAACACTGTCTCCATTTTACCCATAATCTCTTCCTTGCTGGCATCTCTCAGATCTACGCTTGTCATAAACCAAGCCCAGTGTCCTTAACTTTTTCATCCAGTTGTAAATCAAATGTCTGTGGGGAGCCTCCTTCTTATAATAGGAAGTGAATTTTCCTTTTACTGTCATTATGAACTTGATTTCAGCTAACAGAGGGCAGTTAACTTTTTCTTCAATGCTTGCCATCTTCAACCACAAGGACCAAAAAAAAAAAAAAATTTTTAATTATTCAAAATTCACAAAAATATATGAGTATAAAAGAAATTTAAATAATTAAACTTCCAAACGTTTTTTTCCAAGTCTGTAGCATTTATACTTCTGAAGTCATTTAAGCTTAAAACTGCACTTTTAAGACTTTGGGGACACTCTTATCTGACATAAAATATCAAATTTAGCAGTCATATAGGAATACTTAGTCATCTAGGATATTCAGAAGACCATTACCAACACAGTACCTTGCACCCCCTAAAGGCAGAGATGATTTTCTTTTCCAAAAAACAAACAAGTAATAATTGTTTGGGTAGAAAATCAAGCACAAACAAGCAAGGACCAAATTAAGGATGACCTAACTGAACATTTTTAAATCTAAAGGTTCAATGAAAGGCATCCTGTGATGCTAAAAGAACTGAGTTAATAGTTATCATTCAGAAGAATCTGTTTAAAAAAAAAACAAAAACTTGCAAGTTTTCGAATCTTTAGTCACTTTTCCATTGAGACATAGAATGCTGAAGTGGCAGGACATTAGATTCAGTCTAATTATATACCCACAAATCTTACTTTTACCTCTAGAAAAGTAAAGGGAAAAAATAAAATATATTTTAAAAAGGATACTAGGAAACACACTTTTTTTTTAATAGCCTGATCAAGGAACAAAAGAGAAAGTTCACAAAGTCTTTCAGATTTCATATAAAACATACCTATTAGGTGGTTACAAACTGGTTTATAATTTCACTTCTAAGCCTTATCAATGGAGAAGAGCTACCCAAAGGGAAATAATAAATATTGTTTTTAAGAACTGTTTCTAAGTTAGCTAAGTATTTTCAGCCAAGACATATATGATTGGCTGAAGCCACCATGACCATCAAATATCTACTACAGCAAAAAGGAAATAACGCCCTGGTCAAGGGCCCCCTTAAGAGTAGTCAAAACAATCAGAGAGTATAGTATACTTGTGTAAATACAGACCAAAAAGCCAAGAGTACTTCTATCTATAATGACAGAAGCAAAATGGGAGAGCTTGAAATCCATGAACAGGCTGAGTATGGAATGACTGTCAAATCCCAGAATATTAGAATTAAAAACTGCAACCCTCAAAGCTTATAAATTGGTTTAAGATCCCCCCGAAAAAGTTGGTATTATATCTTTTTAAAATGAGCAGAAATCTATGAACTTGTCATTATAAATACATGACTGAAAATACAGTTAGGTTCAATAAGGATTTGAATAAATGTACAGATGACCACTGGTCGTAGAACCAATAAAAAATAGTCTAGAAGACATAAACCTTGAAAATACATAGCAAATATTTTAAATAACCTCAGAAAATTTTTAAAATGTTCAAACCCCACAGGATATGAATTATAGTAAGACATCCATGAGCCACTGAGGAAAATAAGGTGTCAGTGGTTCAACACTGTGCCAACATTTGATTCACTTCTGAATCATTCCCGGTGCCTAATTAGTGCCTTGCTCATTGTAAAAATCTCAAAGATTTAATAAATTAATAATGATATTGTTAGGTAATCTAAAAAGCAAGCAGGAAATCAGTATATCTAACCAGGAATCCCACATTAATTAAGCATCTATTTTTAAAAAGCACTAAATTCTATTATAGGTTATACGACTAAACAGAAAACTTGTAAAACAAGTCATGTTGAATGAAAAACTACAAACACAATTTAAAAGTTAGCAAAGGAGGTGGATAAACCAAAAGTCTGAGTTATCTTTGACACCCCCCTCTCTTTCACCACCCACAGGTACATATACACCACCATCTAGCCCTGTCTATTCTATATCCTCAATATTTCTGAATGTCTAGTTCTCTCCATCTCACTGCCACCAGCAC
This sequence comes from Eschrichtius robustus, assembly GCF_028021215.1. Classification (NCBI taxonomy): domain Eukaryota; kingdom Metazoa; phylum Chordata; class Mammalia; order Artiodactyla; family Eschrichtiidae; genus Eschrichtius; species Eschrichtius robustus. The sequence continues at coordinate 54,399,119 of NC_090838.1, forward strand.
CTGACACCTCTACAACTTTTTACAGCCTCCTCAACTAATTTATATTCAATATCGTCTCTATGCTGCAGGCAGATCCTTTAAAATGTAAACTAGATCCTGCCTCTCTCCATAGTTTAGCAGAACATGATTATCCCATTGACTTGATGCAAACATTACAAATGTGAACCTACAAAAACATCTGTGTAAGTAGAACATCACGTTTGTTTTCTATATTGAAATAATATAAAATTTTTAACTTAGAATAAAGGTTCTTTGCTATTTAAAAAAAAAAAAAGTTCGAAAACATAACTGTGTCATCATGTATCACCCAACAGAAATGGCAGAGGACATTATGAACCTGATACACAGAAGGCATTCAATAAACGTTTATGTTCTTCCCCACCAAAGAGTAGCCTGATTTTTCTCTCTTTCTCCATAGCTCTTGTTTTTCAGTCAGATATACTGAAAGAGGAGCCATGAGAGTAAAGGGAGGGCTAAGGGACACAATTAAGTCAAAGGATGGAGAATTTGAGATAGGAATTACTTGCCCCAGGGATTGAACAGGGAGGTACATCTGGGCCGATGATCATTAACAAGTTTATATAGGAGAAAGTGAAGTGTATATATTATATATTAGGAAAACAGAATGCCAAGAACATTAGAAACGGAAATTGAAGGTTTCTCATATTTCATATCTTTAACAAATACTTTAACTTTGATTTAGTTTTATTCATATACCATACTTTATTTGCAATATGCTGTTCATGAGGCTTAATTAAGGTTTCATTTTCTGAGGAAGTATAATATAGTAGTTAGGAGCACAAGCCCTAAAGTCAGGCATCCTGGGTTCAAATCTTGGCTCTGCTACTTACTAGCTATGAAACCTTAGGCAAATTATTTAACACCACCATGCCTCACCTTCCTCATGGTAAAAAGTAATTCATAACAGCAACTACCCGATTAAGTTGTTGTAATGAATAAATGGATAATACACGAAAAGAGCATAACACAATGCCTGACATATAGCACTCAATAAATGTTAGCTATTATAATTATTATTTACCAGAGAATTTCTGCATTATTTCACTACTTTTTACAGGCTACTGGTATTTTCTACTCTACCATTTAAAAATTATCTGATGTCTGAATACCTATAATCACTTAAATAAATGTGTAACTCTTTGAAATTTGGATTTGGCTGCATGCCAGCATACTGAAAACTGCTGACCTCATACTATAGAAATACCTCAGTGGTTGTTCTGGGGATAACAATATACATCCTTAATTTTTCACAGTCTACTGAGAGTTAATATTGTGCCACTTCAGACAAAATGCAGGAACCTTGCAATTGCCTTTCCTCAGTATTATGCTACAATCATTGTATGTATTACATTTACCCATGCTATAAACATCACAACACAATGTTACAATTTTCACCTTAAACAGTTATAAGTGTTTTAAAGAAATTGAGAAAAATAAATACATTTACCAACATATTTCCCATTTCTGGTGCTCTTCATTCCTCCGAAGATTCAAATTTCCACCTGGTATCACTTCCCTTCAGCCTGAAGAACTCTGTTTAGCATTTCTTGTAGTGCAGGTCAGCTGGCGACAGAATCTCATTTTCGTTTATGCAGTGTTATTTTCTCTTTCCAAGTGTTGACTCTTCAATTTCTGCCTGCTATGGTCACTCTCCAGTGCCTTCAGAGAGCTGTGAGGGTTTTGTATTTTGTCCAGAATTTATAATGTTTTTCTGCAGGAGGATTAGTTCAATACGAGCTACTCCACTGTTACTAGAAGCAGCTCACATTTTAAGATGCCAGAAAAGTTTTAAACATTCAAAGCATATTCTTGGACATATGACCACAGCTAAAAGATGGATTACAACACTTCAAAATGATACATTCATAGTTATCACTATTATTACATAAATTGATTCATGTGGTCTATTAGGTTATATAATTCAGTAACCTAAATTATTTCAGCATTGTTTCTATTTTTCCCACATACAATATATACACTTCACTTTGTCCTTTGTAAACTTGATAATGATCCTATACCTAGAAACATAACCATGTACTTGGCTGTTCTTCTACTAGAGTTTTGTTTTGGTTGTTTGTTTGTTTAATAAAGAGAAAACAACTCCAGTTAACTTCAGCAGAAAAGAAACTTATTACAAGAAAATCAAGGTCACAGAATCAATGGAAGCCTAGAGAATCAGGCTCCAGAGAAAACCAAAGGAGACAACGTATGATGAAAATCCTGTGAGACTCCAGTCCCATAGCCCTTGAAACCTACGGAATACTCATCCCCACTCTCCACCCCCATACTACCAAACTCTCAACTACTCCTGAGTCATCTAATCTAACATTCACCACTCCCCTAAGAGTTGGTGTCCTGGACGGAACTATCTGACTGGCTCACAGTCTAACTGCCAGGGGTAGATAGGTAGAGCCTACCTCACCATACTTGGTATTTCCCCCAGAATGAGAAGGATATGCAACTGTAAGTTAGTTCTAATATATTATTATTAATTATAAAATAGAAAGTATAAATGATTGGCAAGGGAGAAAACAACAGAGAAAAATCATACACTATGAGGATTTCGTAAAAGTAATATGTCATGCTTGCTTCTTTTGTGGTTCAGTAATTCTAATTATTTTGGAGTTAAAGTTATATCCAACTTAAAATCGGATACACAAAGCTCTCATTTGTAAAACAAATAAGGCAAGGAGGAATTAATTCCATTAGAAGAGGATTCTTGCTTTTCAAAAGTATTCACTGCTGGAGTCCTTCAAATAACTGGCTTCTCCGTTACAATTAAAATAAGATTAGATTTATAAAAACTCTCTTTTCTTCTACTTTCTGAACCAGGACACAGGTTTTTTTGGTTTTTTTGTCTTTTTCATGTAAAAGCTTATTTTTATTTAACATCTTTATTGGGGTATAATTGCTTTACAATGGTGTGTTAGTTTCTGCTTTATGACAAAGTCAATCAGCTATACATATACATATATCCCCATATCTCCTCCCTCTCTCGTCTCCCTCCCATCCTCCCTATCCCACCCCTCTAGGTGGTCACAAAGCACCGAGCTGATTTCCCTGTGCTATGCAGCTGCTTCCCACTAGCTATCTCTTTTACATCTGGTAGTGTATATATGTCCATGCCACTCTCTCACTTTGCAGGACACAGGTTTTAAACATTCAACTTTTGCATTTACACCCAGGACATCATTTTATTGATTTATAGATTAATGCATTTTGGGGTGCCTGCCCTCAAAGAACTTACCTAACTAAACTAAACTAAACTAATTGGGTGGACAAGAAACAATTTCTCTCTTATGACTACTAAAATCAAGTTAATATAAAGTACTAGAGACGGAACCAGTACTGAACAGTAGAGAAAAATTGTTAAAGACTGAAACTTAATGGGTGACTTGGCTGGGGAGGCCATCTGTCTGTCACTGACTAGACTTTTTTTTTTTTTTTTGGCCATGCTGCACGGCTTGAGGGATCGTACTTCCCCAACCAGGGACTGAAGAGCAGTGAAAGCGCCGAGTCCTAACCACGATTGCCAGGGAATTCCCCTTGGATAGGCTTTTTTTTATAACTCTGTAGAGGGAGAAGCTAACTTTAGAAAACTGATATATATATAATAATATTATAGAAATGATTCCTGTCCACAGAAATGCAAATTGGCTGTGATTATTATTATCCAGTTGATTGTGTTCAGCTTTGCCTGTTCTGCATTCACTTGTAAATTCATTTCAGCATTCCTTATTTAACTATATATATGTGATACTTTGAACTGGCAACAATATCATAATATCATTAACTAATGAGTTAAATAAAATCTCTGACACATGTTCATTTACATGTGTATAAAAGTCATGGTCATATTCTCTTTTAAAATCCATCCTTTAGTCTGCTTATTAGAGAGCTAAAATGAAAAGATAAACATACACAACTGCTACCAATAACTCTATAATATAACCTTAAAAAATATGGCAGAGGACTGTTTAGAAGGTAATTGCTGTAACTAAAAAGACTGAAGATCAGTGATATGTTTATTTCTCTATATTACATAATATAGTCTAGAAATGTTCTCTACTATATCTGTCTCTATGTATGTATATACACACTATATATAAATAAATATAAATGCACTACATACTACACAGTATATATGCTGGGCACTATAAATATCTTGTACAATATACAGTATATATATATACTCATACTACTATACATATATAGCACACAGCATATAGCATGTATACAGATGTATATATTATATGCTATAGGCTGTATAAAAATGAGAACTGTCCTAATAGTAAATGAATGATCATCTCCATCACTTAGAATAAGAACCCAGAAAATAACTATGAATCCTAGACTCCCATATTTTAACCCTTCACCTAGTTGTTTATTACAATGAGGAGCACAATTCATAATTTGGCACCAAGAGTTTATTTTTTTTTAACAGGCACACATTTAAGTAATTTTACCTTTTCAATTAGATATAGCTGAAATATCCACTAGTTAATAGCTTTCTCATAATCAACTTACAGTAGTAATAAAATCAGATTTTCACAGCCAGAAAAGGCCATGTTCTTTTAAAGCCTTCACTCCAAGGTAGTTCCACGACTCAGTTTCAAACAGTCTTAAAGTAATTTCTAGTAACAGTAACCAAAATGCTTTTTAAAAATCCCCTGGCAATGAGTTCTCTTTAGTATGAAACTTAATTCATTTTAGATACGTATTTCACTTTTATGTTTAATCCTGCCTAGAGAGTAATTTCCAAAGTGATATTTCCTGAAGCCAAAACCCAGACTTCATGTCTCTAGAATAATCTTGCCTTGTAGTAGTTTCAACTTCAGTAAGTCTATATATGCCCTTCCCAAAGTAGTTCTGACTGGCCTGGGCTTGTTGCAAATAGTTGGTTCAGTCAGACAGCTTTTTAAATGTCAACACACTTAATTCACATAAAGTACAAGGAAAGTATTGTATTTTAAAATAAAGATGCGTTTCCTCTTGTGAAATAAAGTTAATCATTTGGGAAAGTCTGCTTAAGGGAAATGGGATAGTTTTACATTCTCCAGAAAAGAACTGAGAGGGTATCTCATCTCACTTTTCCCTCCCTTTATCCCATTTTCAATCATGACCAAGAGATCAAATGCTTTATGTATGACAGAAAAAGAAACATATCATTAAAGGATGCAAACCTGCAAAATCTAATAGTCATATAAGCCTGTGAGATTCCCAAACACTGTTCTTTTTAAAATCTGAAAAGAAACAAATAATTTTATGTTAAATACAAATTTTTCAAGCTCCCTAGTATATCCCCTCTACAATTTTCAACAAATATACTTGATATGAAAAATAGCATTTTATCCAAATATCAAATATTATACTGAGTATTTGAACAGCAAACACAAACAGTCCTAATCCCAATCACAGACTATGTCGTGAAATGTTAATGTATTTAAATTTTTTAATTATACATGGAATTAACTGAAATACTGCACTTTAAACAGTTAGTTATTAATATTTCAGTTATATTAAATAACAAGAACACAGGAACAAGTGATACTCAATGTAGAAAATTTTCAAAGGCAAACTGTACATTGTGGGAATTCTAGTTTTAGCTTCTGGAAAATTTTAACTGCAGTCCAGTCTACACAGATATTCACAGAAGTGCTGAATAGCTCTTTTAAGGAAAACGCTAAATGATGATGCCATAAGAACAGAAAAGTATAAGGAAATACACTGAATTATATTTATATCTCTTAATCAGACCAAATTAATAAGGCAGACTTAATTGTCATGGTTTCACAATATTTTTAGTGAATAATACAAGGTATTAAATTACTGAAAAATCCTTGTCCCAGTTTTATATCAATTTTCAGCATTATCATGATTTAAAATAAATATCACAATATTAATATTCTAAAAGAGCTCGGAAAGTGAATCACTTAGCTTACACTGCCTACAGACAGAGTAAGGCTCTATTCTGGCAGGATGAAGAAATCAGGATGCAGATACATATTGCCAACTATCCACAGTAGCCACTCAGGGAAACTGCCATCTCCACCAACCCTACTACAAGGGGAGCTAGTCAAAGGATAACTCCACGAAAAGGAAAAACATGTGTTTTTAAAATCATGATTCCTCTCCAACTGCCCCCCACCCCACATACTGGGCTGGGAATGGGCACCTGACATAGTCTAGAGATTGGTAAGCATACTGGGGGGGGGGGGGGGGGGGTGGTTATAACCTCCCAGGCCAATCTAACTCTCTGTGTCTCTCTGTCTCTGTCGCTCAGGAACTATGGATACACCAGACAGTTAAGAGCAGGAAGAAAAGCTGAAAGACTTAAAAAGAAGTCAGGTTATATACTGGTCTCTGCCCCGGTTCCTGACACAGGGCTCCTAAATCCCTCATAAATAGGGGTGCTAGGAGAATATTCTATTCTCATATTTTAGTCTTTGACCCCAGTTCCTAGCACAAAGCTCCTAAAACTCTTATAATTTCCTAAGTGATAAGAGCACTAAGAGCACTTTTTATTCAAATATTTGGTCTCTGACCCCAGTTCCTGATAGAGGGCTCTGAAATCCCTTGGAATTTTCTGGGTGATAGGAGTATCTTTTGCTCTAATGAGGCAACCCTGAGTAGGTTGCTGGTTGGCTGCTGGATCAGGGCCCGTTACCAGAGAGAACAAGCTATGATTAGAAGCTTGGAATTTTCATCCCCACCCCCTATTGAATAGAGAGGGGAAAGGAGCTGGAAATGGAATTAATAACTGATCATACCTACAAGATGAAGCCTCCATAAAAATCCCAATATTATGGAGTTTGGAGAGCTTCCAGATTGTGCTAGTGAACACATCCAGGTACCAGGAGGGTGATGCTCCCCAATTCCACAGAGACAAGTTCGTGCGCTCAGGACCCTCCCAGACCTTGCCCTACGTATCTCTTTACCTGACTATCTATCTGTGTCCTTTATCATATCCTTTATTATACAATAAAACTGGTACACATAAATAGGTGTTTCCCTGAGTTCTGTGAACTGTTCTAGAAAAAACTGAATCCAAGGGAGAGGAGGTCCAGGAACCTACAATTTGTAGCCAAGCTGGACAGAAGCTATAGGTAATCTGGGGACCTACCACTTGCAATTCCTTTGCTAAAAAAAAAAGTAGGAACTAGGACTTCCCTGGAGGTCCAGTGGTTAAGACTCTGTGCTTCCACTGCAGGGGCCACAGGTTCAATCCCTGGTCAGGGAACTAAGATCCCATATGCTGCACAGCATGGCAATCAATCAATCAATCAGTCAATCAATCAATCAATAAATAAAAAGTAGAAACTAAAAACCAGACTGTTTAGTCATATGAAGCTGTGTTAGGAGAGACTAGGTATGGTGCAGGATGGGGGAAAATGTATACATGCTTAAAAACAAGTCCTGAAAGGATCAAACTATTTTCAAGTAACTTAACTGCACCCCAGAATAAAGTTCAAAATTATTTATAGAAAAATAAAAATACCCAACATCCAAAAAGGTAATATTCACAGCAGTTGGCATTCAATAAAAAATTACCAGGCATACAAAGAAACCAAAAAATATGATCCATAGTAAGGAGAGAAAAAAAAAAATCAATCAAAACCAACCCAGCTCTGACAAAGATAATTAAGAGACTAGAACATTAAAACAATTATTACCATGTATTCCATATGTTCAAAAATTAGTAGACATGAAAGATACTTCAAAGACTCATATCAAACATCTAGAGATAAAAACTACAATAAGTGAGATGGAAAATACAATGGATGAAATTAACAGCAGATTAGACAATGCAAAAGAAAAGATCAGTGGCCTTGATGACACAGCAATAAAAACTTTACAAGATAAAACCTAGAAAGAAAAGGGAATTTTAAAAATGAACAGAGCATCAGTGAGTAGTGGGACAACAACCAGCTTACTATATGGATAATTTAAGTCGTCAAAACAGTGGCAGGATGGGAGGTAGAGAGAAAAAAATATTTGAAGAAATAATGATCAAAATTTTCCCAAATTTGTTGAAATTACAAACCCACAGACCCAAGAATCTCAAAGAACCCAAGCACAAGAAACATGAAAAAAGTTACACAAATGCATATCATAATCAAACTACTCAAACCGAGTGATAAAGAGGAAAACAGACACTTAAGAGCAAAGGAAGAAAGACAAGGATGGCAGATGACATCAAAAACAAGGTAAGTGAAAAGACAGGGGACCACCATCTTTAAAGTACTGAAAGAAAAAACTGACAACCTAGAATTTTGTACCCAGTGAAAATGTCTTTCAAAACCAAAGACTTTTTCAGACATTCAAAGCTGAGAGAATTTGTTACAATCCAGTCCATACTATAAAAATATTTTAAAAAGGAAATCCTTTAGGCAGGAGGAAAATCACATTATATTAGAAATGGAGATCTACACAATGAAATGAAAGTACTGGAAATGATAACTACATGAGTAAATATTAGATATTTTTTCTATTTAAATCTTTAAAAAATAATTAGCTGTTTAAACAAAAATAATAACAATGTAGTATGGAGCTTATAACTTATGTAGAAGTAAAATGTATGAGAACCATAACACAATAGGAAGGGAGAAATGGAAGTAAATTATTGAAAGTTCTTATACTATAGGTGAAGTGGTATACTATCACTTGAAGGTAGATGTGAGAAAAGGGTGTATGCGGTAAGTCTTAAAGTAGTCACAAAAACAACAAATAACTGTTATCACTAATAAGGGTAACAAAGGAGATAAAATGGAATTGTAAAAAACTTCAAATAATCAAAAAGAAAAGAAAAGGAGGAAAGAGGAAGCAAAGAACAGATGTGACAAAGAAAAACAAATGGCCAGATGACAGATTTAAACCTAACCTAGAAAACTTGAATGGGATTTGCAAAAGTGTAAATTCCTCTAAATGGGTAAAAGATTTGTGAGCGACTTCTATTCTTTTTCAAAATTGTTATTCCATAATCATATAAAAACTCTAAGCCACTATGTATATTTTTTGTTAAATGTCATACAAACAATAGTGATCAAAGGTATATATATTTTTAAAATATGTAACAAATATATAATAAAACATAAAAATGAATAAATGAAACAAATACTCATGCATCCACCCATCTTAAGTAGCAGACAATTACCAATACTTTGAAGACACCAGTGCATCCTCTCCTACTCTCAACCCCAGGCAACTACTATCTTGAATTTGGAATTAATCATCCCCCTACTCTTCTTTATGGTTTTACCAGATGTGTATGAAACTCTAAATAATAGGGTCTTTACACATTTTTAAATTTTATAAAACTAGGATCATACTGTATGTGTTATGATTTACTTTTTTCACTCAACATTGTATTTTTGTTATTCAGTTACGTTGGTGTGTGTTGTTATAGTCCATTCATTTTCACCATATTCATTCATTCTCTTATTGATAGACAAATAGATGTTTAGAGTTTTGTTCTTAGAAGCACTGCTTATGAACATTCTTGTACACCTCCTAATTTAAATGGATATCTATAGGAGGGGAATTGTTATATTATGTTTCCAGACTTTATGGTCATGCTGTGTTATTACCCCACTGTATCAATCAAAACAGACCAAGACACTTGTTCAGGGTCATATTGCTAGGTAGTAGAGTTAAAACCAATAAATTCTACTCCTTCTACTTAAAAGAAAAAACTCAAGGTTAGGTAGTTCATACTCCTGGAAACAAGTAATTATCAAAAAGAATCCTGATAGTAAGTGGAACAGAATAGAGAGCCCAGAGATAAACCCACACATCTACAGTCAATTAATCTTCAACAAAAGAGGCAAGAATATATAATGAAGAAAAAACAGTCTCTTCAGCAAGTGGTGCTGGGAAAGCTGGACAGCCACGTGTAAACCAATGAAGTTAGAACACTCTCACGTCATACACAAAAATAAACTCAAAATGGCTTAAAGACTTAAATATAAGACATGACACCATAAAACTCCTAGAAGAGAACATAGGCAAAACATTCTTTGACATAAATTGTAGCAATGATTTCTTAAGGTCATTCTCTCAAGGCAATAGAAATAAAAGCAAAAATAAACAAATGGGGCTTCCCTGGTGGCACAGTGGTTGGGAGTCCGCCTGCCAGTGCAGGGGACGCGGGTTCAGGCCCTGGTCCCGGAGGATCCCACGTGCCGCGGAGCAGCTGGGCCCGTGAGCCACAGTTGCTGAGCCTGCACGTCTGGAGCCTGTGCTCCGCGACGGGAGAGGCCGCGATGGTGGGGGGCCCACGCACCACGGTGAAGAGTGGCCCCCACTTGCCGCAACTGGAGGGGGCCCTCACACAGAAACGAAGACCCAACACAGCCATAGATAGATAAATAAATAAATAAATAAACAAACAAACAAATGGGGCCTAATCAAACTTACAAGCTGTTGCACAGCAAAGAAAACCATAAACAAAATGAAAACCTACAGAATGGGAGAAAATATTTGCAAATGATGCAACCAACAAGGGCTTAATTTCCAAACTATTCAAACAACTCATACAGCTCAATAACAAAAAAAGAAACAACCCAATCAAAAACTGGGCAGAAGATCTAAATAGACATTTCTCCAAAGAAGACATACAGATGGCCAAGAGGCACATGAAAAGATGCTCACAGCCAATAGGCACATGAAAAGATGCTCACCATCGCTAATTACTAGAGAAATCCAAATCAAAACTACAAAGAGGTATGACTTCACACCAGTCAAAATGGCTATCATCAAAAAGTCTACAAATGATAAATGCTGAAGAGGGTGTGGAGAAAAGGGAACCCTCCTACACTTTTGGTGGGAATGTAAATTGGTGCAGCCACTATGGAGAACAGTATGGAGGTTCCTTAAAAAACTAAAAATAGAGTTACCATATGATCCTGCAATCCCACCCCTGAGCATATATCCAGAGAAAACTCTAATTCAAAAAGATACTTTCACCCCAGTGTTCACAGCAGCACTATTTACAACAGGCAAGACATGGAAACAGGCTAAATGTCCATCATCAGATGAATGAATAAAGAAGATGTAGTATATATATAAACAATGGAATATTACTCAGCCATAAAAAAGAATGAAATAATGCCATTTGCAGCACATGCAACATGAATGGACCTTATCATACGAAGATGAAGTAAGTCAGAGAAAGACAAATATCATATGATATCACTTATATGTGGAATCTAAAAAATGATACAAATGAATTTACTTACAAAACAGAAACAGAGTCACAGATGTAGAAAACAAACTTATGGTTACCAAAGGGGAAGGGGGGGGCGGCGCAGGCAGAAGGGATAAATTAGGAGTTTGGGATGAGTGAATGCAAACAACTATATATAAAAGATAAACAATAAGGTCCTACTGTATAGCACAAGGAACTATACTCAATATCTTGTAATAAACTATAATGGAAAAGAATCTGAAAAAGAATCACTTTGCTGTACACCAGAAACTAACACAACACTGTAAATTGACTATACTTCAATAAAAAAAGATAGATAGATAGCAGTAGAAAGGGAGGGAGGGAGGGAGGAAGAAAGAATCCTGGTAGGCATTATTTTATCTTTTATACATGAAGTTGAAAGAGGAGGTGACTGACCCCAGCCCATTCTATTACCTCTTGACTACTCTCGGCAACTTGATTACATGAAGTTCACATGACTACAACTTTCATCCTGTAAAAATATCCTGTACTTCACCATTCCTGAAAATTCCAGCCAAATATTTTATAGTTAAATACATCGGGATGTGTGTAAATTGTGTATGTATAAAATAATAAAATAGTGGGACTTCCCTGGCAGTCCAGTGGTTAAGACTGCACTTTCAATGCAGGGGACACGGGTTCAATCCCCGGTCGAGGAGCTAAGATCCCGCATGCCACGCGGCTCAGCCAAATAAAATAAAGAAGAAGAAAAAGAAGAAGAAGAAAATGGTAATAAAGCAGTACTCATTGTGACCACAATGACTAATTTTAAGTAAATTACAAGCACTTTAATTTCTTCCAGGATTAAATCTGACTTTAGAAATTCTATGTTTAAGACTCACTGAAGTAAATGTAATAATCATCTTCAAATTACTCTGTATTCATTTTAGAAGTTATTTGAGAATTCTTTCAAAAACTGTTTTCCATGTCATCCAAACCAACCAAATAATTTCCAAGATACATAACATTATTCTTACATTTCAAAAAGAGTACAAACTCAAACTTCTCTTTTTACTAGCTAAGTCAACTGATAATCCTTTAGCCCTGGACAATCCTCCAATTTAAAATATTTACATGAAAAGGATTCTGCGAAGATGGTAGAGTAGGAAACACGAGGAATCTGTCTCCCTATCTGGACAACAATTACACTGGCAGAATCTGTCTAATGTAAGGAACTCTGGAGTCAGCTGAAGGCTTGCAACTTCCAGGGAAAAACTTGAACATGCAAATATCAGTTAATTTTGGTCAATTTCAACTCTTAGCACAGTAGCAGTTACCCATCCCCCAGCCACATAGCAGGCACCTATTTACATGTTCCTGGAGCCGCTTACACACAGCTTGTGGGGGCTAGATAGAATATAAGAACTCTGTCCTCTGCTTCTGATCACAGACAAAGAGGTGGGCAGCCATTGTTGTTGCACCTCCCCTCACTGATGCAAGCCCCCCGTCTGGCTAAAGTGACTTCCCAAAGATTTAATGGGGCAGCACCCTTTTTCACCCCTCTTCATTTTTTCCTGTTTCCTCTTTTGGGAGCCAGACATTAAAGACTAGGACATTCACAAACTGCTGATATACAAGAAAAATTAGAAAGTGACCACACATGCCAAGAGAAAGGCACAGAAAAGACCTGAACAGACATTAAGTTTATACCTCAGTCTGATCTTCAGCACAGACAGCCTACAATAATCAAAATACAAAAACCACACAGCAAAAAATAGCAAATCCTGCGGAATGCAGACAATCTGATTTCCAGAGTTACCACATTATTAGATTCAAATGTCCAGTGTTCAACGAAAAGTCACAAGGCATACAAAGAAAGAGGAAAGTATGGGCCATTCAAAGCAAAAAAAGATAAATCAAGAGAAACCATCCCTGAAAGATGTAATGGTAGATATACTAGACGACTTTACAACAACTGTCTTAAACATGTTTAAAGAACAAAAGAAAAATGTAGACAAAGACACGAAAACAATGTGCGAACAAAATGGAAATATCAATAAAGAGACAGACACCTAAAATAAACCAAAAAGAAGTTATGATGCTGAAAAGTACAATAACAGCAAGGAAAAATTCACTAGGTGGATTCAAAGGCAGACCTGAGCAGGCAGGCAGAAGACGTTCTAGCCAGAGCAATTAGGTATGAAAAAGAAATAAAAGGCATCCAAATTGGAAAGGAAGAAATAAGATGATCTGTTTGCAAATATGATCTTATATGGAGAAAACCCTAAAGACTCCACAAAAGAAAACTGTCAGAACTAATAAATGAATTCAGCAAAGTAGCAGGATACGAAGTCAACAGACAAAAATTAGTTGCATTTCTATACATCAAAATTGAAGAATCTGAAAAGGAAATTACAAAATCAATTCCATTTACAATAGCATCAAAAAGAATAAAATACTTAGGAATTAACCAAGAAAGTGAAAGACATGTTCAATGAAAAAACAATGCTGAAAGAAATGAAAGAAGACAGATAAATGGAAACACATCTCATGGTCATGGATTGGAAGATTTAATATAGTTAAAATGTCAATACTACCCAAAGCAGTCTACAGATTCAACACAATCCCTATCAAAATCCCAACAACATATATTGCAGAAATAGAAAAACTCATCTTAAAATTTAAATGGAGGGACTTCCTGGTGGCGCAATGGTTAAAAATCCTTCTGCCAGTGCAGGGGACATGGGTTTGATCCCTGGTCGGGGAAGATCCCACATGCCACTGAGCAATTAAGCACAGGCGCCACAACTACTGAGCCTGCGCTCTAGAGCCCATGCTCCGCAACAAGAGAAGCTACCGCAATGAGAAGCCCGCGCACCACAACAAAGAGTAGTCCCCGCTCGTCACAACTAGAGAAAGCCCGTGCACAGCAATGAAGACCCAACGCAGCCAATAAATGGATAGATAAATAAATAAAATTAATTTAAAAATAATAAAATAAAAAGTTTGAAAAAAATTTAAATGGAATCTCTAGGGACCCCAAATAGCCAAAATAATTGAAAAAACAAAACAAAACAAAACAAAACTGGAGGGCTCACAGTTCTTAATATCAAAACTTATTACAAAAGTAGAGTAATTCAAACAGTGCAGTACTAGCATAAAGACAGCTAAATAGACCAATGGAATAGAACAGAAATCTCAGAAATAAACCCTCACATGTATGGTCAAATTTTTGACAAGTGTGCCAAGACCATTCAGTGGGAAAAAGGACAGTCTTTTCAACAAGCGGTGCTGGAAAAACATGATATCCACATGCAGAAGAATGAAATTGGACCCTTACATAAAACCATATATAAAAACTCCAAATGGATCAAGGACCTAAATCTAAGACCCAAAACAATAAAACTCTTAGAAAAAACGTAGGACAAAAGCTTCACGACACTGGATTTGGCAGTGATTTCTTGGATATGACACCAATGGCACAGGTAACAAAAGAAAAAATAGACAAATTGAACTTCATGAAATTTTAAAATCTTGTGCATCAAAGGACGCTATCCTTAGTAAAACAATGCATTACTTAAAAAGTCATGCACTAATACAAGATCCACTCAATGTGCAGGATAGGCCTACGGATTTTAATGTAACAGAATAGGAAATATTCAATGATATTGTTTCAGGTTACATTTTGCAAATAACCTTTGAGACACTACCACTAGTGTAGCTTTGATTTAGTATCAAAAATTAATATTATCTGAAACACAATTATCTGAAACAGTTATTTAAAATACTACTCCTTAAAAAAACAAAAAAGCTCACTATCCAGAGATCCACTGAGTAAAAAGGCAACTCACACCATTGGAGAAAATATTCTCAAATCATATATCCAGTAAGGGATTAAGATACAGAATATATAGAGAACTTCTAGAACTCAACATCAAAAAACCAAACCACCGGATTCAAAAATGGGCAAAGGACTTTAGTAGACATTTCTCTAAAGAAGAGATATATGTGGCCAATGAGCACATGAAAAGATGTTCAAATCACTAATCATTCAGGAAATGCTAATCAAAACTACAAGGAGATACCACTCCATACCCATTAGAATGGCTACTACAAAATAAATAAATAATAACAGAAAATAACAAGTGTTGGCAAGGATATTGAAAAATCGGAACCATGTGCAATGTTGGTGGGAATGTAAAAATGGTGCAGCTGCTAACGGAAAGCAATATGGCAGTTCCTCAAAAAATTAAAAATAGAGTTACCATATGATCCAGGAACTCCACTTCTGGGTATATACCTAAAAGAATTGAAAGCTGGGTCTCAAAGGGATATTTGTACACCCGTGTTCATAGCAGCATTATTTGCAATAGCTGAAACGGGGAAGTAACCCAAGTGTCCATATACTGATGAATGGATAAGCAAAATGCGGCATATGGCATATACATACAATGCAATATTATTCTGCCTTAAAAAAGTTACTTCTGCAATACGTTACAACATGGTTGAAACTTGAGGACATTATGCTGAATGAAATAAACCAGTCTCAAAAAGACAAATACTGTATGATTCCACTTACATGAGGTTATTTAGAGTAGTCAAAATCATAAAGACAGAAATTGTAATGGTGGTTGCCAGGGACTGGGGGGAAGGGAGAATGTTGAGTTATTTAATAGGTATAGAGTTTCAGTTTTACAAGATGAAAATTGTTATGGGGATGATGGTGATGACTGCACAACAATATGACGATATTTAATACCACTGAACTGTGCACTTAAAAATGGTTAAGATAGTAAATTTTATGTTATGTGTACCTTACCACAGTAAAAAAAAAAAAAAATATTTGTAATAATTTGGTCTCTGACTTATTTCATGTCTTAACCTCGCGTCTTAAATGATGCTGTTTTTAATCACACTATTATCTAACATGCTGTTTATTAATTACATGGATGCTATGTAAAGCACATATTTCTAAATGAGCAGATACCTAAACCAACAGTAAGGGCACATCAGATTACTCTCCAAATATTACTTTGCTAGTTTCAATGAAAGGGAATCAGATTACAAAACTGTTACATAAAAAAGCCTTAAAGCGTAATTGTATTTCATTAAAGAAAACATCAAAATGAATGATTTTTAACTAGATGCATACCAATTTTATATACGCTATAGATAAAATTAAGAGGAGGTTAAATAATTTCATACTGTAAAAGTATAAAATCTTGTAAGCTCCAAAACACCAGCAGTGTAAAGAGCCAACATTCAATTTTAGGAATTTGAAACTGAACGCTCCTTTAATAGCTCTGTAGGAAGTTGTTAGAATGGTATTTCAAGTATTTTCTGTAATTTGAATTAAACATTACCTTAAAAATGCTGAGCTGGGGAAAAAATGTTAAGAACATCTCCAAATCTAGCTTAACAGTTCAATGCTCTATTGTTTGTTGACTTAACAAAATGAATGTTTACAAGGAATTCAGAAACCACCTGGAGATTCAAACTGACAATGAAATTGCAATGACAAATCGTGCCACTAGACATTAGTTATTACCAGAGATGCTTCTCCAAGGCAGAGAAGACAGACAACCTTATTATTAGTATAACTGGAAACGTGCTGATACTCCCACCTGACCAAAAATCCTCTCTTCCAACGTATTATATTACCTGTGAAATGTAGCTTATAAACTAATCAGTACCGATGCATTCCTTCATCTGATTAACAAGGGGAATTCACTCTAAAGAGAACAAGGCCTGTGAACTACCAAACAGGCAGCTTTGATTGTGCGCATCTGGGAGTGGGGACGGGGGCATATGTTTGTAGCCTTCCTGGAGTATGGGAATGTCCTATCCTGCTATAAGACTGCAGTGAGAATTCTGGTTTTGAAAGCTCTTCCTTCTAAAATTCTCTGTAAATCAAGGACAGAAATCATGAGATTTTAAGAACAACAAATGGGAAAAACCTTTTTCTCTTAGCAGTGAGAAGAATTCATTTAGTAGAATCATAGAAATTTTAAGTAAGTGTTCAAGGTGAAAGATAAGACTCCGAGAAATCAGATTTTGGGAAAAATGCACATCTACTCTATATGAGAAAAGGAGATGTTGTTTTGCTCCTCAGAAAGAGAGGGGGGAAATGGGGAGAGCCAGAGGGAGCATGCTGTGTGCTATCCCACTAGATCCATCCAGGCACTCCATGCCCAATGTTTAGTAAGGAATTTAATGCAAGCCACATTTTTTTTTTCAGCAAATTGCATAATGAAATAATTTATTCCAATTATGGTCAAGCTTGATCTCAGAAAACGTTATTTTCTACTTTCTATTAACAAATGTAAAATTATCTGCTATTTACCAGACCAACTCACTTTTTTTTTGAATTTTATTTTTTTATACAGCAGGTTATTAGTTATCAATTTTATACATATTGATGTATATATGTCAATCCCAATCTCCCAATTCATACCACCACCACCACCACGCATCCCCCCCCACACACTTTCCCCCCTTGGTGTCCATACGTTTGTTCTCTACATCTGTGCCAACTCACCTTTAGCAAATCACTTTCTTCCTTCATTAAATACATAGGAAAAGTTTGTGAATTGTAAGAAGTTTACTGAAGGAATACCATTCCTTTTATCATACTCCTTACTTCATAAATCACTTATCGTTTTAAGCCCACTTTATATCACTTTATTATAAATGAAGCAATGAGAAACAGCATTATGATTTTCATGATTTTTAAACATTTATATTTTATTATCACTGCATCATTTTAATCTTGACTTTGTTTTAGTAACCTCTCTTTCAAATGCATTCCATAATTTATTTCTAAGTTTTTTATAATATTCCTCAAAATCGAATGTTACTGCATTAATTTAATTTAAAAATGAAGTCATACTTTTTCTGAAAACTAAATCAACCTTATTTGACTGACTGGTTTCACAATTAGATTATATGGCAGTATTTTATCCAAAACTGAAAATTCAATCAGCAAATAAGCCACCTCAAGATGCTGACAAAAACATATTTAAAGCAGGTGAAAAGATAAAAGCATATGATTTAAAATATTGTTTTAGGAAGGGGATACTGAAATAATATTTCAATTTTTCCTAACACTTTCAGAACATATTGAATTAATTAAGGTAACTCTAAATGAGAGAGGCAAAATCTTAATAAAGCTTTGAAAGACTAACAGGTAGTAAATCCTTTTGCAAGTCAGGTGG
The DNA here is from genome assembly GCF_028021215.1 of Eschrichtius robustus. Taxonomy (NCBI): domain Eukaryota; kingdom Metazoa; phylum Chordata; class Mammalia; order Artiodactyla; family Eschrichtiidae; genus Eschrichtius; species Eschrichtius robustus. The sequence goes on from NC_090838.1 coordinate 54,417,521, forward strand.
TTTTCAATTGTTTGCTTTCAGCCAAATTGAGTAACAGCCTGAATGAGTTAACCGGTTAACACATCATTGAAAACAAGTTCTGATATAGGCTACCATGTGATTTTGTTTTGCAAATGACATGGAAGGAGTCCAAAGAACTCCCACCTTCTTATTTATGTGAATATGGTTTCTAAGCACATACATCTATAACTCTGGAAAATACAAATAAATTTGAAACTCAATCCAATCTCATTCTAACTAATACTCATCCACATATATATAAACTAATCAAAGCAGAAAAAGTCCCATCCATTAACAGATACATTTCCATTAAAATTTTACTTTTAATATTTAATAATTATCTAAAATTTATAACATTTTTTTGGATAAACTGTATGCTACTAAGAATTGTAATGATAAAGTTTATTACACTTAAAGCCATAAGTGGCAGATTGAAAAAAACAAAAAATTAGTTTCAATTTATACTTATATTTTTGATCAAGAAGTATGATGACACTGGGATCATGGAAAGACATTTTAGCATTAAAATATAATAAAGTAAGATAAAATTATGTCAGGAGAGTGTACTGGAAGTTTGACATTAAGGATGTATAGAAAACTCAACTTTTGACTGTCAAAGAGAGCGCTACCTATTTTTTAAATAGATGATGACAGATGAATATTTAGATTACACTGTATATTTTTTGAAGAATGATATAACAGTTCTGGTTAAAAATTCAACATTTATAATACACTGGAAATTACAACCTTTACAACTGTGTAAACATGACATATTTTAGATGTTAATTTTTAAATAGGTGATGGAATATGTAGGGTTGTTTTTTTTTTTAATATTAGTAAGATCTTAGTTTTCTAAACATGGCAAGAAGACCTCAGACAAGTCACAACCTTTGAAACTGAGTTTCCTAAACTGTAAAATGAGGATAATATCTACTCATTCTACCTCAGGATTAAATTATGTATGTAATATTATAAATGTTCACTACATATATGTATATGCATACATATATATGCTTTCAGTTAAATGTAAAACAATATGATTAAATTTATGAGGGCCTAGAAAAATAACACCTCCCTTAATTTTGAGTCCTTCTTATATGAACTAGACAGACCAAGGAAGACATCACATGACAAATCCCAGCTGTAAGTCATGAAAACTTGATTCATTTCCAGGGGCTATATATTAAATTGAACATATAAGGAAAGTCCTTATGTGCCACAATTCTTTCAAATTAAACTTGATCAAATATGGGTGGGTATTACAAAACTAGACTTGGGAACTAAGGCCCTGAAATGTTCAACTAAAAAGGAGCAAAGGCCTTAGATTTAGAAGCAATGCTGTAGAGGGCCATCCTTACCCAGTCAATCCCAACTTTTGGGGACCGTATGCAACTTCCTATCTTTACAATGAACACTTTGCAACATAAATTCTAAGGCCTGCAGAAAGGTTATGAAACCAGTAAGAGTAATATATGCCATTCTCTGGGCCTCCATCTACAGTTCTCATTTGTTCCATTTAGATGGAGCCAACCATATTCCCCAGGCAAACCAAGCATACTAGACTATAAATATATCATATTGGAACAAAAGATAATTTTAAATATACATTTTATAATCTAAACTGTTCTTAATTCTATATATAGCTTAAGCCTGATAATTTTGCTAAATGATTTGGTAAACAAGTTAATAATAAGCTATTTACCAAAAAATTGATAATATATAAATTTTTATTAAAGTGTCAAATTACATCTGGGAAATTTCTGATATGTTCAGTATTTCACAACTTCTTCCCATCATTTTCCAATATAATTTGCATTTACAAAATTTCTGTTTAGCTAGAAAAGTTTGAAACTGCTTAGGTTCATTAAGCCAAGATTAGTCTTCCAACTCCACAATGGCAATTTTAAAGGCATTCTGCTCATTGCCATTGTGAGGAAAATATGTTGTGTTCCATGAGGCATTTACAGATATATAAGACACAGTCTCTGAACTCAAGGAAATTTCAGTCTAATAACTGATACAGAAAAGTTGAAAGCAATGTACAGTGAACACCACAAAAATTCTACAATTAACATTTTACTATATGGTATTTTCTCACATTACTATATTTGCTTTATCTATATTTTGATTTTTTATGGACTAACCATCCTTCTATACATCATTAATCTATCTTATGTTTTTAATGCATTTCAAAGAAAGTTGCAGGCATAAGTATGTTTCACCCCTAAATACTATCATTAACTAGAGTTTAATAATTTTTAGAGATGTTTTTAGAAAAAATTCACAAATATGAAATGCACAAATCTTATATATCATTTGCAGATTTTTACAAAAGCTTATACCTCTGTAAAGCAAACTCCTATCAAGATATACACCATGACTGTCAGCCAAAAAGTTCTTTCATGCTCATTCCCAGTCAATCCCCACCCCAACTCCCACCTCTGGAGCACGGGTCCCCAACCCCCGGGCCGAGGACGGGTACTGGCCTGTTAGGAACTGGGCCACACAGCAGGAGGTGAGCGGCAGGCGAGCAAGCGAAGCTTCATCTGCCTCTCCCCATCACTCGCATTACCGCGTGAACCATACTATGCCCACCCCCGTCCGTGGAAAAACTGTCTTCCACGAAACCGGTCCCTGGTGCCAAAAAGATTGGGGACCGCTGCTCTAGAAGGAACCACTGTTAGTGATTTTTTTTTCCCCCCACCACAATTAGTTTTGTGGGTAATTTTTAAATTCAAAATTTAAAACAAAGAGCGGGGAATTCCCTGGTGGCGCAGTGGTTAAGAATCCGCCTGCCAATGCAGGGCACACGGGTTCGAGCCCTGGTCCAGGAAGATCCCACATGCCGCGGAGCAACTAAGTCCGTGCGCCATAACTACTGAGCCTGCGCTTTAGAGCCCGTGAGCCACAACTACTGAGCCTGCGCGCCTAGAGCCCATGCTCTGCATCAAAGAGAAGCCATCGTAATGAGAAGCCAACGAACCGCAACGAAGAGTAGCCCCGGCTCACTGCAACTAGAGAAAGCCCACGCACAGCAACGAAGACCCAACGCAGCCATAAATAAATAAACGCAACAATTTTTTTAAAATCCATCTTTAAAAAAAACAAAAACAAAGAGCGATCAGGCTGAAGAATCAAAAAAGAATTCATGTGGATCGACAGGTGTGCAGATACACGATAAAGTAAATAAAGCAAAATGCTTAACAATTACAGAAATTAGGCGCTAAGTACTATATAGGTGTGCCAGTTATCAATTTACTATCTCTCAGCATTAAATCTACCTTTCTTTGCCCTGCTTTAAGACCATGGAACTAGACCCTCTAAACACTTCGCCTTCGCCAGCTTTAGAGAGTGCCCTATCAGGTCACTACAGCAGCAGAGAAACACTTCCCTTCTGGATTCCAGTTCTCTATTATTATTATTAATTAGTGTGAAGCCCCAAGCGCACTGATGAGACAGGTCCAGCTGTGGCCTCAGGCCCTGTGGCCATGGTAGGTATGCCCTTTTTGAAGAGGCCTGCATCCGAGCTTTGGGAAGAAGGGCCCTCTCCCAGTCTTTCTTCCTCATCCTAGTATCAATAGTAGGTGCTGCTCTTTCACAACTGCTACTTCTGGGACCCTTAGACGCAGAGCTCTTTTACCTCTTCTAACAGTTAACCATCCCTCCTTGTTCTAGTCAACAATTCATCATATTAAATTTTCAAATAACCTGTATAGTTGTCTCTCCTGACTGAACTCAGACTACTCTCAAGGATATTCACTGTACAGATTTTCCGTATGTTTGACAGTGCTGGGGGAGGGAGGAAACAGGGAGATATATTTTAAAAGATTGGCAAAATGTTAACAATTGTTGAAGTTGGATGATGGACTGAGAAAATTATACTGTCTCTTCATTTTGTTTATGTTTGTAATTTTTTGTAATAGTTTTTAAAAGTGGAGGGCGGGGAAGAAAGGCTTCATATAGGCCAAAGCATTTGGAGAGGGCCTGGTGGAATGGATTTTAACAGGCATAAATGGAGGCTGAGATTCCAGGTGAGAAAAAGCACACAGTGAAAATGGCAGAATACTGAAGGACATATTTGAGCAATAGCAAGTAAGCTGGCTAAAGTAAAGGTGTATAATGCAAATGAACGTTTGCTGAGATTTTTTTTTCCTCCCCTTTAACCTTCATTTCAAGGTGTTAGTTCTTCATACTCAATTGCTTTTTTTTCCCCCTACTCTCCTGTCCCTGCCCCATACTTCTACTTACTATCCAAAGTCTAGCTGTTACCCATTCTTCCCCACCTCTTAGTAATCATAAATTGATCCATTTCAGAGTCTTTTCATATATCTTAATTTTTTTAAACAGTGGGCATAATTATATCTGTCTTGGGACGTTTAGGAGAAAATATAGGTATGTCTGTGCTTATACAGCAGTATTTTTTACATGTAAAGCCATTAGCAGTGACATGAGACAAGTTTTCATAATTTCTAGTTAGTAGGGGATAAGAGAAAACATTGATTTATTATTAATAACTCGTGACTTTTTATAATCGCAAAATACACCTATACACACAAGAATGAGTGTGTGTGTGTCAACACATTATCTCCGGGAAGGGGTTGGTAATATTCTTTGTTAAGCTGAGTAGTGAATTGACCAAATAATAAAATTAATACCCATTATTTTCTCCACCCACCAATACATTTAAAGCACCCTTAGGCTATTCTCCAGTGACAACTCTCTCTCCTTCCTTAGGAATGACAAAAATCATAAAATTTGACTTACAAAAAGCATTTTCGTTTAATCCAAACTGAAAATATTATAAAGTATAAAAGCAGCTAGACATTTAAGAACTCATAATAGAGATAACATCAGAGAGTGCACATATATCCAAATAAAACATATATTATGATGATTCATAAAAAGCACATACGAATATGGACCTGTTGCACACATTAAAATATACAGACACTCCAACTGAGCTCCTTTCTCTCCTAACCCCCATTATTGGTAGGGTCTGAACCTACCATTCTACTTCAAGCTTCAACAAGTGGCGCATGCTCTTCCACCTATTTAGAATGTGGCGGGACATAGGTATTCCAGAACAGTAGAGAGCAGAAGACAAATGTTGTTCGGTGTCACTCAGGCGATGACTGCTTTTCTATGCCCTCCTGAGGATGCGGGGCTGCAGATGCTAAGTTTCATTCAAGATCTAGGACAATGCATTGTTTGTAAACTTTGCACACCAAAACTGTTAATGTGAGTTCTTCCAGAATAAATCAGCAATGGTTAAGACAAGAATTGGGTTTCTTTCTTGCCTCGCACAGGACTCTTCCTGTGTAGTCAGTATCACAGACAGCGATGCACTCCATAGGGTACCCATGGGCAAAAGAAATGCCTCCACAAAGATATGCTGCAGCTGCTCCTGCTCTAGATGACGTCTTGCTTCCATTAAGTTCTGGCAGCCATGCAACAGAACTTTCTGCGATAATGAAAATGTTTGCTATTCTATCACATGTGGCTATTGAGCACTTGAAATGTAGCCAGTGTGACTGAGAAACTGTATTTTTAAATTAATTTTTATTGACATAGAGTTGACATATGTTAGTTTCAGGTATACTACAAAGTGATTTGATATTTGCATACATTATGAAGTGATCATCATGATGAGTCTAGTAACCATCTGTCTCCATACAAAGGTATTACAATATTATTGACCACATTCCTAATGCTGTATATTACATCCCCATGGCTTATTTATTATATAACTGTAGGTCTGTACATCTTAATCCCCTACACCTATTTCATCCACTCCTCTATCCCTTCCCTTCTGGCACCACCTGTTTGTTCTCTGTTATCTATAAGTCTGTTTCGTTTCATTTGTTTTACGTTTTACATTCTATATATAATTGAGAGCATGTGGTATTTGTCTTTCTCTGACTTACTGCACTTAGCATAACACTCTCTAGATCTATCCATGTTGACAAAAATGGCAAGATTTCTTTTTTTTTATGTCTGAGTAATATTCATATACCACATCTTCCTTACCCATTAGTCTATCAGTGGATCTTTAGGTTGCTTTTATATCTTGGCTACTGTAAATAATGCTGCAATGAACATTGGAGGGCATATATCTTTTTGAATTGGTTTTTCTGTTTTCTTTGGGTAAATGCCCAGAAGTGAAATTGCTGGATCATATGGCAGTTCTATTTTTAATTTTTAAAAGAAACTCCATACTGTTTTCCATAGTGGCTGCACCAATTTACAATCTCACCAACAGTGCTTAGCAATATTTTTTGGTTAAGCCTCCTCATGCAAGGGAAACAAAAACAAACAAATGAGACTACATCAACTAAAAACCTTTTGCACAGCAAAGGAAACCATCAACAACACAAAGGAAGCTTACTAAATCGGAGAAGATATTTGCAAACAATATATCCAATAAGGGGTTAATATCCAAAATATATAAAGAACTCATATAACTGAACATCAAAAAAACAAACCCAAACAACTCAATTACAAAATGGACAGAGGACCTGAATTGAAATTTTTCAAAAGAAGATGTACAGATGGCCAAAAGACACATGAAAAGATGCGCAATATCACTAATCATCAAGGAAATGCAAATCAAAACCACAAGGAGACACCACCTCACACCTGTACGAATGGCTGTTATCAAGAAGACAACAAATAACAAGTGTTGGTGAGGATACAGAGAAAAGGGAACCCTTGTGCACTAATTTTATTTAATTTTTTATTAATTTATATGTAATAGCCACATGACAATGCAATTCCAAAGCCTTAGTTTTAAAAAAATCAGGGACTTAACACATGTACGTTTGCAAATTGTTGAATGTCAACCCAAAACACTACCTGCAACACTGCAAAGTGGTTCTACCTCCTCCTACCCTAGCTGCCTGGCAGAAACATCCATTTGTCCTCATTCAGACAGCACCTCCTTTGTGAAACTGTGGCAGCCCAGTTACTAACTTGTTACCTAACTATTACTAACCAGGTCACACCATGTTGTCATTATGGGTTTACATATCTGTGTTCCCTGCTAAACTGGGGGCTCTAAAAAGGCAGCAGTTGTGTATTATTAATTTCTGAATCCCCAGAGCCTAGCAGAATGCCACATCCTAAAATCCTTGCTCTATGTCCTCCTGGCCAAATTATCACACCAGTCTTCATCTAACCAGTCCATACTCCTCACTACTCTACCATCTGAAATCTCATAATCCCAGCATCCATAATGAACATCTTAGAACTGGAGAAATTACAGGTCATATTATCTGTACCAACGGGTGTGGTGTTTTACTTCTACATACAATTGCTCAGTAGAAAACACTGTAAAATAGTGGAAACGATGCATATTAGAAACTCAAGTTTTCTAAAGAGAAATAACGAGAAAGTAGTTAGACACAGGAGTTTGGAATTCAGGACGAGACACAAATTTGGGAGTTTTTGACATAGAAGTGGCATTTTGAAACTATGCAACTCATGAATTAGATCACTAACGGATTAAGTGTAGACAGAAGAATACAGGCACACCAAGGTTAAGAGGTCAGAGGTGAAAAAGAACTTGCAAAGAACACTGAGAAGGGGCAACCAGTGACATACAGGAAAACCAGGAAATAAGCTGCGAGCCATTAAGCTATGATAAATGCTATTGACAGATCAAGTTGGAAAGTAAGGTTCTATTTCTTTCACACAATATCAAACCCTCCAAAACTGAAGAGAAAAACTGAAAGATACCACTTGGCATTCAATTACCAGTGTAACCAGAAGTTACACCAATGTTTTCTAATATAGATATTTCTTTCATTTCATTACACATATGCTATTCATCACATCTTCCTCTTAATATCCACATGAAACAAGGTTTCAGAGAGCACAACAATTTCCCTGGGCAGCACTAATTTTAAACGAAAACCTCGTTAAGTTATTTCACCAGCTGAGACTGACTGAAATAATCAGTGTCTCCCATTCAGCTGCCACACTTTCTTTAGAAATGCAGGTTTGGCATAATTTAAAGGTCAAGATGGTTTAAAGACCATCCAGTTTCCAAAAAAGAACGGACAAAAGTGTCAACATTCACGGAAGACTTAGAGAAAAAGTTAGACTGTGAACTCCAGGAAGGGAGGGGCTCATTTCCCACAAAGCAGGAGCTCAATATTTTTCACTTAACTTGAAAAAAGCTGTATCTTACTGCGGGGAGGTGGCGCGAATTTCAGGGCACTACGCCCTCCAGAACACTGTTGCCGGAACACTATGCGCGCAGAGAGGGACCAGCGAGCTCGAGGGAATCCGCGCAGAAGATCAGCACCTGGGTCGATAAAGGCAACGCGGGACGCCGCACAACCGCACACCGGACCCTAAGGTTAAAAGACCCTAGCCTCGGGCGGGGACTCACCTGCCTCCGCAGTGGGGAAGATGTGCGGCCCCCGGCCGCCTCTGAGGGGGCGTCCCTGCAAACCCCTCACCGCGTCACTGGACACTACCGGGGCGGTGAAGACGGACCCGTGAGGACGCGGCGCGTTCGCTCGGTCGCCTAGGTGTCGGAGCTGCAGCGTCACGGATCCCTCAGGTACTCCTCAGCGGCCCGTGCGTGCGCGCGCTCTCCCACCTCGTCGCTTAGCAACCTGCGAAGCCGTCCAGTCTTCTCGACACTTCAATTCCTCCCGCCCCCGCAGACTGTGAATAGTTTTTAAAAAGATTTTGTTTCCGGGTCGAACCGGCTTCACGCAGCGGAAGGTCTCTTTACCTCCCACGTTTACCCTTGAGGGGAGGATAAAGTCTTAGCAGCGCACGGGAGAGCGCTGGAGCTAAGGGCTCTGTCTCTCCACCCTCGAGTTACACGCGCCTCCCCTCTCGCCAATTGCCGGGCGCCATCCGGCAGCTCCTTTCCCCCTGAGCCCAAATTCTCCGCTCGTCGCCGTCCTCCAATCACAGCGGCCCGCCCTCGGGGACTACTTTGCAATCGGCGAAGAGCGCAAGGAGCAGGGCGTGAGAAGACCCTCTGACCTCGGGAAGTGTAGTTCAACACTCGAAGGAAATGCATTGGAGATTGCGCCAGAATCAGGGCTGCTTAAACTACAGTTCCCAGAGGGCTCCGCGGTCGGGAGCCGAGCCTTTTCTTTCCAACACCACTCGCCTTTTCCGAGTTGGTTCTGCGATAGAGGTGACCCGACTCCCTGAAGCTCATTTTGCAGGTGCAGAGAAGTGTCCGTGCAGTTCCCAGTCATGGTGAGTGTGGGCCCCTGCATGCTGCCCACCTCCGGCCTTCGCGCCCGTGTGTGGATTTTCTTGGGTTTGAAGGACTATTGGGGGAAGGCGGTGCAAGGGATTGTCCTTCGCGCCCTTTGGAAAGCCCCGACTCATCTTCTGGGGACTGTCGCAGGGACCTGGTAATTGGGAAGGGGTTGATTTACAGCTGGGGGTTCTTAGAAGGACTTTAGAGACATCGCTGTCCTTGGAGAGGCGCGATCTCAGTCCTTCTGCATGTTGGGGGTACAAAATACGAAGCTGCGGATTTTCTCCAAAGCACGGTATAGGGGTTTGATAAGGACGATAAGGTTTGAAATGGGAGGGGGTGTTGGACCCTAACCTCTTTTTCTCCTCTTAAGCCCACAGTGTTTTTAAGGGCTTTTGTCAAAGCCCTTGAAAGCAGAAGGCCTTCACTGCAAAGGTAGTGCTTACCAGATGCTCGGGATTGCGATCTACGTTTTCGGGAGAAGTGTTTCCGCCATATCTAATTTCACGAAATGTTATTTAAAACCTGTTCATTGATCTCCTTTTGTCGTACCTGGACATGTTGCAGTGACGGCGCCCCTAGCCAAATAATTAGTGCATTTTTTTTTTACTGATCTGTGTGTTAGGAATTCTAGAACCACTACTTTTAAATGTTACACAATAAAACCATCGTGTCACGAAGCTTTGGATACCAAGATATGGATATCTTGTCTCTGCTGAAAGGGAGAAGGGAGGTTGGTGAGGGTACTGACGTAGGAATAATCAGCATGCTGTTTGAAGGTGACATTTGACATCAAACTGAGAGAAATTGCTTCAGTACTTGTATTTGTAGTTGAAACTGTTTTTCCTCTGTTATTTCAAAATACTAAAATGAGTGGGGAATGTGGGGAAATATTTGAAGGAATTGGAACATTTCCAGAACCTGAAAAGACGTGTTTTCAGGGCAAGGGGATTACTTCTTCCACCTTCATAAGGGAGCCAGTGGGGACAGCTTCTAATTCTCAGTAAGTGTTAAACCTAGGTTTCCTACTTATTTTGTCAGATAACATAATTAGTCATTTAAATGATGGTTTCAGTGGTTTCTGAGCTAGTAATCTTAGAAAGAAAGCAGAGGTACTTATTATCAGAGAACCTCAGACTTAATAATTTTAAAACTGGATGGAACCTTTTAAAACAAACATCTTGGCCATCTTAAAATTGAGTTTATTGAAACCCAAAAAGAATGTGATTTGCTCAAGGTCATACAACAGTTTGCCCCCAAGGATCTCACATACTTTCCATCTCACCATATTGTATCATTCAGACACATATCAAGTCATTCTGAAAATTTATTTTTAGTTGCTGAGGTTCTGGATGAAGATACAAGCTCATACTGCAAATACAAACTAAACTATGTATCAGCATTTATATTACTTGATGGTTTTACAATGAGAATATTGTAATTCTAGAATTGGAAGGGAATTTGGAAATTATTTCCTCTAATCTTAAAACATAACCTGGTGAGGTCAAATTATTTTCCCAAGGTCACAGAAAGCTCCTGGGCCCCCATTCTTGCTTTGTTTTTCTACACAGTATATCAAGCCAGGCCTCACCCCAGGAAGGTCACTCCAGCACCAAATAATGTCCATAAGGAAGAACCCTCCTGCCAGTTTGCTGAAACTGATGGCAAATTCTCACATGACTCAATCTCCTTGCCTCCTCAGGAGAGTGTGTGAACAATCACTGAGTTAGAAAAGAGCCATCTTTTGTAAGCTATTAAAATCAGGTTTTTTTCAAGTAGTCAATTCTTGTGTCCATAGGGAATGACAAGCAAGAATAAACTGTATGAAGGAATCTGAATACTGTTTGTCTTTTATATTACAGAAATATATATAAATGAGAAAGTAAAAAAGGAACACATGGGTCTTTCTGTAGAATAACAGAAGGAACACTTAAATTCAAGCTTTACAACTGAGACTTGAACACATGCCCAAGACAGAGCCTGCATCTGCACGAAGGTCATTAGTGCCCTGCCAAGAGCAAAGACATTCTTTCCTTGGATCTTGGCAAACTGCCCAGATATCTAAACAAAGAATAGTAACCTATCTTCACACTGTAACGTTGTAAAAATGTCAGTGGGAATCTCTCACCCTCCTGCTTTTCAACTGTAACGTTGCAAAGAGCAGACAGAACCAAATAGGCACTTCTTTCCTGTTTCATCACCAGACATTCAGACACTAGGCTTCATACTACTCTTAACAAGATGGAATCACCTACCTGTGAAAATAATTTGCTCAGTGATAGAGAAGAAGGAAACTGCTCAGGTGTAATTCGTGCCTGTTCATTAGTTGCCCACAACCCCTTCACTAGGGACTGTGGTACTTTGAACCCATTTTTTTAGTAGCTAAAATAAATGCCTAAAATTGACTGTTCTTTTCTAACCATCTACCTGACTTTCTGGGAGGTTAAGCTTTACAGATAGTAATATTTACTTTTCCCCTCATTGCTTATTGTAGCTTGCTTTCATTGAAGTAGCATGTGTTTATGCTTTTCTTAACTCTTACTTTCCTTCATTCAACAAATCCTTGTTGAATGCTATATGGGAGTGCAAATTTGAGTCAGAGGCAGACTGTTCTCCCGGAAGTTTCACAGTCTAGTGGAGAGTAACAGCCACAGGCTACAAGAGTCCTTAGAGGAAAAACCTGAGACCTATAATTATAGTGCTTGCTACATTACTGTTCTTACTGCTTTGTATGTTAACTCTCTCAATCCTTATGACTACCTTATTTGTTAGGTAGCTGCTATTATTATCTCCACTTTACTATGGAGAAACAATACAGTAACTTGCCCAAGAACATACAGCTGAGTTGAGGAATCAGGATTTGAACCACAAAGTCTGGCTCTAGAGGCCATCTCTTTAACTGTCACACTCTACTGCCTCTCTAGCCCCCTGTTTTAAAAAATTGGCTTATCCTCTTGTTTCTTGCATATGGTTCACTAATGGAGTCTCTGGCCTAAAATAGTACAAGTTATGTAATAAAAGAAGACTTTCATTAGAACTACTGACATAAATAATTTTGCTAACCATAGCTGGAACTATTGTCATTATTTCCAGCCTTCTCAATGCAAGTATATATGAATAAAACAATTTTTTAAAGCATGTTGGGTTTGCTTCCAAACAATTCTTTTACGTTTCCAAGGTTTTGATAGTAATTTTACAAGATCCAGCAAATATTTGAGCTTTAGCAAATGTTTGAGCTCTAACTACATGCCAGGCATTGTTCTAGGCAGCTGGGATACAACAGTAAATAAAGTAAACAAAGCCCCTGTCCTTAAAGAGTTTGCATTCTAAAGAGGGAGGGGGAATCATTTCTTCCTCTGTTTCTTTTTCCTCACCTGCTATACTTCAAGGAAAGAGGGGAAAATGACAGAATTTAAAACATGTAAAGACCATGTGATAGAAAATAAATATATACAATAACAGTGCTCTTTATAAACCTAAAGTCTATTTGGAAACATAAATAAATATGTATTGTATTAAAATTGGATTATTGGGGGAATTATCGTATTTTGTATATTTAGAGATATTAAAGCATAGGGGGAAGTTGGTGAAGGGTATGGGCAAGAAACCCAGAAGGTCAGGAAGAAACTCTCCATAGTTTTTTCCCTTTTTCTCCACTCTCACCCTGGTCACCTCTCTGAAGAAGAAACACATACATAGTCTGCTGTGTTCAGATGCATTTCTCTACAAGAGTTGACACTTTCCTGAGATTTTTCTTCCTCTGAATTCTATGGGTACCAGATTGCTAAGTGCTGCTGACCTCCAGAGGTTAGGGTTTGAAGGTTAGAAGGACCTTTTCAGGTCATAGTCTCCTTCTATCCTAGAAGCATGACCCCTCTCTAAGAGGGAATTCTAAATATAAAGAAATCTAGTCCCCTATCCCCAGTCACTTCAGCCACTTCTCTAGTGTGGGTAACTATAGAGGTGACACAGAGTGGAAGTACATTTACCCATCATTGTCAGAGAAAGGAACAATTCCCTTGATTGAATTTTTCCATCTAATTAAACTTACCCATTAAGTTTCCAGGCATTTTTGTTCAGCTCTATTTAACAGAAATATTTCTATCTTTTTAATTCTCTGAGCTTAATTTAACTTATTTTTAATGACTTAGGGTCGTCACTTTGAATGTTATATACATTTTTTGTCCATATGTTCATATTTTATTCAGGGTCTATAAGATGACTTCCATCTATTATAACTAATATGTTCTTTGTACTTTTTCCCCTTCCTCCCCTTTAATATTAATTTTCCCTTAAAATCAGGTTGTCAACTGTTACCACACGTTGCTACTGTTATTTATTACTTAATGCTAAAATTTTTTACAATCCAGATATTATCATTGTTTCATTTTTATTTCTCCTTAAATAAAAAATATAGGCTTATTTTTCTTCCCCCAAGTAGTTAAGTTGAATCACGATTAATAGTTTTATAAAAACTTTCTGGCTCCTTCTAAAGGGAAATTTTTAACCGCTATTACTCCTCTTCCTGGTATGAAAGATTCTTTTCAGCAGAAGGGAGTGGGGGATTTGCATAAGAGGATTTGTAAGGTTCTAGTGGCCTCCAGGGTTTGTATCATCACATAATGCACATCAACATCGTTAGGCCTATTTTAGTGGTAAAATATCCTAAAAAAGATGGATAAGATTTTGTAAGTAAATCCAAGATAGCAGGGAGAGTTAAATAACACCACATAAATATGCAGCCAAAGGACACATGTTCCAGAAGTTGCTTAGTTACTTTGTGCATGCTGTGTTTACTGGGACAAGTCTGGGATAAACATCTTCTACTAAGCCAGATGCGAAGAGTCTTTAAAATTTTACATTAGCTTTTAAAGTATGTGGTTGTCTTATTATAGAGAAAATTCTGAATATCTTTAGGGTAAAATAGCATTTTTTAATAAGGTGTTAATGGGTCTCTTTCATTACAGTCCGAACCAATCCGAGTCCTTGTGACTGGAGCAGCTGGTCAAATTGCTTATTCACTGCTATACAGTATTGGAAATGGATCTGTCTTCGGTAAAGACCAGGTAGGGGCAAGTGTCTGTAAATCTTAAGTAAAAGTAAGAACATTTTCAATAAAACCCTGTATTTAGTTGCAAAGAAATGTTTAAATGGTAAAGGAATGGATAATCCCAACGAATGTACTAGGCACACGGCTATAAGTGGAATCTGGTAGCTTATTTATATGCACCCCTCTGGGCATTGAAAATGCTTTGCAAATTAGAACTATTCCACCTACTGTTAAGTTGACTTGGTGCAGCCAGCAGGTATCATAATGACAGTAACTGTTAGGGAGAGTCTCGTGGGAGAGAAAGTTGCTGAATCAGCACTTTCTTGTTCATAAATGGTCGTAAGACCCAAAAGAGTTGGACAGGCAAATAGGCTTCCCAGTTTGAAGCAGGCACCCCCTATTCCAGCAGGTCTGATTAATGTACACTAAAATCCTTTCGTACAGTATTCATTTATCCATTCTCTTCACCCATGGATATCAAGTTCTTCCTTCATGCCAGATACTGTGCTTAGCTTTCTGTGAAATGAAATTAGATATACAGCCATCAACAACAAGAGCAAGGTGTGACATGTCACTTCAACTTGATATTTCTTCCATGTACTCCTTTAAAATTCAGTAATGGTGATTCCTCTTACTGTGTCTGTTAGCAAACCATTGCTGGTTTTATAGCATTCCTTTTTAAAGGACGCCTGATGTTAGACACCTGACTTCTTAAAATAATTATGACTAATTAATGGGAATTATACACATATACACACCAATTAGTAAAAACTCTGTGAAAGGACTTTTTCTGTGACTAAATGACATAACCTACACTGACAGATGCTGTCCTTGCTATTTATTTGGCAGCCTATCATTCTCGTGCTGTTGGATATTACTCCCATGATGGGCGTCCTGGATGGTGTCCTGATGGAGCTGCAAGACTGTGCCCTTCCCCTCCTGAAAGGTGAGTTGGGGAGTGGAGGAGAAAGGGATTTTATAGTATTTTACATCTTTAAAAAGCAGATTTTAGAGTTTTGTTAACTGGCCTCTCAATTAGAAATTATTTCATAAAAAGTTTTTGTTTTTTGAACTACAACTACTTGTTAAGATATATACCAAGAATAAATAAGGGTAAAAGTGTGAAATAACCTGTATAAGATAAAAGATTATACTTTTTTCCCAACATGCCTATATGTAATTTATTTTACCAATTAAGTATAATATTGCACAAGGGTTATCCACCTGAGATTGTCCACACTGTGTTATTATTTAAATTCTATTTAAATAGTAATAGTAGTGTCCTGTAATGGAGAACTTTTTCAACGCTAAATGATGTTTTCCAGAACCATATGCTGCTTGGGGACTAGAAATTGGTTGGTCCCCATATATAGTCCCACCCCATCTGCCAGTTGTCAGGTTAAGATATAATATAAATTGTTCTAATCATATACTACATGGTTTCAGAAAGCCTACAAGAGTTCTGCTAAGACTTAGCCTTTGAGACTCAATGAACAAGTAACAAATGTAAGACAAGTCCTAAATTTGGTTGAAAGGTTCATTAAAATATTAGGTCAGGTTGTAAACTAATTTGAATATTTTTCTTTAGCTATACCTTCATCATCTTTTTTGGGGTGAGGGAGGGTAAGGATTAATTAATAATACTCTCAAAGAGGATTGCACAAATCAAAAATGTAAATATGCCCAAGAGAAACAATGCTCAGAATTCATATATCTGTTCAATAAACATTTAGTAGAAGGAATACTCTGCCATCTCAATCATTTGGTTGCTTAGTTATGTAAGAGAATGCGTTACCCTGTCCAAGCTGTTCTGCTGGCTCCCTTTCCTCACCCACTGTTTCCAAATCAACCCCCTCTGTTGCTTTTTCCATTTTTATTCTGTTCTCTACAGAGTTCTCTCTGCTCGCTCTAGTGGGCCCAGGTTACAGTTGGCTTGTCCTTGGTCAGCTGTGAATATGATCGGAAGGGAAGGTTCAGCAGATAAAGGTGCATGGCTGGGAAGAAAATGGATATTTTTTCTCCAGCTGGTGCTCTTATGTATACTTATCTGGGGACTTACAGAAGCCTGACTGACCCAAGTTCCTGGTCTAAAAATTTTATCAGTGACAACACTGTATCCTGATTGTCTTAGTACCTTTGGGCTGCTATAACAAAAATACCATAGACTGAGTGGTTTATAAACAAAAGAAATTATTTCTTACAGTTCTGGAGGCTGGGAAGTCAGAAATCAAAGAGCCAATAGATTGGGTGTCTGGTGAGAGCCCAATTCCTGGTTCACAGACAGCCATCTTCTCACCGCGTCCTCACATGGCAAAAGGGGTGAGGGAGCTCTCTGAGGCCTCTTCTATAAGGGCACTAATCCCAATTCGTGAGGGCTCCCCCTCATGACCTAATCACTTCCCAAAGGACCTACCTCCTAATACTATCACACTGGGAATTAGATTTCAACATATGAATTTTATGTGGACACAAGCATTCAGTCTATAGCACATGGCCTTTTTAATACAGTCACCAAAAGAAAGCCATGATATATAGCTGACACTTCAACAACTCAGGGCTTAGTGGTGCCAGTCTTCCCTGCAGTGGAAAATCTGAGTACAATTTATAGTTGGCCCTCTGTTCACAGATCCTCTGTATCCACAGGTTCAACCAACCTCAGATTGTACAGTACTGTAATATTTACTGTGGGAAAAAAATCCACATATAACTGGTCCTGCACAGTTCAAACCTGTGTTATTCAAGGGTCAACTATGTTCTTCAATCAAAAAACAGGTGGTGTATTGGACTGACACTGCAGCACAGTGGTTGAAATCTGGACCAATCTTGACTTGAATTATAGCCCCACTCCTTTTTGATAGGCAGCTAATTAATCTCTTTAAGCCTCATTGTCTTCATGTGTAAAATGTTAAAATTAAATTTGACAAAAGAAATCTCCTAGTGTTATTCCTTGCAAAAACTCCTCAATAAGCATTGTTTTAATTTGATTGATATCTTAGAATTAAAGTAATTATAACTTAAAGGTTAGGTGAATTAGTTTCTCTTTTGTGTTATCTGTGGTAATTAATGTGAATAATTAATGTTGCCTTGAAAGTTACCTTGCATCATTATAAAAGATAAAAGCTATAGAGTTTTGGAATTAAGATAATTATTGAAATAGGAAAAGCAAAATAAATGTATTGACATTTCTGCTGATGTTATGGTTGTTGAATTAATATATTGCCTTTCTTTTTTTAGGCCCCTAAAACTTTGATCAATGTGATTTGTAAGAGTAAACATTTGCTACAAAGTGAAAGAGTTACTGGGTAGATTCAGTATGAAAAAGAAAACCTCAGACTTTGGCGTTTAAGTAGCTCTGCATATTTATTGCCATGTTCACAGATGTCATCGCAACAGATAAAGAAGAGATTGCCTTCAAAGACCTGGATGTGGCCATTCTTGTGGGCTCCATGCCAAGAAGGGATGGCATGGAGAGGAAAGATTTACTCAAAGCAAATGTGAAAATCTTCAAATGCCAGGGTGCAGCCTTGGACAAATATGCCAAGAAGTCAGTTAAGGTGACCAATGCAGTATTTTATTGGGTTTTTCATTATCAGCATTTGAAACTTCTGCTTTCAACATTTAAGTGAAAATGAAAGTATTTGCCTTTTTTTTTCCCCAGTTCTGTGCCATGGTCAGTAAATACAGATACAGAGTTTTGCTCAATTAGCCCTCCCTTTCTGGGTTTTGTTCATATAGTGTAGAAATCTGTATTCTGAGGGGCTCAAAGATATTCTGCCTATTACCATGACATGGAGATTTAATATTAGTTTGTAAACCTATAGAGAAGGCACAGAACTTTCTGGTGCCTTTTAGCTGTGTGGGACTATTTGTTCAGACGTTTGGATTTGTGTTTGTGATTATGAAGGGAGATGGCTATAAGCTGTTTGTTCTTAGTCACAGGAGGTAGGGGCTTCTGAATGCTCACTTTTTCTCAGTCCAGAGGAATTTCGATATGTTCGTCTCTTGAGGTGTTGAGTCGGTATGACTTCCTGTTCTGTCTCTTTGTGTTCAACCTATTTATTTTGTTTTCTAAATTTGTGTTATTATTACAGTAAAGCCTCCTTTTACCAATTAAGTATCAGTTACCTAGAACTTAATTGTCATAGCAAAAGGGCTTGCTAGTTAGAGATTTTTCTGATTTTGATACACTTCTTCCACCCAATTCTGAATTCAAAGAAAGGTAAAAGAAAATTTTATAAGGTTTTTTAATGTTGCCATTTATAACGTTCTATCTTCTATAATACTTCATAGACACCTGAATTTTTGCTTTCTGCAGACTTTATTTCAAATAGTTAACTTTTATTTTCTGTAGTCATTAACAGAAAATAATAGAAATGAGTTGGGTAGAAATCCCCAGGTGTCTTAGTAAAAAAATTACAAGGTTGCTTGGAGTTATAGTACTACTTGCATAGTAATTGCCTCTTAGCCAAAAGTGTCTTTCTTGGGGGAAATATACACCGACACTGGAGTAGTTGGGGATAGCAGAGTATCATATCTACAGCTTGCTCTCAAATAGGCCAAAAAAAAGACTAAGGGCAGTGTGTGTGTGTGTGTGTGTGTGTGTGTGCATGCACACGTGCACAGAAAGTGAAAGAGATGGGGCAAATTAGAGAATTGGTACAAGTAACGTGGGAGTTAGTCTTTATAATATGCTTACAGCTTTTCTGTAAGTTTGATATAATTTCACAGTAAGTTTTTTTTATCATTTTATTAAAGATTTTTAAGACTTGTAAAAAATGTTCATGTATACATTTTCCTATGCTGTATTGTAATTCACTGCATCCTATACCTACCCCCTCCAAAAAAAAAAAAAAAGCCTGAAGTGCTTTCTCCTACAGATTGATTCAATGGGTGTGAAATGGTGGGACCTGGTATTTTAGCAACTAACCCAGTTAATTCTTAGGATTAGGCAAGACTGAGAAACACTTTTCATTCATAAGGGCAAATCATTGTCCTAAAGTAAACTTCTCAAGTAGAATTTCTTTCTTGGACTACTTTTATAAGGAGGAAAACTTTTATGATTGAATTGAACTCTGAGATAGAGCCCTAGGTTACTAGTTTTTTCTGGCAACTAGATAAATGCTGTCTCTGTTTTGGCAGAAAACAAAATGACTTGTGTACATAACGGTGGTTTTAGTAAATGTTTTCAGTAGTCGCACCAAATACTATCAAGGGGGAAAAGTTATTAGAACGGAGGATAGAAACCTACTAGAAACTAGAAACTGCAATAATAACTATACGTATTTAGCTCACACAAACTTGATAAGAAGGCTATGTGTTACATGTCAGTCATATTCTAAGTTGGTTTAGTTAATCAGTTATGGTCTGTAGCTCTGCTATGCCTCGCATACATCCTAGGTTATCGTGGTGGGAAACCCGGCCAATACCAACTGCCTGACTGCCTCCAAGTCGGCACCGTCCATCCCCAAGGAGAACTTCAGTTGCTTGACTCGTCTGGATCACAACCGAGCTAAAGCTCAGGTAAGAAAGATGCGTTTTCAAATCTTATGAATGTTCAACTTTAAACCCTTTTTCTCTCACTTTTAAAGTAGCTGAATCATAGTTTGTGCTTTTTTCTTGTTGTTTTGTTTTAGTAGGAAGCTATTCCAATTTGTTAGGACATCTTTAAATCTAATCTCTTAAAGCAGCTGAACTTCGTACTTAATTTTCTCAACTATATTTCATTTCCTAGCTTTAATTACATATCATTGCTAATGTCCTCTTAGTACAGTGGTTAAAAATTAGTCAGTAGTATAGATAATTCACATGACAGCACACAAATTATTTTTGTCAGATATATAGGAGATTATAATAGAAAAACTTGAGCTTTGTGTATTATATGTGGTTCTGCTTTTTTCCCTACTGCTAAGCAATCGAATTTGATTTTAATTTAATTTCATTTTCATTTTTATATCCTCATACTCTACATGTTTCCATAAAATTTCTTAGTTTTCACTACTTAGTAGCTAAATTTTAATTGCTATCCAGTTTCCTTATCCCTTGGAGCCTTAGATAAATATGCTAAGGGGTCAGTGACCAGGGTATTAACAATAGCTTTTTTTAAATTAGAGACCGTGCCACTCATCTGTGCTAGTTTCCTAGGCTTTCTCAGATCTAGACAATCCCAGTGCCCTTAGATGTCATGACAAAGTTCTAGTTCTTGGACATAACCTCTTTCCTTTTCCCTAGCATCTTTCTGGCCATCCTCCTTATCCACAGCTCATCTGCTAGATAGGTCTATGAATTTAGTTCTTTCTTTTCTAGAGAAGACAACATTGTTGAGTGTCAAGAAAACTATTTTTACCAAATGATGGTGTGAGGTCTAAGTTGAAAAACTGTTACCGGATTCAATGGGCCCATCACTTGGGGTGCATCGCCAGTGAACATACCAAGTACTTTCAGTCAAAGCAGAAGTGTTTATTCCTTGTGACAAGTAAGGAAACAGGTAGATAGCTCTCAAAGCACTGTCTCTCCAAATAACCAGATCAGGGACATTTTAAGCTAAGGGTACGTGTATATTCATGAAAGGGCGAGTGTAATCTTCAATGCAAAGGTGGAGTTCTAGATGCACTTGCGCAGTACAACAACATGCTCAAACATACATGCCTTGCATGTTCAAAAATGGCAGAAATTCCAGCCCTTGGGGTGGAGATTTTAGCATTAAAATGAGGCAAAGGTCACCCTAGGTTGACAAAATCCAGGTACCTAGTTGCGTGAAATCACAAGGGTCAGCATAGGCTCATTCCTTAGGCTCCAGTTAATCTGGTGGCTGAGTGCTTGAGGGGTTTTGGACGCTGCAAAAACAGCTCAAGAATGTGTTTCAGGCTGATCTTTACCTTCGAAATAGGACAGAACAGGGAGTCTTTATAACTGATTTGTTATCTTTGCTATGGTTACTTCTCATGCCTAATAACAGTTGTTTGTTCTTGCATTCTTTGTTCTTTCTAAAATCATTAATTACTGAGACCTATTTTTTTGTTTCCACATGAAGACCTAGGAGGTCATATTTCACCTTTCTCCCAATCTCCTTAGAACAGAAGGGTTCTGAAATTCACACTCTAGTTCTTAACCTAAGCTTGTCTAGTGCATGTTGCAGTTTCTCTTATTGCCCAGTATTCTACTCCTGCAAGACATGACATACTCTGGTTTAACCCCATACCTTCCTTATTACTGTCTGGGTAACAAAACTACTGCTATAAACTCAGAGCTTTCAGCTCTGGAGGGCCCAGTGAAGGAGAAAAGTGTTTACATTTAAGTATCTACAGTAAGCTGAATGCTTTACATCTGACTTGTCATTTACTTCTCATAGTAGCCATATGAGATATCTGTTATTACTACTGTTTTACAGATAAGAAATGTGAAGCCCAGAAAGGTCAGGAAACCTGCTCAAAGTCACACAGCTAGTAAATGACGGAGTCAGTAAAAGGGACTGCCTGACTCCAGACCCTCATGTGTGTTCTTACAAAATGGGATCAAGTGACCTAATCCATTCACTAGCTCTGTGACCCTGAGAAAGTATATTCAAGCTATAAAATGGGATAATAATTGAATCTACCTCAGATGGTAGTTATGTGAACTAAATGAGATAAGATCTATGTTAAGACCTCATCCTGGTGCCTGTCACATAGCAAAAGGTTGGCTGCTATAGTTATTATTGATGATGACGATGATGATTAAGAGAGATATAACCAAGGTTTGAGAAGAGTCACACCTCAGAAATCTCTCAGTTAATTTAGAAGGTCTTTTCATAACAAGCTTAAATTGCAAATATTTCCTGAGAGGCTTTGGGCTGTGAGCTGGGTCTTTTTCCTTGTTATTTAGCCAGTGTCCAGGGGCTGGGAAGAAATGGGAGTTTGTTTGAATGCCTGGAGGCTGGAGATTGGGGTACTGTAGAACAGTTACAAAGGAAAAGATGATCATCATAGTTGTTGCATCTGTGGACTCTGGATTACCAGATGGCAATTCACTTAGTTACAACAGGAAGAAAGAGGTAAAATGATGACACCAACAAATTTCCATCTTTGCTGTTTGACCTGAGGCCTTGGTGGAGGCAGGCATTGGAAAATTCTGCTTCCAGAAGTACAGCTAAATAATACTTTGTCCCAGTGCCTGCAACAGTTTTCCTTGCGGGGTGAAAGTCTGAGTGAGGAAAGAAAGAGCCATCTCATCATACTTTGACTTTGGCATGTGTTCCAGCATGCCATTCTGGTACAGTGAATGCTGTTAGAAGTTTCCTCCTCCCGTAGAGGCTATTAATCCAGTGAGAAAAGTAACAAACCCAAAGATTAATTTTTCTTACATGAATGGATACTAGTTTTACATAACTTATTTTGGAAATCAGAGCTCCTAGCTACCTAGTGACTGTTTGTCACCTGCAGAAATCCCCTGTGTATTTGCAGACCAGAGCTACATATATTGTCTGCTGACCAGGTAATTTGGCAATGAAACCAGTTAGGTGGTATCAGAGAGAAGAAAATTACTAGAGCTGGAGAATGAATCAAAAACTGTTTAACAGATCTGTGTCACAGATGTGAAAGTGTCTGAAGGAGTAAGGAACTGCTAGCCTGGGTACATGGTAGTTTAGACTAGCTCTGACACGCATGATATTCTCAGAAACTATATATGCTGGGTGCAAAGTACTGGCCTTTGCTATCCAGACAGAAGTGGATTAGCTCAGGAGATCTAAAGAATAAGAGGAGGTGGCCAATAGGACACAGGAAGTAAGGGGAGCCTCCTGTAGGGAGGATAGGCCTGCGGGCAGTTTGTCCTCACTGTACTTTGGAGCAGCTGAAACTGACATTCAGCAGAGTTACGGTTTCTAAGTTCTTGATAATATACATCTTGGCTCACTTACCCCAGTATAAATATTCCTTTTTCTCAATGATGCCAGCTAAATATAAGTGAGGACAGTTCTTTGCAAGTCCTTTCAGGTCATGGCACACACAGAAAATGGTATTCATTGCACAGCACACCACTCTACCCCAACCACTAAGCAGATCAGTAGCTGGGTACCCCAGAAACCAACCATCCAACTAATTTGTGAAGACTGATATGGTAGTTAATAGTCCTAATACTTGCAGAGCTCTATTAAAATCTATTTGAGGACTTAAGAAGTGAGTCTCAACTTATTTTAAGGGTCAGTGAAAGTAGGCACAACTTGCTTCTTACTTGACTGAATAAATTACCGTGAAGATGAGTCAAGGCATTGCAAACATTTTAGGTAATGGCTTTTTTAATCTTCATTCTTTTTGGTTGGTTGGTTGTCATTTTATTTTTTACTCTTTAATTTGGAATAATTATAGACTTAGAAGAAGTTGCAGAAATAGTACAGAGAATCCCATGTACCCATCACCCACTTCCCCCAGTGGTGACATCTTACATAACTATAGAGAATTATCAAAACTAGGAAATCGACTAAACTACACACAACACTGTTAACTAGCTTTACTCAGATTTCTGCAGTTTTTGTATGTCTTTATGGATGATCCTATGACATTTAATCATATATATAGATTACTATAACCACCATAGTTTCAAGAAACAGAACTGTACCATCGCCCACAAAAGAAGTCCTACTCACGTTGCCTCTCTATAGTTACATGCTCCCTCTCCTTTCCTAAACTCTGACAACCATTTGTCTGTTCTCCAACTCTGTACTTTGGTCATTTCGAGAATGTTTTAAAAATAGAATTGTGCAGTAAGTAACCTTTTGACACTGTTTTTTTTTTTTTTCCACTGAGTTTAATGCCTTTAATATCCATCCAAGTTGTTACATGTATCAGTAGTTCATTCCTTTTTATTGTTATTCCATTTATTTATTTAATTGTATGAATGTACCACAGTTGGTGTTGGAGGACGGAGGGAACAAAAAGTGCCCACCAAACTGAGAAGGTATCTTGAGACCTTAAAATGAGGCAGGCAGCTCCATATAACCAATGGATCAGTTTATTATAGGGTGACTTGCTCACAGGGTGGGATCAGGATCAGGTGGACAGTGACCCAGAAGCATTTGCAGCTGCACTTCCTACCGCAGAGGGACCATGGGGACGATTCTATAGGGTATGGGGGTAGGTGCTTTGAAACAGGACATGCATTTCTAAGTTAAGATTTATGAATGGATAACTAGTCTCGTGGGAGCCAGGAATATGTCAAGGAAGGTTTTCATCATTGTTTGGGGACCAGCAGAGCATAGAGGCTACCTGGTCCTAATGTTTATTGAACAGTATCTATTAACTACAAAGCCCTTGATGTGATTCACTTCACAGGTCAGTTTTAAAGGATAGAAGAAACTGTAAGGGCCCGAGATGGCGTCAGTTATGCTAATAGCCATACTTTATTTAACCATTCTTGAAGGACTTTTGAGCTGTTTCCAGTTTGGGGCTATTGGTATCCTTGTTTTTAAAATTTCGTTAAAATATCCGAGTGTATTCCCTTTGCTATATGGTGAATACACAACCAGAGCTTTGATGCAGTGCTGCTGTTATTTATGTGTGCAAAAGCTGTGGATTCTGGTACAACTATTTTTTTCTCTCATTCTTATTTTAACATAAAGGAAAGAAAAATCACTCACAATGTCACCCTAATACATCAGCTTTTTAAAACATTTTTCCAAAACCTTCTCTTCTAGATCATTATAAATTCTGCTATCTAATTAGGAACAAATTACAGGCATACTTTAGAGATATTGTGGGCTTGGTTCCAGACTACTGCAATAAAGCAAATATCAGGATAAAGCAAGTCAATGAATTTTTTGGTTTCCCAGTGCATATAAAAGTTGTATTTGAAAAAAAAAAAAAAAAGTTGTATTTGTACTGTAGTCTATTAAGTATGCAATAGCATTATGTCTAAAAAATATATACATACCTTAATTTAAAAAGGCTTTATTGCTAAAAGAAAAACAAATGCTAACCATCATCTGAGCCTTCAGCAAGTCCTAATCTTTTTAATGACTGGGGGGGGTCTTGCCTCCATGGTGATGCTGTTGACTGATCAGGGTGGTGGTTGCTGAAGGCTGGGGTGCCTGTGGCAATTTCTTAAAATAAGACCACAGTGAAGTTCACCATATTGATTGACTCTTCCTTTCACAAATGATTTCTCTGTAGCATACAATGCTGTGTGATAGCATTTTACCCAGAGTAGAACTAATTTCAAAATTGGGAGTTAAACCTCTCAAACCCTGCCACTGCTTTATCAACTAAGTTTATATAATACTCTAAATCCTTTCTTGTCATTTCAACAATCTTCACGGCGTCTTCACTGGGAGTAGATTCCATCTCAAGAAACTACTTTCTTCACTCATCGTAAGAAGCAGCTCCTCATGCATTAAAGTTTTATCATGAGATTGCAGCAATTCAGTCCCATATTCAAGCTCCACTTCTAGTTCTAGTTCTCTTGCTATTTCCACCATATCTGCAGTTACTTCCTCCAATGAATGTTGGCAGTTTGCCCTCTTCCCAGGAATCACAAATGTTCTTAATGGCATCTCAAACGATGAATCCTTTCCAGAAGGTTTTCAATTGACTTTGCCCAGATCCATAAGAGGAATCACTATCTCTGGAAGCTATAGCCTTATGCAATGTATTTCTTAAATCATAAGACCTGAAAGTCAAAATGAGTCCTTGGTCCATGGGCTGAAGAATGGATGTTGTGTTAGCAGGCACATTATCCATCAGAGCTCTTGGTGACCAGGTGCATAGTCAATGAGCAGTAATATTTTGAAGGGAATCTTTGTTTCTGAGCACTGGGTTTCAACAGTGAATATTTCAACAGGTTTAAAATATTCAGCAACCATGTTGTCAACAGATATGGTGTCATCCAGGGTTTGTTGTGCCATTGATGGAACTCAGGCAGAGTAGATTTAGCAGAATTCTTAACGGCCCTAGAATTCTCAGAATGGTAAGTGAGCGTTAGCTTCAGCTGAAAGCACCAGCTGCATTAGCCCCTAACAAGAGAGTCAGCCTGTCCTTTGAAGCTTTAAAGCCTTGAGGCCAGGCATTGACTTCTCCCCCATAGCTTTGAAGATCCTAGATGACATCTTCTTCCAATAGAAGGCTGTTCATCTACATTGAAAATCTGTTACTTAGTGTAGCCACCTTCATTAATTATCTTAGCTAGATCTTCTGCCTAACTTCCTGCAGCCTCTATATCAGCACTTGCTGCTTCACCTTGCACTTTTATGTTGTGAAGACAGTATCTCTCCTTAAACCTCAAGAACCAACCTCTGCTAGCTTCAGACTTTTCTTCTGTAGCTTCCTCACCTTTCTCAACCTTCACAGAATTGAAGAGAGTTAGAGTCTTGCTCTGGATTAGGCTTTGGCTTAAGGGAATGTTGTGGCTGGTTTGATCATTGTGGCTGGTTTGATCGTCTATCCGGACCATTAAAACTTTCTCCATATCAGCAATAAGGTTGTTTCACTTTCTTATCATTAGTGTGTTCACTGGAGTAGCACTTTTAATTTCTATTAAGAACTTTTCCTTCGCTTTCACAACTTGGCTGTTTGGCCTAGCTTTCAGCTTATCTTGCTTTCAGCCTTCCTCACTAAACTTAATTATTTCTAGCTTTTGACTTAAAGTGAGGGATGTGCAACTCTTCCATTCATTTGAAGACTTAGAGGCCACCGTAGGGTTATTAATTGGCCTAAATTCAGTATTGTTTGTGTCTCAGGGAATAGGGCGACCCAAAGGAGAGGGAGAAAGAAAGGGGAACAGCTAGTCGGAGGAG
Source organism: Eschrichtius robustus (assembly GCF_028021215.1). Taxonomy (NCBI): domain Eukaryota; kingdom Metazoa; phylum Chordata; class Mammalia; order Artiodactyla; family Eschrichtiidae; genus Eschrichtius; species Eschrichtius robustus. The sequence goes on from NC_090838.1 coordinate 54,444,563, forward strand.
CAGTCAGAACACACGCAACGTTTATTGATAAGTTCACTGTTATATGTGAGCAGGGTTCATGGCACCCCAAAACAATTACAATAGTAACATCAAGGGTCATTGATCACAGATCACCATATTTCAAAAAAGTTTGAAATATTGTGAAAATTACCAAAATGTGACACAGAGACATGAAGTGAGCAAATGCTGTTGGAAAAGTGGTGCTGGTAGACTTGCTCAACACAGGGTTGCCACAAACCTTCAATTTGCAAAAACACAGTATCTGTGAAGTGCAATAAAGTGAAGCACAATAAGAGGAGGTATGCCTGTACACATCCAACTAACCGTAATTTCTTTTCCGCCCATTACCTTATCAAGTGATTAACAAAATAAGCAAGCTGATTTTATTTAGATCTTTCAAAACATAACTTTAATCCTTTCTGGTACCACTGTACTATATAACATAATTGATGTTCATGTGACTACAAGGCATGCAGGATCCTGAAGTGCTTTCTGAACCTACAGCTAGAGATTGTTACTTCTGTTACAATTTTAGTATTATATATATTTTGTATTTAAACTCTTAACTTCAGTTTTCTAATCTATAAAATAAGGACAGCCATACTTTGGTATTTGAGTCCCTTCCAACTCCAAAATTTTATATTTAGGATTATTTGAAAATTACTTAATTTATATAGGTATAGATTAAAAGCTTCACCTAAATATAGAGAAAGTATCTAAATACCTGACTGGTCAGAAATGCTGAGGCGTCATCTCCAAGTATTAACAACAAAGCAAAGGTTACATTTACATATTCAAGCAATATTAACCTCTTGCTTGGTGTTTTATATTTCATAAATCTACAATACAAATAAGTCATTCATAAACTGTAAGATGATCCTTACTCTTAAGCATTTTACTTAAATATTGTACCCTATAATGTTTCAGGCTCAGTGTTTGTTTACACTATTAAACTCTTTTGGGAAACTACCAAGTGATAAAATTTGTGGGTTTTGTTTGTTTGTTTCCAAATCAGAATAACTCTTGTGTTCCCTTGAAGTTTCAGAGGCTTTTTATCTTAAGGACATTTGTCAAACGCGTCACAATTTGAAATTTTAAAAAAAAATTTGTGTAAGTAATATATTTGTTTTCTATTGAACTAGATTGCTATTAAACTTGGTGTGATTTCTGATGATGTAAAGAATGTCATCATCTGGGGAAACCATTCCTCAACTCAGTATCCAGATGTCAACCATGCCAAGGTGAAACTGCAAGGAAAGGAAGTTGGTGTTTATGAAGCTCTGAAAGATGACAGCTGGCTCAAGGGAGAATTCATCACGGTGAGAAAAATCCGGGAGCTCTCTTCACAGCCAACCATCAAGAACTCTTGAGAGACACACCACATTACTGACCTGAGTGTGTCCCCAAGGGGTGGTGGGAGGAAACTCAAGGACAGCAGGCCTTTGATGAGTGCATATTTTCTTTGGGGGTCATACTAAGGCAGTCATAATCCAATCTGATCTATTGTGTAGCAGTCAAGATTGATTGTTAAAGTGGGAAAAACTAGATACCCTCTAGTCATCCAGCTATCTTATAGAGATCTGTTTCTTTGTATGAAGTGTGGTAAAACTTTCTGTGCAGGTTTATCGTTTTCACTTTTCAGGAAGACTGGTGCTTCTAAGTGAAATAGGTTAGTAAGGTCAACATGGGGTAGTTGAGTGATTTTGGAGGGGACACATTAAGCTATGGTTTCAGCCTTTCACCCCAGGAATAACACTGCTGTCTCTGCCTGCCCCACCCAGACTGTGCAGCAGCGCGGTGCTGCTGTCATCAAGGCTCGAAAACTGTCCAGTGCAATGTCTGCTGCGAAAGCCATCTGTGACCACGTCAGAGACATCTGGTTTGGAACCCCAGAGGTGAGAATTCAGTGAATTGCACAGGCCACTCTTTTATTTTTGTCCTTTAATGCTATAATGTAAAAAAAAAAAAAAACATAGCCTTGCAGTCAGGCCAGTTAGGTTCACATTCCACCTCAGCTGCTGACTAGCTGAGCAACCTTGGGAAAGTTGCGTAACCTTTCTGAGCTGTTTTATCATCTTTTACATGGCATCTAACTCACAGGGTTGTGAGGGTAATGAGATGAAATATGGAAAGCACCTAGCACACATGGTAGAGGTGACTTTTTTTTTCTTCTTAAAACCTATATTGGGCCTAAAAATTTTGGGGGAAAACATAGGCAGAACACTCTGTGACATAAATCACAGCAAGATCCTTTTTGACCCACCTCCTAGAGTAATGGAAATAAAAACAAAAATAAACAAATGAGACCTAATGAAAAGCATTTGCACAGCAAAGGAAACCATAAACAAGACGAAAAGACAACCCTCAGAATGGGAGAAAATATTTGCAAACGAAGCAACTAACAAAGGATGAACCTCCAAAATATACAAGCAGCTCATGCAGCTCAATATCAAAAAAAAACAAACCCAATCCAAAAATGGGCAGAAGACCTAACTAGACATTTCTCCAGAGAAGATATACAGATTGCCAACAAACACATGAAAGAATGCTCAACCTCACTAATCATTAGAGAAATGCAAATCAAAACTACAATGAGGTATCACCTCACACCAGTCAGAATGGCCATCATCAAAAAATCTACAAACAATAAATGCTGGAGAGGGTGTGGAGAAAAGGGAACCCTCTTGCACTGTTGGTGGGAAAGTAAATTTATACAGCCACTATGGAGAACAGTATGGAGGTTCCTTAAAAAACTAAAAATAGAACTACCATACGACCCAGCAATCCCACTACTGGGCATACACCCTGAGAAAACCATAATTCAAAAAGAGTCATGTACCACAATGTTCCTTGCAGCTCTATTTACAATAGCCAGGACATGGAAGCAACCTAAGTGTCCATCGACAGATGAATGGATAAAGAAGATGTGGCACATATATACAATGGAATATTACTCAGCCATAAAAAGAAACAAAATTGAGTTATTTGTAGTGAGGTGGATGGACCTAGAGTCTGTCATACAGAGTGAAGTAAGTCAGAAAGAGAAAAACAAATACCATATGCTAACACATATATATGGAATCTAAAAAAAAATGGTTCTGAAGAACCTAGGGGCAGGACAGGAGTAAAGATGTAGATGTAAAGAATGGACTTGAGGACATGGGGAGGGGAAAGCGTAAGTTGGGAGGAACTGAGAGAGTAACATTGACACATATACACTACCAAATGTAAAATAGATAGCTAGTGGGAAGCAGCTGCATAGCACAGGGAGATCAGCTCAGTGCTTTGTGACCACCTAGAGGGGTGGCATAAGGAGGGTGGGAGGGAGATGCAAGAGAGAGAGGATATGGGGATATACGTATGCATATAGCTGATTCACTTTGTTATAAAGCAGAAACTAACACAACATTGTAAAGCTATTATACTCCAATAAAGATGTTAAAAAAATTAAAAACCTATATTGGGCCATAGCTTCCTCATTTATAAAATGAGAGTTATGTTTCTGTAGCCTACTTCACACATAGATTGGAAGAGTGGAACAAGATAATAACCGTGAAAGTTGCCTGATTGTGGAAGTGCCTGATAATGGTTCCTTACACAGTAATGAAGTTATGCACATAGTAAGAACGTGTCACCTGGTTTAATTTTGTTAGTTCATGTGTCAGTTGGTTATGTAAACTAATCCCTTAGCACCATGAGAATGTAAAGCATTGTTATTTGTTATTTTCAGGGAGAGTTTGTTTCCATGGGCATCATCTCTGATGGTAACTCCTACGGTATTCCTGATGATCTGCTTTACTCGTTCCCTGTTACAATCAAGGTAAGGTATTTTGGGTTATTTACCTCTGTCCTCTACTGGGAAAGCAGTTGTGTGTTTTTATTAATAATGGTATAATTTAGTCTAGAAAGTTGTTCCTTTACTAAATTAGACATTTTTCTCAGCTTTAAAATCATGTGAAGCACAACTTCAGGTCACTAAAAGGTTGAAATTAATCTGGAAAGCAAGTTGCAACTCTCCCCACCAGACACATTTTGTTATTATGCTTCTAATATTGGATATCTACAAATATTCCATTACTTCTAAATGAAGCAATGGTTCTAAGTATTGTTGCTTTGTATTATAACTGTACTAAAGTCAGTCGTTTTTTATGTTTGCTGATTAAAGCCTCATTTAAAGGTTTTTTCTAGATTCAATGAGTTTCAGATTCAAGTGTTGAGTTTTCATCAGAATTATCTGTTAAGATCTGGATTTTGATTTGCTTCTTTAGAATCACACTTTAAAACATACTTCTCTAGATTAAGTTCAAACTAAGTTGTTGCTTGCTGGAACATCAATTCTAGTTTAATGATAAATCTCTTGGGACTTCCCTGGTGGTCTAGTGGTTAAGACATCACCTTCCAGTGCAGGGGGTGTGGGTTGGATCCCTGGTCAGGGAGCTAAGATCCCACATGCCTCATGACCAAAAAACCAAAGCATAAAATAGAAGCAATATAGTAACAAATTCGATGAAGACCTTAAAAGTGGTCCACATCAAAAAAATCTTAAAAAAATAAATTATAGATCTCTTATTTGCAATTATTTTCGAACAGGATAAGACCTGGAAGGTTGTTGAAGGTCTCCCTATTAATGATTTCTCACGTGAGAAGATGGATCTTACTGCAAAGGAACTGGCAGAAGAAAAAGAAACTGCGTTTGAATTTCTTGCCTCTGCCTGACTAGACAATCATTTCCGTGTTACTAAATGCCCCAAAGCTGAAGAATCTAAATGTCGTCTTTGACTCTAGCACCAAATAATAATAATGCTATACTTAAATTACTTGTGGAAAAACAACACACTTTAAAGATTGTGTGCTTCTTGGTACAGATTTGTGACAGTTCATCATCATGCTGTTAGTGCCGCATTCTAAAATAAATATATATTCAAATGAAGATGATTCAGACTCTAATTTCTGGATAATATTTTGTTTCTATTCAGAAAACAATCTTGCGTGTTTCCCAGCTTGCCTAAGGGGTTATGATTTTTTTAAAAAAAACAGAGAAAGTAAAGATAGAAAGAAAAGATAGAAAATGTTACAAGGTAAAGCATAATTCTCTCATATTTAAATAGGATAGGAAAATCCACCTCGTGAATCAATCTACTCCAGAATATAATTTTAAACATTACCTACATTAGGCAATTAAACACATCATATACTTTAAATCTTAATTTATGCTTTGTGGATAATTTGCTTTTAACATTAGCTGTTAAATAGGCTGCAGATAATATTCTGTTAACAGTTTAATGCCATTCATGATATTAGAACCATCATTTTCATGACAGAAGAGAGAGGTAGTTAGTCTTCCCTTGAGGTATTCCTCTATAGCAGACAAGGATTCATTTACACTCCATAACTGGTAAATGCCACTGAAATTTATGCTAGTAGGAATATTCTTAATCTAAGTGTATTACTGGAAACATGCTGTTGTTTGAAAAAACTAGCCTTTTTTTTCCAAAATCCATGAGGATAGGAGACATCTATCTTTTCATCCTTGTCGTTAACTCTGTACATAAAAGATACTCAATATCATAAATCTCTCAGGGCCTAATACAGTGTTCATGGGTGCCCAAATATGTGGCTGGGTTTGTTACTTAAAATCACCTATATTGGGGCTTCCCTGGTGGTGCAGTGGTTAAGAATCTGCCTGCCAATGCAGGGGACACAGGTTCGAGCCCTGGTCTGGGAAGATCCCACGTGCCACAGAGCAACTAAGCCCGTGTGCCATAACTACTGAGCCTGCAAGCCACAGCTACTGAGCCCACATGCCACAACTACTGAAGCCCGCGTGCCTAGAGCCCGTGCTCCGCAACAAGAGAAGCCACCACAATGAGAAGCCCGCGCACCACAACGAAGAGTAGCCCCCGCTCGCCACAACTAGAGAAAGCCTGTGCGCAACAACGAAGACCCAATGCAGCCAAAAATAAATAAATAAATTTATTTATTTAAAAAAAATTACCTATATCATGATCTCACTATTTCATATGTAGAAAAGGAAAAAGCGAGTGAAAAATGCTTTTAGGATTGTTATTAGATATATAAAAATTTTCACATAGCATTTTTAAAAATTTATACAAGGAAAGTACGAATGTGGCAAACACACCCTTCTGTACTCTGCATGTGACACTGGGATTGGGACTCTGCAAACATTTCTTTACCAGCTGCTCCTTGTTAAAATCTGACCATAAAGGGTACTAGAGGGAGACTAGAAGGCTGAGGAAGAAGGAAAGACATGCTCCTGCTCCTCCACGTTGTCTCTCTCTAGCATTACCTTCTCTTGACTTTATAGAGAAGCCAGAAAAGAAGAACACAAATGAGTCAAACATATCTTTAAAACAGCAGTTAAGTGGAAGCACAAAGAAAATTATTTCATGTGGAATTAAAAAGAAAATGCTACATGAAGTGTGTGAGTATAAAAGTTATAAGAGCTAGGAGACACAACTGGAAGATACAGTATAAAGAAAATTAAATTTATTCAATAATGTGTTCACCTCTATCATCCATATTTTTAAAATTTATTTATTTATTTTTGGCTGCATTGGGTCTTCGTTGCGCGCAGGCTTTCTCTAGTTGAGGCAAGCGGGGACAACTCTTCATTGTGCGCGGGCTTCTCATTGCTGTGGCTTCTTTTGTTGCGGAGTGCAGGCTCTAGGCGCGCGGGCTTCCGTAGTTGTGGCACGTGGGCTCAGTAGCTGTGGCTCGCGGGCTCTAGAGCACAGGCCAGTAGTTGTGGCGCACGGGCTTAGTTGTTCTGCAGCATGTGGGATCTTCCCAGACCAGGGCTCAAACCCGTGTCCCCTGCATTGGCAGGCGGATTCTTAACCACTGCGCCACCAGGGAAGCCCTATCATCCATTTTTATATACTGGCCTATTATTTGATTCTGTAAATTAACCTCACCCAACTCCTTAAAATCAGGGATGACATAAACAAATGAAATGATAGTACATTTGAGAAAGAGCTGGTAGATTCAGATTGAGAGATCTTTCAGTAGAAAAAATTTCTCACCAACTGTGCTTTTGAAACATAGCTTTGTGTTGAATAGATTCACCTTGTGAAATTGATTATTCTTTATGCTATTCACTTCTGTCACCTTAACTAAGAAAATAAAGCATTTTATGGCCTCCTCTCTTCATGGACAGAGTCCAGGCCCAGGAAATTGTGCCCTTAAGAAGCGTGATAATTTGTGAAGAGCCCATGCCTTTCATAATCATTTTACTAGAACTTGAGGAAATTCACATGGGTGAAGTATAGAGCAAAAGACAGTACATGTTAACAAATAATGTTGGATTCAAAAACTTTCTAGAAAAGTTACAATCTGAATAAAAGAAACCTTAGGCGAGAATTGGCCTCTAAACATCCTTACACTGGTAATGTTTCCTAAACAACAAAGAAAGATGGTCAGCAAAAGCTTTTTTGAAAAAATAAAATACAATGGATTGTTTTTAATTATAAGAAACCATAGGGACTTCCCTGGCAGTCCAGTGATTAAGACTTCACCTTCCAACGCTGGGGGTGCGGATTCGATCCCTGGTCAGAGAGCTAAGATCCCACATGGCTCACAGCCAAAAAACCAAAACATAAAACAGAAGCAATATTGTAACAAATGCAATAAAGACTTTAAAAATGGTCCACATCAAAAATAAATAAATAAATAACAACAACCTTGGGGGAAAAAAAAAAGAAACCATAAAGAAGGACAGAGCAGAAGCAAGAAAAACTACAATCCTGCAGCCTGTGGAACAAAAACCACATTCACAGAAAGATAGACAAGATGAAAAGGCAGAGGGCTATATACCAGATGAAGGAACAAGATAAAACCCCAGAAAAACAACTAAATGAAGTGGAGATAGGCAACCTTCCAGAAAAAGAATTCAGAATAATGATAGTGAAGATGATCCAGGAACTCGGAATAAGAATGGAGGCAAAGATCGAGAAGATGCAAGAAATGTTTAACAAAGAACTAGAAGAATTAAAGAACAAACAAACAGAGATGAGCAATAAAATAACTGAAATGAAAACTACACTAGAAGGAATCAATAGCAGAATAACTGAGGCAGAAGAACGGATAAGTGACCTGGAAGACAGAATGGTGGAATTCACTGCTGCAGAACAGCCTAAAGAAAAGAGAATGAAAAGAAATGAAGACAGCCTAAGAGACCTCTGGGACAATATTAAACGCAACAACATTCGCATTATAGGGGTCCCAGAAGGAGAAGAGAGAGAGAAAGGACCAGAGAAAATATTTGAAGAGATTATAGTTGAAAACTTCCCTAACATGGGAAAGGAAATAGCCACCCAAGTCCAGGAAGCACAGAGAGTCCCATACAGGATAAACCCAAGGAGAAACACGCCGAGACACATAGAATCAAATTGGCAAAAATTAAAGACAAAGAAAAATTATTGAAAGCAGCAAGGGAAAAACAACAAATAACATACAAGGGAACTCCCATAAGGTTAACAGCTGATTTCTCAGCAGAAACTCTACAAGCCAGAAGGGAGTGGCATGATATACTTAAAGTGATGAAAGGGAAGAACCTACAACCAAGATTACTCTACCCGGCAAGGATCTCATTCAGATTTGATGGAGAAATCAAAAGCTTTACAGACAAGCAAAAGCTAAGAGAATTCAGCACCACCAAACCAGCTCTACAACAAATGCTAAAGGAACTTCTCTAAGTGGGAAACACAAGAGAAGAAAAGGACCTACAAAAACAAACCCAAAACAATTAAGAAAATGGTCATAGGAACATACATATCGATAATTACCTTAAACGTGAATGGATTAAATGCTCCAACCAAAAGACACAGGCTTGCTGCATGGATACAAAAACAAGACCCATATATATGCTGTCTACAAGAGACCCACTTCAGACCTAGGGACACATACAGACTGAAAGTGAGGGGATGGAAAAAGATATTCCATGCAAATGGAAATCAAAAGAAAGCTGGAGTAGCTATACTCATATCAGATAAAATAGACTTTAAAATAAAGAATGTTACAAGAGAAAAGGAAGGACACTACATAATGATCAAGGGATCAATCGAAGAAGAAGATATAACAATTATAAATATACATGCACCCAACATAGGAGCACCTCAATACATAAGGCAACTGCTAACAGATATAAAAGAGGAAATCGACAGTAACACAATAATAGTGGGGAACTTTAACACCTCACTTACACCAATGGACAGATCATCCAAAATGAAAATAAATAAGGAAACAGAAGCTTTAAATGACACAATAGACCAGATAGATTTAATTGATATTTATAGGACATTCCATACAAAAACAGCAGATTACACTTTCTTCTCAAGTGTGCATAGAACATTCTCCAGGATAGATCACACCTTGGGTCACAAATCAAGCCTCAGTAAATTTAAGAAAATTGAAATCATATCAAGCATCTTTTCTGACCACAACGCTATGAGATTAGAAATCATATTAACATATGATCATCTCAATAGATGCAGAAAAAGCTTTTGACAAAATTCAACACCCATTTATGATAAAAACTCTCCAGAAAGTGGGCATAGAGGGAACCTACCTCAACATAATCAAGGCCATATACGACAAACCCACAGCAAACATCATTCTCAATGGTGAAAAACCGAAAGCATTTCCTCTAAGATCAGGAACGAGACAAGGATGTCCACTCTCACCAGTATTATTCAACATAGTTTTGGAAGTCCTAGCCACGGCAATCAGAGAAGAAAAAGAAATAAAAGGAATACAAATTGGAAAAGAAGAGGTAAAACTGTCACTGTTTGCAGATGACATGATATTATACATAGAGAATCCTAAAAATGCCACCAGAAAACTACTAGAGCTAATCAATGAATTTGGTAAAGTAGCAGGATACAAAATTAATACACAGAAATCTCTTGCATTCCTATACACTAATGATGAAAAATCTGAAAGAGAAATTATGGAAACACTCCCATTTACCATTGCAACAAAGAGAACAAAATACCTAGGAATAAACCTACCTAGGGAGACAAAAGACCTGTATGCAGAAAACTATAAGACACTGATGAAAGAAATTAAAGATGATACAAACAGATGGAGAGATATACCATGTTCTTGGATTGGAAGAATCAATATTGTGAAAATGACTATACTACCCAGAGCAATCTACAGTTTCAATGCAATCCCTATCAAATTACCAATGGCATTTTTTACGGAACTAGAACAAATCATCTTAAAATTTGTATGGAGACACAAGAGACCCCGAATAGCCAAAGCAGTCTTGAGGGAAAAAAACGGAGCTGGAGGAATCAGACTCCCTGACTTCAGACTATACTACAAAGCTACAGTAATCAAGACAATATGGTACTGGCACAAAAACAGAAACATAGATCAATGGAACAAGATAGAAAGCCCAGAGATAAACCCACACACCTATGGTCAACTAATCTATGACCAAGGAGGCAAAGATATACAATGGAGAAAAGACAGTTTCTTCAATAAGTGGTGCTGGGAAAACTGGACAGCTACATGTAAAAGAATGAAATTAGAATACTCCCTAACACCATACACAAAAATAAACTCAAAATGGATTCGAGACCTAAATGTAAGACCGGACACTATAAAACTCTTAGAGGAAAACATAGGAAGAACACTCTTTGACATAAATCACAGCAAGATCTTTTTTGATCCACCTCCTAGAGTAATGGAAATAAAAACAAAAATAAACAAATGAGACCTAATGAAAAGCATTTGCACAGCAAAGGAAACCATAAACAAGACGAAAAGACAACCCTCAGAATGGGAGAAAATATTTGCAAACGAATCAACGGATAAAGGATTACTCTCCAAAATATATAAACAGCTCATTCAGCTCAATATTAAAGAAACAAACAACCCAATCCAAAAATGGGCAGAAGACCTAAATAGACATTTCTCCAAAGAAGACATACAGATGGCCAGGAAGCACATGAAAAGATGCTCAACATCACTAATTATTAGAGAAATGCAAATCAAAACTACAATGAGGTATCTCCTCACACCAGTTAGAATGGGCATCATCAGTAAATCTACAAACAACAAATGCTGGAGAGGGTGTGGAGAAAAGGGAACCCTCTTGCACTGTTGGTGGGAATGTAAATTGATACAGCCACTATGGAGAACAATATGGAGGTTCCTTAAAAAACTAAAAATAGAATTACCATATGACCCAGCAATCCCACTACTGGGCATATACCCAGAGAAAACCATAATTCAAAAAGACACATGCACCCCAATGTTCACTGCAGCACTATTTACAATAGCCAAGTCATGGAAGCAACCGAAATGCCCATCGACAGATGAATGGATAAAGAAGATGTGGCACATATATACAATGGAATATTACTCAGCCATAAAAGGAACGAAATTGAGTCATTTATAGAGACGTGGATGGATCTAGAGACTGTCATACAGAATGAAGTAAGTCAGAAAGGAAAAACAAATATCATATATTAACGCCTGTATGTGGAACCTAGAAAAATGGTACAGATGAACCAGTTTGCAGGGCAGAAGTTGAGACACAGATGTAGAGAACAAACGTATGGACACCAAGGGGGAAAACCGCAGTGGGGTGGGGATGGTGGTGTGCTGAATTGGGCAATTGGGATTGACATGTATACACTGATGTGTATAAAATTGATGACTGATTAAAAAAAAAAAAAAAAAAGGAGGAAAAAATCCTCCTATGATCCTCCTGCCAATTAAATCATATTTTACATAAAAGTAATACATACATGTTAGAAAGTCAGTGAAATGGTGTTAAATGAAAACCAAAAGCCCCTTCCTTCCCCCAAGGATAAACTCTCTTGAAAATAAGTGTTGTTGTTGTTGTTGTTGTTGTTTCCTTACAGGAAGAAAAAAGAATACAAACATTTATTTTGAAAGTTAAAAACAAAGTGAAGGGCTATACAGTGAAAAGAAATTTCGTTTACTCACCTAACTCCCACCCACTTAAACCCCATTTTTTTCTCCTTGTTGAGAGTACAGAAATATGTGATGCATAACCCAAGTATGTATGTGAATATGTGGGTGTGTGTTTGTAATCTTCCCCTTATGTACATAAATCATAACATACTAAATACACTGTTCCACACTTTGCTTTTTTCTCTCAATAATATCTCTTATAGCTATGTTGATAGCAATAGAGCCACCTCATTCATTTGATCAGCTATGTAGTATTCCATTGAATGGATATACCACAATTTACACACTTAGTCACCAGTCAATGGACTTTTACATTCTTTTCAATCTTTTACTATACTGTAAAGATGCTGTACTATTTTTGTAAGTATGTTATTTCACACATGTGCAAGTGCATACGTGGAATAAATTCTTAAAAGAAAGCACAATGGATTTTTTTTGACACTGTTGAATCTGATTCATTTTAAAAGCAGCAGCCTTCTGGATCCTTTCGTAATATGTATATTTAATACTATCTTAATTGGTTTTCTGCTAAACTCTCTTTTTTTTTTTTTTTTTTTTTTTTTAACAAGACCTTGATTAAACCAGCCATAATATTTCTCAAGGAATGTCGACCAGGGACAAAGTCTATTAGAAGGTACCTTTCTGATATACAAACTTAAGAGCTTGGCTATGAAAAACAAAAGACAACAGTAATAGGTTCTTAGTCATTCCTTTGAAATTGGAATAAGAACCCATGATCTTTATGATTTTTATGGCTTTAAACAACTTTAACAAAACAAGAAACATATCCATGTGTGGGTTTCTGAATATCAATCGGTTCTCATACAGCCTAAAAGGGTTAGTGACTCAGCAGGAGTATGTAAGCTTTGCGGTATTTTCCCATTAGTGTCACCTAATTGGTGACTGGTACTTTGTGGGCTGTATTGACACTATTAGCCATACTAAAGTTTCATAAGGTTTATGATACCTACCACACAGGATTGTGGTAAAATTGAATTACATAATACTCACATAGGTGCTTGACACTCAGTAGATAAAAGATAAATATTATTTTTCTTCACTACTTAAACTGTGCTTAGTGAAAGAAGAAAACCATTTGATACATTGCTAAGGTACCAGCCTAGTCTAGTGGAAAATTAAACAGGCTAAAATTTTTTTAACATGAAAAAAGAAAGTCTAATGTGCAAATTTGAGTCTTTTGTATACCCTTTATAGCTTATAATAAGAAATAGCAAAGAAAAATAAAGATAATTTTAAGATTCTAGTGGCTTTGGTATTGCCAATAATGTCGATTAGTGGACAGTTTTTTTTATCCTGAAGGGAAAGAGGCCATATCACTCTACTACCTTCCTCTAGTATTACAATTCAAATATGGTAGAATTACTTAAACACAGCAGTTCATGCATAGAAGAAAAAATTACTATAATGAAAAAGTATATGCAAATAAGGATATTAATGGTAATGTGAAAAAGAACTAAACAAAATTACAATCCGTAGAAGGATTTTACAGCTGGAAGAAACCTTTGAGATTATTTGGTAAAATCCCTTTGCATTTCTTTTTAAAGAATTGATCTAATGACAAGGATCTTTAAAGTTTAAGTATTTTTGGTTTGTTTATAAAACACAAAATGTCTTTCTATAACACACCCAAGGAAAAATAGGGGTGGATTAAATGAAAAAACAGGTAAGTTTAGAAATGGATGCAAACCAGGAGTTTTTGCCTTGTCTCTGCTCTGCTGGCAGGTCCTCTGGGGCAGAACTGAGCTCCAGCAATTAGCACCTCACCAGGGCAGAAATTTTTAAGAACTCTCGACTAAGCCATTCACAACACAGAATAAATTCTTGCACATTACTCTAGGAGGGAAATATCTACATTGGCCACGCTTTTGCAACCCCAAGAGCTAATAATTAACCATGGTTTAATGTGTTTGTTGGGGTAATAATGTAGACCAATTGTCCTTTAACTCAGCTATCAAACTCAAAATTTTTCAGAATTTTCTTGAACTTAGAGATGGGTTGAAAGTAAGATTAAAATGATTACATTATACTTTCAAATGAAATTATGACCTCATTCCTTCATTTCATATGTATATTTACATATAAATTTTTATTTCAATCTTCTAGTGGGAAAATAAAAGCAAATATCTTAGAAACCACACCACTTTTAGACAAAACATGAAAATTTTAAAAAAAAGGTGATTTGTTAAAAATTCTTCCTCTGTAGTGTTTGTTTTCTCTTTTTTCTCATTTAGTAAAAAAAAAAAAAGAACAAAACGCATTTTATGCATTTTGCATTTCAACTACTAAATCCTTAAGGATTAAGACAGATTTAAATGAAAGAGGAGCTTATGTAAATACAATCACCTGTGAATTGGAAATGGGAACAATTTTCTTTTCTGCTCAGATACCAACGTCCTGTTGAGAAGCAGATTCTCCAAAATGCTCAAGCAAGTGCTTAGAATGAAAACAGCCAGCATGGAGTGGAGAACTGGGAAGCCGGGGAGGATGCTTTATTTTCTGGGGGGGGATACTGCAACTTTTAATTTAATAGCTTAAGGGGAGGTAAAATCTGTAACTTAGGTAGAAATGGACTTCGTTGTATTCCTTCAACACAATTCTAATTTATGATCAAGAATTTAATTGCCCAGGTGTCAGGTCTTTTTTTTTTTTTTTTTTTTCTGAATCTATTTACTACAATTGTCTAATGGTAAGTGATTATCTCCTATGTTCATCCCTTGACTGCCAGGCATGCTGGAGCAATTTCTCTTTTAATACCCCTAGGCTCTAGTTGACACAGTTCTGCATGCCCTGGGTTCACTTTTCCAAGCACAGGCACCACAGTCCTTTTTAAAATGTGTTACTCTTGAAAGAAGAGGGATAATCGTTTGGTTTTAAATTGGTTGTAAATTGTACGTTGTGAGGTGGGTCTATTATCCATATTAAGATGTAAAATTAAACACAACCACTATCAGGTTTCCCAGGAGGATTTTCTTTATTCTCTGATCCTTCCATTTCATTTCTTGACCACTGCCTCCTTCCCCAACCCATGTTAGTCTGCTGACCATTTGGGGAAAAAGAAAAAAGAATGAAGGGCAGAAAAGAGTTTTAAGCTGGTATCAGTATGCTGGGTCATGGGTAACTCGGATCATCCACGAAAATTATCCAAACAGCTTCCTTTAAAAAGACTAACAGGGCTTCCCTGGTGGCGCAGTGGTTGAGAATCTGCCTGCCAATGCAGGGGACACGGGTTCGAGCCCTGGTCTGGGAAGATCCCACATACCGCAGAGCAACTGGGCCCGTGAGCCACAATTGCTGAGCCTGCGCATCTGGAGCCTGTGCTCCGCAACAAGAGAGGCCGCGATAATGAGAGGCCCGCGCACCGCGATGAAGAGTGGCCCCCACTTGCCGCAACTAGAGAAAGCCCTCGCACAGAAACGAAGACCAACACAGACATAAATAAATAAATAATAAATAAATTTTAAAAAAAAACATTAAAAAAAAAAAAAACAGAAGGAATTTCAAGGCTTGAAATGCCCATCCTCCTTCACCTCCATCTATCCACAACTCTCCTATCCTTCAAGACTTGCCTTAATTGCCACTGTCTCTATAAAGCTTCAATCTGAAGTGATTCTTCCTCCTCAAATTCCCATAGAGTTATTCAGTATAATTAACTCATTTGGCTTTGCAGCATCACCTCCCTTTGAGCTCAAACTGCTATTATTATTTACTATTCCATGGATCTATGTCTTATTTCACTAGATTGTAAACACCCGAAGGGTGGGATCTACATCTTATATTCTCTAACAGCCTAACACCATGCTTTGTACCTAGTGGACTTTTAATAATTATTGTTGATTTAAAAATAAGCATGAGGCAACTGGTTCACATGCAAAGTCCAGGACTTAGGTAAATGACACATTTGGTGAGTATTTCCATAAAAGGATAATTTTCCTGCTTTGATCTTGATTAGCCCATTTTGTTTTCTAAAACATCAGTCTCAAATACTGAATTTTCTGTTTCCCAAGAACAGGATCCTAATAGACAGTCTTTAATTCAAACACAAAGCTCATTCATTCTCAACTTTCCTCAGGATTTCCATGATCTAAAGTCACAATAGTCATGATATTCAAGGAGCATTTAGCTGACAATTTTTATATTCTAGTCAATGACTTTTGTACTTTAAAAATACTGAAAATCATAACTATAATGTCATATTCTGTATATAAGCTTCTTGCACTATAAAATAGGAGGATCTTTCTATTTTAGACCAACAAAAGGTACTGAGTTTTTTTCCCTCTCACTAGAAAAAATTGCTACTATTTTCTACTCTTTTAACTCTCAAAACAAAATGAACATCATATAGTTAATTATATCTACCCAGTAAAAGATGGTAAGAACAAATGTAAGAAATCAGAATATGCCACCCCCAAATATGCCACTCTGGCATAAGAGCTGAAGGCAACTGAGAAAAAGCAGATGCAGGATGAGCTCTCTGCCGTTCCTCCAGCTACCTGAAAACAGATCATAAATTCCCCTTGTGAAGGTGTCCCTCCCCCACCCCACTTCCCAGACCAGGAGGGGAATAACAACCTTATCACCAAAGACAATATGACACCAAGAAAAAGTCTACACAAACAAATCTTACTAACTAGCCCTTATCTACGATTAGTTCCCTGCATATGTGCCTTCCTACAATTTGCTGCCCCTAGAGCCCCAAGGTTCCTTTCCATTATCTTGTCACTTCTCTTTAAATTTACCCTCCTTTGTCCAAACAGTATAAAAGCCTGCAAGCCTAGCTGTTTCCTTAGGGGTTTTCTCTTCTCTCTATGAAGTCCCCAGGGCCAGGTAAAACTTGTAACATCAAATAAATCCCTATGCTTTTTCAAACAGGCAGGTTTGTTTTTCAGACAAACCTGCCTGTTGTCAGTTTATTTCACAGAACCAGCCAGAGAACCTAAGAGGGTAGAGAAAAATTTTCCTCCCCCATATATACATATTTTGATAGTGAACATAAAGCATGGGCTCCAGGCTAGACATTTACAACTAGCCTCCTGTTTATATTTCTTGAGGCAAGAAATAGATGGGCTCCAGGTTAGATATTCACAGCCAGCCTCCTGTTTACACTTCCGCATAAAAATAACAACAGGAACAGGGTAAATAGCTGGACTTTGTCTCTGGTGGACACTTTAAGAGTAATGGCAGGGGCAGAGAGGAGCTGAGTCCTGCCCAGATAAAAGATAAAGAGACCACATATTTCTCATTCTTGAGGTCAAGGAGACCTCTCCGAATACACATGCACAGAAAAGCTCCTTGGGGGTCAAAAAGGAGGGGGCACTACCCCATAATAGGTGATGCCAAGCCTCCCACAGGTCTCTGCGCTGGAATCCATCTTGGCAAAAAGTTATGCACGCATGTTGCAGAGGGTCCTAGGGCAGGTCAGGTGTGGAAAAAGAAACAAGAAAATTAGCCAAAGGTAAACAAAGAGCCAGAAGAACTGCCCGACATAAATGATTTAACCAAGGGGTCCCCAACCCCTGGGCCGTGGACCGGTAGTGGTCCGTGGCCTGTTAGGAACCGGGCCGCATAGCAGGAGGTGAGCGGCGGGCCAGTGAGTGAAGCTTCATCTGCAGCTGCCCATCGCTCGCATTACCGCCTGAACCACCAACCCCTCCGCCACCAGCCCCCAGTCCGTGAAAATACTGTCTTCTACAAAACCGGTCCCTGGTGCCAAACAGGTTGGAGACCACTGATTTAACCGCCTCTTTACTGCACTCTTCCTCATTACGGAGGATGCCCACACCCTTTTCTCTCAGCGTGTGTATCTCTGCCTTGCTTCTGTCGTAATTAAACTGCTTCTCTGTGTGCTCTCCCACTTGTTGTGCTGTATCTCTAATAATAAACTTTGTACCTGTTTTTATCGTTTTTGCCTCCTTGAAACATTCTTGCTTTCAAACGGGGCAAGAGCCAGGGGAACGTTGCTTCTAATCTCTAGTCCTTTCTGGTCTAGTGACTAGGATTCCTGGTTTTTATCCAGGCTACCCAGGTTCAATTCCTGGGCAGGGAACTAAGATCCTGCTTTGAGCCACGGCTCACTGCTGTCTCCTCCAGATCAGACACAGCTTCTGACCGTTCTATTTATGAATTTAGGAACAGAAACAACAACAGAGCTCATTTTAAAAATTTTATTTAAAAGGCATAAATGTCTAAAAAATAAAGTCCTTGGAAAAATAAAATCTACCCAAGGGGGGAAAAAAAAGGCATAAATGTCAACTGAGAAAAAACTGAGAAAAAACTAAGACAGGAAGATGTTAAAATAAGGAGAGAGATTTCAGTCTAAGATTCGAAAAAATTTTTGTTAAGCTTCTGTTCTGTTAGAGAATTCAGAGCTATAAATTTAAGCTTCATTTGGTTTAGGGGAATTCAGTTTTTCCATACAGAGGAGCAGCTCTCAATTTAACACCTTGGTACGTGGCCTAAGGAAGTTGATAACCAAGCCCTTTGCAATAGCTGCCCACCTTTTTATTCATTATTTATTTATTTATTTTTGGCTGTGTTGGGTCTTTGTTGCTGTGCGTGGGCTTTCTTTAGTTGCGGGGAGCGGGGGTTACTTTTCGTTGCGGTGCCCGGGCTTCTCGCTGCGGTGGCTTCTCCTGTTGTGGAGCACGGACTTAGTTGCTCTGCGGCATGCGGGATCTTCCCGGGCCGGGGATGGAACCCGTGTCCCCTGCATTGGCAGGCGGATTCTTAACCACTGCGCCACCAGGGAAGCCCTGCCCACCTTTTCAGTAGAAAATCATAGGAGTCTGGGAGGAGGGCACATCCTTTGACAATTGGTTTAGCGATCACTTGGGTTAAGTTGGAAAACACTAATGGCCTGCAAGGTCTCTCCTAAAGAGCCCAGACCCAGGACCAGAATACAGAACACTGCATCTCAGAGCTGGAACAGGCCTCACTGACACTTAGTCCAGTGGTCCCAAACTTGGACTCAACTAGAAGCTTCAAAAAAAAAATCAACAACCCTCAGGACTTCTGCTTCCAGAAAAGTGAAGCAGACGTTATTTTCTCTATTCCTCCCTCTAAGTATAACTTAAAACCCTGGACATTATATATAAAATAAACATTAAAAGTCTCTGAAAAGTTGAGAGAAGAAGGCAGACTGGATAGGGAGTTCAGGCCCCCAAGGAAAAACATGCTGGTGAGTTCCCTGGGTTTGGTTTGATTTTTTGGTTTTGTTTGTTTGTTTGTTTTTGCTTTATGCATTGCAGAAGGCAATGACCTGGACATGTCAACAAGTGCAGACAAAAAAGATTCTACATAAGCTGCTCTCTCCAGCCAAAGAAGCAGCCTGGCAAGAGAAAAACCTTCCAGGCAATAAACTGCTCTACTCCAGCCAAACACCACGGAAAAGAACTGTGGCCCTACTACCACCCACTCCCGCAAATGCCAAGTGGGGAGCCTAGAGTTCCACTCAGGCCATGCTCTAAAGATACATCCTAACCCCACCACTGGGGTGCTATCAGAAAAGGCTAAGTACGATTCCAGGACTTTCATCCCCATAGGGATAGGCAGTTTGGGGCTATCTCCATGGTATCAGTGGAGACTACATGGGGAGTCTGGACCTCCAACCCACCAAGCAGCAGTCAGGCAACCCTCCTCCACTTCCATGTTACGGTGGTGTCAGAGGAGGGTTAGTGGAGGATCAGAACTTGTATCAGCAATAAGAAGGCCAGTCCCCTCTTGGTGCCAGTAGAGGCAATAATGAGGCACTCCTACCCCTCCCAGCCAGGGAACTATCAGTGGAAGCTTAGTGGGGAGCTGGAATTCCACCCTCACCCAGCAGTACAAGTAGTTTCCCCCACACCCCAGTTGGGTGTCAACATAGGCTGAGGAAGAGACCTAGATGTCTAGCCCCAGCTGACAATAATGAGGTGGTACTCCCCTCTTCCTCTGCCAGAGTGCTATCAGAGAAAGCCAGCTAAAACAAAAGATTTAAGTAAGACTCAGAGTAAGATTTAAGATCTCATAATATCATAATCAAAACGTCCAGGTTTCAATTGAAAATCACTTGTCATACCATGAACCAGAAAGATCTCAAATTATATAAAAAAGACGATAGATGCCAACACTGAGATGGCAGAAATGTTAGGATTATCTGACAAGGATTTTAGACAGCCATTATAAAAATGCTTCAATGAGCAACTATAAGCATACTTGAAACAAAGGAAAAAATAGAAAGTCTCAGCATAAGTAATGTCTACATAATGTAATACCTATAACAACCCCTAAAAAGCTATAACAAAGAGATACACTCAAAAACTGTAAATTAAAATGAGTTTCTACAAAATGCTCAAACAACCCACAGGAGGGCAAGAAAAAGAAAACAAAAACAAAATCAAGAGAGAACAAACAGAAAATAAAAATAAAATGGCAGACTTGAGCTCTAATATATTAATAATTTCACTAAATGAGAATGGTCTAGATATACCAATTAAAAGACAGAGATTGACAGAAAGAATTAAAAAAACATGACCCAACTATATACTGTCTACAAGAAATTCACTTCAAATATAATCACAGAGACAGGTTGAAAACAAACCAAAACAATGGAAAAAAGAAATATCATGCAAATATTAATCAAAGGAAAGCAGGAGTGTCTATGTTAATATCAGATAAAGTATAGACTTCAGAACAAAGAAAATTACCAGATCAGAGAAGGGCCTTACATAATGATAAAAGGATCATTTCACCAAGAAGACATAGCAATCTTAAATGTGTATACACCAAACAACAGAGCTGCAAAATATGAGAAGCAAAAACTGGTAGACTTGAAAGGACAGAGAGGCAAGTATACAATTACAGTTGGAAACTTCAACATCCCTCTCTCAACAAGTAGACAGAAAATTAGCAGGATATAGAAGAACTCAACAACATCAAACAACAGTATCTAATTGACATTTAGTGAACACTCCACCCAACAACAGCAGAAAACACATTCTTTTCAAGTGTCCCTCAATATTCCCAAGATAGACCATATTCTGGGCAATAAAGCAAAGCTAAACAAATTTTGAAAAATTGAAATCATGTAGAGTATATTCTCTGACCATGATGGAATAAAATTAGAAATCAAAAATGGAAAGGTAACAGAAATTCTCCTAACACTTGAAAACAACAAATGAAAATACAGCATATCAAAAATTGTTGGACACAGCTGAAGCAGGGCTGAGGGAAAATTTTATAGCACGAAGTGCATACATTAAGAAAAGGAAGAATCTCAAATCAATTATTTAAACTCTCACCTCAAAACCCTAAAAAAAGAAGAAAGGAGGAAAAAAGCAGAGGAAGAAAATATTAAAGATCAGAGCATAAATCAATAAAATCAAAAATAGAAAAACAATAGAGAAAACCAATGAAACAAAGAACTGTTCTGTGAAAATGTCAATAAAATTGACAAACCTCTAGCATGACTGACACAGAAAAAACAGAGGGAAGACACAAATTACTAATATTAGTAATAAAACAAGGATATCACTGTAGACTCTACAGACACAAATAATAATAAGTGAATACTAAAAACAACTCTACATTCAGAATCTTGACAACTTAGGTGAACTAACACAACTCATATAATATGAAATAGATAATCTGAATCACCTTATAACTATTAAAGAAATTGAATTCATAATCTCAAAGTTTCTAAAATAGAAATCTCCAATCCCAGATAGTTTTTCCAGAGAATTTTTTTAAATGTTTAAAAGAATTAACACTCATTCTACACAATCTCTTCCAGAAAATAGAAGAGGAGGAAACACTTCTCAATTAATTTTATGAAGTTAGCACTACTCTGATAGCCAAACTAGACAAAGACAGAAAAAAAAAAAGAAAGAAAGAAAACTACAGGCCAACATCTCTCATGATTACAGATGAAAAAATAGTTTATAAAATTTTAACAAATAGAATTCATCAATATTTGAAAAGAACTATACATTATGACTAAGTGCAGTTTATTCCAGGGACCTAAAGGTGTTTCAATATTTGAAAATCAATCAATGTACTCTATCACAGTAACAGGCTAAAGAAGAAAACCACATAATCATATTAATTGATACAGAAAAAAATTTGGACAAGATTCAACATTCATGATTTAAAACTCTTAGGAAAATAGTAACATTAAGGGCAAATAAAAAAAAATCTACAGCTAACATACTCAACGGTGAAATAATGAGCACTTTCTGTTATGAACTGAATTGTGTCCCCCAAATGCATATGTTGAAGACGTAACCCCCCAGCGCCTCAGAATTTGACTCTATTTGGACACTGGGCCTTTAAAGAGATAATTAAATTAAAATGAGGCTCTTAGGGTGTCTGATTGGTGTTCTCATAAGCAGGAGATTAGGACACACAGAGAGACACCATGGGTGTGCATACACAGAGGAATGACAGTGTGAAGAGACAGCAGGAGACCAGGCCAGCCATGTGCAAGTCAAAGAGAGCAGACTCAAAGGAAACCAAACCTGCTGACACTCTGATCTCATACTTCTAACTTCCAGAATTGTGAGAAAATTAATTTCTTTTGTTTTAGCCACCATTCTGTGGTATTTTGTTATGGCAGCCCTAGCAAACTAGTACACTTTCCCTTTAAGATCAGAAAAGGGCAAGGATATCTGTTCTCTCCACTCTTAACATAGTGCTGGAAGTTCTAGCCAGTGCAATAAGGCAAGAAAAGGAAATAAAATGTATACAGATTGGGAAGGAAGAAATAAAACCTCTGTACTTGCCCATGATATGAATGTCTATGTAGAAAATCCCAAGGAATCTACAAAAAGTATCTTAGAATTAATAAGTGATTTCAGTAAGGTCATAGTATACAAGATTAACATATAAAAATTAGTTGTATTTTCATATACTAGCAATGAATACATTGACATCAAAATTTAAAATGCAATACCATTTATAATCTGTCAAAAAAAAAGAGATACTTAAGTGTGAATCTAACAGAACATTTATAGAACTTTTGCACTGAAAACTACACAGTGCTGATGAAAGAAAGCAAAGAAGATCTAAATAAATGGATAGACATACTGTGTCATGGATTGGAAGATATGAAATAGTAAAGATCTGAATTCTCTCCAAATTGGTAAACACAATTCCTATCAAAATCCCATTAAGATTTTTTTGTGGATATAGGCAAGATTATTCTAAGATTTATTATTCAAAAGAACTAGAATAACTAAGAAGAATACAGAAGGAGAAAACATTCTATTTGATTTTAATACATATAGCTAGAGTAATCAAGACTAACAAGGATTGGTGAGGGGTAAACACATATATAAATGGAACAGAATAGAAAACCCAGAAATAAATCCATACAAATATGTGCAACTCAATTTTTTTCGTTTTTTTTAAATTTTTATTTTTTTATTGAAATATAGTTGGTTTACAATGTTCCAGGTATACAGCAAAGTGATTCAGTTATATGTATATATATATATCTATTATTTTTCAGATTCTTTTCCATTATAGGTTATTACAAGATATTGAATATACTTTCCTGTGCTATACAGTAGGACCTTCTTGTTTATCCATTTTATATATGGTAGTCTACATCTGTTAATCCCAAATTCCAAATGTATCCCTCCCCACCTTTCCCCTTTGGTAACCATAAGTTTGTTTTCTATGTCTGTGAGTCTGTTTCTGTTTTGTAAATAAGTTCATTTGTATCATTTTCTTAGATTCCACTCTGTGATATCATATGATATTTGTCTTTGTCTGACTTACTTCACTCGGTATGATAATCTCTAGGTCAATCCACGTTGCTGCAAATGGCATTATCTCATTTTTTTTTTATGGCTGAGTAATATTCTGTTGTATATATATATACCACATCTTCTTTATCCATTCTTCTGTGAATGGACATTCAGGTTTCTTCCACATCTTGGCTATTGTAAATAGTGCTGTTATGAACTCTGGGGTGCTGGATCTTTTCAAGTTGGAGTTTTCTCTGGATATATGCCCAGGAGTGGGATTCCTGGGCTGTCTGACTAATTTTTGACAAAGTTTCAAAAGCAATTCAATGGAGGAAAGATAGCCTTTTCAACAAATGGTGCTGAAGCAGTTAGACGTCCATAGGCAACAAAGTAAACCTAAACCTAAACCTCAAACCTTATGTAAAAATCAACTCATAATAGATCACAGACTTAAATGTAAAACATAACTTTTAGGAAAAAGCATAGGAGAAAATCTTCAAGATCTAGAGCTAGGCAAAGCATTCTTAGACTTGACATCAAAAGCATAATCCATAAAGGTAAAATTGATAAATTGGACTTCATCACAATTGAAAATTTTTGCTCTACGAAGGACCTTGTTAGGAGGATGAAAAGACAAGGTATGGACTAGGAGAAAATATTTGCAAACCACATATTTAACAAAGGACTAGTATCTGGAATATATTTTTAAAACTCAACAACAAGAAACCAACAGTTTAATTAGAAAATGGGCAAAAGACATGAATAGACATTTAAACAAAGAGGATATATGGGCATCAAGTAAGCACATAAAAAGATGTTCAACGTCATTAGCCATTAGGGAAGTACAAATTAAACCCATGATGAGTTATTACTACGTACCTGTCAAAATGGTTTAAATAAAAAATAGTGACAATGCCAAATGCTGGCAAGAATGCAGAGAAACTAGATCACTTATACATTGTTGGTGGGAATGTAAAATGATACAGCCATTACGGAAACCATTATGGTAGTTTCTTGAAAAACTAAACATGCAATCACCATGTGACCCAGCAATTGCACTCCTGGGCACTTATCCCAGAGAAATCAAGACTTAGTGTACACATAGTAACCTGCACATGAGTGTTTATAGCAGCTTTATTCATAATAGACCCAAATTGGAAAACATCTAGATGTTCTTTACCAGGTGAACAGTTAAACATATTGTGGTACATCTGTACCATATAATACTACTCAACAATAACAAGTAATAAACTACTGATACATGAAACAACCTGGATGAATTTCCAGAGAATTATGTTGAGTGAAAAAAAACCAGTCTCAAAAGATTACATACTGTATGATTCCACTTATATAATATTCTTGAAATGATAAAATCATAGACATGGAGAACAGATTAGTAAATTGACAAATAGTTCCTAAAGCTCACAATGAGATTGCATCAGTTCCCTACCAGCCAGAGTGGAAAGACCTTGCTGAATATGTGGGAAGTTTAATAGAGACCCCAGATTGGTCAAACCTCAGTAGTGGAGCTAAACTCAACCTACACGGTAACCTTAGACATGTCCTAAGAAAACCTTCAAAGCAAGGCTGGAAAAGATCAAGCTAATCTGCAAATAACTTCCTACCAGAACAAAGTCAAACACTGTTTACAGGTACAAAACAATATCTCACACTCAGTAATGTGAAACTTTAGTCCAACATCCAGTAAAAATCACTAGACATACAAATTACACAGGAAAATGTGACCCATAACCCAGAAAAAAAGATTGGTTGATAGGAACAGACCCAGAAATGACAGATGATGAAGTTAGTAGACAAGAACTTTAAAAGAACTATCAGAAGTAATATAAACATGCTCACTGTTCTCTCTTGGCCTGAGTAGTGGTCTACATCTCCATTGTGCTGAACAGAGCAATCGCTTCACATTATAACTCTTATTTTGACTCTTGGTTAAAAACAAAAATAACCCAACCAAGTGTGTTTTAAATGGCTTGGATAGAGTTGCTTCATATATATCCTGCAATAGTGCAAGGGGAGTGTCCAAGGTCCAGATGATCTCTGTCCTAGATAATCTCTGTGCAATGTCAAAATGTATTACTGGAAAAAGACAGAGTGGGTGGTTTAAGAAAGTCCTCCCTGGGATGTGCCAGCTGTTTTGCAGCCACGTGCTTTTCTGCTCCATCTCTGTGATGGGGTAATCTGCTCTATGTACTGACTATGCAGAAAGGTCACTTGGATCCAGCAGTGAGAGAAAGTGGCTTCACAGGACAGACAGCGGAGAACATAAAAGAGGAAACCAAAACAGAATTGAGTATTTTGATTGAATTGACTGTTTCTTTTTATTTTATTTTAATATTTTTTTAATGTTTATTTATTTATTTATTTTTGGCTGCGTTGGGTCTTTGTTGCTGCACGTGGGCTTTCTCTAGTTGCGGCGAGCGGGGGTTACTCTTCCTTGTGGTGCGCGGGCTTCTCATTGCGGTGGCTTCTCTTGTTGTGGAGCACAGGCTTAGTTGCTCCACGGCGTGTGGGATCTTCCCCGACCAGGGCTCAAGCCCGTGTCCCCTGCATTGGCAGGCGGATTCTTAACCACTGTACCACCAGGGAAGCCCCTGAATTGAGTATTTCAATCAAAAGGAAACTTTAAAAATATTGATTATCCTGTTTATTATAAAATAATGACACTGGAAATACAACTTAGTAGTTCCCAAAGGCAGGGGTTAGCTACACTTCCTTTAAACTCTCAAATAACAATAATTTGCACCCCCTAATCCCGTGTAATGGCAGAAAGTCCAATGGTTTATTGGGTTCTCTGATCTGAGTGTTTCCAGGAATCCCTGGGAAATGCTGGTATGTTCCACAAGGGTGAAGTGCTTTTCGTTGATCATCTCAGGCAACTGGCTCACTATGGCCCACTGCTTCTCTCTCTTCAGGCCTCCTCTCACTAACTTTCACATTCAGCTGGACTGCTGAGGACAACTTCATCTCAAGTGGATGAGTCTCTGCCAAAACAAAACTAAGCCTGACCTCACTTGACTGAAAAATTCAGGACAACAGAAAGAAATTACAATGCTCATGAGAAAAAAAATAAAACTAGATATAGTGGACTCCATGGTGGCCCCCCAAAAGACAAGTCCTAATCCCTGGAACCTGTGAACATTACTTTATTTGGAAAAGGGTCTTTACAGATGTAATTTTAAGTAGAAGATCTTGAGAGGAAAAGCTTATCCTGGATTATCTAGATGAGCCCTAAACTTATCACATGTATTCTTATAAGAGAAAGGGAGACTAGACTGAAAAACACAGGGGAGATAAACACACAGAGAAGAGGAGGAGGCAATGTGACCATGGAGACAGAAGTTGGAGTGTTGTCACCACAAGCCAAGGAATGCCTGTAGCCACCAGAAGCTGGAAGAGGCAAGGTATGGATTCTCCCCTAAAACCTTGGGAAAGAGCACACTTTGATTTTGGATTTCTGGACTATAGAACGGTGAGAGAATAAATTTCTGTCATTTTAAGTCACCTAGTTTGTGGTAATTTGCGAGAGCAGTCACAAGAATCTAATACTAGATGCTACTGACTATGGACCCGTAAGCTTCCACAGTGTCCCACAATGGCCACCTCCATCCTCAGTCCCTGGTCTGTGGCCACACTGTAAGACCAGCTCACTTCCTCATGGTCTAGTTGGAGTCTAGACCAGCTTCTCTTTTAGTCTGAAGAATGGTGAAAACGCCTCCATTTTAATGATCCAACCATTTTAAGAATCTCTGTGAAGATGCATCTCTAGTCAAAATAAAAACAGCAGGAGGATTATAGGAATATGAGTGCCCAAGAGTGAGTGTGTGCAGGGGGAAGGGTAGAGGGGAGGTGGTGAAAAAAAAAAAAAAAAGAAAAGAACAGAGAAAATGAGATGGAGGAAAGAAATGATGAGAACCTACAGTTGCTGGAGATCATGTTCCCACCCGCCCTTTATCAACCTGTGTTAAGATCTGAATAATGTCTTAGTAACACAGTATTATTATTCTTTAAAGTTTAGTAGTTGAGCTTAGTGAGAACTCTTCACATAAGAATATATTTAAGTACAAATTATTATGGCAAATGTTTTCTTCAACATCACTAAAAAGGATCTTTTAACTACATGTATTTGATAAAATTCAATTCCATTTAGTAGAGGAAATGCGAATCTAAAATTTTTTTAATTAATTAATTTATTTTTGGCTGTGCTGGGTCTTTGTTGCTGCGCGCAGGCTTTCTATAGTTGCGGCAAGCGGGGGCTACTCTTCGTTGCGGTGCGTGGGCTTCTCATTGCGGTGGCTTCTCTTGTTGCGGAACACAGGCTCTAGGCACACGGGCTTCAGTAGTTGTGGCACACGGGCTCAGTAGTTGTGGCTCATAGGCTCTAGAGCGCAGGCTCAGTAGTTGTGGCGCACGGGCTTAGTTGCTCCACGGCATGTGGGATCTTCCTGGGCCAGGGCTCGAACCCGTGTTCCCTGCATTGGCAGGCAGATTCTTAACCACTGCGCCACCAGGGAAGTCCCCGAATCTAAATTTAAATTAGGAAACCCTGTTATAATCTCTCATTCCATCCTTGTATTTCATAGCACTTACCATCATTTGTAGATATATCTTCATTTGTGTGAGTGTATGTAACAAATCTCCTCAAAACTTAGTGGTTTAAAATTACACATGTTTATTATCTCATAGTTTCTATGAGTCAGCTTTTCTGGGTTCTATGAGCACAGCTTAGCTGGGTCTTCTGCTTCATTGTCTCTTACAAGGCTGTAATCAAGTTGTCAGTTGGGGATGTCATCTCATTTGAAGACGACTCGGGGGGATTTACTTTCAAGCTCACTCAAGTGGTTATTGGCAGGATTCACTTCCTTGCACTGTTGAATTGAGGCCTCAATTCCTTATGAGCATTTGGCTCCTTGCCACATGGGCCTTTCCATAGAGAATCTCCCAACATGGTAGCAAGAAAGAGGACAAGAGAGACAGAGCCAGTAAGAGAGAGGTGAACAGCCTCATTACTCCATGTCATATCTGCTTCTACTTGCTCATTTTCTGGCCTACAACCCAGCAATCTTTTGGTTGCTTTCTTGAGCTTCTTTCACACATGTAATTTCTGTAGAGTCAAGATTCTGGAAAGCATCTTGTGTGTAGTGAGATAATATTTTTAACTATTAACGGATGGTTTTCCTGTGCCCTGCCCCCTGCCCTCCCCCAAACTTGGCAGCTACACATGGGATCACTATTATTTTGGGAAATTTTATCACCAGGGAATCAGAGAACAAAGATGTCTAGTACTTCAAGAGCTCTGGTTCAGACCTGAAACAAATATTTGGAAACTACATGATTTTATAAAACACACACTGTACTTATAATTACACAATGTACTCCTTCTCTACCCTAGGATTAGATATAGATCCCTGGAAGGGAAAGTAATAAAAGAGAGCAATAGTGAACTCTGATGTAGATTGGCTCCCAACTTCACCCAGACTGAGGGGGTAGGGAGGAAGCAGGAGTAGAATCCCCCATAAAGTGGCAAGTGAAGAGCACAGAAATGGAGAAAGGACAAAAGGATGAACTTTGGAGGTTTTAAGATTTTGTAGGTGGGATTTATAAGATTTGGCTGGAGTCCAGAGTGACTCAGTTTTCTAAGTTAGGTATTTTGTGACTAAAATATTTGGAGGGAGGTTATAGATTAATTGGATTTTGTAATGATGGGCTTTTACCTTATAGGTTGATAAAAAATATTTGTGACTCTTATGCTATTATGAAACAACTAGAACTGGAATGTTTCAATTTGATAATTGGTGTTGATTCCATGCATTTGTTGATTTTTTTCATGTTTTCAATAGAAACAATTTTTTTTCCTAGTTTGGGAAGTTGGGCATTTGCCCCCTCTATCAACACCCCCCCACACACACCTAACCCAAGCTGTACTGAGGGGCATTTGAGCATCTGGTAATTCCATTCAACTGAGAAACTATAGTTTAGGGAGATTTGAGATCATTAAATCATTACATTTGGTTATGCACATGTTTGTCTCAAGGTCATATTCTTTTTACTGAGGTATACTTGATTTACAATATTGTGTTAGTTTCAGGTGTTGCAGCAAGTGATTCAGTTTTATATATACACATTTTTCTATATGTATTTTTTTCAGATTATTTTCCTTTATAGGTTATTACAAGATATTTTATACCGTTCCCTGTGCTATACAGTAAATCCTTGTGGCTTATCTATTTCAAGGTCATTTTTAAAACATTAGATGGAGAGGTCCAGATAGAATTCTAAGTGAGAAGTAGAGGCTGAAGCTCCAGGTTTGAAAATCATCAGTATATAAGTGCATTGAAACCAAAGTTGCATCCATCAAGGTTCCTGGTTACAAACAACAGAAACCAACCCTGGTTATTTTAAGCAGGAAATAATTTATTAGAGATAATAGGTAGCTTATAGAATCTCCAGGAAGACAAGAGAACAAAGCTTAGAGACTTTATGATAAGAAACAATTCCCGGGGCTTCCCTGGTGGCACGGTGGTTAAGAATCCACCTGCCAATGCAGGGGACACGGGTTCGAGCCCTGGTCCAGGAAGATCCCACAAGCCGTGGAGTAACTAAGCCTGTGAGCCACAACTACTGAGCCCACGTGCCACATCTACTGAAGCCCGTGTGCTCTAGAGCCCGTGCTCTGCAACAAGAGAAGCCACTGCAATGAGAAGCCCGCGCACTGCAACGAAGAGTAGCCCCCCTCGCCACAACTAGAGAAAGCCCGCGTGCAGCAATGAAGAACCAACACAGCCAAAAACAATAAATAAATAAATTTATAAAAAAATTAAAAAGAATAGAAGCTGAGATGGTGAAAGAGAAGATGTGGAAGAAAAGAGAAGATAATTAACAGCAAATATTTATTGAGTGCTTACATGTTCAGTATCTCATATATATGAAATAATTTACTCTTTAGATCAACTCTCTCAATTAGGAACTTTTTTTTTTTAATAAGGAGCACACATGTTTGGGAAATGGATAGTCATTCTTAGTTGCCTCAGGTAGAAACTATTGGTTTGCAGGTAGGGAAACTGACTCAACAGAGCAAACACATTGCCCAAGGTGACCGAGCAAGGAGGGGTGACTCCAGAATACACTATACTGCCTCTCCATGGAGAGGATGAAGATGGAATTCTAGGAAACACAGACATTAGGGAGTAGATAAAGTGAAATGGATTGAGAAGCAATAAATGATCATAGAGCTAGAGGAACCTCTCTATATCAGAAGTCCTGGGATAAGAAATGGTAGTTGTATAAGTTTCCTAGGGCTGCTGTAACAAAGTACCACACACTGGGTAGCTTAAATAACAGAAATTTATTGTCTCACACTTCTAGAGGTTGGATGCCTGAGATGAGGGTGTCAGCAGAGTTGGTTCCTTCTGAGGGCTATGAGGGAAGGATCTGTTTCATGCTTCTCTCCTATCTTCTAGTGCTTTGCTGGCAATCTTTGGCATTCCTTGGCTTGTAGGTGCATCATCCCGAGCTCTGCCTTTACATGGCATTCTCTTCATAGTCTTCCCCCTTTATATGTCTGTCTCCAAATTTTCCCTTTTTATAATGACACCAGTCATATTGGATTAGGGCCTACAATACTCCAGTATGACATCGTCTTAACTAATTTACTTCTGCAATGACCCTACTTCCAAATAAGATTACATGCTGAGATACTGGGGGTTAAAAGCTTGACTTATGAATTTGGGGGGGTACACAACTCAACTCACAATAGTGGTCAACTATACAAATGCTGCAGAAAACTCAAGAACGATGAAGGCTGCACATAAACTATTGGATTTGGCAACTAGGAGGTTACGGAGATTTGGTGAGAACAGTTTCAGTAGCATGATACTGGTAGACATAGATTATAAAAAAGTTGACATAGGAAAGGTGCTTAGGAGAGGACACGGAGGGAACATGCATAGACAATTCTCTATATGTTTGATGTGATAGGAAATGTACGGCCATCTCTATATTTGGAGGCAGACCCTTGAGTAGCCTTTACCAAGTACCCAATGCTATAAATAGAAATTTTATGGTTTGGTGGTGTTATTTCCTATATGCCAAGCCAAATCTTTAGCAATTGTGATTTAAAGTTAATAACTGAAAAAAAATAAAGTTAATAACTGGTTTTGGGCAGACATCTATATAACATGTGGTGGTGCTGCCATAGTGATTGTCACTCTACGAAATTCAGGGTAGGTTATTTTCTGTGTTCAAAATGAAGACATAATTTTAGATACTAAGGACCTTTCCATATATCCCTCTTGGATGTTAGTGTTATTCAAATGAGTAATAGAACACTTCAGACACTTTCGTTCCTTGAAAATGAAATGCCTTTCTTCCTCTGTCTGGAGACACTTTTCTACAGTGCAAGAGCTCAAATAACTGCAAATTCAAATAGAGTTTTTGAGCTGTACAGCAGGAAGGAGTAGGATTTAGAAGGCCAATTTCAGTGCCTGCTGTGTTTTCATTTCTCTTTGCTAGGGTCAGTTGCTGTGTTTCAGAAACAGAGAAGCTCTGAAAGCAAAGATGTATGACTTGAGAACATGGAATTGGTGTCCCACGTATGTTTAAAACTCCAGTTTGAAAGAAATGCTTTATTCCTTTTCAAACTTCCCTACTGTTTCAGTGAATTCAGTTCTTACATGATCCTGCAGGACTGAATTTTATGCTCCCGCCTTCAGGCTGGAAATAGTTTAGTCCTATGTGCTAATGACTGATTCTCCCAGAGTGCGGCCACCTGGCTGCTGGGGCCTTTTGAAGTTCCTACTACAGCCAAGTTGCTCATCTCTGGGTATTTTCCACTTCCTTCTGTTTCTACTCCACCGCTTTCATCCATTAACACTGTGAGAGCCCACGTCGAGTGTGTTGGAACCTCACCATGAATCCTACCCCAGACAAATAGCCCACACTCTCCACATTCCACAGGGGTTCTCTGCTGTAGAATCAAGGAAATCAAGCTTGGAATCTTGTCAAATTTCCCACTGATAGAGACCAAAAAATCTACCAAAAAAGGGGGGCGTAGACACTCACAATGAAGATGCTTTTGTAAAAGATTTTAGGAAGTTTATTTCATTTGGTGAGATACTTGACTCAAAAAGAAACAATCTCCTGGAAGCATCCAAAAATGTTTATTAAAATGGTGTGGCTAAAATGGTGGGGTTAAAATGGTGGGGTTAAAATGGTGGGAGTGGTGGGGGATGGGCTTCCCTGGTGGCGCAGCGGTTGAGAATCTGCCTGCCAATGCAGGCGACACGGGTTTGAGACCTGGTCTGGGAAGATCCCACATGCCGCGGAGCAACCAAGCCCGTGAGCCACAATTACTGAGCCTGCGCGTCTGGAGCCTGTGCTCTGCAACAAGCGAGGCCGCGATAGTGAGAGGCCCGCGCACCGCGATAAGAGTGGCCCCCGCTTGCCGCAACGGGAGAAAGCCCTCGCACAGGAACTAAGACCCAACACAGCCATAAATAAATAAATAAATAAAATTTAAAAAAAAAAATGGTGGGGGACTTCCTTGGTGGTCCAGTGGTTAAGACTCCACGCTCCCAATGCAGGGTGCCCAGCTTCGATCCCTGGTCAGGGAACTAGATCCCGTGCAACTAAAAGAGCCCACATGCTGCAACTAAGACCTGGCACAGCCAAAGAAAGAAAGAAAGAAATATTTTTTAAAAATGGTGGGACCCTATCTTGATTGTAGTGATGATTTCGGGAGTGTATACATCTGTGAAAACTTAACGGATTGTACACTTTAAATAAGTGCAGCTTACTGTATGTCAATTATCTCTCAAGGCTGTTAAGAAAATGTGAGGACTCCTGAGCAAATTTATCTGTTGGTGTCTCATTGACATTGTAATATCTCAGAATTTGGCCAGTGACATTCACACGCCCACTTATTCACCATAGGGTAAGGCTGGTAATGGACTTGTCCCCTAAGGCAGGGCAGGGTTGGCAGAGGTACCGGGATAGGTGAGCACTTCACACTGCAAACAAAGTGACTGGAAAAGCCTGAACAAATAATCCAGTGACTTTTGGCTCAGTAGATGGAACACTGAAATGATATTTTGCTAACATTTTAATAATAATAGCTAACTGCTTGTAGGTTTGGTTCGTTTCCCCACCCCCTCTGCTTTTCAAGGAGTGATTAGACTATGCACATCCAAAAGCAGCTCAGAAACTTTCTGGTATTTTCCCCCTGTCTTCTTGCTCCCTTCTTCTCTTATTTTCTTCTTTTTCCAGAGCCGCATTAAACTTATTTTTCTTCCATGGTTGTCTTTTGCAGGATAGGGTGGAGAATGGGGAGGTGCAGGGAAAACGTATAGAGGCAGGGTCATGTGATAACCCAGGGGAGAAGTGCTTCAGCTAATTCTTCCATATACCCTCTGGATTCCAGCTAGTGAAACCAACAGCCTTTGAGTTCTCCAGGCTTCCTTCCTTTCATATTCAAGTAAAGTACCTTGAGCCCCATGCTGCACAGCTAGAAACCCAGTCCCTTCTTGCATGTTTCTTAAGGCTCTCAGAGGGGTGTTCACACACTCTGGATCCTCCCTACCCACCACTTTTCTCTACCTGATTTGTGCTTCTCCAGGATGCTGGACCTTCTCTCTGGTTCTCTTTGCTATGAAACCTGGATTCTCTAAGGCAATGAGTGCTCACTCAAATCTGATACTAAATTGTGATGATTAACAAAAGCTTTTTAAGGGTTTAGTGGAGGAGGAGGCAACAAATAGGTGGCCATTACTGGGCAAGAACAGGACACAGAATGAGATGTTAGGCATCTTTGTTCCTTTGCAAGGAGGCACTGGCTGTCCCTGGACAGCTCTCCTTAGCAATCTGGGGCAGTCTCTCACTCTCTCCTGCTCCTCCTCTCCCACCATTCCCTGGCCTCAAAATTCCAGGTTCAGTGTTCCCAGGAAAACTAAAAAGTTTAAAGACTTAACACAAAAATAATTTTTCCACCAAAAGAAACCAACCCTTTTACAACAACCACCAGAAAAGTTTTAGCTCACAAAGTTCTGGTTTTTCTGGATTTGGCTTTAGCACAGCTAAAGAATCATTCATAGTACCCCACCCCGACCCCAAGAGAACAGCTGTCTAACCCAGAAGAAAATCTAGATCTGCACTTCTAGAAAAATAGGGTATTGATTAAAAACTGTGAAATTATACTTTTTATTTATAATGTAAATATACATTCATCAGCAGGACTCAAGATCAAGGTTTCTGCGCTTCCCCTCCCCTGCTGACAATGCCACAGATAGGGTGGGGATGAGATGATAGATTTGTTTATCACACACTCTACCCCCTCCCACCACGCCCCAACCTTTCCAGGCAAACTGAGGAGTTTGGCTCTTTCGTTCCTCCTTTCCATATACTCCTGTCTCTCTCCTAGATATGTATCTTTACTTATTTTGTGGGAGATTCTAATAGACAGGAATTAGATCTAAACCTGATCTTGGTCTATCACCCATAACTTATTGCTGGTGTAATTTTGAGGACACTAATTGCTCTCTATAATAACTCTCCTTTCCCAGGAGGGA
Source organism: Eschrichtius robustus (assembly GCF_028021215.1). NCBI lineage: Eukaryota > Metazoa > Chordata > Mammalia > Artiodactyla > Eschrichtiidae > Eschrichtius > Eschrichtius robustus. The sequence continues at coordinate 54,479,856 of NC_090838.1, forward strand.
AAGCATGGGCATTGGAAACTGCTGCTAGGATCCTTTCAGCCAGATCCTAGTCATCTCAGAAGCTCAAAACTTAGCAGTTATTAGGTAAACCATTCCAGGATGCACAGGTCAGCAGTGTGTTTGTTCTTTTCTGGTATGAAGTAGATAACAGTGTCCCAACAGCCACACCCCAGCAAACAATTAGGGGGAAAGCTTTGAACTGGCTTCTCTGAACTCTACCCCTTCCCTCTGGAACTCCAGAAGATAAAACCATGAAGTCTAGCAGAATAAAAACAGCAGCTAAAGCCTGCACAGTGCAGAGTAGTAAAAAGTCTAAACACAACATGCATACATGCTTAAATGCAATCTAAGCAATCTGATTCTTCTACAAGGTTTAATTTTTAATGTAAAGAATACATGTTTTTGTTACATACATTTAAAAAGCTCTTCTCTACCTACATTTACTCAAAAGCCCAGTGGTGTGCTCAAGCACTCTGGCTTTGTCGGGACTCCTGCAGTGCCCAACTCCAGTGAACGTATCTTGGTCTACGTGAATAGCTCTCCCAGGAGGTGTCCAGTGTGCAGCCTGCATGACAGTATATGGAGCCCCTGGCTGGAATCCTGGCTTGCTACTTACCAGCTGTGTGAACTCAGGGAAGCTTTCTTCTTCTTTAAGCCTCATATTCCTCAACTTTAGAAAGGGGATGCTAATGGTACCTCCCTCTTAGGATTGCTGTGAGGATTAAATGAGGTCAACTAATTAAGGACATGGTAATAACTGTAAGGTATATTGATAAAAATAACAAATGGGTACTAAAGTCCTGATACTCTAAGTTCCCCATTTCTCTGGTATTCAGCCACAGAGAACACTTCTGTAATAGTAGTAAACGAGCATAGGGCAGGAGCACATTGCCACCACTCAACAGCAACATAGTTTTTCAAGGCTCTAATTTGATGTAGTTTTATGAATCTTGGCTGCTAGAAAGCTCTTTCAAGGTGCCAGGCTTTTATGTTACCAGTCTTCCCCCTTAGATCTGCTGCAGATCTGACATCGCTATGTACCCAGTGCTGCCTGACTTGCCTTGCCTCTGGCCACATAGCCCCTTTACTTCAGTTCTCCCACCCCAATGACTGCCCACCATGGAGACTTTACATGAACCTTAAATAGAGTTAGGACCCAGGGAAGGTGGGATCCTGGGATCTAATGTAGGGAGCTGTAAGTACTACAACCAAGTATACTGGGGAAGGTGGCTTCTGGGGTTCTTCCCTCCTGTCCTTGAAATCCAGGTCTGGTTCCATGGGGAGAAGCTACAGAGGTATCTTTTCAGTCAGATCCTATGGAAAATTGCAATGCAGCAGGAAGATTTAGGAATGTGAGTATCCAAGGGGGAATGTGTGTAAGGGAAAGGGTGGAGGGAAAGTGGTGTAAAAACAGGGAATGATAGCAAATGAGATGGAGGAAAGAAGTGATGAGAGTCTACAGTTGTTGGAGACCATGATGACATCTGCCCTTTATCAATCTATGTCAAGGTCTAGGATCTGTTCAGAAACAGCTTCTGAGTTTATTAATCACACTCACCTTTGTACTGAGTTAGCACTGTAAATAACAAGGGTCAGCAACCTCTTATTACCTGAAGTAATGGGGGCAAATCTAAGGCACAAGTGTGAAATGAGAGACAGAGAGAGAGAAGTAGAAAAGGGAAAAAGAAGAAAACTGGAGAAAAGGAGAGAGGAAAAGGAAGGCTAAAATAAAGTTATTGCTCTTGAGGAACCAATTAACAGGCATGGTTGCCACTGCTACACATAACAGATTTTGAAGACAAGGGAGTGAAAGAGGTAAAGCCCATTGCACAGCCGGGACCCTTAATTCTGTCCCCCTCAGGCCCAGCTTTGAGATTTTGAAAGAGGCTGAAGTAGTGCTCAGAGTGCCCAGGAAGGCGGTTAGGATCCTCTTGCCTTTGCTGACGTAGTCCTCCCCTGTCTCTCTGACTGTGACTGAGAATGTGCCTACTAGACCTACAACTACTGGGAATGTAAGTAGATGGAGGGCCCAGCTCCTGTGCTCTGAAATCCATCATCACATTTGTCCCAAGGCCAGGCTTCCCACAGGCTGCTCCCAGTCAGTGACAGTACAGCAGGAATTCTAGGGCAGGCCCACTTCTGGGAGACACAGGAATCTTCTGGTGATGACTTTGGCTCTCTAACAGCCTTGCTGAACCTTTCTTAGACCATGGCAGTCTAAGATCTTCCACCCATCTTTCCCTCTCTCTCTTCTTCCCCTGGGGTCAGACTTGCTTCATGAACTGATGGCTCTCCTTGCCTCCTTGGGCTCCCTCCTCATTTTCTTTCACAGGTGGTCCCTCCTAATAAAATCCTTGCATATTTATTCCCAATTTGGTGCCTGCTTCCCAGGCTAACATAATCTCTAAGCACTAGCACCCTGATCTTAGGGTCCTTTTGAACCCCATCCCAAGCTTCTTTTAGTCCTTTGGCTCTCTCATCACTTTTTCATCGTCATTGGGAGCTCAGGAACTTTCAGTCTCTTCCAGGACCACCCTGGAGTATGAGAGCCTGCCAACAGCCTCTTAGGCCCATCTGCCTACATACCTCCCTCAGCCTGGCTCATCTGCCACCCAGGCAGCGAGTTTCTCAGAATCCTGCTGAACTCACTAAACTCGAGGCTTCTCTAAGAGTTCTACAGTCTCTTTGTCTGGGATTCCCTCAAAGCTTTCTGGGTGTTTCCATTACACTATTTCCATTTGGGCTTTGACTCCAGGTAGGTGGCATGTATAACAGTGAAGCAAGTTGGGGGGATGGTTCTAAAGTAAAGAGTCTATATTTTATTTAGTTCCCTCTAAAATCTCTTCTCCCTGACTGCTGTTCAAATTTCCTGCTTCCTTTTCTTTTTGTAGGGAGAGGACACAGAAAAATGGCTATTACACATTGTCATGTACTCTTTTCTACTCTGTTTTTTAGAATAAAGTATGCTCAGCCCTCAAAGTTTGACACTTTCTATTTAAATCTAGTGTGGAATTACAAGAAAACCTTTTTTTTCTTTTAACAAAAACTGAGTCTTACAAATCAAAAGGTTTCAGCATATTGTTTCTGAGCAACAATATTTAAAAATTCATTTAGAAATTCAGTTGACATTTTTTGTCTAAAGCAGCTAGCCGTTTTCCCCTTGAAGTCCAGATATATACAATGATATCACTTGTTTAAGTGTGGTGATAAAATGAATGTAAAACATAATGTAACATCAAAATACTGCCCAATGTAAAATATAATTTAATATCAAAATACTGCCTGATGTAACACAAATTTATGGTTCAGTTATAGCAAATATGAAAACCTTATGATAAGATATTCTATTACCAATTTTTTCCCCATAGTTTCTAATTCTTTCCCCTTAGTCTACATATTTTCTCTAGGCCCAATGTTTTAGTTTTATTTAAATATTATTGAACAGAGTTCTACCTCTGACAATGGCTGAGTGGGTTATTAGGGACTAATCCTGGCATTGCTAACAATTGCAAAAGATGGCCAAAATAGAAAGTAAATATCTGTTTAAGGCACCAAAAAGCTGCTGAGACAGTTTATAGGGCCAGGATCCCCAAAAAGAAAGAAGCCTAGAGAGGGGAACTCAGCATTTGGTCCTCTTTTCCCTCAAGGTAGTTGCTGATTCTGAAAGTGAAAGCTGTGGCTGAGGGCATGAGAGGCTGAGTAATCTCCTCAAGCTGGAAAACACCTACCAAGGAGGATTGGTCCTGGGAAACACACCAGCCTTTTGTTTGGGACCCTGCAAGGCTATGCGGAGGAGTAACAGCGAACAGGAAACAGTCCAGCCCTTACAACAGTGGTTCTCAATCATGAATGCACATTAGAATTACCTAGGGAGACTGAAAAAGATATTGATGCCCTATAATTTAAAAACTATCTATGCAATTATGCTGAGTGAAAAGAGCCAATCTCATGAGGATCTGCATGATTTCTATTTATATAACAATCATGAAATAACACTCATGGAGAACAGATTAGTGGTTGCCAGGGGTTAGGGATGGAGGGGAGGAGATGGGTGTGGCTATAAAGGGTGTCACAGGGAGGGATTGTACAGTTGAGCACCTTGATTGTGGTGGTGGTTATGGAAGGCTACAGATCTGAAAAAATGACATAGAGCCCCCCACACACACACATACACATGCACGTATGACTACCAAAATCTGGATAAGCTGTATGCTGTATGAATTGTGCCAATGTCCATTTCTTGGTTTTCATAGTGTAGTTGTGTACAATGTTGGTGTTTGGTGGGAGAGATTTGGGAAAGGGGTACATGAAACTTCCCAGTACATTTCTTTGTAACAACCTATGAATCTATAGTTATTTCAAAATAAAAGTTTAAAATAACTACCAAAAAAATCAATGCCTCACTCCAGAGCAATTGAATCAGACCTCTGGAGTGGAGTCTAGGCACCTGCATATTTTTAAAGCTTCCATTGTGATTCTAATGTGCATCTAGGGTTGAGAACCACTGCCTTACCAGCATTGTAAGGCCACTTTTAATAATTTCAATACTTGGATTAAGGTTATCTGCCACTAGTCTAGTTTATTCCAGAGCAAGAGTAAATCCTCTATGGAAGAAGATAACATCATTCAGGGTCAAAAATTGTCTCTATAATTTTTCAAACTCAATGTCCAACAAGAAGACAAGCCTTGATCTAAAACTAAGAATAAAAACAGATAATAGAAACATCCACAGAAGATCTAGATACTGAAGTTATCAGCAAAAGATTTAAAAATAACTATACTTAATGTTCATCAATGGATGAATGGATAAAGAAAATGTGAGACACACACACACACATATATACACATACACACAATGCAATATTATTCAGCTTTATAAAAAAAGGAAACCTTACCATTTGTGACAACATGGGTAAACCTGGAGAGCATTATGATAAGCGAAATAAGCCAGACAGAGAAAGACAAGTACTGTATGGTATTACTAACATGTGGAATCTAAAAATAAAAAGTCAAACTCATAGAAACAAAAAGTAGAATGGTGGTTACCATGGACTGGGGGAGTGGGGAAAATGAGAGAAAGCTGATGAAAGAGTACAAACTTCCAGTTATAAGATGAATAAGATCTGAGGCTCTAATGTATAGCATGATGATTATAGTTGATAATATTGTATAATAAAATTTGTTAAGCATTCTCTCCAAAAAAAAGGTGAGGTGATAGATGTGCTATTTAACTTGATTATGGGAATCCTTTCACAATGCATATATATATCAAATCATCACTTTAAATATGTTATAATTTTATTTGTCAATTATACCTCAATAAAGCTGAAAATAAACAAATAAAACCATTCTTAAAATAGCTCTGCAAACAGAAAAAAATTCTTAAGCATTAAAAAGACAAAAAAACCCACACCTATGCCCATCACAGCAAAAGTACTAAAATCAAAGACAAAAATGTCTTAAAATTAAGCAGCCAGAGAATAAAAGACATAAAGGGACAGAAATAAGATTAAACAGTGTGATCCTCAACAGAATAATGAAAGTCAGAGTAAAGGTATGCTTCAAAATGCTAAAAGAAAATTACTACCAACCTAGAATTCTATACCCAGTGAAGACATCCTTCGAAAATGAAATAAAATAAGGTCATTTTCAGACTACTGGAAATTGAGAGAATCTGTCACTAAAGGAAATAAGAAAGAGTGCTCTTCAATAGAAGGAAAATAATCCCAGATGGAAATATGGGTCTGCAAGGATTGAAAAACAATAGGGTAATACGTGGGTAAGTCTACATACATGAATATTGACTGTATATGTTTTGTTGACTATACACCTTGGTAGACGCTTCAAAATATTTGTTTACATAACACTTTAAAAAGTATTCTCAAATGAAGTATATCATTTCATTTTCATAATCATTCTACAACAGAAAGTCTGTATATCATTTAGGAATGTTTGGCTGCAAGTATTTGAAAAGTGAATAATAACTTAAACAAATAAAGGTTTATTTTTCTAATATAACAAGAAATATAAGGTAGGCAATCCATGGCACTTGCAGCTGCTCAGTGTAATCAAGGACTCAGGCATTTTCTCTCTCAGCTTCATCATTCTTAATTTGTTAGCTTTTAGCCTTATGGTCAACAGATGGCTGTCCCTCCAGGCAGCACATTCCCAGTTTTGGAAGGAAGAAAAGGAAAGATCAAAAGGATTCATTAGCTTTTTTGTTCCCCTTTCGGGGGAAAGCAATGCTTTCCCAAATCCGCTTAGCAAAGTTCTGCTTACACCTTATTGGCCAGAACTGTTTCACAAGGGCACCTCCAGTTGCAAGAGAGACTGGGAATTGATGGAGCCTTTCTCTTTTCAGTCTCTACTGCAGAGCAAGGCAAAAGGGAAGGGGGCTGGGAATTAGTGGGAAGTAAGTCGACCTACAGTACCTGCATGATGGATAAGGTCAATAAGCTCTCTAAATATTCACTCCACCCTCCTTTTAGTGTACCTTTTTGTATTGCAGAGGCTGGAAAGCTAAAAACAACTTTTCCCAACTAGGATTCTATATAATTCAGGTTTTGCTAATCAGATGCACTTAATGAAGACTTGGAAGGTGGAAGTGAGTGAGGTGAAAGCCATTCTGCTGTTCCTTTGACCCTTTCTGCTAGCAGGAGTAAAGCACTGGCTTCTTCTATGACAGCATTTTAGTGGCAAGTTGCTAGCTTCATGGATAGCAATGGACATGTTGTACCTCTACAACACACACCTCAGAGATTCGGCATAGATCTGAAATTAGCAGTGTGGTGGTGATGGCAGCAGCTACCTGACCCCAGGTATGTGCTCCTGAAGCCAACAGTTACTATGATGATCTCCTGCTGGTGGCAGAAGTCACATCTCCATCAATACCTAGTTCAGCAAAACTGTTCTGGGAGTTATTTTTGAAGCCCTAGCCTGGTACTTAACCCTTCATCTCTACCCAGAATCTTTTAAGTTTCTAATTAAATGTATTAAACACCTTTGCTTAAAATAGTTTGTTTTCCATAGTTGATCCTGACTCATATAATCTGCTACAGTCCACATCTTTAGGTTCCCAATACCCATACTTTTCATCAAATATATACTTCATTTGGAGGGGTCATTCCTTCCCCAAGATTTCACGCAGTTGCTACATTCAGTTTGAGTGATTTTTATCCCTCTCTGTCAGTTTCATATGTGGCTCCCCACGGAGCCATGGAGTTAATCTGCCTTCAACATTCCCAGTCTACAGTGTCAGGAAAAGAAGCAGGATGACTACAATATGAACGTAAAACCTGGAGTTATCAGTGGTCCATGGCACACACGGAATCCTGTTGGACAGGAATGGTGAGGACTCTCCACACTGACAGTGGAGTCAGCTCCATGGTTGAACCATCTGTCTCTTAGCCCCAGCTCTGCCCTCTGTGAGAATCTTCCCTTTATCCTCCATGGCCACATTTTATTTGGTCACTGGAGAGTATTCCACTCCTGTGCAGATTTTGTAGCCTACTTCCTACCGACATGGATTCAGAGTTCCAAGGATGGCTTTCAGGGCTAAATTGTCCGTAACTAGTTATTGGTCAGCCAGCCTTGCATTCCTTTGAAGCTTCCATGAACCTCCTTAGGAGGTTTCTTGTCAATCCCATGTGTAAGTAACCATAGTCAAAGGCTTGTTTTGATATAATCTTAAGTCCAAAGATTTTCTTTTACCTCCAGGCCTGTGTGCTATTCTTCCCCTCAGCACTTAGCTTCATGGCCACTGCCTTTTACACTGGCTATTCCTAGGTCAAGTTCATCTCTATTGTAAGACTTTGTAGAAAGTGGCAATCATTCTGAATAGGGTGTGTATTGGGGGCAGGAGTGTGAGGAGCATAATTTAATGAATCAAATTGTTGTTTTAAAACTCTCCAGGGTATTCTGAGCAACTGGTTTGCTTTCCTCTAAATACTTTTCTTCAACTGAATAAATTTTCTCCACTGAAAAGCATTTTTAAAAGTAAGGCCTGACAACTACTGAGCCTGCGCGTCTGGAGCCTGTGCTCCGCAACAAGAGAGGCCACGATAGTGAGAGGCCCGCGCACCGCGATGAAGAGTGGCCCCCGCTTGCCGCAGCTAGAGGAAGCCCTCGCACAGAAACGAAGACCCAACACAGCCAAAAAATAAATAATTAAATTATTAAATTATTTAAAAAAAAAAAAATTAAGGCCTGGATGATGTCACCAAAATGATGGTTTATGAGACCCCAGCCTCCATCCTTCCACAAAGATCAACAATTAGACAGCAATTCATGAACAAAATCAGCTCTGGGGAGAGATCTGGAGTTCACTTAAGAAACTTCAGCAACACAGTCAAACAAAAACAGGACAATAAGTGCACAAAAGAGGAAGGAAAATAGCTTCATTTTGCCTGCAGCATCCCATCCCTCAGGCTGGCACTGCTCAGCACCGGGAGTAAACTTCCCAAATGGAAAGAGTTCCCCTTGTTCAGAGAGCAGAGTGAGCAACCAGGTCCCCAGCCTTTTGGGGCACCACATGAAGGACCCTCTTTAGTTTCACCTCACCCAGAGAACTGCAGATCTGAGATGTATAGAGGTAGCTACAAACATGGAGAAAAAGCAGGGGCTACCAATATCAGCCACACAGCAGGAGCAATTGCAGTTCCCAATTGCCAGCACAGCTGCCACAGAATCCCTCCAGATTTCACCACCTTCACCCCACAGGTATTCATGTGCACAGACACCAGCCATCTGAGTCTTTTCCATCTTCCTCCCTCCTGCCCCCCGACCTTTACTGGAGGCTGGGACTGACACTGGCAGCCAGTCCAGGACTCTGTAGCTATGTGAGTACAAGACACCAGCCTACACCTCTGTAGCTGTGCCCTATCAATGTGTGTACACTCAGGGCTAGCCACTTTAGCTGTGCACCTGCATGCTGCCAGCCTGTCATCTGTCATCAGCCTCCACTGATGTTTGTGTACCTGTGGCAAGATCCTACAGCCACAGAAGTGCACACTGACCCTGTTTCCTGGCACTGGCCTGCACCATGGGACTCATCTGCAGCTTGGCCCTCCAGCTGTGTACCCAAAAACCCCAACCTGACTCCCAGCACTAGCCTCCACTTCTCCTGTGGTAAGACCCAGCAGCCACTGCATGCTAACAGCTGGGCCCTCATAGCTGCCAGTGTACCCACAGTTGGCCCCGGCCCTTTCTGCTTGCTGTGGCCCCCACTACTATGTGTGTGTCTGCAATAGGCCCCTGCCACTGTATAGGCACCTACAGGTGGCTCCTGCAGCTGAGTGTGTGCACACCACCAGCTCCAGCCACCACCGCTGCCTGCCTTGATCCCTAGCAACTGGACCTGGAGGTGCTACTGAGGACTCCAACAGCCTTTGCAGCCACTAGAGACCCCCAACCCCTACAGCACTAGCCAAGGACCACACAGTTGATGATGCTGTGGACCCCAGCAGACTGAGCCAAAGAGCCATGATGCCTCTTTGGACCTGGAGTCACCACAAACACCCACACCTGTTGCCCTGCACCACTAGACCCCAGATCATGGCATGCTCCAGTGTGCCCCCACACACAAGTGAAGGTCTTTTCTAACTGAAGTCAGTCCATAAAGTGTGGAAGATGTGACTGCTTCTTCAAATATGCACATACCTACACAAGGTTATAGGAATCACAAAAAATCAAGGAATCAAAGCACCACTAAAGGAATGTAGTAAACATTCAGTAACTGACCCCAAAGAAATGGAGATACATGAATTACCCAACAAAGAATTCAAAATAATTGTTCTAAAAATGCTCAGAGAGCTACAAAAGGACACAGATATACAACTTAACAACATCAGGAAAACAACATAAGAACAAAACAAGAAGTTGAACAAAGAAATAGAAAAAAAAGAACCAAGTAGAAATTTTGGAGCTGAAGAATACAATGACTAAACTGAACTGAAGAATTTATTGAGAGCCTTAACATCAGACTTGATCAAGCAGAAGAAAGAATCACTGAGCTTGAAGACATGGGACTTAAATGGCATGTTAGATGTCTACACAGAAACATATAGAACATTCCATCCAAAATCAGCAGAATATTCATTCTTCTCAAGTGCAAATGAAACATTCCCTATGATAGATCACATGTTAGGCCACAAAACAAGCCTTAATAAACTTAAGAAGACTGAAATCATATCAGGCATCTTTTCTGACCATATGGGTATGAAACTAGAAATCAATTACAAGAAGAAAACTGGAAAATTCACAAATATGTGGAGATAAAGCAACATGCTACTGAACAACCAATGGGTCAAAGAATAAATCAAAAGAGAAATCAAAAATACCTTGAGACAAATGAAAATGGAAATGCAAGATACAAAACTTAAGGGATGCAGCAAAAGCAGTTCTAAGAGGGAAAGTCACAGTGATAAACACCTATATTAAGAAACAAGGAAAAGCTAAAATACAGAATCTAACTTCACACCTCAAGGAACTAGGGGAAAAAAAGAACAAAGTTCAAAGTTAGCAGAAGGGAGGGGATAGCAAAGATCAGAGTAGAAATAAACAAAATGGAGAATAGAAAAACAATAGAAAAGATCAACAAAACTAAGAGTTGGTTTTTTGAAAAGATAATCAAAATTGATAAACTTTTAGCTAGACTATCAAGAAAAAAGAGAAAGGACTCAAATAAGTAAAATTAGAAATGAAATAAGAGACATTACAACTGATACCACAGAAATATAAAGGATCATAAGAGACTAATATGACCAATTACATACCAAAAAAAAATAGAACAACCTAGAAGAAATGAATAAATTTGTAGAAACATACAACTTACCAAGATGGGATTAAGAGTAAAAATCCTGAACAGACCAATACAAATAAGGGGATCAAAGGAATAATCAGAAACCTCCCAACACAGAAAAGTCCAGCACCAGATGGCTTCACAGGTACCAATTCTTATCAAACTTTTCCCCAAAAAACTTAAAGAGGGAACACTCCCAAGTTCACTTTTTTGAGGCTAGCATTACCCTGATACCAAAGCCAGATAAGGATACTATAAGAAAAGAAAGTACAGGCCAATACCCTGATGAATGTAGATACAAAAATATTCAACAAAATACTAGAAAACCAGAGGGCTTCCCTGGTGGCGTAGTGGTTGAGAATCTGCCTGCCAATGCAGGGGACACGGGTTTGAGCCCTGGTCTGGGAAGATCCCACATGCCGCGGAGCAACTGGGCCCGTGAGCCACAACTACTGAGCCTGCGCGTCTGGAGCTTGTGCTCCGCAACAAGACAGGCCGCAACAGTGAGAGGCCCGCGCACCGCAATGAAGAGTGGCCCCCACTCGCTGCAACTAGAGAAAGCCCTTGCACAGAAACGAAGACCCAACACAGCTAAAAATAAATTAATTAATTAATTAATTTTAAAAAGAATACTAGAAAACCAAATTCAATACACATTAAAAGGATTATACAACATGATTAAATGGAATTTATTCCTGGGATACAAGAATGATTCAACATATGCAAATCAATAGATGTGATAAATCACATTAAATTTTTTTTAATTAATTAATTTTTTTGTTTGTTTGGCTGCGTTGGGTCTTCATTGCTGCATGCGGGCTTTCTCTAGTTGTGATGAGCGGGCGTTACTCTTCATTGTGGTGCGCAGGCTTCTCATTGCGGTGGCTTCTCTTGTTGAAGAGCATAGGCTCTAGGCACATGGGCTTCAGTAGTTGTAGCACGCAGGCTCTAGAATGCAGGCTCAGTAGTTGTGGCACATGGGCTTAGCTGCCCTGCGGCATGTGGGATCTTCCGGGACCAGGGCTCGAACCCGTGTCCCCTGCATTGGCAGGCAGATTCTTAACCACTGTGCCACCAGGGAAGTCCCAAACCACATTAATTAAATGAAACACAAAAATCATATGATCATCTCAATAGGTGCAGAAAAAGCACTTGACAAAATTCAATATTCTTTCATAATAAAAACTCTCAACAAACTGGGAACATATCCAATATAATAAAGGCCACATGTGATACACCCATAGCTAATATCATCGTCAATGGTGAAAGACTGAAAGCTTTCCCCTAAGATCAAGAACAAGACAAGGGTGCCCACTCTCACCACTTCTTGTCAACATAGTACCGGAAGTCCTAGCCAGAGCAGTTAGGCAAGAAAAAGAAACAAAAGGCATCCAAACTGGAAAAGAAGAAGTAAAATTGTCTCTGTTTGATGGTAATATGAAAATCCTAAAGACTGAACCAAAAAGCTGTTAGAAGCAATTAAATGAACTCAGTAAAGTTTCAGGACAAAAAAACAACATACAAAAATCAATTTATTTCTATATAGTAACAATGAACTATACAAAAAAGAAATAACAAAAACAATCCCATTTATGATAACACCAAAAACAATAAAAATACTTAGGAATAAATTTAACCAAAGAGATGAAAGATCTATACACTGAAATCTATAAGATGCTGATGAAAGAAATTGAAGGAGACACAAATAAATGGAAAGATATCTTGTGGTCATGGATTGAAAGAGTTAATATTTTTAAATTGTCCATACTACCCAAAGCCATCTATAAATTCAATGCAATTCCTATCAAAATTTCAATGGCATTTTCCACAGAAATAGAAAAAACAATCCAAAAGACCCTAAACGGCCAAAGCAATCTTGAGAAAGAATAAAGCTGGAGGCATCACACATCCTGATTTCAAACTATATTACAAAGACATAGTAATTAAATCAGTATGGTACCAGCATAAAAACAGACACATAGATCAATGGAACAGAATTGACAGCCTAGAAATAAACCCATGTATATATGGTCAACTAACATTTGACAAGGGATTCAAGAATGCTTAATGGGGAAAAGATTATCTCTTTAATAGATGATGTTGGAAACACTGGATATCCACATGCAAATGAATGAAAGTGGATCCCTATTTTATAACACTCACAAAAATTAACTCAAAATGGATTAAGGACATAAATGTAAGACCTTAAACCATAAAACTCCTAGAAGAAAACGTATGGGAAAAGCTCCTTGACATTGGTCTTGGTAATAATTTTTTGGATATGACATCACAAGTATAAGCAACAAAAGCAAAAATCAACAAGTGGAACTACATCAAACTAAAAAGCTTCTTCCAGGCAAAAAGAAACAACACGATGAAAAGGCAGCCTACAGAATGGGATAAAATATTTGCAAACCATGTATCTGATAAAGAGTTAATATCCAAAACACATAAGGAACTCATACAACTCAATAGCAAAAAAACAAATAATCCAAATTTTAAAATGAGCAAAGGACCTGAACAGACATTTTTCCAAAGAAGACATACAAATAGCCAAAAGTTACATGAAAAGGCGCTCAGTGTCACTAATCATCAGGGAAATGCAAATCAAATCCACAATGAGATATCACCTCACACCTATTAGAATGTCTATTATAAAAAAAAGACAAGAATGTCAATGTTTGCTGTTTTCTATTTCCTCAACCATGTTTTTGATCGTGGAAGGCAACAGGAGAAGAGAATCAGCTCAACAGCAAGATTGGCTTGTAGGACATCAGCACACGAAAGCTGAATTGATGTCCGTGGCTCTGGAAAGGCTGTGAGTTCTCCTGTTTCCTTTTGCATCACCAGCATGTCTGTCACAAGGTCAGCCCTTTCCAGAAGCAGTTATAAAAGAGGGTTTGCAGAAGCTGATTTTTTTCTCTCTCCAATTTTCATTCCAAACAGGAGTAAAAATATCTTACACCATAACAACTAACTGATTGAACACAATAGTATGGTTTTATATGCATTATCTTATACAACGCTTACAAGAAACTTATGAGGCAGGTACAATTAATATTCTCATTTTGTAAATGGAAAAAATACTGAGACTCAGATAACATTTCATGGGTTCACTCCCACTGATGAATGCATAAGCATGTAGGGATGGCCATGGCTGTTAATTTACAAACCTATGACAAATGCGTAGTGATGTTTTACAGGAATTACATATGTCTCAAAGCACTGGTTTACTTCACATTATTAAATTAGGTTTAGAAAATTCTACAACATCTATTTTCAACTTAATACAGCTCATAATAGTGTTTATAAGAATTGCACTTGTTTCTGAGTACTACTTACTTGGTGACTTCTACACATTGTTTTGAGCATTTGCTTAAAGGTTTAAAAGTTTTTTAAAAAAATACATGAGCATGGTTAAATGATCTTAACTGTAGAGGAAATGCTTGTGAAATAGTAGAGAAGCAATAAGATAGAGACCCAAACCATCAGAGAACACCAAAGAATGAAAGGAAAAGTCAGATACGGGGTAAGAAGAGCAACATGATGTGAAATTTATCACAGACAAGTTCCAGGTGAGAATAGCCAATGAGCAATAATTAGTCCGGAAAAGCCCTGACTTAGGGAATATGAATTCTAAATGTGAGACCACAACATGAAACATTAAGAATAGGAGTTAAACTCGTTGCAGATACTCACTAGAGGCCATCATGATGGAAAGGTTTTACCTGACCCTGGTGTGAGAACACCCACAAGAGCTGTTTATGCATGAAGTAACAAAAATTACAGAGATCCTGCTAGTGAGTCCACTTCACAATGACTTTCAAATCAAGGACACTACTTTTGGTCCTTGGCTTCTTTCAACGTTCTATCTAAGAAAAATACAACTTTATTATGTTTGTAAGAAAATAGATGAACATTTAAAATAAACTAAGGCCTGACCTAATATTTTCCCATTATTCTCTATTACTTCTTGTCTTATTCAAAGTTACTAACTCAGCTATTCAGTGTCATACAAAATGAAGACCTCCAGAAATTGCCAGGTTCAATTCAACCTTCCCTGCCAAGGGGTCAACTTGATCTTATTAGCACACTGTATTACACAGGAACAAGAATAAAAGTCATAAAACATCATTACAAGGCAACTAGCAAGATTTTTAAAGACCTCAGAGAGATGTGAGCAATATCTTATTACTGTATATACCTGCCACCTTTGCATTCAGATGGCGGTAGAAACCCCAGGATGAGTGTTTAAAGAGGTCAAGAGTAGGGCATAAGAAGGAATCAGGCAGATTGGCTGAGTGAAGCCATTAGCAAAGGGTGGTCAAGTGTTAGATCATCTATCCCTCTGAACAGCCTGTTCTACACTGTTCAAAGTACTTACAATCAGTTATTTTAATTAACCTGCAAAACAGTTTCCTGTGGACTAGGTTGGAGAGGAAATTATTGTAAAAGTATATTTAAAACTGTTAAATTCAGCTGCAAAGGTTAATTATCATAATTTTACAAATGAAGAAACTGAGACAAACCCTGTTTTAACTCCTGGCTCTGTGCTCTTTTCACACCATCCCAGTAACTCCCTACCAGAAACAAACTTGGCCCTCTACATCTTGGCAATACACATCAAAAAACCCCAAGCAGATTGTTCTAAGGTAGTAATCATGGATATATGTAAAATTTACCTAATGAGCCCACTGAAGAACTGTTGAAGGCAAAAGATCAGAGCTAATATATATATCTACCAAAGATGGCAAATTAAATTACATGGGGAAATGTCATGGTGGTAGGAAAAGAAAATATGCACATATTGGAAAAAAAGTAAAGTGTATAAATGTAATACTGTATATCAAATTGGCGGTAAAATCAATGCACATGCATACTCTTAAATATATATTTATTAACTTAGCTCTGTCATAAGCAACAGTGACATCAACAGTAGCATTTCTGCTCACAACCAAATCTCATGTGAGCACCCTTAGTACCAAGATTTTTGTCTCTAATACTATTCTCCCTTAAAACGAACCAGGATTCTTGGAGGATAGTTGACTCCATAATTTGGGGGGAGGAAAAATTATGTTGGGTTGAAACATCAGGTTGTTGCCAGAAATCAAGGATGCAATGATAGTAGTGTTTAGAGGACAAAAGAAACCATATAAAGGAGCTTCCCCTGAACAGGTTGTGGACATTTAAGCATCCAATAAGAAGTGGTAATTAACCATAAATAATGGTTATTAGAACAGTTAAGACTGTAAAAGTCTATGAGTTCATAGTAGAGTTGAAAAATAAATGCTAATTAAAAGTGATAAAAATAATATAGTTGCCATACAGAAGAATAAAGTTTCAATTTACTTTGTTATTAATTTAATAAGTAGAAAGGTATTGATCTATACAGCTTTTTAAAAATTACATACTGTAAAGTATATAAATGTTGTGTGTATATATATGTATGTGTATTTTTCTATCCTATTAGCAGGGAGAAGTTTACAAAAACTTGTTGAATGAATGAAACAATTCCCCCAAATATACAATAGAATTTACTTGTGTTCTAAATGTGATTTTCGCCATTATCCTATAGCCAAATTACTCTCATTATATATATCTGGAAGGATATTTTCTGCAGGTTTTGTTTGGGTCACAAATTCCTAGCTATATCTCATGGAGAGTACCTGATCTTGTTAGAGCCTCACTTTACCCAGAGAAAAAATTTTATAGACATATAACACCATTGACCAGCAGATGGCTCCACAGAGCAATAAAAATCACTTGAAATGATTTAAGGTTGCTATATCTGCAAATCATTAGTGCTGGAAATCTTTGGTCTTTATGAACTTATCCACAAAATGAACTTATCTACAATACAGAAATAGAGTTACAGATGTAGAAAACAAACTTATGGTTACCAGGGTGTAAGGGGGGGAGAGGGGGGATAAATTGGGAAATTGGGATTGACATATACATACTACTATATATAAAATAGATAACTAATAAGGCCCTACTGTATAGCACAGGGAACTCTACTCAATACTGTGTAATGGCCTATACGGGAAAAGAATCTAAAAAAGAGTGGATATATGTATATGTACAACTGATTCACTTTGCTGTACACCTGAAACTAACACAACATTGTAAATCAGCTATACTTCAATCAAAATTAAAAGAAGAGAGAAATAAACTATTCTGTTAAGCTATTTAAAAAATCATAACAACTTTGACTAGTATAAAAGAAAATATTTAATTTGCTAAATTAACCTAGGCAAGTTAAATGTTTTGAGAAAATTTTAGAAACAAATATCTTTCAAGAAGTTCCTCATGAAATTGTTGTCAATTTCTACTTCAAAATTAACCCATACTTTTACAAAAGTAGCTCAACACATATCTAGACCAAATCATATGGAATTAATTGCTGCTTTTAAGTACCATCTTCTAAATCATGTAAACCAAGGTCAGGAATATTCAGCAATGTTATTTATTCAGATCTAAAAAGTAATGTGATGTCTAGAAAAATAAGTGTACCAAAATCTCTTTTATATAAGTCTTATATGACTTTTTATTTAAAAAATACAAAGGAAGTAATATAGAATATAAACTTCATTCTGAAAAATCTTTCCAGGAATAAATATACACATCATGACATATCTTAAAGAGAGATAATAATTTCCCTTAACATTCTTATGCACTATGATTATTTTATAATCATAGTTTATTATTAGTTTATTATTTTATAATCATAGTTCCAGGGATAATAAAAAGTAGCCATTACTGTCTCTAGATTTTAATTGCAGTCCATACTGTTCTATTCATTCATTCATTCAAATAGCTAATATTTATGGAATAATTGCTATGTGCTAAGCATGCTTTTTGTTTGTTTGTTTTGTTTTGTTTTGGCCACAGTGTGCAGCTTGTGGGATCTTAGTTCCCCAACCAGGGATGGAACCTGTGCCTCCTGCAGTGGAAGTGCCAAGTCCTAACCACTGGACCACCAGGGAATTCCCTAAGTATGCTTTTTTAGTCACTTTACTTGTATGAATTCATTTAATTCTCAAAGCAAGTCTATGAAGCAGGTGTCATTATAATCCCATTTTATAGATAAGGAAACTGAAGCAGAGATTAAATAACTACTTCCAATTCAGACAGGTAACAAGTGGCAAATTCAAACTCTGGTGGTTTAGTTCCAGTTCTGCTGGTCCTCCATGCATTCATTCATCAGAAAATATTTTTGGAGGCGCCATGGAGCATGCACTACTCTCTAGATGTCATACAAAAATGTATGCACAAGCCCCATCTCAGGGGTGGGGTGGGGGCCATAAACTAGTTAATGAAAACAATCACATTTGCATTAGTATGAAGCTTTATAGTTTACAAAAGTATGTTTAAACATCCATGAATATTACATAACTCTTTAAGAAAGCACTGCAGAAGATGGTGCAAGCTAGTATGTAATAAAACAGCACATTAATGGTACAGTGATTTAATCATATAGGCAGGTAAGAGAGAGGATGTCTGTGGACTAGAGTAGGCAGGTATAATTTAATGAAAGTGGTGGGTTTTGAGCTGGGCCTGGACAGTGGGGGAGGATTTGGTGGGCAGGGTGGAGGTGAGGAGGTGGTATTCTGGCAGCCCCAGGGGTGCAGAGCCAATAAGGAGACCTGATTAGAAATAACCCAAGGCAGTTGGGGGTTGTGGGAGATAAAGGTGGAAAAGTAGGTTGGGGACAGACTTTGGAGACCTTTGATATAGGAATGTCAGGGACTACAAGGGCAAGTAGTTGGTAAGTAACTAGTAACAACCCAGCGTGTTCCAGGGGGCTTATTTAGCTGCTAAACGTCACTACTGCATTTGCAGTGGAACTCTTGAAGTTGAAAATACTATTCCAGTTGTTAAAGATTCTGCAATTGTCTATGTCGTTTACTGATTAATAAACATTTCAGTAATGTTTATGAAGTATCCTGAAAAAACCAGAGCTACTTGATTTATGTATCTATGGTAATACTGTTTCATAAAAATGAATACTTATTTGCCTTATTTATGATGCTTTTATACTAATTTGTGTATTTTTAAATTCTCCTCTGCACATACTGAGCCTTTATCATTCTGCCCCCATCCTCTTCCTCTCTCTCTCTGTCTCTCTCTCTCAGCAAAAGAAATTTGTCACAGTAAAACTTATTAACACAGGAGTAATGGATATATATATATATATATATATATATATATATATAATTTTAAAAGTTTTGAGTTTCCATGACAAGATAACCAGTCAGTTCAATCAACTGTGTGAAAAATAATTAGTGAAAAGTGTTGTCCAGAATTGTTTAGAAATGACCGGATCAATGATTAGTTAAGTGATTCAATCAGAAATATATATTAGTTGACAACATTGCAGAAAACCCACAAACTTTTGAAAGGATTAGGTGGCCAGCCTTTAGAGCAAAGGTTCCAAATATGAGTTATTGAGATACCTTATGATCTTTCTCTGATGTGGATGCAACTTCCTTTATCCCTCCTGTTTCATATTCCCCTCAAGCATTTTAGGAGATGTACTTATTGTTTAAATGAAAGGATATCAAAATCATTTTTGACTTGAGAATTTTACTCTAAATAAAGTGGGTAATACCCTTGGCATTACAAATTACAACTTGGAAGCCTTCAGGGAAGCAGGAAATAATTTCATTTTATTATCACCCATCTCTATAAACTGAAAATGTGTCAAAGCATAAAACCTTTGGGATCTGATTCCATTTGCTGACAGAGCCTAGTTGTCCTAAATAATTTGTACTCGAATTTCTTCACCTTTAGGAGTGGAAAGTATAGAAAAGGAAGTAAGATGGAATTCTGAAAACTTGGTTCAAATCTACCAACTGTGTAAGAAGCATAGCTGAAATGTACCAGGTACATATTAGTTATCATTGTTGGAGAGAGAAAGGAAAAGTGACCTTTCTGAGATCAATAACAAATAGATTTTTCAAGTTTAGCCTTTGAAACCTAGATAAGAAAAGGCAGGAAAAACACTGATTATGTTGAGAAGGGTTCAACTTCCGTCTGAGCAAAGGTTATAAAGTTCTGAGAAAGGGTGAAATAGAGAGGAAAAAAAAAAAGAAAAAGAGGAAGAAAAAATAAGAAACAAGGACACAGACAAACCAGGAGTGAAATTTTCAGAAACACCAACCTACAGAGTTGCAGATTCAAAAAATAAATAAAAGTGTAAATGATTGGGGTGCTACTTTATTTCTTTTGCTTATCTTATTTCTCTTCTTTTTATTGATATGAATGTGGGAATGAGAAACCCAAAGCAACAGAAGAGAGGTATGAATGAAGGAGGAATGGAGACAGTAAAATACTAGAGCACTTACTTTCTCATTTCTATCTCCTACAATTTATTTTAATATTTCCTTCTAAGACTATATGTATCCTAAATATCACTCAATATATATCCTTTTTTAACTTTTTCATTAAATTAAAGATGAGACATATTTAGAAGATTTAAGGTAAGGGTTGCCAGATAAAATACTGGATGACCAGTTATATTTGAATTTCAGATAAGCAATGAATACTTTTTTAGTATAAACATGTACCAAATATTGCATGGGACATACTTATACTAAAAAATTATTTGTTGTTTACCTGAACTGGGCATCCTGTATTTTTACTTGCTAAATCTGGTAGCCTTAGGAAAGAGCCACTAGTCTTAATAGAGCTAGATCGTCCTTTGTTTAATCCAATTTATCAATATCCCCTACTTAAAATTTTTTTTAATTGAAGTACAGCACATGTACAAAAAGAACACTTATCTTCAGTGTACAGGTCACTGAAGATTCACAAAATGAACATACCCATGTAGCCAGCACCCAGGGCAAAACCCAGACTGTTACCAGCCCCCTAGAGGCCTCCCCTGTGCTCCTTTCCCTCCACTAAGAATAATTACTATCCTGACTTCTAACAGTAAAGACTAAATTTGCCCATTTCACCACTCTTTCTACTTAGGGTTGTTGGCCTCATCCTTATATTCTAAGAAGGTTTCCATCTACTTGGCAGAAACACAGACCCATGGTACTAGGTTAAATGTCCAGTTGACTGAATATAGTTGAGGTTAAGGAAGAACACACCTGCCTCCATGTATTAAGTGAATTCTCTAGGAAGTGTATTTATCCAAAACCCTACAGGATAGAAGGTGGGCAGAACCTTCCGGGGAACCTAGGAGATAATACTTCCAGAGGAACCAGGAGATAACAAAGGCAGAAATCCAGAAGTCATGAGTCTTCCAGGATATGGTAGGTTATGCACTTTTGGCTAGGAGAGACTGAGGACCAAACAGGTGATTTGGTTGGTGGTATATTTAACAGAGAGATAGTAAGAACTAAGCATTCAATACACTCCCCCATGCAGAGCTTCTTGAAGGTGATCTTATAAGTCACTGTCCCCCCAGCAAGGACTGCCCAATAGCAGTGTTCATCTGCACTGGCATAGCTTTTTTGCATAAGGTTTTTCCATGAAGCCTCCAAATACCTCTGAGTCTGTAACTCCCTCAATCTGTAGAGAGGATACTGGTCCCATTCTACCAGAATGCATCATAATCATTCCCATAACTATAGACAGGGGATCAGAACCTAGAAGAAGACCCCTTCCCCTTCTCTCCAGTAGTGCTGGGAAAGATGGCCACAGGAATTGAGCCTTAAGAGACAGCGTGATCACCTCCAACAGGACCTTTATATGCACCAGCCTGGAAAAGATGGAGGGTCCAGGGACTCACTGAGTTCACTAAATATCCCCCAAGTCTTCTTTGGAGCTGAGCCCATAGGGCTGAGTCATTTTATGAGAGCTGTGGCATGAAGAACTGGAAGTATATGACATGGCTGGCCAAGGATCCTTCTCCAGTTGGAATCTGAGGATAGGATTACTAGTGATTCAATCTAGGAAAGACCTTCAGATATTTGACTGGGTGGTGCCATAAAGTTTGAATAGTTTCTGAGCAGCAACATTCCAGGCAAAAGGGAGGCACTGACATTCTCTCTGCCTCTCCAACCAAGTTCAAAACCAAGAAGGCAAAACATTGTACTTCCATTTCCTATCACTGTATTCCTTCTCTACCTAGTGCACAGTCTGTCCTGTTACAAATACAATGAAAGAAGGATGTCTGATATGATATCACTTATATGTGGAATCTAAAATACGACACAAATGAACATATCTATGAAACAAAAACAATCTCACAGATATAGAGAACAGACTTGTGGTTGCCAAGGTGGGGGTGGAGGAGGGAAGGACTGGGAGTTTGGGATTAGCAGATGCAGGCTATTATATATAGGATGGATAACCAACAAGGACCTACTGTATAACACAGAGAACTATATTCAGTATCCTGTGATAAACCATAATGGAAAAGAATATGAAAAAGAATATATATATATATGTATAACTGAGTCACTTTGCTATACAGCAGAAATTAAACATGACACTATGCTTCAATAAAATAAAAAAAAGAAGGATGTCTGTTTGCAGTATTGTTCATAATAGCAAGAAAGTAGAACACTAACTACCTAACAATGGGACCTTGATTAAATACATTATGCTACATCCCAAACAATGTAATCTTATCCAGTCTTTAAAATGACATTGTAGAAGAAAATGTAGTAGCAGTCATAGTAGCCAAAGCTAGTCCTATAAAGCCTAAACTACCTGCCGGGTACTGTTCTAACTACTTGGCAAATGTTGACTCACTTAAATATTCACAGCAACTATGTGAAGTAGGAACCATTTTTCAGATGAGGAAACTGAAGTACCTTTATCAATTAAAGGACATGCATGCCCACGGGTCACACAGTTAGTAAGTACATAATGACACAGGAAAATGTTAATCATTTATCAGTAAGGGAGAAAAGCCAGATTAAAAAAACCCAAAAAAACAAAAAACAAAAATGGTTTGAAAAGTATGATTCCAATTCTATATCAAACATTTTAAAAATCATATGACTATACACGCAAAGAAAAATTATTGTAATGATATGTGCCATAGTGTTAACAATGAGAGGTCAGAGTTTAAGTGATTCTTAATTCCTTCTTTATAATTTTCTGTATTGTCCACATTTTCTGTAATAAACAGTTATTGACTTCTTTAATGAGGAAAAAATTCTTAAAACAAAACCGTCTCTTGGTGAAATCAGCTCAACAATTGTGACCTTTATGCAAGGCCTCCCGGTGTGAAGCTGTGGAGAGCAGTCATATCATATGGAAAATGTTCAACCAACATGCCCAGATCACATCATGCCAACCATTCTGCCTCAGAGAAAAGCAAGCTTCAAACTTATAAATGCATAAATCCAGTGCATGGGAGGTGATCTCTGTAGAGCACCGAGCAGATGTTAGAATGTTGAAGCTGGCAGTGACCTCAAGCTTCTTGAATCTACCCCCTCATTTGGTAGAGACTGAGGCTTGAGAGGCTACCCGTAGAAAGATGGTTAACTGGGAGGCCCTTATAGAAAATGGCATTAGCCTTAAGAAGCAGAACTCAGCAGGAAATTTCACAAATTTAGCCACAAAGATTTCATGATAATAGCAAGAGGGCATTTGAGGTTCTTATCTTCATGTGGTCAGAGAAATTTGCCGGAAGAGAGCCCTGTGAATGTATTGCAGCAAAGATTCGTGCATGTAACTTGGGAGAGTTCAAAATTAGCTGTAACTGAGAAGAATCTGCTGCAGATGATGACATGGACACGTAGCCTTCTTCTCCCAGGGCTGGGTTACAGACTTTCAGTGTCTCCCTGTAGGTGCCAGTGGAGGTAACCCAGAGTTCTTAGACTTCCAGTCTAGTCTGGATTTCCTGAGAGAAGGGTAAATTGAAAAACCAAGAGTCTCCCACCCAGCCCCACCCTCCCAAGACATCATGGTGACTCATGTGAGTATAGAGGAGAGGGCTGACAATCTCTAAGCAACATGGTTTTTCAAAGTTTGACCTTTCCAAGGGCTACTCCCAGGAACAGGGCCAATCAGTGAGTCCTGCTGGTACAGCAGCCCCTCCTAGCAGCTCCCCTCCCAGCTCGGTGTCTTCCAGTATCTCTTGCTGATTCCAGATCTTGGGTCTCTCTTTGGCTCACTGATGATGTACCACCTCTAGAAGGCAGCTCAAAGCAGGGCTCTCACTGAGTTCTGGAATGATAGCACTTCACAGATTTTAAAGAAACTGTTCCAAATGTCCTGGAGTACATTAGTGAAACAAGCCTACACTCTTTCACAGAATGTCACAATTTTCACTGCCTTCCCAAGCCATTTGCACAACTCCAGGAGTCTTGTGTACAGACCAAATATGTACACCAGTATTTAAACTAAACAGAACTATGTGATAAGAGTTGCTAGACTTACAAAGAAAGAACTGAGAGGTTTCAAAGGGAAGGTTGTTTCCAGCTGAGGTAGTGAACAAGGCATTCTTTGAGGGATGGCCTTTGAGCTGGGCCTTAAAGGTGGACCCATATAAGAAGAGGGGCAGCAGGACAGGGATACCCAGACAGTGGGAAATGTCTGAACAAAATTTTGGAGCTGTGAAAGAATGAGTCATAGCACAGCAAAATGAAAAGTCATGTTTTCTAGGATAGAGGTGTCCCGTAGCCAAGCCAAGAACTGAGAAGAGAACCATATTTCATCAAATCTAAGATGGCATGATTGCCATGAATTGTAAGATGCACTCTGATTTCAGAGATGTTTTCATTGTTTTAAAAAAATGTGTCTTAGAACAGATGAAACACAGTTAGCTGGGGTCATATTATAAAAGGTCTTGAAAATCAGATAAGAAGGGCAAATGGCAAGGAAGGGGGAGCCCTGGAAAGCTTTTGAGTGGGGGTGTGATATTATGCTTTATGAAGATTGCTCTAGTTTCTGCAGGGAGGCCAAGGTAGGCTATGTTGTGCTAGAGCTACTGCATTAGTTCAGGACCAAGGAAGCTAGAGGGGCAGTAGTGGGAACGCAAAGGGTCAGACATGAGATATTTCCAAGGAAAACCCAAGTGAGTCAACCACACAGACACTGTGAGTGAGAGAGGAGTCAAAGACGAGTTCCCGATGGGTAATGAGGAAGAATGTGCTATGCCTATCATATTTTATGTTTCCAACTTATTATGTTTTCTTCTTGCATATTTTTTCCTTTCCTGATTTTGGCTAGATGGTAGTTTTCGTAATTCTTTTTCTCCCCTATCTACTGTTTTAAAAGTTTTTATTCCCATCTTTATATTAATAATATTTGCCCTTGCATATTTAAGCCTACATTTTTATGTTAACATAAAAAATTAAGAGCTACTCATTCTCAAACAGAATGGAAGATTTAACTGGTTTTTCTCTCTTCCATCCTCATCCCCACCCCTTTCAGGCTTTGTTCATATTATCACATTTGGAATTTTATTTGGGCGCTAGATTCAGGCACATTTCATATCTAGTTATGAGGGTTATTTAATTATGCTATGCAAAATACTCCCCCAAAACAGGATCAATTTCAAGCCATCAAAAATATATTAAAACTTATGGAAACTTCTACCCCATGGCCTGCAGTGAATTTCAGTTTATGGTCCATGTTGTGCTAATTCCTAACAATTCCTAACTACCTGTAAATTGTTTTAATTTTCAATACTGCTGTAATTTCTATTTCCCTAAGTTTTATTTTAGCTTTATTGCTCTTAAAGCTCTCGTGATTGAATTAGCATGTTTCCTATTCTTACTTTAGGATGCATGCTTCTAGAATAAAGTGTGCAGTTTTTTTTTTTGTTTTTTTTTTGTTTTTTTTTTAAAGCTCAAAGTTACTCTGTTGATTGAGACAAAGACTTTTTATTTATTTATTGATTGATTTATTTATGGCTACGTTGGGTCCTCGTTGCTGCGCACGGGCTTTCTCTAGTTGCGGCGTGTGGTCTTCTCATTGCGGTGGCTTCTCTTGTTGTGGAGCACGGGCTCTAGGCACACGGGCTTTAGTAGTTATGGCTCTCAGGCTCAGTAGTTGTGGCTCGTGGGCTCTAGAGCGCAGGCTCAGTAATTGTGGCACACGGGCCCAGTTGCTCCGCGGCACGTGGGATCCTCCCAGACCAGGACTCGAACCCGCGTCCCCCGCACCGGCAGGCGGACTCCCAACCACTGCGCCACCAGGGAAGCCCCAAAGTGTGCAGTTTTAATTGCTGCACCTTAAGGAAATCATGGGAGATATTCAGAAGGAACAGAGAAATACAATAAAATGTGTGAAGAGAAAGGGCTGCTGATGAGTAGGGACCAACAACAATCATGAGGGATATTAAGTTTGGGAAAGAAATGACTTCGAGGGCATATGTTAAGGCTTTTGAAATCAAGAGGCAAAGATCAGGTGAATCTACTGATAGAATCCTTACACTAATATTAGAACATTTTATGAAACTTTTAAGAAATAGATATAGCAAAAAAACTTAAAGCTGTTGAGTTTCACAAGAGGTAGTTTTGCTAAGCACCTTCTTTCGCCTCTTCAGATCTAATTTTTATCCTTCTCTGCCCTGCTCTGGCCCTGGGAGACTGACTAACATGGACAGCATCAACAAACTCCCTTGACTTCTGGCCAGGGTTGGGTTTGGCGAGTGGGGTGGTGATGAGAGGCACTGGGGCAGGAGACTGGAAGATGGAGGGGAGTGACGTTGGGGTATTTGTTCCCCAGTTCCCTCTCTACCAAGGTGTGCAGGGTTGGCTGAGTCTATCCACTGAAGGCTATCACTCTTGTCAGCTCTCTCCGTACTCTTTCTGAGTTCTGGGAAATGCATCCTCCCTTGCCCAGTAGACTTATGGGCAGTATCAGCTCCCCATTGTGCTAACCCCAGATACTGCATTGTCCCTTGCTGATTTCTGTAAACCTTGCCCATACCTTGTAAATAGTGCCTTTACTAACTTCCTTCAATTCCCTACATGGAGTATGCCATCCATGTCCAGACCCATGCTGGACCCTGACTGACACATTATTGCACCTAGAGATCCCTGCACCTAAGAAATAGTAAGAGTAGAGAACACAAATGTGAAAAAGTGACCATGGATAAAAGAGATGACCCTGACTTTGGGAAACAGGCCACTATTATACCATTTTGAGACAGTATTATTGGAGCCAGGGGACACCTGTTGGGCTTAGAGTTTGAGTGGATGTAGGCTTTTTCTTTTAGAGAATGGATATTTCCACCATCAGTAATCTTGAGAAATGGATAATCTCCATGTAGGAAATAAAGTGAAACCATGGACTGTGGAAGGAGGGGCACATCTCTCTGGATTAGGGATCCATTTGGCCCTGGACTTTGAAGTATGAAGAAGCTTTGAGCAGGCTTGTGCTGGCAGTGAGCTATCTTCAGGGCAGCACCATCATCAAGCTTTTGTTTTTGTCAGGAATGGCAGTAGATACAACAGCAGCTCAGAGAAGAAAATAACAAGCACTTGAGGCCTTGGGGTAAGGAACCCCTAGCCTGGAAAGACCTTGTATCTGCTTCTTAGCCACATGAAAAAGCAGGAAGCATCATCGGGATGTTCTCTTTGGACCAAAGGAAAAAGTTTTTTTTTTTCTGAAGCTGAAGTGAGGGCAACAGTGGGCACTGGTGGGGAGAACTAAGTCCATGACAGCAGAACGTTCCTGAAGGTCAAAGCAGCAAGGAGAAGGCCAGAGGGGACACATGGAAAGCTCTCTCTCAGAGCTTTACATATAAAGTAGTACAAATAAAGTTTCAGATAATGTTGAGAGCCCTTTGAGAGAGGTGAATTTTCAGCAAACAGGCTGGTAGGAGAGAATGCTGTCATAATTTTGGTATAAAATGAAAGGATACTTTCCATTGTAAGTCATAGACTGCGAAGCTGGGAATATATGGATTATAGAAATAGCTTCTGAAGGGTCAGATAAACCCTATCTCTAGTGGACTGATAGTAGTTTACTGATGGATGGTGAAATACATCCCTGAGGACTGATACTGAAGAAACCAAGCTTCCCTTCCACAAAACTCCCTTTGAACTTCTGCTGGAGTCAGAATGCAGGATTAGGTGGGTATGGCAACATTCCTGGACCTTGTTTTCATTGAGGTTCTGCAGTTCATTTTCCCTGTACTGGAGACAGAAATAGTTCTTGGAGTTTTCACAAGGTTGTTGTGATGCCCGATTCCTATTTTGGTTTAATGGAACTTAGAATCTCCTTAGGGGCCGAACCAACTCTCATTAGTCATATGAGCCTTGCATGTTTACTAAGAACTTGCCCTCCACTCTGGCAAGAAGCAAGGGCCCTGTGTGTCAGCTGAAAGGACATCACCTGACAATCTCTAATATAATGTGAAGCCTGGACTCAGTTTATATAAGCATTGTACCCAGGCATTATCTAAAAATATTGCTGTGAGTTATTACCTTGGATCAGATGCATTTCTCAAGCTTTTTATTTTTAATTTTTTAAAAAGTTATCTATTTATTTATTCATTTATTTTTGGCTGCATTGGGTCTTCATTGCTGCACGCAGGCTTTCTCTAGTTGCGGTGAGTGGGGGCTACTCTTCCTTGCTGTGCGCGGGCTTCTCATTGCGGTGGCTTCTCTTGTTGCGGAGCACGGGCTCTAGGTGCGCTGTGGCACTTGGGCTCAGTAGTTGTAGCTTGCAGACTCTGGAGCACAGGCTCAGTAGTCATGGCACACGGGCCCAGCTGCTCTGCAGCATGTGGGATCTTCCCAGACCAGGGCTCGAACCCATGTCCCCTGCACTGGCAAGCAGACTCTTAACCACTGCGCCACCAGCGAAGCCCCAACATTTCTCAAGATTTTTAAAACAAATCAAGAGTACCTTCATATATTAAGAGTTTTGTAACAGCTCAAGAAGATAATTACTGAGAAATGAATATCAACTCTCATATGAAGAATAATTTCTCCTGTCCTTGGAAAACGTTAATCGAACTTTAGGGGTCCAGCTAGCTTAGCATCTCAAAATGATAACCTGGGATAAAGAGAGATTGAGACTTCAGGTTTTAACATAAACTTTTCTATGAACCAAATCCTCCTGAATATGGTTACAGTCTGAAATGTCAGGCTCTCTCCTGTCTGGTACCACCAATTATGTATGACTGGGTTCAAAAATTCCACCTCAGGGACATTTTGTTTCTCCACAGGCACAAACATTACTCTCTGCCCAGGAATTTGTGACTCCTCCTCAAGCAGAAGTCTTTTTCCATGTGAGGGAGGGAGACTCCACGTAGTCTGATCTCCCTAATCTGTTCCCGTGACATCTAACCAAAGAGTGCATCTGCAGAGCTGCCTTGTCTCCCTGTCCTCTTCCTACCTTTCTGCTTAAACTTGAAGTAATCTCCAAGAGCATGTGACTCAAGCAGCATAGTATCAGGGATCAGGGCTGAACTATTATAGACACGGTGGCTTAGCAGCCGAGGAGCAGTTCCTCTAACTCAGGCTACCCAATGTTCTGAGGTTTCATTTTCTGGCAACCGTGTCACTCCGACTGTAATAGCTTTGTAATTCTGAGGAGTAATTCTGAATTACAACATGGCAAGATCCCCGATGGATGAGCTCATTTTCTGGGTACACTATTTGGGCACATTATCTCAACTATACTAACTTGAATTAAGACCTCCAAGAAAGAGGAGGGTTTTTGTTTCTAATTTATTCCATCTTAACTCTGTTATGGTTGTAATTCCATTGCACATCATGACTAGCACAGCTTGATCAAGCATGTGGTTCCAGGGATGGTGAAGTGTTTCCTACATCAAGAGGTCAGACATCCTAACACTGCCTTTTATTGGCACTGCAGTATAGGTGTGGGCTGTCTACCATTCAGTACCCACTATATCTTCAATATCAATGTCACAAAAGGAAATGTCTATGGGGACATTCAGAAAACTGAACATAGGCGTGGACTTTCAAAAGCCCAGTCTGTTTCTACAATAGGCAAATTAGATTAGTCTTTATACCAATTTGCCTACAGCAGAGTAACAGTTTTTGGGAAAATAAGTAGATGTCTTCTTATGTGATAATTAAATGGTAATTAATTTGCCAAAATTAGTCAAACATTCGAAGTATGGATCCTTATGCTGACAGGAAGAAAGGGCACAAACCTGACTTCCGGCAACTTTAGATTGTTTTTCAGATTTTTCTCGAAACAGATCTCATCAGAATTGCCTTCTTCCTTTAAGGCAATTCTCTTAATTGAGTTTGAGGTTAATTACAGTACAAATGTGGCCAAAGGGCAATAGATCTGCACTGACTGAAGCATCTCAAGGAATTCATGTGGCAAAAACTTAGCTGGAGTTGGGCTGATTTGAGTTTTCTTTTCCTGGTATTTTATGGAGACTGTGCTGATTGTTGTTTTGGTTCTGTCTGTACAGGAGCAGAGGTCAGGCAGCTAAAACACCTTTGCTGCCAATGACTCTGTGCCCTTTGATTCGTCAGAAAATTCTCTTTGGAGGTTCAGAGGGCTGTGCTCCTCCTGCTAAGATAACGTTCATTGCGTTAATGTCATGGGTTTTCCCTTTCAGAAGTAAAGGTAGGAAAACAGTTCGGCAATTTCTTAAAAGGTTAAACATAGAATTATTGTATGACTCAGCAGTTCCATTCCCAGGTATATAACCAAAAGAACTGAAAACAGATACTCAAACAAATACTTGTACATGAATGTTCATAGCAGCATTATTCACGATAACCAACAGGTGGAAACAACCCACCAATAGATGAAAGGATAAACAAATTATGGTATACACATGCAATAGAATATCATTCAGTCATAAAAAAGGAATGAAGTACTGATAATGGTACAATGTGGATGAACCTTGAAAACGTTGTGTCAAGTGAAAGAAGCTGGATACAAAAAGTAATATACTATATGAATTCATTTATATGAAATATACAAAATAGGTAAATTCATAGGACAAAAAGCAGACTGATGGTTACCAGCACTTGGAGGTAGTTAGGTATGGGATTTCTTAATGGGGAAGTGAAAATATTTTGGAACTTGATATAGATGGTAGTTACACAATACTGTGAATGTACCAAATGCCACTGGATTGTTCACTTTAAAATGGCTAATTTTATGTTACATGAATGTCACCTTCAATAAATGTAAAACAGCACTTTATTCAATTATCTGCATTAAGTACTATTCAACTCAGAATATCCTTCAGTCCTAGGCAACAGGACTGTAAGCCATAGGTAGAGAAACAACTGTTCGCACCAGTTCCTGACAATGAGAAGCTACTTCAGCCACCTGGAATGTGCCAGACTCATAAAGAGAAGCCTGACGGTTCACCAAGGACAGAAATGATACCCAGTCCTCATATTTGTTGGCAGCTGCTTCAAAAGAGAAGAGCCATTCACCTCTCTGATGGCGACAGGGCTTGAGATTCCATTTTTTCATGCTTTACAAAAATGTATTTTCAATAGAAAATTGATATACTGTTTTTTTTATGAAAAGAAATCTTGCAATTGGTGATCTGCAGAAGAAAAATGACCTATTTCTGCTCATACATTCGGCTGCATTTAAATTCTTAGTGCAAAGATAAAGCCAAGAATTCTCTGCTTCTCAGGGTCAGAGGTGTTAGAATTGCCATTCATCATAAAATCAGAGGGGCAACAACAATAAGTAAGTCTTTGGGAAACAGACCCACTGAGGGCTAGGGGGAAAGAAGAAGACAGTGTTATAGGGGTTTAGTAGTTGAGGGATGCCACATGAAGTGGTGATTATCTGTCCTCTTTTCCCAGAGGAAAGAGGAAATAAGCCTAAATGTACAGATGGGCTTCTATTCAGCATTAATATGTTCTTGCTGTAAGGATTAAAAGAGACTGAAATAAGACACTAAGGAGGGCTACCATGTTTCTTCAGGAGGTATTTAAACTCTGGGAAGCTGATGAATGGGATGAGCTGTGAAGTTACAGTTCCCTTCTCCGACTCTGGGGAAGCTGTAACACATCAGGATCTTTTTTTTTCTTTAGAGAAGGCAACTACCTGTCTGGTGTATTAATAATAGACCTCTCTACCTGTATCTAACATAATTCCTTCATGATTACTTTCTTGTCCTAACCTTAGTGGGGATAAGGAGCAAAGATATTATCCAAAATATATCTTTCAAACAGTTGAAGCTGATTGCAATAAGCTCACCCCACGCCAGATATTGATAAGTTTTTTATTCTCTAGGTAAAAGAATATTAGTTCTTAATTTGATCATCTATGGCATTCTTATCATTATTGTAAAGCTCTTTATTGTAGTCTGAAATCACCTATCACCTATGATTGGGCAGCCTAACTTTAGAAAAGAAGCATAAGTGCTATCTAAATAAATATGCTAACAAACCCAGAATATATTTGAGTTGTTCACTCACTTGGTTCCAAGGATAGTGGCTATTGTTCTATTGGCCACAAAAATGCCCTTGTTTGGGAAAGGTTGGTGCGTGTGGTGCAGGGCCAAGCGGAGACCATGGAGCAAGGAGGAGAAGCTATTGATGCACTGCCCCATGAAAATAAAATTTCCATTTTTAGAAAATAAAAACTGACCCTGCAGCCAAGAATTCCTCAAACTAAATATTAAGGACTCAACTGGCCACGCCTTACTCTTTTTCTACTTTTATGTCTCACAAGGCCAAAGGCAAAGAAACAACTAATAGTTACTTACTACACAGAGCCAATCAGCAGTAGAACTGAAGTTAGAATTTAGGAGAACTTTATTGCCAATCTAGTGCTCAGTCTACTGAACTAGGTAGACTGCCCAAATTTGAAGCCAGTTAACAGAATAAATATATTGTGATATTGTTCACGTAAGCACTCTGCAAAAAATATTTTGTAATCTCATTCTGGTAGTAATTTGATGTTTTGATCAAATTGACATCGCCACACTTCCTTAGGCATGAGATGTGTTGTAAGGACTTATTGCTTTATAAAGCAATAATGCAAAGCAAGACTGTAAACTTAAATATTTGAATAACAAGTAATTCTCATGATACTTGCGTTTATTGTTTTTAATGGTCTTTATGGCACAGAGGTTATGGTGATGATTTACTAGGTGTGAAGTCTCTGGATACCTCTTTGGTGGGGGAAAATGTCAGCCTGTAGATCAAAGTCACATGATACACTCAATTTTAGGATGCTAGTGTAAGAGCCTCAGATCAAAGGCTAGACTTGCTCCTATACTTTTCACTTTTCATCTTCCAGGAGAATTACAGCGCATCGTACTTTGGATTTGCTAACAAAATTCTCAGCTAGATCTGAGTCATTGAGAAAAACAAATGGCCTGGAAAACAGGAAATAAAATATGATGAAATTTATTTTCAAATGGAAAATTGTAACTGGTTCATTCTGAAGGGAGAAAAAAAAGAACATAATCATTAAGGGAGCAAAAGATAAATATGAAAAATGAAATGCAGCATTTGGAAAAGAAAGAAACAAGATGGGTTTATCTCAAAGCATATCTGAAATCCAATTTTTAAAATAGAATAATATAAATTCCAAGCACTCAGGACCAGTCCTCTTGGGTGAACAAGAAATTCAGGACAAAAGGTAGCCATGGAACACAGAGGCTCTGGCACACACCTGCTTTCTGTCACCATGGAGGAGTATAGCTCCATGTTAATCCTGGGGTTATAAATTTTTATAAGCATAACTCTGGGTAGGCAGTGGTTTCTAGCTCCATACAGGCCATTTGGAGGACACTTGGGAGGTCACTGGGTCATGTCCTTATGCAACAAGGACTTGACTTACTGAAACACTATGGGTGTGTCCTATTGGTAACAAGACTGGGCAATGGGGGAACAAGCCATGCCGAGCACAGAGGGTGGCAACCTGGATGGGCTGCAGAGTCAGTAGAAGTCATCCATGCAAGGGGATACCAAGAGCTACTCCAGGGGATAAGCCAAGATGAGACCCAAGATGAGGAACCAGATGTTAGAGCCAAGAGCAGAGCTTGAGTCCAGTGGTAACATTCAACTGGGAGCTGAGGCAATGGCCAGATATTTCAGATAAGAGCAAAGTATGGGGTGTTGGATAAGGAGGGAGAATTCAAAACCCTTCACTTAATACTTTGATTTCTAGCATTGATAGATATTTTTAGGCCTGCCTAATTGTAGTGGGTTGAATGGTAGCCCCCTAATTCATGCTCATGTAATAACCTCTGGAACAGTGAATGTGACCTTACTTGGAAAAAGGGTCTTCACAGATATAATTAAGAATATTGAGATGGGATCATCCTGGATTAGCTGGGTGGGCCCTAAATTCAATGACAATTGTCTTTATTAGAGACGGCAGAGGAGAATACACAGACAGAAAGGAGGAGAAGGCCGTGTGAAGACAGAGGCAGAGACTGGAGTTATGGAGCCACAAGCCATGGAATGCCTGGAGCCACCAGAAACTGAAGAGGCAAGGAGAATTCTTCCCCAGAGCCATTACAGGGAGCACAGTCCTGCCTACACCTTGATTTCAGACTTCCAGCCTCTAGAACTGTGAAAGAATAAATTTTTGTTGTTTTGAGCAACCAAGTTTGTGGTCACCTATTACAACAACCCTAAGAAACTAATATACCAATTATACTGTGCTCTCATGAAGGGGTATCTTAAAAGCCCACATGACCTCTAATACCACCAGCTATCTCTGCAGGTATACACACACACACACACACTCAACAGCCCAAAACAAGGGCTCCTAGGGTGGCAGACGGGGCATAACTATCTGGGTACTGAGTAGGAATATGCCTGAGCTCAACCTGTTTCTGGGTTTTTCTGGTACCTACAGAAGTAGCAGAAATGGTATATATAGGGGGAAATAAATTATTACTTAATAAATGGGATTTGTTTAAAGCATTAAATTTTTCAAAACATGGGGTACAAAAGTAAAAAGACTTCTTAATAGCAAAAAGATTTACAGCCATAGTTCTAGCTTTTTTTTTTTTTTTTTTTTACTATCTCTGGGATGATGACAGGATCTCCCAGGACTGGGTTTAAATTGTCCCAAGACAGGGCTACTCTATATTATTTTTTTCTATACTATTCTATTTTTTTTTATTGTTGCATATATTACTTAAGTGAACTCTTGAGGATCAAAAGTGCTTGGTAATTTGGAACCATACTAAAAATTTATGACTTACTCTTGTGTATCAATCACCCAGCCTTCAACTGATAAATTTACAACATGAGTTGCAATAAAAAAATAACTGCTTAGTTACTCTAAAGCTAGAATATAAAGTCCCTGCAGGCTGGGATCTTTGCTTTGTCCTCTTGCTTTGCTTTGTATCTTAAGCACCAAGAACAGTGCCTGGCACATAGGAGGCACTCAGACTCGAAGCCCCATTTAAAGAAAGTAAAAACAGGACTTCCCTGGTGGTCCAGTGGTTAAGAATCTGCCTTCCAATGCAGGGGACTCAGGTTCGATCCCTAGTCGGGGAACTAAGTTCCCACATGCTGTGGGGCAACTAGGCCCGCATGCCACAACTACTGAGCCCGTGCACCACAACTAGAGAGAAGCCCGTGCGCTGCAAAGAAGAGACTGCTCGCTGCAATGAAAGATCCCATGTGCCACAACGAAGATCCTGCGTGCCGCAACTAAGACCTGACACAGCCAAATAAATAAATAAATAAATAAATAGAAAATAAAAATATCGAGTATATAACCAAACATACTTTATGTAAGAATCACAAGTTAAAAGTATTAGTGTTATTAGAATTAAGCATATATGTTTCTACAATATAAATACAATTTTAATTCTCAGTTATCAAGTGGAATATCTTTGGCCTGTTCCATTCTGCTACTCAGTGAAGCCACAAACTATCATCAGTCAGGCTGAGACTGCTGGTAACAAGTGGGTGGAGTCTCTGATGCATTCCAAAGTAAAAAAAAAAAAAAATTATCTGGGTCATTTGTCATTTTAGATTATTGCCTCCTCTTCTCCTTTGTGTTAGCACTGATAACTCTCGGCAGAAAGTATTGGGGTTAGAGATGAAGTTAGGAACATGGTCTGGTATTTTCATAAGATTAAGAAATATATATCCAGGTAAAGCCTTATCCAGGAAAATAATAAGTCACTTCCCCTTTTTCCTCAAAAGCAACTGACAGTAGGGACTTCCCTGGTGGCGCACTGGACGGGACTTCACTCTCCCAATGCAGGGGGCCCGAGTTCAATCCCTGGTCAGGGAACTAGATCCCACATGCATGCTGCAACTAAGAGTTCACATGCCTCAACTAAGGAGGCCAAGTGCTGCAACTAAGAAGCCGGTGAGCCACAACTAAGGAGGCTGTGAGCCGCAACTAAAAAGCCTGCCTGTCACAACTAAGACCCAGTGCAACCAAATAAATAAATAAATAAATATTAAAAAAAAAAAAGCAACTGACAGTAATAGAAGTAAAGCAGTTGTTCTTCACACTTTCGGATGGGGATTCCTTTAGATGCTCATTCCAGTTTTAGCTAACTGGTTTTGTGACTGCACCTATGACTATTTCTCCATCATGGTGATGCGACATGCCCACATTCTCTAAAGGAGTTTGGCCACCAGAAAGCAGAATAGGGATAAGCCTTATTCTAGAGTAATTTAGCAGTGGATCTGGTGTTGGAGTTTCTCTCACAAAAGAATGGGGCTGAAGACTAACAGCAAGAAGATAGGTGTTTATTGAGTTCTCCATGTGTCTGATACTATACCAAAAATGATATGGTGGTTAAGAGCATGAACTCTAGGGTCAAATTGCCTAGGTTCAAACCCTGGTTCTATGTCTTAGTAGCTGTGCATCCTCAGGTGGGTTAGTTAACCTCTCTGTGCCACTTATAATAATACTATTATTATTACAATGAGAAGCAGAAAAGAAATATGTGACATGGATAGAAAGAGACTAGGCTGAAGAGAAAGGCATAGTGTTTGTAAGGGTTTGACAGGGTTGTTTTCATTTATAATTTTTAAATATTTTTAGTCATTTTAATGCATTTTCCCTGTGCACAAGAGAAATAACTGACAGAGTCAAAGGATAGAGTTTCCTTTATACATAGCAGTTAAAAGTAATGCAAACATCACATGACACTTTCAGTGAAAGTTACATTTCCAATTTCAAATCAAAATACATATTAGGGTCTCTTTACGGGAGAAGATGAGAAAGAAGTCTCAGGTAAAAAAGCACTTACCTGGCATTACTATACTGATCCTTCAGGCTGCACTAAGATTAAGGTCATTTACAGTCAATTTGCAAATGTTGACACAATGTCACACTGTAAGTTTTCTGTAGAATTAAATGTATACTTAGAGATACCAGAATAAACATTTCTACTATATTTTAACTGAACTTGCCTAGTCAACATTTTCACTGAGAAGTTTATCAAAGATGCTGTAAGACTCTACAAAATTGCGAGATATACCAAGCTCCAGAAATACACGTACTTACCTGGGCTTTACATAGTCACGTATTTATTAAATGGCCTCACTATACAACTTTAATATTCTACTATAGTTTTTCAGGGATTCAAAAATTAATCAGGCATGGCTTCTTCTCTCAAGGAATTTACAGGCTAGAGGGGGCAAGAGTTATAATTCAGGGTATTATTCATCTTAAGAAAATGCCACCAGATGGGAATGTAAATTGGTGCAGCTACTATGGAAAACAGTATGGAGGTTCCTCAAAAAAACAAAAATAGAGTTGCCATATGATCCAGCAATCCCACTCCTGGGCATATATCCAGACAAAACTATAACTCAAAAAGATACATGTACCCCTATGTTCATAGCAGCACTATTCACAATAGCCAAGCCATGGAAACAACCTAAATGTCCATCAACAGATGAATGGATAAAGAAGATGTGGCACAAATATACAATGGAATACTACGCAGCCATAAAAAAGAATGAAATAATGTCATTTGAGCAACATGGATGGACCTAGAGATTACCATACTAAGTGAAGTAAGTCAGAAAGAGAAAGACAAATACCATATGATATCACTTATATGTGGAATCTAAAATATGACACAACTGAACCTATCTACGAAACAGACTCACAGACATAGAGAACAGACTTGTGGTTGCCAAGGGGGAGGTGGGGGAGGAACAAATTGGGGGTTTGGGGTTAGCAGATGCAAACTATTATACATAGAATGGGTAAACAACAAGGTCCTACTGTATATCACAGGGAACTATATTCAGGATAAACCATAATGGAAAAGAGTACGAAAAAGAATATATATATATGTATAACTGAAACACTTTGCTGTTCAGCAGAAATTAACACAACATTGTAAATCAACTATACTTGAATAAAATAAATTTTAAAAAAAGAAAGAAAATGCCACCAGAGAGATTGAGATAAATTATGAGTTCAGGGAAAAGTGGGATTACTTACAGCCGGTTGAGGTCCAGATTTAACGGGACCCCCTTCCCCATATCTGAATCTATAATCGCTTGAATCAGGACAATTCACTCAGATCACTGTCCATTGCCCCCAAACTGAAGGGAAGGTCACTCACTCTACAGAGTCAACAATTGAGAGAATGCAGATTAGGCCAGGGAAGGCGCCAGAGTAGGGATTTCTCTGCCATCTCAAGGATTAGAAGGACATCTGAAAACTTTTCCAAAGAGCCTGTTATATAGTTTGATGGAAACAAATACAATTGATTTTGCTCTAATCTCATTAGGACCATATGCTAAACACGTGAAAAAAGAGAAGACGATCAGTCTGAATCAGTTGTTCATAACTGAAGTCATCATCTTGTTTTTCAGTTTTCTAAATAATTAACTTATATGAACAGGGTGGCAATTCCTACTCATAATAGTCCCAGCAGGTAAGAAGGGTCTAGCAGTTAATTGAATCTATTAGAGAAAGTTAAACGTGTTTTTTCAAGGTGCATATTTAGATATTTTTCTTGAGCTCCATGAAGAGGACTGGTTATAACATATAATACTTAATAAAATGTCCTTTCATATGTGTGGATGTATGCACCAGCCTAGGTGATATTTAACACAGGTATAGTCATCTTCTTGCGCCCCTTTCCCTCCAAATAAACTAGGAGCAACAAAACAGTCATCCCCAGCCACTGTAACTATTGTGGCATTCACCTTGCTTTCTATACCTGGGGAAAATATCACAGATTTTGACACCTGAATATCATTCTGCCTTATATTTTTAAAACTGTTTCATGTATGTATATGTCTTCTTTCACTTAGGAAATTATAAGCTTCTTAAAGAGAGAGACACTTTTGTGGGTGTTTTCTGCCACTTAGGGCAAGGCATACTGTAGGCGCTCAATACAAACTTTGGGATTCAACTTCCAAACCAGATAGCATCGTAAATTTACACTTTGAGGCACACTTAAACAATACATGGCAATAACAATTACAATATAAAAAAAGAACAATTTGAATACACAGTTATCATCAAAATATGGTAAATGTTTCCACATTTCAGAAATAGACTAGATATACAAAGTGGTCACTCCATGTCCAAAGTGGGCAGAGCCGCTCAGGATTGAGGGCAGGTACGGGGCAGGAATGAGGCTCTCCCAGCCATGAAGTTGCCACCCTGGTTGCTGCCTGGGGTCACAGCTTATAAGAAGCTGCTTGTCTAAGAAGGCAATAGGAAACAGACAGAGTTGTGCAGCAAGGACCTGCCCAATCACCAGCTTATTCAGGGACTAGATTTGTGGTACCTTCATATCACCACAGCACAGGACACTGAGCTGCCACCACAGAACTGATAAAACATGTTGGCAAATGCATTTTAACCACTGACTATAAGAAGAAATCTATTTTTATGCTAAAAAAGGTGGAATTAAAATTCTCTATAATGATAAGGAAGACAGGGATAGGTGTTCATTGTGGAGTTAAAATGAGCTAAGGTCCATTTTTTCTCAGGGAAGAGGACAGAGATATCAAACAATTTCATACTTTAGGGAAAATAATAGTTAAGGATATTATAACTTAAAGAGTAAGAATACAATCTGTGTCAAAACTAGAAGAGGGAGTAAACAGAAAACTGAAAGTAATATGGCAAAAATAAGTTCAAATATATCAGTAATCACAAGAAATGTGAATGGATAAAATTTACCTGTTAATTTATCAGATTGAGTTAAAAATCAAAGTATAAACTTTCTTAAAGATATACACTTCAAAACAAAACAACACAGAAAGGTTGAAAAACAGCAGATGGAAAGAAAAAAAATTGTACCATATAAATACAAACTAAAAGACTGGTTTATCAGTTACTATCAGAAAAAATAATACTTAAAGAAAACCCATTAATATGTAAATGGAACAATCTACCAAAGAGATATATCAACCACAAGTTTATGTATACTTGACAAGATAGCCTTGAAATTAATAAAGCAAAAACTGAATTATAAGAAGAATGGAAAATTCAGAGTCTCGACAGAAGCAGATATCATGTTCAGGAGAGTTGCAGATATAGTGTTCAGGAGAGTTTACCTGAAGAGAACTGAAAGAATGGATTGTTTACAGAGGTGCATACAGGGTTGAAAGGACAAGAGGGGATGGTGAGGCACCAAAGAACTAGCAACAGTGGGAAGCCATTACTCCTCTAGGCCTGAAAGAACAAAGGGAGGGAACAGAATTACTAGAGCCTATGGAGAGATAGAGTTGTGAAGGAGGGGCTGCCCAGAATGAGTTCCTGCCCTGGAGGAAGGCAGACCTCTGTGGGGCAAGGAGGTGGGCCAAACCCACTGACCAAACCTAACTGGAAACCAAAGGACAAGAGAGTAGGGCAGAGGGCTAAGAATAGATTTTTTAAAGGAATTTATCATTTGATACTAGCAGGTCTTTCTTTATGAGCATCTATAAATCATAGGGCAAATGGAGAATAATCAGCACAATAATCATAGTGAGAATTTTTTTTTTTAAAGATTTATTTTATTAATTAATTGATTGATTGCTATGTTGGGTCTTCGTTTCTGTGCTAGGGCTTTCTCTAGTTGCGGCAAGTGGGGGCCACTCTTCATCACGGTGCGCGGGCCTCCATAGTGAGAAATTTTAACATCACTTTATCAGAAACTGATAGACCGGGTGACCAAGAGTTAGATGTAGAAGACCTCACAATACAATTAACAAGCTTGATTTGACAGATGTGCATGTGTGTGTAGAGAGAGAGAGAGCCTGCTGCCAACAGAGAGTATACATTCTTTCTGAGCATATGGAATATTTATAAAAGTTTACCATACTAGGTCACAGAGGATCAAATGCTAAAGAATTGATATTACACAGAACATAATGTAATTCAGTTGGAAATCAGCCTTAAAAGATAGACTTGGGGCTTCCCTGGTGGCGCAGTGGATGAGAGTCTGCCTGCCAATGCAGGGGACATGGGTTCGAGCCCTGGTCTGGGAAGATCCCACGTGCCGCGGAGCAGCTGGGCCCGTGAGCCACAATTTCTGAGCCTGCGCAACAAGAGAGGCCGCGATAGTGAGAGGCCCACGTACTGCGATGAAGAGTGGCCCCTGCTTGCCACAACTAGAGAAAGCCCTCGCACAGAAACGAAGACCCAACACAGCCATAAATAAATAAATAAAAACAAATATTAAAAAAAAAAAAGATAGACTTGTATGTGCTAATATGAAATGACCTTCAAGATATATTTCTAACTGAAAAGAATAAGATGTGAAGCATTATCTATTTTATACTAATATCTGCATAAAATAATCTACCTCTACTTACATATGCACAGAATACATCTGGACACCCAAGAAACCATTAATAGTGGTTGCCTGTGCGGTGGGAGAGTAATTTACCTTTTTTTTTTTTTTTGATTCTGAATCTTATTCTATTTTTATCATTACTTTAAAAAATACTAGTTAAAAAAATGCTGAATGGAATTGAGATATGTTATCCTCAGTTTTTTTTTTTTACTCCATTTTCAAGGCAGTTCCCAAGGTAGTTTTGTAGCATGTAGGATTTTAAGCAAGATGAATAGCTGCCATGGCTTATCCTAGGTTATGCCAAATTTCCACTTACCCTCCCTCATTTGTTTTTTCCTACATAGCAAACAATATTATAATTCAGTGTGTCTCTTTCCATTGACCTTAAGTTGAGGTGATTTCTGAAAAAATAAAAGCTGAGCTCTTGAACATAAACAACATTCCTGAGACCTCTGAATGTATATGCTGTATTGTTCTTTGAGAATTCCTGCTTGAGAAGGCAGTCATTTATAGAGCAGTTAAACAGAAACAATACGAAGGACATATAAAATAATCAGGACAAGAAAGTAAATATTAACACAGCCCACTGAAATGGATGTCAAGAATGGGACACCTAAATTACCTTATACATTTTTAAGCTGCATTCCCCCTGGTCAGAAACAGTTAACACTTCTCTGAGCATGCTGCCATACCTGACAGTCACTAACCCAGAACCTGAAATATCAATAGCAAAATAATTTCTCATCTGACATTTCAAGTGATAACAGGGACATCTGAACAGAACGCCCCGAAGCAAACAGCTCTTTAATGGGCTTCTCTATCTAAGGAAGAGTCTACATTGATGATCCCTGCTTTTATAATTCAAACACGGGGTTCAGATACACGAGTTGAGGAGAATTGGCATGACTGCGTAAATGGAGCTGCCACTCAATTCCAGGATTTATTCATTTGCAAATTTATAAAATG
This sequence comes from Eschrichtius robustus, assembly GCF_028021215.1. Classification (NCBI taxonomy): domain Eukaryota; kingdom Metazoa; phylum Chordata; class Mammalia; order Artiodactyla; family Eschrichtiidae; genus Eschrichtius; species Eschrichtius robustus. Next base: position 54,522,209 of record NC_090838.1, read on the forward strand.
ACAATGAATGCTCCCTTCAAAGGGGTGTCATGAGAGGAGGCGTCCTGGCCGTTAAAGTCGGCTCCACACTACCAGATGGGATCAGAGGTGGTCTGCTCGCAGGTATCTCATGGGCTTGGGCAGAGCTCCTCAGTGAGCTAACTTCAGCTTTGCTCTAACTCTCACCTGGGGTCCAGGATTTGAGAGCTCACTGAGCTTCTGCTCAGGTCTCCGTGTGTATTCCATCACGTCAGGGGCTTAACGCTGAGCAGCCCCTTCTTGATCGCGCTCTGAGTTTTGGAGTGCGGATGGACCCGGATGGAAGCCTCAGTGTCCTGCTATTCTCTATTTGCTCCCTTTTGATCACACCCTCTACCCCTTTCCACCTAGCTCTCTGCCCTCTGGCTTCCTGTTGGGTTTGGCCAATGGGAGCCCTGATAGGAGACACGTGGGAGAAATAGAGAGTTGAACGAGGTGGCATCAGCTGACTGTGTCCTTGAACTGAGGATCACTGCTTCTTTCAAAGTAGCTTCACACAACTTTCTCCTCGCAGGGTCTGGGAGCGACTCTCTCCTCTTGATACTTTGATTCCAGGGGTGTTCACAACAACTCAGCTGCTACTAGCCCCAGTTTACTGCACTATTTCTCATGGTCCCCCACTTTGCATCCTTATTTGGTAATCCTTTGTAAAACAAACAACCCCTCCTTGAATTATCTTCCTTCAAGTTTGCCACCCATTTCTGGTTGAGACCCAGACTGATATGCCCCTCTTCACTACTGATGAGATGAATGGCCTCAGACAGATCATGTAACTCCTCTTAGCCTCAGTTTCCTCATTCACAAACTATGAAGATATCCCTTCCTTAGAGAGTGCACAGGGATGTATGGGACACTTTGTAAATGTGCTCCTACCCACATTTCTAAGGGGCGACTTACCAGTAGCCCCACATAGCAACTAACTGGCTTGACTTCCTGGGAATTAAGATGATTTCACCTGCCTGACAATGAGTATTGCCTGACGCTGCTGCTACTATATTCTTGTGATTTCCAGATCTTTATATCTCACTATTTGACACCTCCACTGGAATGTCTCAGAGCTACCTTAAAATCCACTATGGTCCAAACAGAACTCATGTCCTTCCCTTCTAAACTTCCCGTGTCCTCTAGTTCAATAACACCACCATCTACCTAGTTGTTAAAGTCAGAAATTTTGGGAGTCATTCTTGACAACTTCCTGTCTCCCATAACCAACCAAGCAGCAACTCTTTACACTTCTGCCTCCTGTATTGTCTCTGGAATTTGTCTATTATGCCCCAAGCCGGATGCCAGGCCACCATGATCTCTCAGCTGGATCATTGTAATAGCCTTCTCCAGGGTTCCCTGTAACCCCTTTTGCACCTTCTAGCCCAGAATCTACAGAACAGCCAGAATGTTCTTTTAAAAATGTAAGTCCTAAAAAAAAAATTTCACAATCAGTAACTCCCTCACTCTCCTGGCTCCAGCCATGATGGATTTGCAGTTTCTTGACATGCTTTTCCAATTTCTGGGCCTTCCCAGAAACCATTCCCTCCACTTAGAATGCTTCCTTTTCCCCACCCCTCCTACTTGGCTAATTCCTGCTCACCCTTCAGAACAGAAACTTCCTCACAGCCACCTTCCTCGACCTCCCTACCCTTTGACCTGGTCAGGTTCTGCTATTATAAACTCTCTTAGAATCTTATTTCATGGGTTTCCCTGGTGGCACAGTGGTTAAGAATCCGCCTGCCAATACAGGGAACACGGGTTCGAGCCCTGGTCCGGGAAGATCCCACATGCCACGGAGCAGCTAAGCCCGTGCCATCACAACTACTGAGCCTGCGCTCTAGAACCCGCGAGCCACAACTACTGAGCCCGCGTGCCACAACTACTGAAGCCTGTGCGCCTAGAGCCCGTGCTCCGCAACAAGAGAAGCCACCGCAATGAAGAGTAGCCCCCGCTCGCCGCAACTAGAGAAAGCCCGTGCGCGCAACAAAGACCCGACACAGCCAAAATTAAATAAATAAATAAATTTATTTTTTTAAAAAAAGAATCTTATTTCTTTGTAGTCCTTATCATAATGCTAATTGAAGAATTCTCCTAGAGCATAAGCTCCACGCTGGAGTTCATCATTGGCTGCCCAGCCCTCACACAGTGCTTTGCACGGTAGTTGACATTCTATAAATAGTTGCTGAATTATGGATGAGTGAAGGCATATTAATACCAGTTTGGACTCTACCCAAGTTTACCTTCCACTGCCCCCTTACTTGAACCGCTGGTGAGCTGTACTGTTATATGAAAATATTTTTATTTTTCCTCTACTTTTTTTTATTATAAAAGTAATGTGCTCACTAAGAAAACTTGGCAAAGTTCAAAAACATAAAAAAAGGAGAAAAAAATCCCCCATAACTTCAATGTCTAGCATAGTGTCCATTTTAAACCTCTAGTAAATTTGTGTGGCATTTTACCAGATTTGCTACCTGTGCTTTAACTTGAAATTCCTTTATCCTTAACTAACAACTCACACAACTAGCACATGGCTTATTATGTCCTGCCCAGTTTGAGAAAGTCCTATGAGAGATAAATTATAACCCCCCAAATACACACTGCTGAGTAATAAAGGAAAAATACCTGAATGATGCATCTTCCATCCGTAAGATGTTATGGAAAAACCCGAACGAACTTTTTGGCCAGCCCAATAGTTTGATGTAGTTGTTCATTGCTATTCTGAAATTCTTGCCCATACATGTATTTACCTTTCACAATAGGGAAAAAAAATGGTCTAAAGGGCCACATTTAATCTATGTTCTAATTTTCCATTAAATCAATAGACAAAAAATGATCTTATGCCTTTTTTCTTCTTTTTTTTTTTTTTAAACTTTGGGTTTATTTATTTATTTATGGCTGTGTTGGGTCTTCGTTTCTGTGCGAGGGCTTTCTCTAGTTGTGGCAAGTGGAGGCCACTCTTCATCGCAGTGCGCGGGCCTCTCACTATCGCAGCCTCTCTTGTTGCGGAGCACAAGCTCCAGATGCGCAGGCTCAGTAGTTGTGGCTCACAGGCCTAGTTGCTCCGCGGCATGTGGGATCTTCCCAGACCAGGGCTCGAATCCGTGTCCCCTGCATTGGCAGGCAGATTCTCAACCACTGCGCCACCAGGGAAGCCCTCTTCTCCTTCTTAACTACTAAAGGGCAAAACATGCACTCTCTGAAAGAACCTCATCAATACTTTTACTATAGGTCATATTCCTGGGGAATCTCTCTCTTTTCCAGTTCTCTTGCCTCTACAGATTTTACTAATCATTGAGCCTGACTATATTTTCATATTTAAAAAAATCATAATTCCTCTGTGACAGATTTAGCTTCAAAATATCATTAATCATATCTGGGTATCTGCAAAGATTTAGAAGGTAAGTATAGGGCATAGTGGGGCAAAATTTAAGAGTGGGGCAAACCTTTTAACAGCAGCATGAGGAAACTCAAAGGAAATATGGGCAACAAACTGTAAAACTCTCCTAGTGAGCAACTTTTAAAAGTTCTAAAACTAACCATTAACACTAGCCTCCCTTGTTTAAAGAACTCAATGAGAGCTTTGTCACTGAATGGTTACCCGGAAAAGCCCACCTCAGTCAGACACGTGGGCATGTGAACAGATTTTGAAAAATCTGTTTGCGCAGAGGGGCAATTCATTTTTGTTTCTAGGACTGGCTCTGGGCCTAGAAGAACTGCTTTCATACCCATTCACCTCTGGAATTTGTTATGATAACCTTGCAACATCTTTTTACTTGACAAGTAAATTGCTTCTACCTGAAAGCAAGCAATTTAAAGAAGATGAAGTTAAAAGATCCCCTCAGTACTGCAAATTCCAGAAAACAATAATGCAGACATGGTATTCTTTAGCAGTCCATCGTAACGTAACACTATCTCCAGAAGAATATCTGAAGATAAAATGAATATATCTTGTAACATCTAACCATGAACAGATATATGAGTAACATAATAAGGGACTAGAAAGAAAGAAAAGAAAAAAGGAAGTTAGCGGATTGTTTTATCCAAGCAGCAGCTTTATAGCTTTGAGGGAGAAGGAACAGCTGCTCCTAACCTACCTCAATGTAAGAAACAACAACAAAAATAGTCTTTCAGAAACCAGACCCACATCTAAAGCTGTAGAGCTCCTATTCACAGGAACTGTGCTTGGCCAAACACCAGGGCCTGGACTAGGGCGAGATGAGTGAGGAGCCTGCTGGCCCTACATTTAAGGAGGTGCTCACTCTCAGGATGGGTCAAGCACAGGGTCAGATCTGAGAGCGAGGGCCTCCTTAAAAGTTGAGCCCCGGCACCTCACTCACCTCCCCCTGGTCTGGGCCCTGCCAAATGCTACATGATAACAACATTCATGTGATGCTTTTTCAAAGTAATGCTGTATACTTTATTTTATTTAAGACTTATGACAACCCCAGGAAGTATCAATAGATATACAATTACCCTCATTTTACAGATGAGGAAACTGAGGCTCAAGGTTAAGTGATTTACCCAGTTACTCCACCAGCAAGCAGGGTATCTAGACTTGAATGTGGCACTGGCATTCTTCCACTCAGCACCCCCCTCATATGCCACTCAGGACAGCTTATCTCTGAATTCCAAGGGGATGCCTTCCAGCAGGTATCAAGGCCATTTTCAATATATGGTCTCAGGAACAGAGACTGAAAATAATTTGGAAGTTACAATAAACTTACTCTCCACCTAACTAATCATCCAATCTCTATTTATAACCAGCACCAAGAATTACATATTTCACCCAAAAAAATCCTTAATCTATATTTTGTAAGAATATACACTGACATATTCTGTACAGCTTTTGAACAAAAGACAGTTATACCCCCAAAGAGTCCACTCCATATTATCCAAAATCATGATATTCCCTACAATATCAGGGTCAAAGTAAAAATCAATTACAGTGTTATATTTTACTAAATAAAATTTTCCTTTGAAAAAATGTATTCTAAATAAAACACTGACATGGAGATAATATGACTCAGTGTTTTCTAATTCAATGTTGTCATGAAAGGAAATAGGGACTTCCCTGGTGGCACAGTGGTTAAAAATCCACCTGCCAATGCAGGGGACACGGGTTCGATCCCTGGTCCGGGAAGATCCCACATGCCACAGAACAACTAAGCCCATGCGCCACAACTACTGAGCCTGTGCTCTAGAGCCCACGAGCCACAACTACTGAAGCCTGCGCGCCTAGAGCCCGTGCTCCGCAACAAGAGAAGCCACCACAATGAAGAGTAGCCCCCGCTCACTGCAACTAGAGAAAGCCCGCGCGCAGCAACGAAGACCCAACGCAGCCAAATAAATAAATAAATAAGTTAAAAAAAAAAAAAAAGGAAATATATTCTGGTTATATATTAGTGGTTTTATTAAAATTATCTTAATATATTTTTATTAAAACACTATTCTAAAATGCTTCTTTAACCTGTAAGCATTTCATAATATACCACACAAAACGATAAAAGATTTTAAAAATTCCTGGAGAGCGGAGTTGTTCTGTAAAAAGCAGTTCTTGAGTTAAAAAAGGTGGGGGCAGGGGGAGAGGTTTGACTCAGTGCTTGCATTTTCCAGATGAATAAATAGGTCCAGCTAGAAGTGGCCTGTCAAGGTCACTCAGTTAGTGGCAGGGCCAGGACCTGCATCTCCTGATCCCCAATCCAGAGCCCTTTCCCTGAACCTTGCTGCCTCCTGATAACACATCAGGCAATTTCCCCTTCATGCTAAAAACAAATCGGAAATATTGCACAACTCAAATTTCTATTTCCTTATTTAACATGTGGAATAACTTTCATCTACAGTTCAAGGCTTTCCCTCCTCCTTCCCAGATTAAAGGGATACAGCCATTATAACCAAATTTCTGCACAATATTTAAGTTCCGTATGCTATTTTTGTGCAATGAAAAAAACTTCCTACCAAAAAATAAAGATTACAAAGAGGAATTATAAGTTTTATCACACAGAGGTTGCTTTTCCTTTTCTTCCTGTGTCTGATACCTACTCCTGTGTTTTTTTCTTTTAATGATAATCAAATACAGTCCATGCTCAGTTTTCCACCTGGGTGCTTCCTTGACTGGCATTTGTTTATGCATAGTGGGGACGGAAGAAAGAGACAATGCCCCAGGCAGGGAGCAGATAAAAGCAATTGTCACTCAGTGTTTGTAATAAGGAAGGTGGAGTAGCTTCTGATACTAGGAGAGAATTAGAAAATAAAATAAGTTTGCACACAGAAACCCATACACATGCACGTGTGCGCCCTCAAGGGACATTTATATGCATTATCAGATTCAATCTCCACAAGGACCTTAGGAGGTAGATATTACCCAGTTTTCACATGAGGAAACTGACTTGCCCAAATGACAGACTCAAGATCACACAGCTAGTATGTGACAGCACAAGGATCTGACCTGAGGCTGTCTGACTCCAAAAACCCACAGGAAGGAAAATTTTTCTCCCTTCTATTTCCAGAGATTGATTTTCTACCCCTCCCCAACAAAAATAAAAAGGAGTAGAAATGGTCAGATCTGTATCAGGAACAAGTAATCCCATAAGGACTGAAGTCCTCTAGGAGTAGTATCTTCTTAAAAAGTCTCCAAGAGACAGGTGACAGCATTCTTTAAGGAACTGATTCAAGAGCCAGAAAAGATACTGAGAAAAAGGAAGAGAAAGAATGGGCACGAATAGGGAGTGTCATTAAATGAGCAAAAATGACTTACTAGTAGGAATGATAGCTAACGAATAAATTGTGACCAAATGCTGATGACCTCACTGCTGAGTCCCACAAAGCCTTTAGACAGTCGCCTGTACCAACCTTTCGCTGTCGTTTTCAATGGCATGTGGGAGAAAGGTGAAAGAGCCAGGTCCCTGCAAGAGAAGTATTAGCAACATTTTAAAAGATAAGAATGATTTTTAAAAAATTAAAAAATAAAAAGACAAGAATGAGACTGTTTACAAAGTGGTGGTTCTTTGTGTTACTAACTCAAGTAATGCAGTTTTTTTTTTTTAAATTGAGGTGAAATTCACATAACATAAATTAACCATTAACATTTTAAAAGGTGTACTATTCAGTTGCATTTAGCACATTTCACTGTATTGAGCAATCATCACTTCTAACTAGATCCAAGACATTTTCATCATTCAAAATGCAACCCTGTACCCACAGTAATGCAGTTTTGCAGAAATACTGTTAGAAAACTGGCAAAAGAGAAGAAAGTAAGACAAAAGTTCCAGTGGTATGGCAAAAAGTGAGAAGTAGCTACCTGATGAACTTGAGAGAAACAAAAAAAAATCTTATTTAACAAATATTTTGCTGAAACATTATAATGTATAATGTACTGTGCTAAGTGTTGGATACTTAAAAAAAAAATTTCCTAGCAAAGCAAACTTTATTATAGCGCTGAGGTCAGGGCTCTTCTCTCCAGGTGCTGCTGAAACTAGATAGCTGGGGGTGACGGGCTCTTATATTGTACCTTCCACAACACCTCCATCACCTTCAGACTCAAATGGAGGGGGACTCGGGTTGGGGGGGCACCCTAAGTTTGCAGCACACTCCAAGGAAGGTCCACTCGCAGACCCTCTCTCAGTCACTGCAGCTAAGCCATTCCTGGTTCCTCATTTCTTGGATCCCAGCTTTTCAGATTTGGCCCTTCTCACAGGGCTCTTGTCTTTAAGACTGGGTCTCACTGCTTCTCTTCTTTTTCCACCTTTTTTTCCTTAGTAATGTTCGTCTGTTTCTGGGGTACTAGCCTCTTGACTTGTTTGACAGGAGTCTCCTCCTCTAGGGATACATCTACAACATCATTATCTTCCTCCTCTTCCTCCTTTTCCTACTCCTCCACTTCCTCCTCCTCTCAGGGCTCCTGTCTGAAGGACAGTCTGAAGAATCATAACATTCCTGGCCTGAGAAACACAGGTCCAGAGCCAGCCTGGAGCTGAAAAGTGACTGGAGGAGAAAGCTCCAATCCCATCATGGTGACATGGGTAGGATGGTGGTGATGTGATGGGTTTTGTCTTCTTGTCCTCCTGGCTTGCTGGGGACAGAATCTCCACAAGGTTCATCTTCTCTTTGGCTTTTTTTTCCCTAAGCAAATCATACTAGGCAACAGCTTACAGTCCTGCTTCCCCTGCTTCTGGGGTTCAAAGGTTCAAGTCTGCTTCTACTGGTTTAGCTCACAGCTCCAGAGCATGACTGTTATTGCCTTTTCACCTGTGCTGTAGCATTAGGATGTGGAAGGTAGAAAAAATACAATCTAGCTTTTGTCTTCAAAAGAGTTTGCAGTCCATTGAAGAATTCAGATGTATAATCAAATGGTACAAGGTAAGCAAAAGAAAAGGGACTAGAGAGAGAAGGGTTAAGACACTAAAGGAAGGTCATAGGAAGACTACTTTTTTGTTTAGATAAAGAAAAGTCTTGGGCATGGACCAATGATAATTTTCTCTTTGAGACTACGAAGAGCAGGAAAGTGCCAGGTAAACTGCTAAAATAGGTAAGGATGTTACACTGGCACATGAACCCAATCCCCACTCTCCAGGAAAAAATGAGGAAAGAAGGGAGCTAGTTAAGGCTTCATGTGACCATAGGTCTTTCTGGTGTTATGGTGTGTAGACCCTCTCACAAGAAAGTGCCAGCCAAGTCCAAGAAACTTTAGGGGAAGATATGAAAAGGAGGTGTTGTTATGCAGTTATAGCTATAATGGCATCATTTGGCCAAAAAAAAAAAAAGGAATGTGAGCATTTAAAACATATAAAGAATAAGCAATATAAACAGGTATGGATGCCAACAATAATAAAACAATGGGACATAAAGAGGAATATGATAGCACTAAAGATGTAAAGTATAGAATGGGCATCGGGACTTCCCTGGCGGTCCAGTGGTTAAGACTCTGTGCTTCCAATGAAGGGAGTGCAGGTTCGATCCCTGGTTGGGGAACTAAGATCCCACACACTGCGTGGCGTGGTTGAAAAAAAAAGAATGGGCATTCACTCTGAAAGGGAAGAAAATGTAACAATTAGAGATCAAGCTTCAAATTCCACCCTGCCCAAGATGAAATAGCAAATCCTGCTAAAGAAAGATTTATAAATATAGAAGACAGATGTCTTTCCAGAAGTATGATGAAGGATTATCAATGGAATGTAAAGACTGAGGACCTAAAAAGTGTGATAGGAAATTTTCAAAGAACTCTTAAAGGAGATGTATATTTATAAAAGAATAAACAATAAATCTGAGTATTAAAACAATCTTTGAGGCTATAGAAAATAAGAGAAAAAATTAATAAATATGGTTTATATTAAATATAAGACAAAAATATCTTACTAAATGTTTTAACAAACAATGATTCTCCAATAAAAATGTTCACGATAAGGGGCAGCAACTACCATTGCATGGGTTACAACTAAATATCTTTGGAGTCAGTCAAGATTAAGGGGAAGGAAGAGATGAATTACAGTTCCAAAGAAAAAACTTATGGGTCTTTCTCAGAGGAAGGAGAAAGATGAAGAACAAATCACCATCTTAAAAATAAAGACTGGGAAATCAGAAACAGGAAGAACTACAGATGTAGAAAGTCAGGAAAACTGTTGCTATATGGATAAAATATATTAGAAAGAGAAGACTGAAGCAAATAAAGGACCAGCAGACAAATCCACTGCATTTATAAGAAATGGAATTTTTCCATTTTCATGATGGATGAACAATTATAAATAGGTGTAAAATACATGTTTGGAAATAAAACATGATAATCAAATGAGTTAATAAGGGTAGAAGTGCTTGAAAAATTATAAGCCAATATACAAATAAAAGCTTTTATTTCAAGTATGTGATGTGAGGCTCTTAAGATTAATTTTATTATTTTAAGATTTATTATTTATTTATTTACTTAATTTTTTTTGGCTGCATCGGGTCTTAGTTGTGGCATGCAGGATCTTCACTGAGGCATGTGGGATCTTTAGTTGTGGAGCGCCGGTTTCTCCCTAGTTGTGGCGTGTGGGTTTTTCTTCTTCTCTCTCTCTAGTTGTGGCGTGCAGGCTCCAGGGCGCGTGGGCTCTGTAGTTTGCAGCATGTGGGCTCTCTAACTGAGGCGCGCTAGCTCAGTAGTTGTGGCGCACAGGCTTAGTTGCACCACAGCATGTGGGATCTTAGTTCTCTGACCAGGGTTCGAACCCACATCCCCTGCATTGTAAGGTGGATTTTTTACCACTGGACCACCAGGGAAGTCCCAAGATTAATTTTAAGATAAAGAATTTGTCTAAAACTTGGCAAATATCACAAAAGGTATAGAAATGAATAAAGTCTTTTTTATATATACAAATATACATTTATATATCGTATATAATATATAAATATTATGTAATTAATATATAGCATTATTATATATTTACATATAAATATATAACCACTTTAATATATATGTGTGTATAAATGTATGTGTGTATATATATCTATATCTATATATCTATATCTATCATGAGCCCTATGGTCAGTCATCTGTCTGTTTTCCATTGAATGGCTGTTCTTTGCCCCACCCCCACAAAGAAAGAAAAAAAGGCCACAACTTTTTTCAGTGCCCCACATGTAGCAATGCCTCAAGTGAATTCTTCACCTCACCAGATTAAAATTTGTATGATGCATCTGCAGAGTTAGTGTTGATCTTTTTCATAGATTTGCATCAGCTTTAACAAACATTTGAACATCACAGTATACAAACTCATGTGAACCTAAACCACTTTTGAAAGCTGACTACAGCAAAATGCTTGAAGGAAGGGAACTAGATATTAATTACATGCTAAACCTGTGGTTTAAGTTATTGTACCTTTCTCATTTTTCTTTTTTTCCTGATTTTCCTCACTGAAACCAGAAATAGGCTGAAAAATTATAGGATAGATAGATAGATAGTCAGATAGATAATAGATAAATGGAGAAATTTCCCATGGTAACTCTGATTTTTTAAAAATTAATTAATTAATTAATTAAATTTTGGCTGCATTGGGTCTTTGTTGCTGTGTGCAGCTTTCTCTAGTTGCGGCGAGTGGGGGCTACTCTTCGTTGCGGTGCGCGGGCTTCTCATTGCAGTGGCTTCTCTTGTTGCGGAGCATGGGCTCTAGGCCCTCGGGCTTCAGTAGTTGTGGCACGCGGGCTCTAGAGCACAGGCTCAGTAGTTGTGGCGCACAGGCTTAGTTGCTCTGCGGCATGTGGGATCTTCCCAGACCAGGGCTTAAACCTGTGTCCCCTGCATTGGCAGGCGGATTCTTAACCACTGCGCCACCAGGGAAGCCCTGCTCTGATATTTTTTATTCATCGAACAAACATTTGTGGAGGAACTACTACATGCCAGGTACTTCGAGGGCTACAAATATGGTACAGACATTGCTTCTGACTTCATAAAGCTGATTATCTAGTGAGGAAGATTGATATGAACATAAATATCTGTAATATATTTATAGAGTAGAAATATAGAGTAGAAAGTGATAACTGCTGTGAGAGAAATGCAGGTAAGTTGCCACGGGAGCTCAGAAAAAAAGAGGTTGCCTACATTTAGGAGAGATCAAGAAAAGCTGGTAGCAGAACCTTGGCCTTAAATTTTAAGAATAGGTAGAATCTGAACAAGTGAAAACAGGAAGCAAGAATCAATGGGCCAAAGGCAGAGAGCCAGAACAGTTCTGGGCATGGAAAGAAAGAGCAGGGAGCTTGAAAGTCTGTGGTAAAAGGAGTAATGGGCCACAGGGATGGGACGCTGCACTGCGTCAGATGGTACAGGACTTTGTGTGCCATGAGGAGTTTGTATTTTACAATGCAGTAAACAGAAAGGTATTAAGGTTTTGAGCAGGAAAGTAATGCGAGAAGAGCTGAATTTGAGATTAAGCTGATAATCCAAGTATAAAATCATGTGTAAAAAGGGTTAGGGAGAAGAGGCCAGGTGAGAGTCGGAAGGAGGGGGCATGGAGGAAATAAACATTATAAAAACAGAATCAAATAAATGTTTCATATTCCTGTTAATAATTTGCATTCCAGGAAACTAAATTCTATTAAGTTAATGTAGAAACAAGCCTTTGATTGCTAACAACACCAGTCACTTGTACCCAAATGTACACAGAAAATTACCCCAGCTCTGTCTCTAAAAAAAAAAAAAAAAAGAAATATGTAATATCAATAGCTTCTGAGAGTCCTCTCAAGGTGAATTTTTCTCCTTCAAATACTGAATCCGTCATTAGGATTCTTCAGGGAGAGCTCTCATAATCCAGAGGTTAAGGAATGTGGAACTCTAGTCACAGAACTTTGGACTAATCACAGAACTCTGGGTCAATCTGTCCCACCTCCAACTTTACCAAGAGTGAAACTGAACCCCAAAGCGGGAACTGACCTGTCCAGGGAAACTTGGCTGGCTAGAACTCAAATCTCCTGATCCCTGCCCCCACCCACTAACTTACATTCCACTGTGGATACTCTGGGTTGGCTAGAAGTGAAGTATCAAAATAAAATAACTCTCTTAATTTGCTTGGGCTTAAAAAAATGGGTTTCAAACAAATAGCAATCAAGAAAAAAAATATGGCTCTACCAGAAAATTGGAAATCTGTAAGATATATATATATATATTTTTTACATAAATCAGTAGCAAGGTATTGCTATCTAGTCGGAATACTGACATACCACACACCTTGCTCATTAGGTGTCATAAAACACTGAGTTAAATGTAGTGTAAAAACTACTTGACTCTTTCTGGAAAATTCTTGACTCTTTCTGGTTACTTTGAGGAATTCCGTAGGTCTTACAGAGACTTGTGGTCTCCAAATATTTTTTTTTTGTGTAGAATAACAAATATGTTTTTAATAGAATTCAGTTTGGGATTTCAGGAAGTTACTGAAAATCTGCAGCCTATAGGCATTGCAGAAATGAAGGAAAAGGTCATCAATCTCTCAAAATTCTGGCAGGAAAGGAGTGGCTGTTTCCAAAGTTCTTTTTCCTTTGCAGTAAGCTGCTTGGTGCCAAAAAACATCTCATCAGCAATATTGTTTTATTTTATAGGGATGCTTTGAGAGAGAGAAAAAAAATTAGTAATGTGTGCTGTGCTTTTTCAAACCTCATGTCCCAAAGCCTACAATAATCTTGCTGCGCTTTATTTTAAAAAAGGAAACCAAATGTTTGAGATTTGATCTTTAAGCCTACCTTGTTCACTGCAAGCACATACTTTAACCTTATCACAAAAAGCAACATGTAGTTTCTTTAAATGCTGCCAAGTCAAAAAAGAAAAAAAAAAGTCATAGATTCCATTGAGGACTCAGTGTTCTTCCATGTGTAACATGTTACACATAGTAAGAACCATAGCTACAAAATAGCATTTCTTTACCTCTGCTAGAGGGTTCATCCTCTACTGCCCCTAAATCAGGGTACCCAGGGATGTCGCATGTGCGCTCCAAGAATAGGCTGCCAAATGGTATTCACAGTTCTCCTTGCCTGTTAAAAACAGCTGCTGCCAACCTTCCAAGCTATGTCATCGCTGCTCATCAAAGGCACTCCCACTGTATGCTTAGGAGGTCTGCAAGGCTGAAGTCCAACTTCAAGGTATCAGAAGTGTTGACAGTCCTAGTGTCAACAGTCATACCACTGATAAGCTGCACTCCCTGTGTCCTAAGATTAGCAAAACAAAACAAAATAACAGCTCCATTAGCTCACACTAGATCCTATATTACAGCTGTGCTGGGGTCACAGGACTCAGGGACAGACTGTTCAATAGCTATTTGTTGAAAGAATGAATGAGTCCACCAGGCTGGGCTGCAAACAATCTGAGTGGCAGACACCATGATGTACTCAGATATATTCAACTCCATCTGCTGCCCTTAATGCAACCTCTGTAATTTGGTTCTTTCTTCCACTGGGTTAGTTCTTCTTTGGAAGCAACTTGAGTTGTCTTATAAATAGAATTCCAGAGGGCCCACCTCCACCAGACCCCAGGAATGCCCAGATATGCCTGAATACTAGGGAGGAGAAAACTTAGGTTCAAGCATTACCACATACTATCTTTCTTTATCTTATAAAAGGGAATTAGAGAATTGACATACAAAATTCAAGTTTATGTTTTTTATATGATTCTCATCAGAAGTTATGAATTAGTAGCCTGTGGCCAAATCTGGCCAGATGATTTTTTTTTAAACCCACATGATTTTTTAAAAAATTTGAATCAGAATACATCTAAATCAATAGTTCTCATACATGAACATGTGTCAGAATCAAGCTTATTAAAACTCAGATTGCTGGGCTCCACCCCCAGTTTCTGATTCAGTTGATCTAGGTTGGGGTCTGCTAATTTGAATTTCTACCTAGTTCCTGATGCGTTTCTGGTCTGGGGACAGACTCTGAAAACCACTTTTTGCGTGTTCTATGGTTTTCCCAAACCCCATCACCAGACCCCATTGTATTTCATCTGGGCTATTTTACTTATTCTAGTTACCTGTCTGGCTTTTGAGTTTGAAAGCTGAGTCTCAGTATTTCAGGTGAAAATCCTTTTTCAGCCTGATTCAGGGAGATGACTGTATTACTCACTTTGTTTCACTTATAATACTTGGTTTATCTATAATATTACAACAAAGTGTTCTGTAAATGGTGTTTCTAATACTCAGGTCCTTATTTTTCATTATGGCTACTACTGACAATTGATTATTCATGAGATTACCACCACCTTTTCCCCCATGCACATAGATTTGCCTGATTATCAGCTAAATCCAGAAGTGGGAAGTGAAAAAGGCTGGGTTGTTTATGACAAATGAGAAAGCAATTCAATTTATGTCTATTTATGTTCAATCCTATCACTTTTAAAAATAAATGGTGATTTTTCAAGCATATGTATATTTGAATTTTTTAATCTGTACCTTGGTCAAAGACCAAATATTGCCTGAACAACAAATACTGATTATATTCATAGCTATAGACATAGTAGTAAGTGAGGGCAATTTAAATCTGTCATAAAGAATAAATATTTTTACATTGTTGTTTTTTAACTTTCTATTAAAATACAACAGATAAACAGAATAGTACATATATCTTAAGTGTACAGGTCATTGAATTTTCACAAATTGAGTATACGTATCTAACCAGCACCCAGAGCAAGAAATAGAACATCACCAGCTCCCAGAAATCTCCCTCACCCCTTTCACAATTTCAAACCCAAGGATAACCACCATCCTGATTTCTAACTTCATAGATTTGTCTCGCCTGTTTTCGTAATTTATACAAATGGAATCACAGTATGTACTACATTGTGTCTGGCTTCTTTTGATCAACATTATGAGATTCACTCACAATGGTGTATAGAGTCTGTTCATTCTCTGCTGTACAGTATTCCACTGTGTGACCATACTACTGTTTATTCATTCTACTGTTGATGAGCATTTGGGTCATTTACACTTTGAGGTCATTAGAAAAAGTGCTTCTACAAATATGCTCATAGGTCATTTGCTGCATTTCTGTTGAGTGCATACCTAGGAGGAGAATGGCTGGGTCATAGGGCATGTGTACAGTCAGCTTTAGGAGATACTGCCAGTTTTCCAAAGTGGTCTTACCAATTCATACTCCCACTAGAAGTGTATGAAAGTTCCAATTTCTCTACATTCTCACCAACACTTTGGATTTCACTTACACTTTAAAGACAGATAGGCTTGCCCGGATTTAAGTCATCGGTGTCTTCATTTGATTTTCATACATTTTAAGTTCACTGTAAAACTTCTATCACTTTCAAGAAATAGAGGCATGAATCTGTCTTTAATAAATGATTGGGTTTCACAACAAATTTGTAAATAGATACCTTAAATTAGTGAATTTGCTACCTAAGTGAATTTTCCTCCTGCCATGTATTATCTACTGTTTGTTTTTAAGCCACAAAGAATATTCTATATGGGAAGATATGATTGTTCTCTGTGTTTACAGCTCTAATCTAAAGGTGTAACCAACAGTACTTTGCATTTGGTGACTGGCTGTTGTTTGTAGAAACTCTTCCTGCAAGTGATGCTCTTTTAGAACCACAATTTCAATAATGCAGTAAGAAGTTCAGGTTCAATACCTCACTCTAGGAAGTCAGAGATTTCTGGATAATGTCTGCCCACAGGGAATAACATTGACAGTTTCTGGCCAAAGGTTGACTCTAATGATCAGTAACGAAGTTCCTAATGTCATGCAACTCCTCTCACTCTGCTGTAAGTGGCTCCTTCAAAAACACTGAGATAAAGCACAAATAAAGACATCATTTGTGCTGCTATCAAGCACTAGCTGGGGAACAAGTCTTAGGGCCCTGGGACCTTCTTTTTTTTTCTAGGCTGGTTTTCTCCCAAGAATCTCTGGTAATCAAGTGTTATAATACAGTAAATGTTTTATTTAATTGTTTAATTGAGCAGGAAATGGCCTTAGCAGAACCAAGGTATTTTGTATTTCACACACTTAATATTTATTTCTTTCCTTTTCTTGTCTAATTTGAGTGATTTCTGACTTTGATACATTGCATCTTAAATTTTGTTGTTTCACCTGGGTAAGTACAATATTTACACCTTTCTTCTCTTAATATTTAACAGCTTAACAATGTAAATTCTCATTCCATATTTGTCACTTTTAACCGAAAGCTGGATAAGCGGAAAATCATTGTTTTCGATGATTTTCTTTTTTTCAAGTATAATGACTTTGAGTTTTTTAAAAAGATACATGCTCATTTTAAAAATTCAAGCAATTAAGAAAAGCATAACAAGTAAAGCAAAAAAATTACTCCCTCTTACCACTCAGAAATTAACCATTGCTAACCTTCAGTGAATGTTATTCTAGATATCTCTCTATGCCTATATACATATAAAAGAAGATACATAGATGTTATTAAAATTGGATCACACACAGTTATTGGTTAATAAAAAATACTAGAGTTAAATTTAACAAAAGAAAAGCAAACTGAATGATATGAAATAGCTGAACTTCACATAAATTTTTCATCATATTTCAGGCATATTTTAGAGATTGGGCTTGCCTCAGTCCTGATCTCTAACACTTGGCTAAACCTAGAGGAATTTCTTGATTGCATATCCAGTGATATTAGCCTCCTCAATCTCTAATAGTTCATCTTATTGTAATGTGTGTTTTTGTCAGTAGCCTGTTATTCTTTCTGTTAAAAGATAAAATGTAAAGAAAGAAATGAAGAAGGGGAAGAAGAAAAGGAAGGAAGGAAGGAAGGGGAGAAGAAAGGAAGGAGAGGAATGAAAGTTTATATTTCAATGTCCATATTCCAGTTCATCGTTGTAGTGGTCTTCTTAATTAAAGTGCCATGTAAATTGTAGATGATGCTTGCTGAGCATTATAGGGAGAACTCGTTTTTTTGTTAAATAGATCTGGGCTTCCTACTTCATTATGGAACAGGTCCAGAGGACCATTATGGTATGGTCACATCAGAGTTTATGGTACCCTGCCTGATCCATATCCTCTCACTGTGGAAGGAGGTTGCACTAAAAGTCTAGTCTTGTTCAATCTATTTTATGCAGACTGTTATTGCTATGAGGCTTCTTTTTTAACCTACAAAATTCTAATGAGATTAGCTTTAGATCATCAGCACAAAACCCCAGAGAAGTGGTAACTAACAAAAAAAAAACCCGTACAAGACATAAAAATGTTGATGGATTGTGTATTGTATGCTCTGCACAATGACATAACCATGAACTTGTAGAATGTCTGGGTAATGTACCAAGCAGCACCAGGGAAACTCTATACTCAGTCCTTGCATTAAGGACACAGAGCACAATGCTATCAATTGCATCTCATAAACTAGACTGTAAAGAATCTAAGAAGGTTATAATTGAAAATGAACTGAGGGACTTCCCTGGTGGCACAGTGGTTAAGAATCTGCCTGCCAATGCAGGGGACACGGGTTCCAGCTGGTCCGGGAAGATCCCACATGCCGCGGAGCAACTAAGCCCGTGCGCCACAACTACTGAGCCTGTGCTCTAGAGCCCACGAGCCACAACTACTGAGCCCGTGTGCCACAATTACTGAAGCTTGCGTGCCTAGAGCCCATGCTCTGCAACAAGAGAAGCCACTGCATGAGAAGCCCACGCACCACAGTGAAGAGTAGCCCCCACTCGCTGCAACTAGAGAAAGCCCGCACGCAGCAATGAAGACCCAACGCAGCCAAAAACAAATAAATAAATTTATAAAAAAGAAAATGAACTGAATATTTATTAAGACCAGCATGACCCAGACAAATGGGAAGAAAGGGACTAACATTTCTTGAGCTTCTATTTTATGCCAGATAGGTTATTTATATCCTTTTCATCTTCAAACAACGCTGTGGAATTGGTATTGTTTGTATTTTCATGTTACAGATGAGTAAACAGGGCTTGGAGGGGTTGATGTTGTGATGAGCGAGAATTTGAATCTAGATCTGTGCAATGTTAGGACTTTTTTCCTGAGCTGCTCTCCCTTCCTGCAAGTTGTTATCCAAAGAAATTTCAAACCATACATCAAATAAAGCTTGGTGCAAGGATGGTATATGCAGCCTCTATATGGCTCTGCTACCTGATCATTCCTCAGAACATCAGACCCACTGCTCCAGTAAGTTCGTCAGTGTTCTCTCAGAGTCACACCTAACATTAAATGGATTTGGTTACTGACTGTGCCTGCCACCTGATGCTGCCAAGGGAAATGGAAGAACAGCTGCTGGAAAGACTTACTAATTCCTTTGTATAGTTTGTGACATTATCTAAACTTTAGATTCTAAAGGGCTTTGTAGATACTGCAATTTAAGAAAAAATATATCAAGATATATCTGGAAACAAAAGAATAAGTTTTTTTTTGAAAATTATTTTGTTAGTAGTATGTAGCTACCGAGATAATGTATATGAAATTTAATCCCAAGTTATGAATACTTACGTGACAGTTCATGGCATTAAGAGATGGAATTCTATTTGAAAGGTCATGTGCACATTTGAGCAACTTGATATCAAGTGATCTCATTAGGGAGATTACATCATAGACCTTGTGATATTAAAAGCATTTTTTTTAAAAGTCATGAGCTGCTTAAAGGTAAAAACTGATTGTCTCTGGGATATATTTATACATCTTACAATTTTAATACCATGAAAAATTAAGTTTAAAAATGCATTCACTGTTTTATCCTCTTTGTGATTTAAAAACCTCTCTAAAAATACTTGGGTAGAAAGCACATGACTCCTAAGGAACAGAGGGTATTCTCAATTAAAGTGTAATAAGCCACTTGACGGCAGGGACAACTTCTATACATAGTGCGCTGAAGAAAAAAAAAAATCATTGATTTCTCTAACCTACAGTCACAATATGTTCCAGATGTATGAATGGTGCGGGTACAGAGGGATGGCAGAGAGAGGGAGTTATTTCTCATTTTATTTTATAACTGGAGAAACTGAGAGAAGTGTTGAAGTCATAATGCTCTTGGATTTATAACACTTTTATCTGCAGTCACTTTCTAAGCAGAACACCTATACTTTATTGATTCAGATCAAGGAGGCGGTGCCTTCTTCCTTATTTCTAATCTGCTCCAATTTGAAAGCTGCAATAGCCATGAAACCCTCTCCTCTGGCTCCCTGGCCTTCTTTTATGCCTGTGGTTGGGAATGGCACTTCATCTGTTTTTTGGCTTTAATTTACTAAAATACTTAATTTACTAAAATTACTTATTGAGATAAGACTCACAACAGAATCACCTTTATGTGGCTGTCATAAAGTAACTGAATACCAGTCTATGAATGATTGATTATGTTCTTCCACTGATACACTTTTCAGACATCTCTCAATGTTGAAATGAAACAAATTAGCCAGACCGAGGCACACAGGATTCAGACTCACCTTGGAAAGCTGTGAGTCTCTCATACACTGAAGTAAATTATTAAGTTGCAATTGCTTTAGAAAAAAATAAGTAAAAGAACCAAAGGAAAAGAAAACAGTTTACACCCTAAAGAGAAATTAACTTACAATAACATTTTTCTAGGTATGGTTCTTCCAGATTTTTCCCTTTGAGAGATGTTCTGTATGATTCTCCCCTTTTGGGGCCACCGCCTGCACAACCCAGAGAAAACCCTCTGATTATAGAAACTTTCCATGTGGTGAAATTTTAGGTCCCCCTTTCCCCTACCACCCCCACCTCCTGCACAAATAGCTTCACCATCTGTCTATAACACTGCCTGAAATTCCATCATTAAATGTATTCCTTCAGATTACATTACCCAGTTATTGTAAAAATCATAGTCACTTCAACTTTCCCATCAACCTAACACAACTATTTATAGTGTTTTAACTATCTCTGATACTTCAGTGCTTCTGCGGATATTTTAAATCATATAGATAGTATGTAAATGTATGTTTAGTTCTGGTTGTTCATTTGATGTTGCTTAAAATATCCATATACTTGGAATCTAAAAAATAAAATAAAATGGTGCTGATGAACCTAGTGGCAGGGCAGGAATAAAGATGTAGACATAGAGAATGGATTTGAGGACACAGTGGGGGAGGGAGAAGCTGGGACAAAGTGAGAGAGTAGCACTGACATATATATACTACCAAATGTAAAATAGATAGCTAATGGGAAGCAGCAGCATAGCACAGGGAGATCAGCTCGGTGCTTTGTGACCACCTAGAGGGGTGGGATAGGGAGGGTGGGAGGGAGGCTCAAGATGGAGGGGATATGGGGATATATGTATGCATATGGCTGATGCACTTTGCTGTACAACAGAAACTAACACAGCATTGTGAAGCAATTATACTCCAATAAAGATGTATTGAAAAAATAAAATATCCATATACCAATACAAGGCATATATTTATCACATTATTCTTATTGTCAGTGCGTTCTACTTTGATAATGTACAATGAATAAGGAATTTGAAGTGCTTTAAGCTTTGTTTTCATAAATATTTCTACCTTAAACATTATTGTACACATTGGCTTGACTCTGACTTTTTGAGATTATTTTCTTAAATAACCTTAAATTTCCCAAAGTAGAAATCCCGACTCAAAGAATGGCAATATTTTAGTATCTCATGTCATTTTTCTAACATGGTTAAACCTAATCCACTGAAAGACTGTATCAATTTATAATGCTGTCGGCAACATATGAGTACCAGTCTCTCTACACTGTTGGTTGATCACTAATTTTTTTTAATTAAAAAAATATATATAGTGTTTATGTATATAGCTAGAACTCAAAATTGCTGATTTTATATTTATTTTTTCATTAAACAAGGTAATGATTTTTTAATTATTGTTCTCTTATAGCCCTTTCATCTGGAAAGTCTGGAGTCTGGATATTGATCTTATGGCTCTGCAGTAAGATCATACAGCAAGGAAGTGACAAAATTAAGATTTGAATCTAGGTTTTTCTGACCTCAAATCACTCCACCATAAGGAGAGGGGATTGGGCTGGAGGGCTGGAGGGGAGCTGGCCATAAATATAGGAATGTTCTTTGTATATTTTATAGACTAAATTGTTTTTAATATTATACTAGCTTCATTTTTAAACATATAGTATACATATAGAAAAGTGTATATGTAATTATAAAGTGAGCTCCTGTTATGAAATAGAACATTGATAATATTTTAGAAGCTCTGTGTGGGTCCTGTACTCTCTTCCAGAAGTAACCTACATAACCTATTCTCCCACTTCTGTGAGTTTTTTCCTATGCTTTTCTTTATAATTTTACCCTTTATGTGCCTTCCTAAATTACACATTGGTTGGGTTTTATCTGTTTTCAAACATCATGCAAATGGAATTATACTGTCTGTATTCTTCATGACTCAACATTATGTTTATAAGACTAATCTATCTTGATACATATAGCTGTAATTTGTTGTAATTTGTTTTTATTTCTGTATAGTTGCAATAGTTTTATATGCTGTGTAACAAATTGCCACAAATTTAGTGGCCTAAAACATCATTTATTATCTCAGTTTCCACAGGGTCAAGAGTCTAGGTGTGACTTAACTCGGTCTTTTCCTCAGGGTCTTATAGGTTGCAGTCAAAGTGTCAGCCAGGCTTCATTCTCATCTGGAGGCTTAACTGGGGAAGGATCTACTTTCAACCTCATTCAGGTTGTTGACAGAATTCATTTTCTTGCCTTAGAACTCATGGCAGCTTGCTCCTCCAAGGCCAGCAATCATGGGGGTGATGTTCCATTACCTTGCCATACAACATAATCTAATCAAGAGAGGAACATCCCATGACCTTTGTCATGTTCTATTTCTTAGAAGCAAGTCATATATTCTGCCTGCATTCAAGTAGAGATTATACAGAATATAACATCAGGGGTAGAGATTATGGGGGGCCAGCTTAGAATTCTGCTTACCATAATAGTAATTAGTATTTATTGTATGTGTAAGCCATAATTTATTCATCTAGTCTACCACTGATGGACATCTAGATTGTTTCTAGTTTGGGGCTGTGATGGTTAATTTTCTGTGTTAAATTGGCTGGGCCATTGTGCCCAGATATTTAGATGTTTCTGTGTGGGTGTTTTTGGATGAGATTTAAATTTAAATTGTTGGACTTTGAGTAAAGCAGAGTGCCCTTCATAATATGAGTAGATCTCATTCAATCAGTTGAAAGCCTGAATAGAACAAAAGACTGACCTCCTCTGAACAAGAGGGAAATCTGCCAGCAGACTGCACTTCATCTGCAACATTGGCTCTTCCTGGTTCGCCAACAGACTGTCTTTGGACTCAAATTGCAGCTATTTCCTGAGTCTCCAGCATGCTGGCTCCCCCATCAGATTTTGGACTTGCCAAGCCTCTACAATGGCATGAGCCAATTACTTAAAATACATCTGTGTGTGTGTGTGTGCATATATGTATATATATACATATACATATATATATATATATATATATATATATGTATATATGTATCTCCTATTAGTTCTGTTGCTCTTGACTAATACAAGGGCTATTACTAATGATACTTCCATGAATGCTCTCTGTATAGCTCCTGATGAACATGAGGAAGAGTTACTGGGGTATTTAACTAGGAGTGGAATTCCTGGGCTGTGAAGTGTTCCATCTTTATCAGGTAATGGCAAACTGTTTTTCAAAGTTTTTGTGCTCATTTATACTCTCACCAGCACAGCTGAGTTCCTAGTAATACAAATGCTCAACATACCGTATTGTCAATTTTTACATTTTTGTCAGACTGATGGGTATGAAATGGTATCTCATTACAGTTGCGTTTTCTTGATAACTGATTAGGTTGAACATGTTTTCATGTGTTTATGGGCCATTTAAGTTTCTTCTTTTGTGAAAGATTTGGTTAAGTCTCTTGCCCTTTTATCTATTGAATATTTTGCCATTTTCTTACTGATTTGTAGCTGCTCTTATATATTCTACATATTAGAGCTTAGTAACATGCTACAAATATCTTCTAGTTTGTTGCTTGTCTTTGTACTCTATGATATGTTTTGATGATCAAAAATCCTTAATTTTAATGTAGTTTACATTTCAACTTTTTTCTCTGTGTTTGACGTTTTATGCTTTAAGAAGTCCTTCTATACTCTGTTGCCTTGAAGATGTTTTCCTATATTATCTTTCAAAGGCTTTAATTTTTGCCTCTCTTTGTTCTTTATTTCTCCCAGAAATTGATTTTGAAGAGTTAGATATTACTGAAGAGAGACTAGGAGGGTGTACTGCCTCTAGACGCTAGGTGGTTAGGACACACAAGGAGGTATTAGAATGGATGAAAGATACGCTTAAAGCTCTAAAAGATAGAAAGGCACTAAAATAAATGTCTATTATCTCACAATTTTGCCTAGGTTTAGTTATACAACTGTAATTAGAATAACCTATCACATAACTCCTAAGAAACTAAAAACTCTAACTCAAAGGGGAAGTTCATTTGAACTCAAGAACTTTTAAACAACTCCATTTATTTTACTCACAACCCTGGTAAAATAAATTGGAAAGCATAATTTTTAAAAATATATGCAGAGACAGTATTACTACTTTCTTCCCAATCTTTTTTTTTTTCCTTGCCTTACTGCAATAGCTAGGACCTCCATTACAATTTGAATAGAAGTTGGAAAGGTGGGAACTTCTTTTTCCCAGTTTTAGGAGGAAAGCTTTCAATGTGTGACTGTAACAGAGAAGAACAAACCTGACTAATCTTTGTGCTCTGTTGCCTGTGCTTAGTCATGCTGGCTCTGCACCTTTGTAAAAGAATGTTGCCTATGGCCTGAAATATATATGATATCCCATTCTCAAAGCCATTCATATAGAGATTAAAAAGTTGCATAACAGAGAATAACATGTCTTGCTGGAGGTTTACAGGAATATTGTGACCAGACTTACATGGACAGCTGCAAGAACAAAGGTTTATCACATCCCCTCTGGGGTCTGACCAGCACCAAGAAGTTTTAAACAACCAGCCATACCCTCTACCCTTTTAGTATGAAAAAATCCTGAATTCTAACTCAGATAAGATGGTTCTCTGGGACACTAGTCTGCCATCTTCTTGGTCTGCTGGCTTTCCAAATAAAGTCACTATTCCTTGCCCCAATACTTCGTCTCTCAATTTATTGGCCTGTCATGCAGTGAGCAGTATGAGCTTGGACTTGGTAACATGATCATTAAGTGTGGTATCAGTTGTAGGTTTTCGTAGCTGCCTTTTATGAAATTGAGGAAATTCCTTCCTATTCCTAGTTTGCTAAGGGTGTTTTAATAAATGGGTGATGCACTTTGACAAATGCTTTTTATTCATATATGGAAATGACTTTTTTTTTTTGTCTCCTTTATTCTGTTAATGTGGTTATAGTGATTGACTTTTGAGTCTTAAACCAACCTTGCATTCTTGGGCTAGACCCTTCTTGGATGGTCATGGTATATTATTCCTGTTATATATTGTTGGAGTCAATAATCAATTTTTCAAGTATTCTGACTCTGTGTTCATGAAAGGTGTTGGTAGATAACTTTCTTTTCTTGTAATGTCTTGTCAGGTTTTAAGATCAGGGTTATGATGGTCTCACAAGCAAGTAGGAAGTTATTCCCTTCTTCTCTATTTCCTATAAGAATTTTTGTAAGGTTAGTGTTATTTCTTCAATGATTGTTTGATAGAATCCACCAGTGAAACCATCTGGATCTAGAGTTCTCTGTTATGGCAAGTTTTTGACAATATATTTAATTTCTTTAATAGATACAGGTCTCTTAGTATTTTCCACTTAATCTGTGTTGACTTTGGTAAATTGTATTTTTCAAGAAATTTACCCACTTTAAGTTGTCAGATTTTTTGGTACAGATTTTTGTAATATTATCTTATTATCCTTTTAATGTCTGTAGGATTTACAGTGATAACTTCTCTTTTATTTCTGATATTGGAGACTTACGTTGCGTCTTTTTCTTGATCAATTTTAGAATTTATGAATTTTGTTGATACCTCCAGATTATCACCATTATCAGCTTTTGGCTTTCTTAATTTTTCCTCTCTTGTTTTTCTGTTTTTAAGTCTTTCCCAAGGTTTTGAACTTGTTGTCTTGTGACCTAAGACAAACAGACTGCCAAGACATTTCTCCAGCAAAGATAGGTTTATTTGGGATGAGCAGAGAATTGTAATTCAGGGTCTGCAACCATGGCGAGCTATGTGCAAGTTCTGCATGGCAAGAGAAGAACTCTTTTATAGCGGGGAAAAGAAGTTGGAAGGGCTATAGTAAACAGAGGGCTTTTCATTGGCTGAGTCTTTGCCAGGAAAGAAGAGGAGTCTTTCTTCTTCCTGTTGGGCTCTGCTATTGTCGCAGGGCATGAGAGCTCCCCCTTCTGGTCTTCTGACTCTATTTAATTGAGGTTTCTGTTTACTAACTTTTTACAGACTGAGAATACATTTTCTTCACTAAATCCAATATATCAGTAATGTAAATAACTGAGACGATCTCACCTCTCCTGTTCAGTTTCATGGAAGTAGGTAGTCTTAGATCAAATTCCCCAGAAGCAGAATCTAAGATAGGGATTTGGGTGCATATGGTTTATTGAGGGAACACTCTTTGGGAAAAACTTGTAAAGGGGGGAAAGGAGCATGATAGGGAAGCAAAAGAGCTGCCAAGCAAGGATCTGGTATTAGGTAAAGTATAGCCTTGGCCAAATTTACATAGGGGAGGGCTCTGGATATAAACAGCACCACAGACCTGTCAGTCATCCTTTGTGGCAACAGGGCTGGACTTTTACACCATCATCTTATTTGATCATTGGTATGGATCATCTATGGAGAGGGCATAATTTCCTGAATGAGTTGGTTGATGGAAATTGTCTGGAGAAGAGGGCTAGCTGTAAACTATTACAAGCCACCTCTCACAGGAGCCGGGGGGTGCTACAGTATCACCTGCAACTGTGCCAGTCAAATAAAATAGAATTTGCAGGTGGAAAATGTGCTTTGAATGTTTAATCACATGCCTTTTAAACAATGTTTTTGATAGTGTTTAAAGAACTATTCCAATAGTAGTCCTCGCTCAGAGGAATAATATCCTCATATATACATCAGGGTTAAAGTAAGAAAGAAATAGAATACAAAGTTGGTGTATTAGTTAGGACAGGCTGAACTACTGTAAAATTTAGACCACAAAATGTAATGGCTCTAAAGAAGTTTCTTTTTCTCTCAATAGTCCAGGTTGATGTAGGGAGTTGAGAAACTAGAGGAGAAGGCTCTCCCCTATAAGGTCATCCAGGAGCCTGAGCTGATTACAGCTCTGAACCCTTCCTGTGGCTTCTAAGATTGTCATGAGCATTGCCATCCAGTTGACTCGATGTATCAGTCATCTACTGCTGCATAACAAACTCAGCAGCTTAAATCAACACTTTAATATTTCCTATCTCATAGTTTCTGCAGGTCAGAAATTTGGAAGTGGCTTAGGTGAATGGTTCTGACTCAAGGTCTTTCATAAGTTTACAGTCAGATATCTGTTGTAATGGTTCTGACTCAAGGTCTTTCATAAGTTAACAGTAAGGTATCAACTACAGTCAACTAGGGCTTTCAATGTGGCTCAGTTAATGCTGGTTGTGGGCAGGTGGCCTCAGTTCCTTGTCACACAGGCCTCTCTCTATAGGGCTGTTTGAATGTCCTCAGCTGTCCTGCCAGCCTGTGGCAGCTGGCTTCCCTCAGAGAAAGTGATCTAAAAGGGCCAGATGAAAGTCACAATATCTTTTATGACCTAGACCTGGATATCACATTCTGTCATTTCTGCAATATATAGGTAAGCCATATTCAGTGGAGGAGAGGATTACATAGGGACATAAATACCAGGAGTCAAGAATCATTGAGAGCCATCTCGGAGGTGGGCCACCATCCTGGAGAAGCACCGTGGAAGGTACTTACAAGCCAAGACTACTCAAATTCCATTTAACTAAATTTATCACATGACCACATCTAATGGCAAGAAAAGCAAGGACAATGCAAAATAGCTGGCCAGCCATGTGTATTTTATTATAGTGGGAGAAGGGGGCAGGGCAGTATTTAGATGCACATCTGGCAGACTCTGCTACAATTGGGAAAATGAATCAGGAAGAGAAAATATTCAAGAGATGAGTAACTAAAATAAAAACAACAAAAGTTGATCTTAGTGAGCAAATTTCCAACTATGTGTATCCATGCCAACATAATGTTTAAAATTTTCTTTCTGATTTCATGAAATTGTTCTTGCCAACAGCATCTCACAGGCAAAAGCTTTGAAATTCCAATAGGTTGTTTGAAAAGCCAACATCCTAGTCTTGGCTTTAACAAATGTTTTCAATTTATTTTAAGTAACTGACATTTAAAAAACAGTGCAAAAAATACTAATGTCCATTAGTGAAACCCAAGACATACACAACAGAGAAAATGTGATTTGTCTACACACTCACTATCTAGAAAACTAGGAACTTAAAGAGCAAAACAGCCCACCCCTTCTTTGAGAATCTCCCTTGGAAAAATGTTTCCTATGCACTGACTTAGGTCACAGACCAGGTAATTCTCATTCCATTTCCTCTGAAAACAGTAAAACCTCAGATAAAAGACATAAGTATTCAACTGAAAGATATTTTCAATCATGTTCACTTAATGAGGAAGAGATAATCTCTTAGTTGTAACATGAACCTCAAGTGGGGGAAAATTTTCTTCCTAATTTGGCTGTGAGTCATATTCTGCATCAAAGAATTGGAATTCAGAATGTTATTGATTTGTCCTAAACATTTAACAGCTCAAAACTAGTTTTGCTCATATTTCTCCTGAGGACAGGAGAAATTCTTTTTAAAGTAAGTTTATGTGATCTATTTGGTTGGAATGATAGAAGAAGCACTTGTAAAAATTCTATATTCTCTGAATTGTTGCATGCTGCCTTGTTACTGCAACAATTTAAGGAGAGCACAGCCTCATTTCAGGGTCTGTTAGTCCTTTAATAATGGAGAATTATGTAAATCAGATGACAATATTCTTGTCGTGGATTACCATCACTCTGTGACAATTTGGCTTATGATAAAAAATGATACAAATATACATTATACATTTTCTGTAGAACTTAAAAATTTTTACCCTGAAACAAGGAGCAGCCACGGTGGGAATAAAACACACAGGGAAATAAAATTGGGAACCCTGACTCGGTCATTATCTGGGAAACATTAGGCAAGTCATTTAATCTCTTTGAGTTCTGGTTTCCTCATCTAAAACAGGAATACTAACAGTGTCCTCTCTAAGGTTTCTGTGGATTAAAGGAAGGAAAACAATGTGAGGGCACTTAGCAAACACTTATGCAGTACATAAAGGTTTGGTCTGTAATAGAATTTCAGAAAAGAAAATT
The DNA here is from genome assembly GCF_028021215.1 of Eschrichtius robustus. NCBI lineage: Eukaryota > Metazoa > Chordata > Mammalia > Artiodactyla > Eschrichtiidae > Eschrichtius > Eschrichtius robustus. The sequence continues at coordinate 54,551,028 of NC_090838.1, forward strand.
CAGACAGAGAAGTCAAGTGATGTGCCTAAGACGATATATTCAAGAACATTCTCTAGTGTACTTATCACTACTATGCTCACCCCAAAGTCTCTTGCAGGGGGCCTATACATCAGTTAGTTACAGCAGGATGGGTATGAGACCTAACTGGATACATATGTGTGGTAAGAGTTGGGGGTAGTATCGTGTGAACTGTTTTGTGCCTAGTTCAGCACATAGAGGAAAAGATTAGTTCCAAATTTTATGTATATAGAAAGAAATTATATACATTATATAAAAATTATATATTACCAATTTTAGATTTATTTTTGTTATATATACTGACTTCAGATTTTTTTTTATTATGACAGCACCTCACTCCAGGTACCAATTTCTGCATCAATACTATACTGTATCAGTGTAGATTATGCTATGGCAACAAACATACATATTTCAGTGCCTTAAAACAACACTCATGCTACATTGTAGGTTGCCTGGGGGAATCAGCTCCATGTCTTAACTCAGGGTATCCAGGCTGATGAAGTCTCCACCATTTGCTGGGTTTAACACCCAGAGTTTCTGTTTTTGTCAGCAGGTCAAGGGTGGGGTCTGATAATTTGCATTTCTAACAGGTTCCCAGGGTGTTGACTTTGCTGGTTAGAAACCACATTTTGAGAATCACTGGCCTAAAGAATTAACTCCTTGCTCCTGTTCAGGAATTTCTGGCTTGTGTTTTCATACTCTCAGAAGATAACCAAACCTCTGAATTTGATAAGGTGTCTCAGAGTAAAAGGCCCGATTAAATGAGAGGAACCCAGCAAATCTTTTCAATTGGTCAAAATGGCTCAGGGAAAAGAGATGAAGTGTGATTCTCTCAGAAAAGTCTAGTAAGCTCAAAGTACACACATTTACAATTAAGAGAGAGAGAGATATGGCAACAAGGAAGCATAAAAAGCATCGTAGAACCATATCTCAAAAAGAACTATTGCATGGTCACTGGCAAGTGGAGCAGACAAGAATCAAACAGATTAAAAACTCTACTAAATTTTTAAGAGAGCTGTATTTGAGCCACCCACCTAGACCAAAAGAGACTGTAACTTTTTGAGATTTAAAACAACCCTTGGGCTTCTCATTGTCCACCATCAGAAACCGGGCTGAGAACGCTGCTCAGTCCTGAAAGAGGCATATTCCTCAATGTCTGTTTCAAATTCAGCCAAAGAGGAAAATGAAAAAGGAAGAATCTTCCAGAAGGCATAGCCAGGTACCACAAAGAACAGTGAGCAAAAGGAGCTTCTCAAAATCACGGCTTAATCAGATAACATTCCTTAATCAAGTAACCACAGGTAGGGGGCCCTCGAACGTTCTCCCCAGCAGGATTTCAGAATTCCTACAGACCCCTATTTGCTGTGTATTTGCCATTTTCCCCAAGGAGAGTATTTATTACAATTATCTTGTTCCTGTACTACCATTATATACTGGATGGGAGGACATAGGTATTTGGGGGTTTTTTTGTTGTTTTTTTGTTTTTTTTTTAATTTCACAGGTACAGGTAGAAGCAGCATCATGATTTGAAACTGCCACATCTTACCCAGAGGTCTCAGATTGCATGGGATTTTGAGGCTTTCTCCCTTAGGGAGTGGATGAGTATATTTTGCATGTCAGAAATATAGTGAGTTAAATATTTGGTGACCAAAAGGGGATTAGCCATTAGGGCTGATCTATATATTCCAGTTCTTCTTCCAGAGATATGATAGGATTGTATTTCCCTGCCTTTTGACACTAGATATAGACAGGTAATTTACATTGGCTAGTGCAATGTGAGTATAAAGGATATGTATCACAGGAAAACCCTTTGAGAGCCAGTGCATTATTCACATGTTTCTCTTCTCTCTTACTGTAGTGATCACAGAAGCACATGTTGAGATTTGGTCCGTAAGTCACCATGATGAACAGACCCTCTTGTTGACCTGAATTCTGCAGGTAGAGTGAGCAAGAAATAAATATTTGTTGTGATCAAGGCTCTGTGATAAGGGGGTTGTTTGTTACTATAATAAAAGGCAGCACGAAATTCCTTAATTCATTGAGACCACTTCCTTCACAAAGGAACTTCGCAAGTAAGATCAATTTCAACCAACCTGAGATAAAGTTTTCTTTTTTAAACTAACCTAATAAATTGTATTTCCCAATAGTAGGTGAAACTGTTTGTCAGAAAATTCTGTCATTGATAGAACCAACAAACTAATCTCCAACCATCTATGCTCGGCCATTTCACTATAGAGTTAGGCAACAATCTGTGCCATGTAATGTGAAATGAAAGGCAATTATCTGGTGAATTTTGTCAGGTTAGATGACTAACATGGATAACATTTTCCCACGATGCAGCAAAATTTTGTTCTCCCTTGAGTTATCCCAAGATAGCAGCTGCAGTTTTTATTGTATTTTACCTTTCTAGGAAAAGTCGATAGGAACAAACAACTGGTGTTGGGGAGGGAGTGAGTCTCCAACAGAATTTTATAAAGATAAAGGATGTTCTTTTTTTTTCTTTAATTAATTAATTCATTCATTCATTTTTGGCTGCATTGGGTCTTCATTACTGCGCGTGGGCTTTCTCCAGTTGTGGTGAGCAGGGGCTACTCTCCGTTGCAGTGCTCTGGCTTCTCGTTGCAGTAGCTTCTCTTGTTGCAGAGCATGGGTTCTATGTGCGCAGGCTTCAGTAGTTGTGGCATGCGGGCTCAGCACTTGTGGCTCGCGGGCTCTAGAGCACAGGCTCAGTAGTTGTGGCGCACGGGCTTAGTTGTTCTGTGGTATGTGGGATCTTCCCGGACCAGGGCTCGAATCTGTGTCCCCTGCATTAGCAGGTGGATTCTTAACCACTGAGCCACCAGGGAAGTCCCAGGATGTTCTTATTTCAGTTATTTTAGATATATGTGTGTGTGTAAAGTATATTGTTGTATTATATTTCCATATAATTTTTTGTAATCTCTATTATTTTTGAAAGGGATTATTACATTTATTTGTGCTTTCATTTTTTGTACAACCATGTAGCTTCTCAAATAGGGATAAAATCGATTAAGGAGAGACTGCAATACTTGAAGGAAGAGGAGTTTTTTTCTTCCTTGTAGAATATAAATATAAGCAGAACTCAGCAGCCCAGCATCATTTAATTGACAAGAGTTTCCATAAAGAAAGGAGTCTAGGAATAGTTCAGCACAAAAGGCCTCCCAAGGAGGCCACAGTGACCCCTGTGTGTCAGAAAAGCAGAATGGAAGAAAAATACTGCAGTCATGGGCTCAACAAAAGTTCACTCTTTCCCCTGTCAAAAAAAATATGACTGCTTAGCTTGTGATTTGTGGGTTTCAGGGTAAGCAAAAGAGTTTCTGTAATTTTCAAGAAACCTCTAGAGTCTTAAAGCAGAACCATGAGTGGGCAGAGGGCATGCTATGAATGCAGGGTGGAGTGATCATAAAGCTAATGAAGCGTGTGTTTCAGGACTCCTCCCTTGCACAGGCCTCCTCCAAGGTCCTAGGAAGGGATGTAGTAATTCTGTATTTATAATTTTTTAAAGGAGTGCCCCCTATATCATATAAGCTTCAGGCTTCTGAACTTATATCTGCTTCTGTACGGAGGTAGCAAGCTGGCTAGAAAGCATTGTCACATCTTCAGGTGTTGTGGGTCACGTGCAGGATACACAGAAATAGGAAATTAATCCTTCCCTGGGGAAAGGAGACATGAGAGCAGGACTGGCTACAAAATTGCAGGGCCTGGGACAAAATGAAAATGTAGAGCTCTTTGTTCAAAAAGCAGGAAACGTGTTTTGTTAAAGGGACTAAAATATAAATCTTTTTCCTTTCTTCCACATTCTCTCTCTCAACATGTCACAGAGTTTTAAATTTGATATTTAATGAGGTTCTTCCTTTTTTTTTTTTTTACTTTTTGGCCACGCTCCACGGCATGTGGGATCTTAGTTCCCCAACCAGGGATTGAACCCTGGCTCCCTGCATTGGAGGCACAGAGTCTTAACCACTGGACCACCAGGGAAGTCCCTAAATTTGCTATTGAATGTAGTGCTCCCTCAGGCATGGGGATCCTCTTGCGGTGAATGTAGAACCTCTCAAGCAGTGGAGAGGTGGCCCCATGTGACCTACCAACTGCTGGGTCCAATCCCCGCCACTAGCCACTAGACCAATGTACTGCTTCCTGGTCAGGGGTGAGGAAGTCTCCCCTTCCCACCAGCCAACTGCTCCAACCCACATGCACTAGATTCTTGGATCATGGGTGGGCTAGAGGCTCATTCTGCCAAGTCCCTGATCAACATGCTGTGGTGCTATCAGCCCAGGGTAGGGATGGCACTTCCCATGCCCACCTGACCCCAACCTCCCTATGCCCACACCCAGGTTCCCACAGGGGGGAAAGGGCAACAGCCACTACTGGGTTGAAGCAGTGAGGGGGGAGGCTGGGTGGGTCTCTGGGAATCAGAGAACAGGGCAGTGGGCAGTGGAGAACCCATCCAGAGAGGTGGTGGGAGGTGGGACTGTGAACGAGCTGAGGCTCCAATCCCCAGGCACATGTTTCACTGCCCCATCAGACTGCATTTACAAAACACAAATTTGAAGATGAAAGTACGAAGAACTTCAAGATGGTGACCACAGAACATTAAACCCTGAGCATGGAGCCCCTGGGAGGCTGCACCCATGAAGGTGGTCCTGCTTGAGAGCTTGATGTGCCAGCCAGAGTTGAAGCTAATATCCATTATTACTATCAACTAATACAACTCTGTTCCAGGAGGGCTTGATTATGTCTCAACTTAGAAGATTTAGACGTGAAAAGGATTTATTTTTTTCCAATCCTTACTTTCAACAGAGCTCTATGGAATCTCCCCTTCCTACTCCTAACAACTTATAGAAGTTCTAGGGAAGTTAGATTCCTAGCTGTCAGATTCCACAGCTACCCATTTTGATCATTAAAACTCTGTCTATTTAAAGACTTTAATCTCATTGTCAATTGAAATCTCATTTCCCCTTCTCCCAGGGCAGAACTGAGCTGGGGCCCTGATTATTAGAGAGCCTGGTTCTGAGATGTCTCCTCCTTCCCTCTTCCAAAGTTGAACTTCGCAGTGTTGGGCAGGACTGGCAAGTGACTGGGACAAGGATCTCTTCCTCTCTCAGTGGGTTGTTGCTTCTCTCTGGTTAACACTGTGGTTCTGAAGATGCCTTCTGTGTGACAGTCCAATTCTGCCCTCCTTGTAGGGTGCATGTGTGAGTTCTTCAGAGGCAAGGCCTGCCCACTGTAGGAATCCTTGAAGTGGGAGGTGCCACCCCAGCTCTACTGCTTCCACAGCTGCCACCTGGCCCCTCAGTGCTACATCTCACAGCCTCTTATTACTAGGCTTCTTACTGGGCTTTCCTGCTCCTCCTCTGCCCTCTTGTCTTGGGGTGGGAGGGGAAGACTCTCCTTCTTCCCCAAGGGAAGATGACCCACAAGCCTGATATTCTTCCTCCTTCTAGTCTCTTTTTAATACATAGTCCAAGTGTGGGATGGGTGGGTGAGGTAACGATCCAGGATAAATGAGTTGGTTTTGGTCTGTTTTAGGAATCTTGGAAAAGGTGTGTTGTCCCCATTGTTGATAGCTGTCTAACAATGTATGGTATAGACTCATTTTGTTTTGGACTGGGCCCTAGTTGCTAATTCCTGGGCAATAATAACCTTTTTAAAAAAACACATGCATCAAATAAATAGGGATATTAGTAAAAGTCTTAACTTGGTTCTTCAGGACCATTGCAAGATCGCCACCTCTTTCTGGACAAGGTTCAGGGCAGGCCTGAGATGAAAGTTGCCTCAAATGGGAGCATTATGAACCAAATCAGGGCAATCAGCCCAAAACTAAACCACTAAGTCTGAGTGCGCGGGTAGAGGATAGAGCCTGGTGTGGACCTCAGAATCTTCAGAGACAGACTGAGGGGAGTAAGGAGGTTGCAGAGGAGGATGGATGCTTTTTTACTGTAGGGGTTTTCCTGTGGCCCTCAGCCCACTTATGTGAGCAGGATAAATGAATTAAAAGCAGACAATCTGAAGATTTGACATGAAAATGATTATTTGCACACTGAGAATGGTGAGAAAGAATGCATTAATTACCCTTTTCAGATTATAGCCAATAAAAAAATTATTTGTTGACTAAGTGGATTCATTTGTAGTGAGAATAGTATAGCTCTTGAAATCCATCCAAAATGCACATATTGTTAATTTAGTGTGGCTAAAACTTCATGAAACCAAAATCCATCTCATATATTCTGAAGTGTGACACCAAAAAAGTATTTGGATTAATGAAGTTATATAGAAAACATTCTTATAAAGGATATATTCAGAGATCAGTCAGGAGTTATTTTTGTTTGCTTCCATTATGGCTATACCTCTGTGCCAACAATTTGCTGCTAGAAGTTGTTTTTTAAAATGGAATCTTTGTAGTAGATTAAATCCAGCTGGTTTCAAATACTACAGGGGAAGATGTGGTGGGGGGAAGGGGGCCCAGATGGCCACATCTCCAGGGAATTCTGTGACCTCAGTGATGACCGACTGAAATTCCTAGACTTTTCTTGTGCGAGAAATTCTATGTTCCTGAGAATTCTTATTTTTTTATTGAGGTAAAATTCATATAACATAAACCTGTACCGAGTTCCAAACCATTTTCGTCATCCCAAAAGGAAACCCCATACATATTAAGCAGTCACCCTGAGAATTATTTAATCTTTGGCTCCAGGTTATAAGCATTAATCCTATCAGCTCTGTTATAGAGGAATAACACGAAAATTATTTTCCTCCCAAAAGTATAAAAATTGTTATTTAATAATAGGGTTTACAGGGCCAGCCAGGGGCCAGTCTGTGATTCCAAGGGTGACACCTTCCTGACTCTGACTCTGAACACGTGGGTATGGTCTGTCCTCCAGAGGGGCAGCAGTAATATCTCTGCACAGACTTTACAGCCTCTGACAAAGCTACCTGGGTGATCCTAGAAGACCAAAGTGTCAACTGAGTTTTGAAGAATATTTAAGGTTTTCAGACTTAAGTGATTTTGAATTATCAACAACCAGGCAATCAGGAGATTTAGTAAGTGGTTAAAAAGAAGAGTGTGGATTCAAAGTTTATAAATGGGTTGGAAAGTAAAGAAAGCCACAAACACTACACTAACAGCCTCCAGAAATGGCCTCTTTACAACTTTGACTCCATTGATGGAGAATGTGTGCTGGGGAAGGGACTCATGTATTTAGGGGAAGGACCAAGAGGCCTCTCAGAGAGAAACTCTGTCCTAAAGGAAGAGCCTGGAGGAGAAGTTTGGGCCAGAAACAAAGGCTGAGTCACCAGAAGGGCATGGTTTCTCTGATTCCAGTGCTACATTTGTCAAGATTCCTCTCCTAGCCCAGATTTCTCCTGGGGCTCAAGTTGGGGTGGGGTAGGGTGCGGGACATGGTAAGTAAAAAATGGAAAATCGAAAGAGCTGCTTAGCTAAAAAGGAGGAGTCCTGAACTAGACTAAGGCATCTCATCCATTCAACAAATACGTTTGGGAAGAACTAAGTGTTGGGCGTTTGTTAGACAAGGATGATATAATGGTAAATAAGACAGATATAGTCCCTTTCCACAAGAATTTTATAGTCTGGAGGTAGATATTTAAAATAGGACTACATAAATCCCAATTATTGAACAGGGAAACTACCATGGTTGGGAAGGATAGGGAAGGCTTTTCTGAGGAAACAGCGGTTTCAGCTGAAACCTGAAGGATAAGGAGTTGGGAAGGGTGTGTAAACGTTTTTTGAGGTGGGAGGAGCTTGAGTTTGAGGCCAGTGGGGCCAAGTACAGGGGCTGGAGGGAGAAGCCGCAGGACGCAGCTTATGAAGGAGAATGTTCTGCTAGCAAACACACCCAGACCCAGGCAGGGCAGAGAGTCCTTCCCTGTTGTAAGGCTGCGGGGTGTGACCTGAACTAGGGCCTTGAAGGGCTTGGTAAAAGGGTTTGTCAGGTGTCCCGTTTCTCCTCCGGCAAAATGCACTAGGTCATTAATTTGGCCTGTCACATGCCTCAGGCGTCTATGTGACATTGTTCCAAAGACGTGGGTTCAATCTCTTCCAAGAAAGTCCAGGATTATTCCAGAATCCGGATCAAGTCTCATACCAGGAGCCAAAACTAAGGCATGTGGTGCTGGCAGGACCAGTGTCCTTCCTGGTTAACATTTCTGGCTCAAACTGGGGGCAGATGTGTTCATAAATCTGCATGAGAAACCCCTCACAACATTAACTCCTCTCTGGTAGGAAGGGTGTGGCCATGTTTGTGCTTCTCCTAGCATCACTCCTTCACCAGGAATGAGCAGCCTGAAGAGTCATAAATCTTTCAGTTATATCAGGGCCAGGTTTCCCATCAGATATTTGGGTAGAACTACTATGAATGGGGACAGAACCTCCAGCCACCCTTTGCTCTAAGAGGCCAGGAAAGTTGTCCTTCTTGTTTGAAGCAGTATTCCAGCACCTGGCACAGTGCATACTGTGTGGCAGGGAGTCAGTAAGTACCTTTGTAATGAATGAGTGGAGGCTCAGCACAGGGCAGACAGTTCTGCCAAAGCAGTTCCCAGCTAACCCAAAAGATTAGCATTCTCTGCTCTTAGAGATGTGAGAAACCAGCAGCTAAAGCCGTGATTCTCACCCCTGCCTGCACATCTTGGAAATTTTTTAAAATGCATATACAATTTTATTTTGGGTATGTTTTTTAAAGTATAAAGAAATTAGGCTGGAAGTAAATATGCCCAAATATTAACTTTTTGATAGTGAGATCATATAGAGTTGTTTCTTACTCTGTGGTACTTCTGCATTCCAAGGTAGGAATGTTAAAGAAAAACAAGAGCTTTAGTGAGGTATAATTGGCATACAATAAACTGCATATGTTTAAAGTGACAATATAAGTTTTAACATATGAATACACCTCTGAAACCATCACCACAATCAAGATAACGAGCATATGGATCACCTCCCAAAGTTTCCTTGCATGTCTTTGTAATACTATCCTCTGTCCCATCTCTACCCCATCCCCAGGCAACAAGTAATCTGTTTCCTATCACTATAGATTAGTTTGGGTTCTCCGGAATTTTATATAAATGGGATGATAAAGTATATATTCTTTCTGTCTGGATTTTTTCACTCAACATAATTATTTTGAAACTCATTCATGCTGTTTGTATCAGTAGTTCATTCTTTTTATTGCTGAGTATTATTGCATTGTACATACATGTAATATATTTATCCATTTGCCTGTTGATGGACATTTGGGTTGTTTCTAATTTTTAGTTACTACAAATGAAGCTGCTATAAACATTTATGTTCAAGCCTTTGTGTGGATGTATGTTTTCATTTATCTTGGGTTAATTCCCAGGATTTGAGTGTAAATTCCTAGGTAGGCATATGGCTTAACTTTTTAAGAAGCTGCCAAGCTGTTTTCCAAAATGGCTGTACCATTTTGCATTCCCACCAGCACTGTATGAGAGTCCCAGTTTTTCTATATCTTCTCTGGCTTTTGGTGTGGTTAGCCTTTTGTATTTTAAACATTCTAGTGGACATATAGGCATATCGCTGTGGTTTTAATTTGCATTTCCCTAATGATTAATGATTTTGAGAATCTTTTCATGTGCTTATTTCCCATCTGAATATCTTCTTTGGTGAAATGTCTGTTCATATCTTTTGTCCATATTTTTATAAGTGTGTTCTTATTGAGTTTTAAGAGTTCTTTATGTATTCTGTATACAAGGCCTTTATCTGATATGTGATTCGCAAATATTTTCTCCCGGTCTGTGGCTTGTCTTTTCATTCTCTTCACAGTGTCTTTTGAAGAGTAGTTCTTAATTTGATGAAGTATAATTTACCAAAATTTTAAAATGGATAATCCTTTTGGTTGTGACATCTAAGGAATCTTTGCCTAACCCAAAGTCACCAAGATTTTTTTCTGTTTTTACTTATAAAAGTTTCACAGTTTTAGGTTTTGTATTTTGGTCCATGATCCATTTTGAGTTAATGTTTTTATATGATAAGAGATGTGAAGTTCATTTGTTTTTGCATATAAATATCCCATTGTTCCAACACAATTTGTTTAAAAAAACCAAAAAAAACACTGTACTTTCTTCACTGAATTGCTTTGTTGAAAATCTATGGACCATATATGTGTAGACCTATTTCTGAATTCTCTATTCTATTCCATTGAACTACTTGGCTATTTTGACACCAATATCTTTAAGTCTTTAAGTCATGTAGTTTAAGTCCTCCAACTTTGTTCTTTTTTTTTTTTTCAAAATTGTTTTGGCCATTCTAGATTCTCTGCATTTCCATACGAATTTTGGAATCAACTTGTCTATTTCTAAAAAAGAAATGTCTACTAAGATTTTGATTGAGGTTGCATTTGAATGTATAGATCAATTTAGAGAGAAATGACATCTTTAAAATATCAAGTCTTCAATCACTTGGGTGTTTAAAAAGTACTGATGCCTGGCTACTCCAGACCAACTGAATCAAAATCTCTGGGCATGGGATATGGGTATCATTATTTTCTGAGAAATTGGTCAGGTGATTTTAATGTGCAGCCAGGTTGGTAAACAGTGAGCCCTGGCATCTCTCTTAGTGGGGTTCTGCCCGTTTAATGCTCCCAAAGGGGAATAAGCCACGTTGAATAACACAAGGAATGACAGAAGGAACTAGTGATGCTGAGCTTTACAGAAAAACTTTCAAGGATACATGGACTTGAAGGGCTACCATGTAGGTGAGGAATTAGATTGTTTCTAATCCAACAGACAGAAACTTTAGAAAGTCAGATATCATTGCAGCCCAAAAAGGTGCTTTCTAACAGTCAGTGATGTCCTCAGAAACAATGGTCTTTCTGGGAAAGGAGACTGCTGGCAGTCCTATAGGCTGGATAACTGTTTGGTGGGACAGCATAACAGAAAAGCTGCAGAGGTTTTTCAGCATCAGAAGAGTTCTTAGAAGAATGGTTTTGCTAACCACTGTGAGTTTCTGATTCTATGAAATATTTCTTTAATAATTTTCATGAATTTTTCATGAAATGGCTATTAGTGTAGTCTTTGTTATAAGTCATATCTCAAAGTTGGTGGGGAAAAAGTAAAATATGTTACTTACAGGTAACTAGTTCTGTGTAAGGGATTAGAATACACAGGGGCATATAGCATTATATGGGAGAGACAGTAGAAACGGTAATAATAGAGCAATCTTACTGAGAAAAGAAAGCTCAGAATGATGAAACTTCTGAGGAATGAATCTACCCTGTTGACTGCAAGAGCAGGGCAATGATATTGTGCTGTAAAATTTATATGGAGATAAAGTATCCGCTAAAATATTTGACAGATTCAAAAATATAATTAGTTTTTTTTTAGTGCACATGGAATGGTGACAATAACTGATCATATTTTGGGCCACAGAGTCTAAAAACATGCAAATGATTGACACTATGTAGAGCATGTTCTCTGATTACAGTGGAATTAAGCTAGGAAATCAATAATAAAAAATAATTAGAAAATTGCTAAATATTTGGAAATTAAGTAATACACTTCGAAATAACCTATGGATCTAAGAAGAAATCACATTAAATGTTGGAAACTATTTTGAACTAAAAGGAATATTTTGTTTCATATTATGAAAACACAACATATTAAAACTAAGGTGCAACTTAAGTTGTGCTCAGAGTCATATTTGTAGCCATAAATGTATATATTAGAAAAGAAGAAAGTCTGAAAATCATTTTAAGAAGTTAGGAAAATAATGCCAACTTAAACCTAAAGGAAGTGTTAGAGTGAGTCATATGAAATTATCTGTATTCAACAATTTTTTACCTTTACAAACAGCAATTTCACTTTGTTCAACCTCATAGAAGGAAGGAAACAATAGAAAGCAGAACTTAAGTTATAATGGAACAGGAAACAAAGTTATAACGGTGAGAATCAAAACTAAAGTTGGTTCTTTATGAAGACTAATACAGAGGTTCTAGAAATGTAGTCTCAGGACTATTGGATGTCCCTGAGTCCAAGGGGTCCACAGGTCAAAAAGGTCAAAATTATTTACCTCCTCGCTCTCCCACTCCTCCTCCTCCTCATCATATATTATTTTCCATTTTCATCCTCATTATCTCACAAGTATATAGCAAAGTTTTCCAGTGGTTACATGACACATAGTATTGCAACAGATTGAAAGTAAAAGTAGATAAGAGAATCCAGCTGTCTTCTATTAAATCTGATATTAAAAGAAATTTGAAATCTGAAACAATGTCATTCTTGTCAATCAATTTTTGTTTTAAAAAATATTGCTATTTTCATTTAAACAGATCTTTTTATAAAATGATGTTACTTGTTAAAATGTAATGGGTTTTTAATGAATCAATAAATAAATATCTTTAAATTGTCACAATTTAAATTTCTAATATGACAAATATTGATACATATAGATAATGCAAAACTTCCTTAAGGTCCTCAATAATTTTTAAGAGTGTAAAGGATCCTGAGTATCACTGGACTAATAAAATTGATTTACCACTGATGAGGTTGGTCAAGAAAAAAGTAAAAAAGAAGGCATGAATCTCTATGATAAGAAATGAAAAAGAGATATCACTATATGCCCTACAGACATGAAAAAGATAATAAGATATTACAAACACTGTTACATTAATTCGTTTGAAATTTTAATGAATTGGCAAATTCCTACAAAACATAGCTTACTAAAATCGATGCAAAAAGAAGTAGAAAGTATGAAGAGTTCTATATTTATTTAAATATTTAAGCTCTAATTTAAAACCTCCCTCTGCCCTATACAAAACCCCATCTAGACCTGATGACTTTGCTGGTGAATTCTACCAAACAATTAAAGAAGAAATAACACCAATCTTAATTAAATCTTCAAGAGAATAGACTAAAAAGGGACACTTGCCAACTTATTTTTTTTTTAGTTTTTATTTTATTTTTTTGGCTGAATTGGGTCTTCATTGCTGCATGTGGGCTTTCTCTAGTTGTGGCGAGTGGGGGCTACTCTTTGTTGTGGTGTGCAGGCGTCTTATTGCGGTGGCTTCTCTTGTTGTGAAGCACAGGCTCTAGGCGTATGGGCTTCAGTAGTTGCAACACACAGGCTCAGTAGTTGTGGCATGTGGGCCCTAGAGTGCGCGGGCTTCAGTAGTTGCAGTGTGTGGGCTCAGTAGCTGCAGCACGTGGGCTCTAGGTTGTGCGGGCTTCAATAGTTGTGGCATGTGGGCTCAGTAGCTGTGGCTTGCGGGCTGTAGAGTGCATGGCCAACTTCTTTAATGAGACAAACATAATTTGGTGCTAAAACCTCATGGGGACGATACAAGAAAGGAACATCACAGGTTCTCTTTCATGACAGATGCAAAATTCCTAAACAAAGTATTAGCAAATTTAATCCAGTGATTCATAATAGGATAATACATCACAACCAATAGGATAATACATCACAACCAAGTTGAGCTTATTCCAAGAACGCAATGTTGGACTTCCCTAGTGGCACAGTCGTTAAGAATCTGCCTGCCAATGCAGGGGACATGGGTTTGATCCCTGGTCTGGGAGGATCCCATATGTCACGGAGCAACTAAGCCCACGTGCCACAACTACTGAGCCTGCATGCCACAAATACTGAAGCCTGCGTGTCACAACTACTGAAGCCCACGCAACTAGAGCCCGTGCTCAGCAACAAGAGAAGCCACCACAATGAGAAGACCATGCACCGCAATGAAGAGTAGCCCCCACTCGATGCAACTAGAGAAAGCCTGTGCACAGCAAAGAAGACCCAACGCAGCCAAAAAAAAAAAAAAAAAAGAATGCAATGTTGGTTTAATATTGATATTTAAAAATCAATCAATGAACAACAACAAAAAAATCAATCAATGTAATTCATGACATTAATGGAATAAAGGATATCCATTATATGGTCAATTCAATTTATGCAGAAAAAGCATCAACAATTTAAAATATCCAACAATTACTCGTGATATAAAGATAAAACAACAACCTCTTAACAAATTAGGTATACAAGGGAACTTCATTAACTTGATAAAGGATAGTTACAAAATACCTACTGCAAACATCATACTTAATTTGAGATATGGAAAGCTTTTCCCCGAGATTGAGAATGTGGCAAGTATGCCCACTGTCACCTCTGTTATTCATTATTTTTCTGAAGCCAGAGCAGCAAGCCAAGAAAAAACATAAAATAGGCATAAATATTAGAATAAAGAAAAAATGATAAGACTATCATATTATTCAAACATAATATGATGCATATATATAAAATCCAAAAGAATCTTCAGAGAAACCATTAGCATTGCATTTCTTTATATAATTTCACCACTGCACATGTATCCAATAAAATGTGTACATGTGTGCACCAAAAGACATTTACAATGTTTACAGCAGCATTATTTGCAATATTCAGAAACTAGAAACAATCCAAATGCCCATCAACAGTAAAATGGAAAAATAAATTGAGATATATTCATACAATGGAATACTATGTGGCAACAAAAAGACACAAACCAATGACAGATGCAACAACATGCATTATGTTAAATGAAAGAAGCCAGAAGCAAGAAGTATATGTTGTATGGTAACATTTATATGACACTCAGAAAAGGCAAAACTAATTTATTGGGTTAAAAGCCAGAGGAGTAACTCCATTTAGAAAGCAGGAAGAGAAACTAGGAAGGGTACAAGGTGGGGATTTCTTAGGTGCTAGTAGTGCTTTATTTCTTGATGTAAGTGGAGATGACATGGATACATTCATTGAGTAAATATTCATCAAGAATTTTGAGTACTTAAGAATTCTGTACTTTTCGGACTTTCCTGGTGGCATAGTGGTTAAGAATCCGCCTGCCAATGCAGGGGACACGGGTTCGAGCCCTGGTCCGGGATGATCCCACATGCTGTGGAGCAACTAAGCCTGTGTGCCACAACTACTGAGCCTGCGCTCTACAGCCCGTGAGCCACAACTACTGAGCCTGTGTGCAACACCTACTGAAGCCCGCACACCTAGAGCCAGTGCTCCGCAACAAGAGAAGCCACTGGAATGACAAACTCATGTGCCGCAACAAAGAGTAGCCCCTGCTCACTGCAACTAGAGAAAGCCCACGCGCAGCAACGAAGACCCAAGGCAGCCAAAAATAAATAAATAAATAAATAAATTTATTTAAAAAAAAAGAATTTTGTACATTTCTGTGTATATATTGTACTGCAATAAAATAATTCATAAAGGTATTTGTACAAGATATTGAAGAAGAGAGATCTTTTCACATGTACAGGCAAATGAATGATGACTAAGAAGGCTTAGAGAAATTCCAGGACTGATGCAAAAATATTTTTGAGATAAATCAAACTGTGCCAAAAGAGTGATCATAATATTATTATACAATTCAACTCAACATTATTATGAACAGAAAAAACTTTAAAAATCATATCATTTTGTTTTAGTGTTAGAAACTTTGATTAAAATGTGAGCATTGTTGAGCGATAAATTGGGAGATTGGGGTTGACATATACACACTACTATATATAAAATAAATAACTAATAAGGACCTATTGTATAGCACAGGGAATTCTACTCAATACCCTTTTATGAACTATATGGGAAAAAAATCTAAAAAAGAGTGGATATATGTATGTGTATAACTGATTCACTTTGCTGTACAGCAGAAACTAACACAACATTGTGAATCAACTATACTCCAATAAAATTTTTTTAAAATGTGAACATAGTTTAGGAGACCTTCAAGATGGCGGAAGAGTAAGACGTGGAAATCACCTTCCTCCCCACGAATACATCAGAAATACATCTACAGGTGGACAACTGCTACAGAACACCTACTGAACACTGGCAGATGACCTCAGACCTCCCAAAAGGCAAGAAACTCCCCACATACCTGGATATGGCAAAAGAAAAAAGAAAAAACAGAGACAAAAGAATAGGGACGGGACCTGCACCTCGGGGAAGGAGCTGTGAAGGAGGAAGTTTCCACACACTAGGAAGCCCCTTCACTGGCGGAGACGGGGTGGGGGGGTGGGGAGGGGGGAAGCTTCAGAGCCACGGAGGAGAGCGCAGCAACAGGGGTGTGGAGGGCAAAGCGGAGAGATTCCCGCACAGAGGAATGGTGCCGACCAGCACTCACCAGCCCAAGAGGCTTGTCTGCTCACCTGCCAGGATGGGCGGGGGCTGGAAGCTGAGGCTCAGGCTTCAGAGGTCGGATCCCAGGGAGAGGACTGGGGGTGGCTACGTGAATACAGCCTGAAGGGGGCTGGTGCACCACAGCTAGCCGGAAGGAGTCCGGGAAAAAGTCTGGAGCTGCCGAAGAGGCAAGAGAGCATTGTTTCCTGGTGCGGGAGGGGAGGGGATTCAGAGCACCGCCTAAACGAGCTCCAGAGACGGGCGCGAGCCGCAGCTATCAGCTCGGACACCAGAGACGGGAATGAAATGCTAAGGCTGCTGCTGCCGCCACCAAGAAGCCTGTGTGCAAGCACAGGTCACTATCCACACCTCCCCTCCCGGGAGCCTGTGCAGCCCGCCATTGCCAGGGTCCCGTGATCCAGGGACAACTTCCCCAGGAGAACACACGGCGTGCCTCAGGCTGTTGCAACGTCATGCAGGCCTCTGCCGCCACAGGCTCGCCTCGCATCTGTACCCCTCCCTCCCCACTGCCTGAATGAGCCAGAGCCCCTCTATCAGCTGCTCCTTTAACCCCATCTTGTCTGGGAGGGGAACAGACGCCCTCAGGCGACCTACACACAGAGGAGGGGCCAAATCCAAAGCTGAAGCCCAGGAGCTGTGCGAACAAAGAAGAGAAAGGGAAATTTCTCCCAGCAGCCTCAGGAGCAGCGGATTAAATCCCCACAATCAACTTGATGTACCCTGCATCTGTGGAATACCTGAATAGACAATGAACCATCCCAAATTGAGGAGGTGGACTTTGGGAGCAATGATATATACATTTTTTTCCTTTTTCTCTTTTTGTGAGTGTGTATGTGCATGCTTCTTTGTGTGATTTTGTCTGTATAGCTTTGCTTTTACCATTTGTCCTAGGGGTCTGTCTGTCCGTTTTTTTTTTTTTTGTATAGTTTTTAGCGCTTGTTATCATTGGTGGATTTGTTTTTCAGTTTTGTTGCTCTCTTCTTTCTTTCTTTCTTTTTTCTTTTTTTTATTACTTTTTATTTTTAATAATTATTTTTTATTTTAATAACCTTATTTTATTTATTTATTTTTTCTTTCTTTCTTTTTTTCTCCCTTTTCTTCTGAGCCATGTGGCTGACAGGGTCTTGGTGCTCTGGCCAGGTGTCAGGCCTGTGCCTCTGAGGTGGGAGAGCCAAGTTCAGGACATTGGTCCACCAGAGACCTCCCGGCTCCACGTAATATCAAATGGTGAAAGCTCTCCCCAAGATCCGCATCTCAACACTAAGACCCAGCTCCACTCAACGACCAGCAAGCTACACTGCCGGACACCCTATGCCAAACAACTAGCAAGACAGGCACACAACCCCACACATTAGCAGAGAGGCTACCTAAAATCATAATAAGGTCACAGACACCCCAAAACACACCACCGGATGTGGTCCTGCCCACAAGAAAGACAAGATCCAGCCTCATCCACCAGAACACAGGCACTAGTCCCCTCCACCAGGAAGCCTACAAAACCCACTGAAACAACCTTAGCCACTGGGGGCAGACACCAAAAACAACGGGAACTACTAACCTGCAGCCTGTGAAAAGGAGACCCCAAACACAGTAAGTTAAGCAATATGAGAAGACAGAGAAACACACAGCAGATGAAGGAGCAAGGCAAAAACCCACCAGACCTAACAAATGAAGAGGAAATAGGCAGTCTACCTGAAAAAGAATTCAGAGTAATGATAATAAAGATGATCCAAATCTTGAAAATAGCGTGGAGAAAATACAAGAAACGTTTAACAAGGACCTAGAAGAACTAAAGAGCAAACAAACAATGATGAACAGCACAATAAATGAAATTAAAAATTCTCTGGAAGGAATCAATAGCAGAATAACTGAGGCAGAAGAACGGATAAGTGACCTGGAAGATAAAATAGTGGAAATAACTACTGAAGAGCAGAATAAAGAAAAAAGAATGAAAAGAATTGAAGACAGTCTCAGAGACCTCTGGGACAACATTAAACACACCAACATTCGAATTATAGGGGTCCCAGAAGGAGAAGAGAAAAAGAAAGGGACTAAGAAAATATTTGAAGAGATTATAGTTGAAAACTTCCCTAATATGGGAAAGGAAATAGTCAATCAAGTCCAGGAAGAACAGAGGGTCCCATACAGGATAAATCCAAGGAGAAACATGCAAGACACATATTAATCAAACTATCAAAAATTAAATACAAAGAAAAAATATTAAAAGCAGCAAGGGAAAAACAACAAATAACATACAAGGGAATCCCCATAAGGTTAACAGCTGTTCTTTCAGCAGAAACTCTGCAAGCCAGAAGGGAGGGCAGGACATATTTAAAGTGATGAAAGGGAAAAACCTACAACAAAGATTACTCTATCCAGCAAGGATCTCATTCAGATTCGATGGAGAAATTAAAATCTTTACAGACAAGAAAAAGCTAAGAGAATTCAGCACCACCAAAACGAGCTTTACAACAAATGCCAAAGGAACTTCTCTAGGCAGGAAACACAAGAGAAGGAAAGGACCTATAATAACAAACTCAAAACAATTAAGAAAATGGTAATAGGAACATACGTATCGGTAATTACCTTAAATGTAAATGGATTAAATGCTCCAACCAAAAGACATAGACTGGCTGAATGGATACAAAAACAAGACCCGTATATATGCTGTCTACAAGAGACCCACTTCAGACTTAGGGACACATACAGACTGAAAGTGAGGGGATGGAAAAAGATATTCCATGCAAATGGAAATCAAAAGAAAGCTGGAATAGCAATTCTCATATCATACAAAATAGACTTTAAAATAAAGACTATTACAAGAGACAAAGAAGGATACTACATAATGATCAAGGGATCAATCCAAGAAAAAGATATAACGATCGTAAATATTTATGCACCCAACATAGGAGCACCTCAATACATAAGGCAAATGCTAACAGCCATAAAAGGGGATATTGACAGTAACACAATCATAGCAGGGGACTTTAACATCCCACTTTCACCAATGGACAGATCATCCAAAATGAAAATAAGTAAGGAAACACAAGCTTTAAATGATATATTAAACAAGATGGGGCTTCCCTGGTGGCGCAGTGGTTGGGAGTCTGCCTGCCAATGCGGGGGACACGGGTTCGAGCCCTAGTCTGGGAGGATCCCACATGCCGAGGAGCAGCTAAGCCCGTGAGCCACAGCTGCTGAGCCTGTGCGTCTGGAGCCCGTGCTCCGCAACAAGAGAGGCCGCAACGGTGAGAGGCCCGCGCACCGCGATGAAGAGTGGCCCCTGCTTGCCACAACTACAGAAAGCCCTCGCACAGAAACGAGGACCCAATGCAGCCAAAAATAAATAAATTAATTAAAATAAAAAAAAAATTAAAAAAAAAACAAGATGGACTTAATTGATATTTAGAGGACATTCCATCCAAAAACAACAGAATACACTTTCTTCTCAAGTGCTCATGGAACATTCTCCAGGATAGACCATATCTTGGGTCACAAATCAAGCCTTGGTAAATTTAAGAAAATTGAAGTCGTATCAAGTATCTTTTTCAACCACAACGCTATGAGACTAGATATCAATTACAGGAAAAAATCTGTAAAAAATACAAACACATGGAGGCTAAACAATACACTACTTAATAACCAAGAGATCACTGAAGAAATCAAAAAGGAAATAAAAACATACCTAGAAACAAATGACAATGAAAACACGATGACCCAAAACCTATGGGATGCAGCAAAAGCAGTTCTAACAGGGAAGTTTATAGCAATACAGTCCTACCTCAAGAAACAAGGAACATCTCAAATAAACAACCTAACCTTACACCTAAAGCAATTAGAGAAAGAAGAACAAAAAACCCCCAAAGTTAGCAGAAGGAAAGAAATCATAAAGATCAGATCAGAAATAAATGAAAAAGAAATGAAGGAAACAATAGCAAAGTCAATAAAACTAAAAGCTGTTTCTTTGAGAAGATAAACAAAATTGATAAAACATTAGCCAGACTCATCAAGAGAAAAAGGGAGAAGACTAAAATCAATAGAATTAGAAATGAAAAAGGAGAAGTAACAACTGACACTGCAGAAATAGAAAGGATCATGAGAGATTACTACAAGCAACTATATGCCAATAAAATGTAAACCTGGAAGAAATGAACAAATTCTTAGAAAAGCACAATCTTCTGAGACTGAACAAGGAAGAAATAGAAAATATGAACAGACCAATCACAAGCACTGAAATTGAGACTGTGACTAAAAATCTTCCAACAAACAAAAGCCCAGGACCAGATGGCTTCACAGGCGAATTCTTTCAAACATTTAGAGAAGAGCTAACGCCTATCCTTCTCAAACTCTTCCAAAATATAGCAGAGGGAGGAACACTCCCAAACTCATTCTACGAGGCCACCATCACCCTGATACCAAAACCAGACACAGATGTCACAAAGAAAGAAAACTACAGGCCAATATCACTGATGAACATAGATGCAAAAATCCTCTACAAGATACTAGCAAGCAGAATCCAGCAGCACATTAAAAGGATCATACACCATGATCAAGTGGGATTTATCCCAGGAATGCAAGGATTCTTCAATATACACAAATTAATCAATGTGATACACCATATTAACAAATTGAAGGAGAAAAACCATATGATCATCTCAATAGATACAGAAAAAGCTTTCGACAAAATTCAACACCCATTTATGATAAAAACCCTCCAGAGGGTAGGCATAGAGGGAACTTACCTCAACATAATAAAGGCCACATATGACAAACCCATAGCCAACATCGTTCTCAGTGGTGAAAAACTGAAACCATTTCCACTAAGATAAGGAAGAAGACAAGGTTGCCCACCCTCACCACTATTATTCAACATAGTTTTGGAAGTTTTAGCCACAGCAATCAGAGAAGAAAAAGAAATAAAAGGAATCCAAATCAGAAAAAAAGAAGTAAAGCTGTCACTGTTTGCAGATAACATGATACTATACATAGAGAATCCTGAAGACTCTACCAGAAAACTACTAGAGCTAATCAATGAATTTGGTAAAGTAGCAGGATACAAAATTAATGCACAGAAATCTCTTGCATTCCTATACACTAATGATGAAAAATCTGAAAGAGAAATTAAGGAAACACTCCCATTTACCACCGCAACAAAAAGAATAAAATACCTAGGAATAAACCTACCTAAGGAGACAAAAGACCTGTATGCAGAAAACTGTAAGACACTGATGAAAGAAATTAAAGATGATACAAACAGATGAAGAGATATACCATGCTCTTGGATTGGAAGAATCAACATTGTAAAAATGACTACCCAAAGCAATCTACAGATTCAATGCAATTCCTATCAAACTACCACTGGCATTCTTCACAGAACTAGAACAAAAAATTTCACAATTTGTATGGAAGCACAAAAGACCCTGAAAAGCCAAAGCAATTTTGAGAAACAAAAACAGAGCTGGAGGAATCAGGCTCCCGGACTTAAGACTATACTACAAAGCTACAGTAATCAAGACAGTATGGTACTGGCACAAAAACAGAAATATAGATCAATGGAACAGGATAGAAAGCCCAGTGATAACCCCATGCACCTATGGTCACCTTATTTTTGATAAAGGAGGCAGGAATATACAGTGGAGAAAAGACAGCCTCTTCAATAAGTGGTGCTGGGAAAACTGGACAACTACATGTAAAAGAATGAAATTAGAACACTCCCTAACACCATACACAAAAATAAACTCAAAATGGATTAAAGACCTAAATGTAAGGCCAGACACTATCAAACTCTTAGAGGAAAACATAGGCAGAACACTCTATGACATAAATCACAGCAAGATCCTTTTTGACCCACCTCCTAGAGAAATGGAAATAAAAACAAAAATAAACACATGGGACCTAATGAAACTCAAAAGCTTTTGCACAGCAAAGGAAACCATAAACAAGATGAAAAAACAACCCTCAGAATGGGAGAAAATATTTGCAAATGAAGCAACTGACAAAGGATTACTCTCCAAAATATACAAGCAGCTCATGCAGTTCAATATCAAAAAACCAAACAACCCAATCCAAAAATGGGCAGAAGCCCTAAATAGACATTTCTCCAAAGAAGATATCCAGATTGCCAACAAACACATGAAAGAATGCTCAACCTCACTAATCATTAGAGAAATGCAAATCAAAACTACAATGAGGTATCAGCTCACACCAGTCAGAATGGCCATCATCAAAAAATCTACAAACAATAAATGCTGGAGAGGGTGTGGAGAAAAGGGGACCCTCTTGCACTGTTGGTGGGAATGTAAATTGATACAGCCACTATGGAGAACAGTATGGAGGTTCCTTAAAAAACTAAAAATAGAACTACCATATGACCCAGCAATCCCACTACTGGGCATATACCCTGAGAAAACCATAATTCAAAAAGAGTCATGTACCAAAATGTTCATTGCAGCTCTATTTACAATAGCCAGGACATGGAAGCAACCTAAGTGTCCATCACCGGATGAATGGATAAAGAAGATGTGGCACATATATACAATGGAATATTATTCAGCCATAAAAAGAAATGAAATGGAGGTATTTGTAATGAGGTGGATGGAGTTAGAGTCTGTCATACAGAGTGAAGTAAGTCAGAAAGAGAAAAGCAAATACAGTATGCTAACACATATATATGGAATCTAAGGAAAAAAAAAAAGGTCATGAAGAACCTAGTGGCAAGACGGGAATAAAGACACAGACCTACTAGAGAACGGACTTGAGGATATGGGGAGGGGGAGGGGTGAGATGTGACAGGGTGAGAGAGTGTCATGGACATATATATACTACCAAATGTAAAATAGATAGCTAGTGGGAAGCAGCCGCATAGCACAGGGAGATCAGCTCGGTGCTTTGTGACCACCTAGAGGGGTGGGATAGGGAGGGTGGGAGGGAGGGAGACACAAGAGGGAAGAGATATGGGAACATATGTATATGTATAACTGATTCACTTTGTTATAAAGCAGAAACTAACACACCACTGTAAAGCAATTATACTCCAATAACGATGTTAAAAAAAACCAAAACAGTGCAAATTAAAACCATATTAGAATGTCTAAAATTTAAAAACTGACAATACCAGGTATTGGTGAGGATGTGGAGTAACTGGAACTCTTATACACTGCTTTTGGGAATGTAAAATATTACAGCCATTTTGGAAGACAGTTTGTCAATTTCTTAAAGTGTTAAACATACATTTACCATATCGAAGGCATATAGCCATACAAAGACTTGTAGTTGAATGTTCACAGCAGTTTTATTAGCAAAAGCCAAAACCAGAAATAACCCAAATGTCCATCAACGGGTAAATGAATAGACAAATTATGATACTTCCATAAAATGGAGTATCACTCAGTAATAAAAGAACTAACCTACTGATACACACTACATTATGAATGAATCTCAAAATAATTATGTTGAGTAAAAGAAGCCAGACAAAAAATGGGTATGTGCTTTGTACCCTTTTATGATTCCATTTATATAAAATTCTAATGAACACAAACTAGCCTATAGTGACAGAGGCAGATGAGTGGTTGCCTAGAGATGGAGGGAGTAAGTAGGCGTGAAGGGGAGGAATTACAAAGGGGCATAAAGAAACTTGGGGGGTGATAGAGACATTCATTATCTTGACTATGGTGATGATTTCATGGATGTATACATATGTCAAAACCTATCAAATTATATACTCTAAGTGCAATTTATTGTATGCAATTATACCTCAATAAGATTTTTTTTAAAAACTGTACAAATGGTTCTGATGAGGAGCTAAGATTGAGAGCCATTGGTCTTCAGGATAAAAAGTGAACTCCTAGTATGCCGTTTAATGCCTTCACAATCTTTCTACCCTACTTCCTTCAAGTCTATCCAGTCCATCCTGTGCTACTTACACCTTTTGAGTATGCCTCCTCCTTCATGTCTCTGAGCCTTTGGACATGGTGTTTCCTCTGCCTGTAGGTCATCTTCCCTTCTCCACTTGTTGAATTTCTGCCTATTCTTCAAAAGTCAGCTAAAATGTCCCTACTTCTGGGATATCCTCCAAACTCCCCCTACCTGTCCTTAGTCCCTGTGTCCTATGATGCTCCTGTTACTCTTTGTATTTAAGTACCACTATTTTCAAACTTACAGTGCAATAATTCTACATTTTCTGTACGCTTTAGGATCTGTAACCAGCCTGAGCAGCATTTCTCAGCTTTTTAAAAATCTGTGTTCTCTTCTGATAAACATCAGGACTTTAACCCTCAAAGCCATCCTTAATTCTGAGACTCTTTGCACCTTCTGCATATTACTACCAGTCCCAAATTATTGTTCAAGCTTTACTTTCTGTTGTTCATCTTATGAAATAATATATTTTTGTTTTCCAAATAAAAAATGATATTGTCATAGTGAATATACTTTTTTCAAGTTATACACATTTTCCCTTCCCTCCCGCTACCCTGGAGGTTCTGACATACATTCCTCTCTCTTCCACTCAACAAACATCACACTAAGGAAGAGGAATATATCTTTTCCTTCTTTGAATCCCAATGTTGGACACACAGTAAATCTCAGTGAAGGTTTGTAAAATCTAATTGAACTGAACCTATCTTATAAGGGGTAGAGAGAGACTATTAGGATACATAATAGTAAAATTCATAAGAAGGTTCAGGACTAAGTGACAAAATACATATAGATAAATCACTAGGATCAAGCAGGCATCCTCCCAAGAATTTGGAAGACCATTAGAAACTATGAAAATACTAGAACTGTTTTCCAAAATGTGTAACCTGTTGTATAAATGAACACTACATTATGGTAGGATGAATTGCTGTGGCCTCCAATCATAAAACATACTTTTGAAAACAAACAAACAAACAAAAAACATGTTTTGGAGGAGACTCAGGGAATAATAGATGTTAGAATCTCACTTCCATTCCTTTAGTAAAAGGTAGGCTCTTAGAGTGCTTAGGTAATAATATTTTTTTAAGTTGGGAAGGAGCCAAAATAAAGTTTCTGAGAAATAAGGCATATGCTTGTCCTGGCATATTCTGATTTTGCAGGAGCCTCAGAGGCAACATACTGCAGCTGTGCTTAAGCGGGCCTGTTCAGCCCCTGTCTGTCAGGGAGGGGCATCCATACCTCCTGCCTGAGGATAAACCACGATCTCTCTGCAAGCGTGTATTTCCTTGGGGCAGAGAATGGGCCTTGATGTTGATTGAGTGCCTTGTGAGGAATAAATAGTAAATGCTTTCCATTCTTCAGTGCAAAAACAGGAGGCAGTTTTACAAGAGAGTCTTTCAAATCACTTTCTCAGATGGACAAAAAACACTGTTGAAAAAACTTTATTCAGCTTCAACTTCTAATCCACTGTGTGAGCATGGGACTTTAAAGCTTAGTATGGTTTCACGATAAATAAGATCAGTATGTATGAATTATCCTTTCATTCCTTTTTCCAAAATGATTCCAAGAACAAGTTCTTAGAATCAAGACACTGTCCTAATCTTTGACATATTTTCTTAATGACTTGTTTCCTTAGTTAGGGTTCTAGGTATACAAAGATGAAAAACACAGAGTTCCTGCCTTCATGTTGTTCACAACCTTTCCCACAACTACCTATAATACTCCCATAGCTGTTTTCTAGGTGCCAAACAATCTAGGGAACTTTGTCTTTTATTCTTATTTCCAGCCCCATGCCCTGCACTCAGGTTTTCAGTTATGCACAGCTGTTTGCTTCTGTCTTGCATAAGTTGAAAATGTGTTCTGTCAGAGTGACTGGCAGTCAATGATCTTTCCAATCCTGGGTACAGTACCTGGCTCATAGGAGGCCTGGCTCAACACATTTATGTTTAATATATGAATATTGTGTCTCTCTACCCTGTGAGAAACTTCCAATCACCATTTAAAAAAAAAGCTAGTGGGACGTGTTCTCTTGTGGGTCATGGGAGACTATATTGGCCAGAATACAATCTGGAAAGAACAGACAGAAGGATATTCTGCTCTTCGCCAGGATACCCTGCTGAACATCATTATCCTCAATTATAGAGAAGTAGATATTTTTCCTGTTACACATTTTTCCTTCTAAGTATGGAACTCCCAAGGACATACTTGGCCTAATCAGAAGTAGGGACTGAAGTGTAACAAATGAAAGGCAACTTCAGAAGGAGAATCACAGTGTTTTAATCAGCCCACAAGGTCTAATTCAAGACACCTGCTGCTTTGTGTAACAACAGCAATCTTCTCAGGACAACACATCTTTCTTTGTTTCCTAGCACTTATGGCTAATATATGCACAGCTTGGAGAACAACATTTATTATGGTAACTAACTGCAGGCAGAATAGAAGTGGTAAAGAAAATAAATATGTAGTTAGACTCCAGTATAATGGAGCTTTTTAGGCTCTAAAAAAAGAACAAAATAAAAAACAAAAACCAAACAACATGTGGTACCTGAAAACTAGGCCAAGTAGTCGTCTTACATTTTTTCCTCCACAAAGAAAACCACTTCAGAAAAAGATGGGATCCCTACTCACAGCTGGAATTGAGCCAAAAATGAAAAATTGAAGAATCAGATCTGTTACAGAATTAGTTTGAAAAAAGTTTATTGCTCTTTAAGCTGTTCAGCTTACTTAGTGCTATTTGCCCCCTGTATTATTACTTCAAAGCTACACCCCGAGGAGCACGGTAAGAGCCCACTGTTTCTTTCCTACATCATTTCCATGCTTAAAGTGCCAAGTTGGTATTTGCTGGGCATATTCACCATCACACACGCCTGTCCATGCTGCATATGTCACAAAGGCCAAAGACGTGCACCCGGAAATGTTGGAATGGGACAGATGCGGGGTGACTTGGGAAGACAAAGAGAAGGAAGGGATAGAAAGGTACATTTAACTGCCTACTATATGCCAGGTACTCTGCAAGATACTTTACTCATTAGCCAAAAGCTGGCCAATGTCCTCTTCCTTCCCACCCAAGATTTTCCATTTAATAGGGGTAGTGTTACTACTAATGGCATCATGCTGTAAGTATCACCATGCCAATTAATCCCAGGTATGCCCAAGTGGTGGAGAGAAGATAACACAATGTCCAAGGGGATGGTACCTTTAACTTTCCCCTGTAGCAGTAGAAACCCTCTTGTTGTTTATTTCATTCATTTTTTTAAAAAAATTTTTGACCGCACCCTGGGGCATGAGGGATCTTAGTTCCCCGACCAGGGATTGAACCCACACCCCCTGCAATGGAAGCACGGGGTCTTATTTGCTGGACTGCCAGGGAAGTCCCTACTTCATTCATTTTTGAAAACTACTCTGGTGGTAGTCTGTCATTTCACTCACTCATTCATTCAGCATTATTACTGAGTGCTCACTCTAGGCACTGCACAATTACTATGGTAGGTTCTAGGAAAACAGCAGTAAGACAGTCTCTGTCCTCAAGAAACAAACATAGCCTTCTTGGGAGGCAGACAGACATGTAAACAATAGGAACAAAACAATCTGTGGGGAAAGTGTAACAGTAGACGTAGGTATAAGATAAAACAGGGGAATGGAGGAGGGAGCAACTGCTCCACTTGGGGGAACTAGGGAACCTTCTTGGGACCAGTGGCAGGTCCCTGACATGAATTATGGTTCTGGTAAGTGAAACTGCCATTACCCATATACTGTTGAGGAGACACTCCAAGTCAGCCCCAGGATCCTGCCCTCCCTCCCCCAGCCACAGCTCTTGGGACTAAAGGTGGGCACTGTAGGGGAGGAAAAAACTCTTCCTCTACCCTCTTGTTTAGTCCCTGGGCCCTGCAAATTAAACTGACAATAGACAAATTAACAGGAGGAAACACCCAGAGTTTATTTATGTGTGTAACACTCACACACATGGGGATTCTCCATGATGAGGAACTCAAAGGGGTAGTTAGAATTGGGGGCTTATATACTTCCTTAATAGGAGAAGGGGAGAGGGGAAAAAAATTACTTTTTTGAAAGGTAAATGGGTTTTTAGGAAAAAAAAAACAGGAGATAAGAGAGTTTGTGATGTTTGTCTATAGGAGTATGAATGGTCTTTCCTGCTCCTAGAGAGCCACAAAACTCCCTTGGAGATGGTTTAATTCATATTCTCCCTCATGGGAGTAGATCCACCCTGAAGAGGAATTTATGGTAGCCTTATTTCCCAGAAATTGCTGCTTGTATTAAGATATGGGAAGCTCCAAGAAGATTCCCCCCACCCCTGCATTTGTCGAATCTCAAATATCTTCAGCTCAAAATAATCTTTATACCAAAGTAGCATATTTTTAAGATGGCATACTCTGATCCACTTTAGCAATGAACCCAAAGCAATAATCCACACACAACCTATGGCATGATGTGTGTGTATGTGTGAGTGTGTGTGTGTGTGCACCCGCACACGCGCGTGAGCAAAAAGATGACTGGGGAATGCAGAGAGAATTGGGTAGTTAGCCCACAAAGCTCTTTCTTGCCCTCTTCTGGATATTAATTCATCCTTCAAGGCTGAAGTGAGGAAGCGTCAAGGCAGAGTGGGTTGTCACCAAGGTGCTCTGAGCAGCCAGGGGTCAGCAGCAATGTCCCAGGAACATATCTCCAAAGCAAGTAGAAAGGCACTCAAAGAAAGATGGAGGTTTTCCAAAGACAAACTTTGGTTCAAGATTAAATAATGTCTTAGGTCAGTTGGTATATGAAATTCCTTTTGACAATAATGAAATGTACCTGCATTTGATAGCAGAATTTGGGCATAAGAAAATGTGGGCTCAAAAAAGTTCTGATTCTTTCTATAATACTAATTGTATAGATTGAAAATGTAAGTGACAAACATGTGAAAGATGACTCTTGAAAGATGATTTTTTAAAACTCTGAACTTTTGAAAAAAAATCTATCTTTTTAAAAAATATGCAGCTTCTAGAGGGAAGCCCAGAAAAAGATCTTGATGCAATAAGGAAAGACAGTGAAGTAACAAGTAACTCAAAATTTAGACCCAATTATTCAACATAAATGTTATTAGCAAACTGAAATATTTTAAGATTCTTGTATTCTTATAAACTGAAAATCATGAACCATGAATACAACTGTATTTCTGTACCTGAATTAAATCTCAGTACTGAAATTGTACAAGGAACTGATGTGTTTAGGACATAGGCTTTAAAATAAGCAAACCTATGTGTGAATCCTGATGCTTTGATCAGTTTCTTAACCCCTGAAAGCCTCAGTTTCTTAATATAGACCATGAACATAATTATGCTACCTCACAAAGTTGTAAAGATGAAAGGAGACAACATATAAAAAGATTTTGGCTGTGCTTAGCATATGAGGTTCAATAAGTGCTAATTATTGTGAAGTAAATGAAACTATCCCCTTTAAACATTTAAAAATAGTTCTTAAAAATCTATTTCTCCATCAGATTTGCTCTTCAACTTCACTGAGTTGGGTTTTTTCTCATTCATAAGAATACTTAAATACATTCTTATTTTTCCTATTCAAAGTTAGCAAAAATGTGTTTCTTAGACACAGAGGAGAGAATTTCTCTCTTTTCCTTCACAGGTTCTTTTTTGTACCAGAGGAATTATCTCCTCCTTCCTCCTTTTCTCCCCCTCTGCTTCTTGTACACACCTAGGCTGACTACTTGGCTTGAGTCCAGAGTCATTGCCTCCCTCTCACTTGTGTGGAGAGCTAAGCTCATTTATTATTGAAGGGTAGAGTGCCATTTTTTGTCAGTATTTTGAAAGGATACTAAACTGGCATTTAAATTAAGGATCCATAAATATTACATTATATACATTTACTCTTCTATTTTAATATTTATAAAGTTCTTAATGTAACACTCCTGCAGATAATTTTTTTCTTAGAGTGTTATATTTTAGGAAAGGTTTATCATATTCCTCTGTTCTCCTCTTTTTTTAAACTTAAAGTTAGGCATCTTCCAGATGCAAGCACACTCCAACTTAACTGACGCAAAAAAACCACGGTATCTTCTTTGATTCATTTCCTGTCTCCTAATTTGAACCTTACAAGTTTTAATTTAGGTCATAGGGAGAAACTTGAACTGTTTAACACTGGGGTTTTTTTTTTATGGGGGGGAGTTGAGTTTTATATGATTGTGTAGCAAGCCAAAGTCATATAAAAAATACATCAAGACAGAATTATCATGGTAACAATATATACATTTTGATTAGGAAAAACAGAGTACACATTTGGTAGCACAGCTTCATGTTCTGAAAGCAAGATTAATCACACTGACCTGGCTTTAGCTAAATGTTTTTTTAAAAGGTATATGTTTTCCACAGACAAATCCCTTATTCTAAATTTTTATGTTCCCATTTCAGTTTTTTCTCTATGTGATAATCAGTTAAGCAGAAAATGAATATTTGAATTAAAAAATTCAGTCCCATTATGGACTGTCTTTATTTTTTATTATTATTATATTTTTATTAAATTATTAATTAATTTATTTATTTATTTATTTATTTTTGGCTGTGTTGGGTCTTCGTTTCTGTGCGAGGGCCCTCTCTAGTTGCGGCAAGCGGGGGCCACTCTCCATCGCAGTGCGCGGGCCTCTCACTATCGCGGCCTCTCTTGTTGCGGAGCACAGGCTCCAGACGCACAGGCTCAGCAGTTGTGGCTCACGGGCCCAGTTGCTCCGCGGCACGTGGGATCCTCCCAGACCAGGGCCCGAACCCACGTCCCCTGCACTGGCAGGCAGATTCTCAACCACTGCGCCACCAGGGAAGCCCTGGACTGTCTTTAGATTGATGGCTCTATACAGTTTTGAAGAAGGCACCTATGTAAGCATTTTAATCCAAACCTTCAGGAAAATTTAAGCCAGGAATTTTAATGGCTAGGATTTGCTCATGATATGGCTGGTGCCAAATATATGTGTTGAGTACAGCCTCATTAGACCCTGATCTGCATCCTCTCTTCTATGAAAATGGTGAACTTTAACCTGTCAGCCCCTCACTTTGTTTTCAATAAGGTGAGAAACAAGTCTGTCACTGATCAGCCACTTCAATGACCGCATCTAAGACACTGAATTGTGTTTCATCAAGTAATACAGACATGACATAAAGCATGATCAGTGGAAACAGTATGAAAAAAAATCCAAATTGCATGCACTGATGTTATGACTTACAACATGAAAAAGCATGATTCATACTCTCAAGAGATATAAAACTGTACAAATGAGAGCACACAAGCACAGGGAATTTTATCTTTTGGTACTTGATGTATTTCAAGTGCCTAGAACAATTTCTGGCACATAATAAGTGCTCAATACGTGTGTCAAATGAGTGAACGATCAACACAATATAAATGAAGAGAGGGCATCATTTCTAGTAGATTCTTATGTTTCTTGATTCACGATTACTCTAGCTCTCTCCTATGAGTACATCTGCAGTGACTTTTTAAGAAATTACATGAACTACTGTATCCTGGGATCTTAAGGAAAATCAACACAGAACAGGTAAATTTAAATGAGGGAAAGAAAATATGATACCCATGATCTTACAGAAAGACATACTAGGAACTGAAAGGGAAATTTTAGAATAGAGTGCCTGAGATGGGGCCCTAAGGGCAAGGGTGACTTCAGGAACAGAGGCAGGCATCCAAGACAAACATTACCTACTTTGTAATATTGCTCAGGGTCACCTGGATTCTCACACCACTAGCAAAGTGTGTTTAAGCAAGTAGAGTAGAAAAATTGAATGAGAAGTTCTTCTACCTATTCCTATTGGTAAAACAATTGGACAAAATAAAGATGAAAAACGTGTTGATTGGAGAGGATTTGTTTTTATCTTAGACCAAAGTAATTTTGACTTATTTTAAAAGATCATCTTAATAAAGGGCACTGAAATTGTGAAAATCAAAGGTGTGACTTATTTTCATTGGCTGTTACAGAACAGACTTCTTTAAAAGATATATTTATAACAAGAATACATCAGAGCAGCATTACCTAAAATTGGAGGTAAACTTGAGGACCGACCAGGATCCAACTTCTGTCAATTAAAATGATGGTAAATATAAGTAATTCCAGACTATGGAACCAAAATACTAAGTCAATACGATTAGTACACTTGGGGGCCAATATCATTAGCTCTTTATCTTTTAACCTTAGATAGAACTCATAATATCTAGCACGTGTGCAGATGTTTGTTGCAACACTTTATAACCAGAATAATTACACAGCCCTTCCAGACACATGAACAAACAAGTAGTATTTTTCGGACCATGATGTTCCCAGTACAGGCAAGTATTACAAAAAGCAAAAATGAGCAATACATCATTAACGGGTATGACTCGCAGGACATTAGCCAATGCACTTTCCAATAAGAAGTCTGATCAACACATGTCATGGGAAACAGGAGAATTTTTTCAGTAAAATTTCCAACTTATACTTTTACACTTCAGAGAAACATATGGTTCTGTACTTAACAGACTTAGCAGTAGTGGGAGGCCTGTGAAAACTGCTTGCAGCCACAACTTGGACTACATCTTCAGGGTTTCTCCCAGAGCTCTCTTAAGGACTCCCTTTTTTCTAATGCTAAATACAGATATAGTCCTATTTTATTTACTTGTGTCATTATTCATTATGATCAGCATGAATATTATCAGAAGGACATTTCTGTTTTTACCAAGAGAAACAAACCGCACAGTTCAGTTGTGCAACTAATTTTTTAAAAAAAGAAAAGAAATATCCTGCTTTCTTTTTGTTATTACTTTTTGTTATACTAATTCTGCAAATGGTTTTCAAAAATAATAATTACGGTCTATACAAATTTTACCTGCCTTGGCTACCCTCACATTTTCAAATCTCGTTTCTTTCTTTGCCTATCCAGCCATATGCCTTCTGCTCCTGACATTGCCAGACTTCAGTATCACACACATCTGTCTGTAGAGTGTGCCTGTAATTCTGGCCACTCAGATCCTAAACACAGATCTTCAGACAAGAACCACCACAACAAATAGACAAATAAAGCAAAGACAAAAAAAATAACAAAATAAAAACAAAGAGCACAGGGTGGAGGTGGGGGAGAGAGGATGTGGTGGGAAAGAAGTGCCAATCTGGGTATATACAGGAGCCCAGCAGTTGGCATTGGGACACTGTGTCCCATTAGGGTTGATGCAAGGACAAATCACAGAATATGGAAGCTTATATCCTTGTCTGTATTATCTCATGCATCCCTCTACCCCCAGAAAAAAAATGGGACAGGACTGTTTAACAGTTTTTTCTCTACTGACAGCAGTAAATTCTCTGTGAAGCTAATGAAGTTTAAGCTTTGGGACCCTTTACTTATACAGGCCTAGGAGGGCTCTAGCAACATGCTCACATGGTCAAATACTTTTGCAAACTTTGCAAAAGTAAGGTATTCTACCTGCAATCACAACCAAAGTAAAAATACCCCCACAAGAGCTTCTCATACTTTCTCTTATGGTATAGTGCTGGAGTAGCTGCACGTAGATTCAACTAAGGGAAAGGTGAGTTGGAAATACATCTGGTTGGGTTTAATGGGAATGTTCACATGGTTTATAGTCACTTCTGAGTACAGTTAAGTTTTTGCTAGCCATCTCAATGTAGGAGTGGCTCCCAGGAATATCCCTAATTCATCCATGACATCATGGCCCTAAGGTGTGTCATGGCCCTAAGGTGAAGGGGCCAGAGGTTGTATCATGATGTGAACAGGTCCCAAAGTGGTCAGCACAGAGGTATACAGCTGGTGGAAGTGAAACTAGAATTGAAATATATGAAAACAGAAGCTAGTCTGGGGGAATTTTTCTAGTCACTAGATGTGAAAACAGAAGCTAGTCTGGGGGAATTTTTCTAGTCACTAGATGTGTATAATTATAAGTGAAGGATTTAATTTTAATCAATGTTAAACAAAATAGAAGTTCTCTTCTGTACATATGAACTTGACAATGTCACTTTTATACTTATTATTATTTTTTTAACATCTTTATTGGAGTATAATTGCTTTACAATGGTGTGTTAGTTTCTGCTTTATAATAAAGTGAATCAGCTATACATATACATATATCCCCATATCTCTTCCCTCTTGCATCTCCCTCCCTCCCACCCTCCCTATCCCACCCCTCTAGGTGGTGACAAAGCACCCTAGCTGATCTCCCTGTGCTATGCGGCTGCTTCCCACTAGCTATCGGTTTTACGTTCGGTAGTGTATATATGTACATGCCACTCTCTCACTTTGTCCCAGCTTACCCTTCCCCCTCCCCATGTCCTCAAGTCCATTCTCTAGTAGGTCTGTGTCTACACTATACACTTTTTCCCATTTTAATGAGAATCAGGCGAAATAGAATTTATCATTATCCCTGTGTTCATGGGGAAGAAACCTGTAGCAGTATTACAAACTGCTATGCAGTATTTTTTTTTTTTGATGTGGACCATTTTTAAAGTTTCTATTGAATTTGTTACAATATTGCTTCTGGTTTTTGTTTTGGTTTTTTGGCTGCAAGGCATGAGGGATATTAGCTCCCTGACCAGGGATCGAACCCGTACCCCCGTGCATTGGAAGGTGAAGTCTTAACCACTGGACTGCCAGGGAAGTCCCACAAACTGCTATGTAGTATTTTATGTATCTCAAAGTATTAGCACATAAATACACTGACAAAAGATTTAAATTGTTTGCTGATTTGATATAAAATACTGAATCAATAAAGATATTATAAAACTCATAAGATGGGAGGAAATATTTGCAAGTGATATGGCTGATAAGGGGTTAATATCCAACATATACAAACAGCTCATATAACTCAACATCATAAAAACAAACAACCCAATTAAAAAATGGACAGAAGAACTGGATAGACATTTTTCCAATGAGGAAATGCATATCGCCAACAGGCACATGAAAAGATGCTCAACAACGCTATCATCAGGGAAATGCAAATCAAAACCACAATGAGATATCACCTCACACCTGTCAGAATGACTATCATCAAAAAGAACACAAATAGGGCTTCCCTGGTGGCGCAGTGGTTGAGAATCTGCCTGCTAATGCAGGGGACACGGGTTCGAGCCGTGGTCTGGGAAGATCCCACGTGCCGCGGAGCAACTAGGCCCGTGAGCCACAACTACTGAGCCTGCGCGTCTGCAGCCTGTGCTCCGCAACAAGAGAGGCCGCGATAGTGAGAGGCCCGCGCACTGCAATGAAGAGTGGCCCCCGCTTGCCACAACTAGAGAAAGCCCTCGCACAGAAACGAAGACCCAACACAGCCAAAAAATAAATAAATAAATAATAAAAATAAGTAAATTAAAAAAAAAACAACACAAATAACAAATGTTGGTGAGGATGTGGAGAAAAGGGGACCCTTGTACACTGTTGGTGGGAATGTAATTTGGTGCAGCCACTGTGGAAAGCAGTATGGTGGTTTCTTAAAAACTAAAATTAGAACTACCATATGACCCAGCAATTCCACCCCTGGGTATATATCCAAAACAACCCCCAAAACACTAATTCGAAAAGATATATGCAATCCAATGTTCATAGCAGCATTATTTACAACTGCCGAGATATGGAAGCAACCTAAGTGTCCAACAACAAATGAATATATATATACATATATATATGATAGATATATACATACATATATATATATATATATATATGAAATTTTGCCATTTGCAGCAACATGGATGAACTTGGAGGGCATTATGCTAAGTGAAATAAGTCAGGCAGAGAAAGACAAATACTGTATGATATCACTTATATGTGGAATTTAAAAATACAACAAGCTAGTGAATATAACAAAAAAGAAGCAGAGTCACAGATATAGAGAACAAACTAGTGGTTACCAGTGGGGAGAGGGAGGGGGAAGGGGTACCATAAGGTTAGGGGTTTAACAGGTACAAAATATTAGGCATAAAATAAACTATAAGGATATATTATACAACATGGGGAATATAGACAATATTTTATAGTAACTATAAATGGAGTATATAAACTTTAAAAACTGTGAATCACTATATTGTACACCTGCAACTTATGTAATGTTGTACATCAACTATACTTTAATAAAAAACAAAACTCATAAGACACCACTACAATGAGGACATCAATGACACTTCACAGTATTAAGATTAGCCCCTGTATAAGAAGAGTTGAAATTCCTCAAATCTTACTGCTTAGATATGAAGAAAACTTGATGGAAGTTTTCCTAAATCTTAAAAACTTACATGACATTACTAATAATAAGTAGTGAGATTGAAAGAAATTTTTCTAAACTTTTAATTTAAAAAATTATTTTTGATCAACCATGCAAGAGGTCTCTCCATTATTTCTATAGAAAAATGTATTTCTATAGAAATAATTTTCACAAAAATTATTGTTATATGAAGAAATTATCAAGGATTGTACAGACAAAAATAGGGGGAAAGTATTATAGAGTTTTGTCAGACAATAAGTTAAAAAATACTGTTTTTATAGATGTGATTTTCGTGGAATTTATCAGCTTTTAAAAACTTAAATTTGTCATGATTTCCTTTCTCTATTCATTTTCATACCTGCTTTTGGTTTGTAATTTAATGCTCTTTTTCTTAAAGAGGGTCTCCAAATTATATAAGCTTCAGATCACACAAAACATGGATCTGCCTCTGCCCAGTGCCTGCCTCAGAACCTGGCATATTAGGTGTTTGTTGAAAGAATATGCAGGAAGAGCTATTGGCCCAAGGGTGTTGATATGACACTGAGCTTAGTGAAGGAGAGGCCTTTGTATGCTGAGGTTCTTTAGAATATCCAGCCTGCAGGCTCGAGCACTCTGGGATATGATGGGACCACACCTGCCACTAGAAAACCTGAACCCAGCTGGTGGGAAGCCAAGATGGCAGAGGCAGAGAAAATGAGGCTGGAGCCTGTCATATTGTTTCACAGTCAAGAAAGAATATTTTTCCTTGTGTGTTCATTCTTGAAGGATGCTGAAATTAATTAAAATAAATTCTTCCTATCTCCAAAGAATATGCAAATTAATTTTCATGTGTTTGGAAATTTTTTCTTTTGAGTTATGTTTCTCATTTGAAGAAAATGGTTACTTTTCCTTCCCTTTAAACTGAATAATGTGAATCATATGTGAATAGGATTACATCAAGTCCCAAGATATTAATGTTTGGAAGCAACTGAATTCCACATAGAGTCCCAATTTTAAAATTTTTTAAAAATTACTTCAAAAAATGCATAACGTGACCTGATATTGCTATTCTATTCATGTTCCCACTTGATAATATTTCCACTCTAAAATAATGCTTAACCTCAAAATTTCTAGATTGCTTCATTTCCATCAAGTGCTAGAAGTCTAGGAAGCTCCATTAACTAAAGACAAAGTAAATTCTAGATACACAGTTTGAGTTAACTGCTTCCTAATGGAGCCGCCTCTGAGTCACCAGCTCCTAGAATTAGACCTATCCACCAGATGAGGTACAGCCTACAGGAGAGGTTGGGAGTAGATAGTCCTCTCTCAAGGTGCTGGGGTAAAGTATAGAGCAGCATGATATCTACAGGCTATAGCAATATATAAATTCAAATAGTTGATATCATTTGGGTTCTGATACTCAGAGTAGGGTACCCTAAAAGGGAGAAAATAGGGCACCCAGAGGAAAGCAGTTTGGAAGTTCTAGCAGGCAGAGAGTTTGCATCAGGGATGCTCATCAGCAAGTAACTTTAGCCACCTGGCTGGTGTTCAGGGACAGACTCCAGTCCCTGAAAAGGGTTGATAGTGGAGATGGATAATAAAACAGGACTCTGGCTGTTGAGGATACTAAGTCAGATACCAGCCACAAGGAAGCAAGGCAGAAACTCAGTTAACCAAACTGAAGCACAAACAGGTCTCAGAAAATCAGACAGAGACTTGTAAACAGAACTTGAGCAAACAGTCAGAGCTAGACTAGCAACAAAGGTTGAAACTGAATCCACCTAAAACTGAGCTCCTCTCATGAGTTTATAATTAACCTCTCTGTCCAAAACTTTATTCCCTTTCATGTCCCGCCCCATTCCCCTCAGGATTGAGGAGTATCAAAGAAAGGTGGGTATTGAAACCAAGAAAAACCCTGTGGGGCCTTCCTGGGTACAAATGTCCCTCTGTGTCCCCCATTTATTATTTGTAGAAAAAAAGCCTTAGTCTCCTAAGCCTGCCCCAAGTTCCAAAGAGGAGGCCCAAGAAGTTAACAATTAGAGAAGTGAGGGAATGCAGAAACAAAGGAAAAGTAGTCCATCAAGAAAAGCGGGACTTCCCTGGTGGCACAGTGGTTAAGAATCTGCCTGCCAACGCAGGGGACACAGGTTCGAGCCCTGGTCCGGGAAGATCCCACATGCCGCAGAGCAACTAAGCCCATGTGCCACAACTACTGAGCCTGCGCTCTAGAGCCCGCAAGCCACAACTACTGAGCCTGCATGCCACAACTACTGAAGCCTGTACGCCTAGAGCCTATGCTCCGCAGCAAGAGAAGCAACTGCAATGAGAAGCCCGCACACTGCAACGAAGACCCAACGCAGCTAGAAAATAAATCAAAAAAATTTTTTAAAAAACTTTAAAAAAAAGTCAATACAGACTATAATTAAGGACTCTTTCTTTTTTTAAGTTCAGGAAGGATCAAGTTAGAAATTAGTTTTCTCTTCCTAAACACTGATTTAGCAACTGTTTGACAGACATTCTCATCTAGGAAACTGCTCAGCACATTTTTTTCCCTTGACTCATTGCCTGACTCCCCAGGGAGATAGGCTGTGCCGATATCTCCCACATCATTGCTCAATTCCTGGGTCTAGGGTGGAAAATACACTAAAAGATTCACCATATTTTAAGTGAGACTTAAGAATTAGCCTTGCTGTCATAGACTTGGTATCTGGTGATCCCTGGGTGGCCATATGTTAGTCCCTAACCCTGTCAACTTGGCTACATTTCAATCTCTGGCTTCAATTTCCCCCCTTAGTATTCCAATTCCTTGCTGGGATGGAGCCTTACACTGAGACCCAGTCCACTTGTCTGGAGAGCTGATTTATCTCTGGATCTTGATTCCTGAAGATCTGAATCCTATTTCCTATACTTCCAGCTTCTGATTAGTATTCTTTTCTGAAGGTGATGATAACTCTAAGCCATGGGAATGATGCCTGCTTATCTTGGAACACTGCTTACGGTCTGTATATCTGCTTGGAATAACTGTGAGATTGGCACCCTCTCATCCTTAGGTATTAGGGAGGATCTCCATAATGTGTTGCATGGAGAAAAAAAGCAGAGTTCTGGAACCTGACAGACTTGAGGTTGATCCCAGCTCTGTTACTTAATTTTAGATAAATTACTGAACTTCTCTAAGCCTATTTCCTCATCCATTAAAACGAGGATAGTGATTCCCACTCACATGACAACTGTGAAAATTAAATGAGATAAAAAATGTAAAGCATCTACTACAGTGCTTGCATGTAAAAGCTTTTTAACAAATGATAGCTATTTTAATTACGAGCAAATGTAAGAAAAAGTAAATTCATTCAGCCCAAAAATGCTTATTAAGTGCCTATTAACTGCCAAATATTTTATTAAGCTCTGCAGGGAGGTAAAAAGGCGAAGGTGACCTGGTCTTCTAATGGGGAAGAAGAATAAACATCTTCAACAGAATACGTTGTAGGTAGTGCAAGGGCAGACATCAGCCCAGGGAGACATGTGTATTCCTAGGAGGGTCATCTAAACTGGAAGTGATGATCTTGGATGAGCATCCTAAAGAAGAGAGCTGATTAGGAGGAAAGGAGGATGAAAGGTGCTCCTGGCAGAAGCATGGAAGAGTTTGGTGATTGGGGAAACTGCGAATAGTTCATCAGTATAGTTGGAATATGGACTGGGAGTAGGGAGATGAGTCAGAGAAGGAAACAGAAAGGTAAGTAGGGGGTCTCTCCTGATGGCCCTTGTGGCTGAACTAAGGAGTCTGGGATCCAACGTGAGGGCTGTGAGTGGCTGCTGATGAGTTTGAAGCAGAGGAGGAACATGATCAGATTTAAGTTTTAGAAAAATCACTCCAAAGCACTTCCATCATCCTGGATTTAAATAACACTGAAAACAAAGGCAGAACCACCATAGTAGAAGCCCATGTGCTACTCAAGAAGTATGCTCCCCTCTTCTTAATTCTGTAACGTAAATGTCATGCCAAAATAATCCCAACGGTGCTGGGATAATGAAAAAAAAATTTAAACATAAAATGTCTTTTATTGTGAGCTTCTTGACTTCTTGAAAAAAAAATTATACATCTTCAAAGATGATTAAAATGAAATTCTAGAATCCCTACACATGCTCCACATCTATGGTCTTAACACTGCATGCACCCCTAGTAATCACAGGTCTGACTGAAAATGACTTAATAAATAAACATTTTATTTAATGTAAAATGCTTCCAGGGATTAGTGTAGAGCTATGTTTACACTGAACTCTATAAATGTTATTGACAATTTAAATTTTAAAATCTTAAAATTCTCAATTTTGTAAAATACTTAGTACTTCCTCACATATATGTCACATTGCCATTTTTAGGATGCTGACAGGAAATTTAATTTTTGAGAAATGATAAAAGAATTTAATGAACTGAATTATAATTAAAGGTATCTGCTGTATCATACATACAATGAAATATTAGATAAAAATGTCAGATATTGGTTATTGAAGCTTCTATTTCTTATGTGGTCAAACTGTCCAGACAGAAAAGGCATGCTCCAGCCAGCACCCTGCTCTGAATTGCCCTGTTTCATGCTTGTACTTTGCCATTTATCTTTTGTCCCTTAATTTTTTTTTTCTTTTTTTTTCAGGGACCAGTGGAGGTGACAATGCTTTTAATTCTCCCTAGAGAGGTAACCCCGGGCACTGAGGCTTGGCCAGGGCGGCAAAGTGCCAAGGGGTGCAGCTCAAACCCTTGGGAGGTGGCCTTGAGGGCAGAGTTCCAGTGGGCTGCTGGAGGCGGCCAG
The DNA here is from genome assembly GCF_028021215.1 of Eschrichtius robustus. Taxonomy (NCBI): domain Eukaryota; kingdom Metazoa; phylum Chordata; class Mammalia; order Artiodactyla; family Eschrichtiidae; genus Eschrichtius; species Eschrichtius robustus. The sequence goes on from NC_090838.1 coordinate 54,592,155, forward strand.
CCTTGGATGGGTCTCAGAAGCCGTCGTTGGCCCAGGTAATCTCGTAGTCAAGGTACCTGGCTTTGATCTTCTCAGTGGAGACGGAGTGCTGGGCGCGACCATAACCCATGGAGTAGCCTTACACGTGGATCTTCTTGTCCTGGCTCTGGTGGGAGATGCACCCACCCCCCAGGCACTCGCAGTCATAGCCCTTCTGCATCTCGCCTGATACCTTGTCCGTAGACGTCGGAGTGGTACTCCGCCCACCTGTAGCTGCTCATGATCTCTTTGCTCTCCCTGGCCAGGGCCCCAGAGGGCAGCCCCGCATGGACTCGAATCAGCACATACTTGAAGTCGCTGTCGCAGTCGATGTCCACGTCAGGGATCTGGGTGAGTTTCGCCGCTGCCATGTTCCCGGAGTGTGCTCGCCACTGCGGCCCGCGGCCCTTCCCCACGTGACACGGGGTATCCTTTAATGTTGGCTTCCACTTGTGTAGTAGACACTGAGGTAATCTCTTCAACATCTATCCCACCTCCTGACACCGTGCATCAGCCACTTGGTTTAAGGAACTGACCTAGACATGTGAGGCAGGCCCTGATAAGTCTGCCTCAGTCAATACAATCTGATCCTTTTTTGCCTATAATTGGTCTAGGACCTAATGCTTAAACCAATCAGCACATGGCATTCCTTTAGAAACAGACTGGTTTAGGAATAGGCACATGACTGTTCCTAGGCCAATAAGACATGCCAAGAAGATTGTTTGGAGGCTTCTAGGAAAAGTTTCCTCACTTATAAGTGAGTCATTAGAAGAGATGGCTTTTTTTTTTTAAACAAAGAAGCATGTAGCTTCAATTGTTACTACCACCCTATGACTATGAGGAAACCACTTTAGGATAGAACTGATGTTATCCTGGGTCCTTGATGATGTTGTTGAACTGAGTTTTAACCATACCTGAAGCCCAGTCTACCTCTGGACTTCCAGTTGTCCAAACCAGTAAATTTTCCTACTGTTTAAGCCACCACTTTCAGTTGGGTTTCTGTTATTTGCAGCTGAATGTATTCTAAAAGATGCAATTCTCTACCACTTTTGCCTACCACCTTTGCTTCTAACCGGATGTACCCATTGGCTATCTTTCTTAGCGTTAACCATCAGCACTCTTCTATCTAGACATTTATAGTGAACATTTTAGTTGTCTACCCAATACCTGGGCTTAGCTTCTTCCACTGGACATTATGTAGGATAGGTTGTATGAACCTGGTGCAGCCACGGGAGAAGCTAGCCTGAGAACAAAGTTGATATGCTTAAAATGACAAAACAGAAAAATGGAAAAAAACCCGAGGCCTTGATAATGTCATTTAACTGATAGAACACTATTTTCAGCCTTCTTATTATCTGAATAACAAATATTCTCACTGTTTAAGATAATCTGAGTTGGGGTATTCTGTTGTTTGAATTTGAAAACAACTGAAGTATTGTAGTAGTGTCTAGTATTAGGGAAAATGGTAGTAAGAACGAGAATGTTAGTAAATGTTGACTACTTCTTATGGTTTTCACTAAAAACGTATAACAAAGACGGAAGTTTAAGCTGAAAACAGAGAAGGACGTGGGAGGCAGTAGTAGGAGATAAACTTAGTTGTCAAAGTTTCTTCTATAGATGTCCTGCTAAATAACTTACATTGGACAAAGGCACCTAGTTTTATGTCAAATATAGGTTTACAGAAGGGGCTTCTCTATCGACATTCATTGTTTTCAATTACACTGGCAACATAGGTCATCAAAATGTGAACTAGGGGAATGGGCAGATCTCAGAGAGATGTCTATGGCTAGAAGACTGAAGTGCTCAGACCCAAAGACTATGTCTAGTTGGGCTCTCTGACCGTATTTACTGATTTGTGGAATTAGCCAAAAGAAATCAGGATCCACTAAGTCTCTTAGGGAATTGACTATCAAAGAAATTCTAAGCCTTGGCCAATCCACAGCAATGAGCAATTCTGTGATAGTTCAATTCCTTAGGCACCCTCCCAGCACCCCAAACTCACACTAACAAGAAGTGCTAAACTACCTAAGACCTGTTTCAAATGTGGCCAAAGAAGACAATGAACAAGGAAGATGTTCCCAAAAGAACAGAACTAAGGGCAATGGAAGGCAATGGGTTATCCCAGAAAACAGAATCAGAGACTACCATATTGGCTGACCAAGGGACTCATCACTACTAGGGTGGGCAGTCCTCTCTTCTTTCTAACAGGATATGATATGGGCTATGGGCCAATATCCACTGAATGTCATTTCCATTCTCCCCTTTCCAAATAAGAGTTTCAATTATATTTATCTTGTTCCTTCTCTATTATTTCATATTGAAAATGTCTGAGGTGGAAAACTTTAAGCCATGGGTTCACAAGGAGCCACGTCCAGACCTGACAGAGAGCTCTTGGCCTCGGCGCTGGATGTGGTTGCTGGCTGAGACTTTGGGATGTCTCCCACTGGAGAGATAATGAATGTGTCTCACGTAGGTATGGACATTTTTTTAGATTGTATGTGGGAAAAAGGAGGTATGAAGTTTGATTTATGTGATAGTGTTGGTTGTCTACTCCATATCCGTTTTCCCTTCTTATTGAAAGAGCCCTACTTTTGTTCAGGTACCCACCCCTTTCTACATGTCCATGTGCATCAGGAGACATTGGTCTCATGCCCATTCCCATGAGGTAAATCCTGACTAGTCTAGGCCAGTCATGATTTTTCTGTTCTCCTTGCTGGTAACTGTTTTAGACATGGGTGTACTGAGCAATGACACATGAGGAAACGTTTGCTAGAAGACTTCTGGTAAATATTTTCCTACTTTTTAAAAAAATACACAAGGAAATCACAGCTTCCCTCTGTGCCCTTTATTTTATCATGTCAGGTTACAATGTATGGGCCTGCTGCAGCCATCTGGTAACCATTACCAGAGCTTTTTGCTATGTACAAAGCTGACATGCTTAGGCAAGGAAAACAATGGAAAGAAACAGGGTCCTTCAGACACTGAATTAAATAGTCTTATAGACTGTCTACCTCAGGATTTCTAGTCATGTATAATAGTAAATATCTTTATGGCTTAAGTCTGTTTAAACTGAGGATGTCTTTTACTCACAGTTCAAAGCATCCTCACTGATATATCTCTGTTTCACCCTTTGAGTGCTGTTTTCACCTGATTAATATTTTGTAATGCAAACTTCCCTAGAGGCACCTTATTGAAGGTAGAGACTGGACACTGACCTAGATACTATATTCCAGTGTAGTTTTTGGAGCATGAACACATTTATTTAGTTATGCCACACAAATACTAATTCAGACCCTAGTCTTTCAGTGTTTCTTATGAATTGAATTGTGACCCCCTAAAATTTATATGTTGAAGCTCTAACCCCTAGTCCCTCAGAATGCCTTATTTGGAGATAGGGCCTTTACAGAGCTAATCAATTTAAAATGAAGTCATTAGGGTGGGTTCTAATCCACTGTGACCGGAGCACTTAGAAGAAGAGGATATTTGGACACAGACACAGAGAGATAGAAAATAATGTGAAGAGACATAGAGAACAGAGTCATCTACAAGCCAAGGAGAGGAATAGATCCTTCCCTCACAGACTGCAGAAGGAACCAACTCTGCCAATACCTCGATCTCAGACTTCTAGCCTACGGAACTGTGAGACAATACATTTCTGTTGTTTAAGCCACTCAGTTTGTGGTACTTTGTTACAGCAGCCCTAGCAAACTAATACAGTCTCTGTGCCATTTCTGCTAGGAATGAGGAAGATTTTCTTTCTTAACAAATGCTAGTCACTCATTTACATATAAAATTTAATTTGACAAGCATTTATTGAGTAACTACTATGTCCCAGGACTTGTTAAGTGATAGGTTCACAGAGATAAGTACTCACTTCCTGTTCTCAAAGAGCTCAGTAAAGTAGCTGTGTGTTCACATTTAAACTAATTAAGAGAAGAGTTATACTCAAACACTTTAGAAGAAACTATTTCTAATTCAACAAGTCATAAGCCAATGCAGATCATTCTTATGTGTACATTAAAGCAGATTTCTCTCATTAATGTTCATGATAAATAAATATTATATTCGTGAGAGGAATAAAATTGTATTAATTATTTCATAATTAATTCAGATTGAATTATATAATCAGTCTTAATTGGTGAAGCTTTACCCAAATGATTTGCAATCAATAATTTTTTAAAAGTTGCTCAAGACTATCAATAAAGTTCCTAGGATGTGGAGATTATAAAGGAAGAGGGGTAGTAAAAAAATATTAAAAATGTGGTCCTGTCCTCACTTATATAATCTAATAGAATACCAAGGCAATGAAAAAAGATATAATTATACCTACAAAGTAAGATATAGGGAAAAGAAAATCTAAGTGAAGAAAGAAAGCTAGCACAAGGAAGGGACTAGCTAGCACTAGTCTTCCTATGTAGAAAACTTTTGTAACTTTTTATAAAAGGAGTTTTAAAGGAGAGGAAAATAAAATTCATACAGCCACCATTGGTCATTGTTCTATTTCTCTTCCCTGCTTAGAGCCAGAAATTAGGTCCACATTTACTTTGCCAAGGAAACACCAGGCTCCTCTGGTTACTGAGACTTAACAGCCAGTCTCTGCTCCCTGCCAACTCGCCTTGGGGCAAAATGTGGCGAGCTATAAAATTCTTAGTCCAGTCAATTCCAAACACTTTTTCAGAAAAAAAAGTGCAAGTGTTACCAAAGAAATAAGTGGTCATAGGACAATAAGGTATTAAATTTTATTTAAAATCATTCTATCCTGAACTGTTCTAAGTTTGTCTACATATTATAACCTATTAACTACTTGCAAGAAGCCATAATTCTTTAACAACTGAATTTTTTAAAGAAACCAAATTGATAAGTAAATAACATATTTGACCTTAGATGAGTATGCTGTTTTTGATGCTTTCATGTAAAGTTAAGGTTCTTTGTAAAAAAAAAAAAAGATAAATATTAAAAATACCATTTTAATGTTCAAATGTTTCTTTTATTCCAGAAGAAATTTATGGTTAGGAGAATTAAGCAAGAATAAATATATTTATTTTAGCTTGAAATTAGACTGCATCTATCATAATTAGATGTTGAATTGAAGTCTACGGTATCTTTCTTCTGACCAAACAGGGTAATAATTCTATACTTAATATCTCTAAAAGGTTATATTTTTCAGTTGAAATGATACCAACCTTAGAATTACTTATTTTGAATTTTGGAAGGTCATCAGTGTTCTAGATCTAAGATCTATCCATGATCTGAAATGTTTTAGAAGTGAACAAATGTGTACTTCTTACTTTTGCTTAATTACCACACCTACCAAGAATATTTCACACTTTAGAGTCTACCAATGCAAATAATAGTTTTCTGTTTCTGGAATTTTCCTATTATGTAAATCAATTGCATTTCTGAAGAGCCATTTTGGTCCAGGTGAACAGAGATGTCCAAGAAATTTAGCCTGTGAGGAAATTAATTAAGAAAGCTTGTCAATATCTTATTAGTTGTTGATTTTAAGAGGAGAAACTGAACATCTCTCTCCTTTTGGATATGCCAAGGAAGCCTGTAATCACATTGCTTCTGATAGCCTTCTTGTGACTAAGATTCTGGTGTCCAAGATGGCACCTGATCTCACCTCCTTCCAAAGGCACACCAAAATTATAAAAATTGCAGAGCAACTATTGATGAGAAAGACCTGAAGATGAGCAGAAAAGATCTTCTATAATTAAAGACATAAAGAAGAAACCACATTGAGATAAGTAGGAAGGGTGGAGATGTGGTATAAAGACCCAGAACTCTGGGGTAGGCAACCCACAAATGGGAAGATAATTACAACTGCAGAGGTTGTCCCCAAAGAACGAGGGGACTGAGCCTCACGTTGGGCTCCCCAGCCCAGGGGTCCTGCACTGGGAAGATGAACCCCTAGAACATTTGGCTTTGAAAGACCATCAGGGCTTATTTCAGGAGAGCCAGAGGGCTGTAGAAAAGAAATTCCATTCTTAAAGGGTGCACACAAAATCTCACATGCTCCAAGACCCAGGGCAGAAGCAGTAATTTGAAAGGATCCTGGGTCAGACCCACTTGCTGATCTTGGAGAGGCTCCCAGAGAGGCAGGAGGCAACCGGAGCTCACCCTGGGGATACAGACACTGGTGGAAGCCATTTTGGGGAGCTGGATCTACCACATGGAAACTGGTGCTGGCAAGTGCCATTTTCGAATCCTCCCTCTAGCCTATTAGCCTCAGGACTCTGCCCTGCCCCCACCCACCATCAGGCTGGCTTCCTTAGGACCCCTTAAGCCCCCAGATGCCCTGTATTGCCAGTACTAGATCCAGGATCAGCCTCACCAACCATCTCAGGGACCCCTGGGAACTGCAGCCAGTGACCTCAGGTCCTGGTTCCACCTACCAGTGGGCCAACAGCAGCTCCAGGACCCCTGCGGCCCTGCAGCTAGAGATGTCAGAACCCAGCTCTGCCCATCAGTGGGCCAGCACTAGGCCCAGGATCTGACCCTGTCCACCAGTAAGAGGGCACTAGCCCTGGGATGCCCTGGGCCCCAGCCCTGCCCACCAGCAGGTCAACACCAGCTCCAGGACCAATGCAGCCCTGCAACCTACAGTGTCAGGACCCAGCTCACCCACCAGCAGGCTGGTGCCAGCCCTGGGACCCATGGGCCCCAGGCCCACCCATTAGTGGGCCAACACCAACACCCGGACCCCTAGAGTCCTGCAGCCAGAGACCCCAGGACTAGCTGCACCCACCACTCAGCCAGTACTAGCCCTGGGATTCCCTGGGCCCCAGCCCTGCCCACCAGCAGGCTGACAACTAGACAGCTTAGGCCCCTCAGCCAGCTGCTCTGGGATCTAGCCCCACTCACCAGCAGGCCAGCACCACCTTTGGGACACCCCAGAACCTGCAGCCAGTAAAGTCAGGAACTGGCCCTGCCCCCGGCAAGCTGACACTAGATCAGGCACTGCAAGCCCCACAGTCAGCCACCCTGGGACCTGGCTCTGCCCACTAGAGGGCCAGCACTAGCCCTGGGAGCCCCAGGAGCTCTACACCCAGCAGGCTTGGGACCCTGCCCTGCCCACCAGCAGCTGGCAGCCTCCACACAAGGCAGGGCCTGGAAACCAACTGAACTGGGGGCCATCCAGGCCTACCAGACTGCCCATAATAGTCAGCCTGCTACAACAGAAGGGCTCACTCAACCCACACTGGGGGCACCCCTAGGGCACATAGCTCTGGTGACCAGAGGGCAGTGCACTGCTGGGACACATAGAATGTCTCCTACAAAAGACCACTTCTCCAAGATTGGGAAACATAATCAACCTACCAGAAACACAGAAATAAAAACAGTGAGTTAGGCAAAATGAGGCTACAGAGAAATATGTTCCAAACAAAAGAACAAGATAAAACCCCAGAAGAACTAAGTGAAGTGGAGATAGGCAATCTACCTGATAGAGTTCAAGGTAATGATCATAAAGATGCTCTAAGATCTTGGTAGAAGAATGGATGAACACAGTAAGAACTTTAACAAGAGTTAGAAAATATAAAGAAGAATGAAACAGAGCTGAAGAATAAAATAACTGAAATAAAAAATACAATAGAAGGAATCAACATTAGATAATACAGAAGAACAAATCAGCAAGCTGGAAGACAGAATGATGGAAATCACTCAAGCTGAACAGAAAAAAGAAAACAATTTTTAAAAATGAGCATAGTTTAAGATACCTGTAGGACAACATCAAGTGTGCTAACATTCGCATTATAAAGGACCCAGAAGAAGAAGAGAGAGAGAAAGTGGTAGAGAACATATTTGAAAACATAATAGCTGAAAACTTCCCTAACCTGGGAAAGGAAACAGACATCCAGGTCCAGGAATCACAGTGTCCCAAGCAGGATCAACCAAAGAGGAAGATGCCAGGGCACACTGTAATTAAAATGGCAAAAATTAAAGATAAAGAGAGAATCTTAAAAGCAGCAAGGGAAAAGCAACAAGTTACATATAAGGAACTCCCATAAGGCCATCAGCTGACTTTTTAGCAGAAACCCTGCAGGAGGCCGGAAGGGAATGGCATAATATGTTTAAAGTGATGAAAGGGAAAAACCTACAACCAAACACTCTACCCAGCAAGGCTTTCATTCAGATTTGAAGGAAAGATCATAAGTTTTATAGACAAGCAAAAGCTAAAAGAGTTCAGCAACACCAAACCAGCTGTACAAGAATGTTAAAGGGACTTCTTTAAGACAAAAAAAAAGTCACAACTAGAATTATGAAAATTAGGAAAGGAAAAATCTCATTGGTAAAGGTAATTATACAGTAAAGGTAGTAACATGACCACTTATAAAGCTAGTAGAAAGTTTAAAAGATAAAAGTAGTAAAATCATCTCTATCTACAATAAGCAGTTAAGGGTATGTAAAACAAAAAGATGTAAAATATGGTGTCAAAAACAGTAAATGTGGGTGGGGGGCGGTGAGTAAAAATGCAGGGTTGTTAAAATATGTTTGAACTTAAGAGATCAGCAACCTAAAATAATCATATATATACTATTTTTTATATATGCATATAAAATTATCATATATATATTACTATATATAAACCTCATGGTAATTACAAACCAAAAATCTATAATAGATACACACATACAAAAGAGAAAGAAATCCAAACATAACACTAAAGTTAGTCATTAAATCACAAGGGAAGAGAAGAAAGGAACAGAAAAGAACTACAAAAATAATTCTCAATTAACAAAATAGCAATAAGTAACTACATATCAACAATTACTTTAAATGTAAATGAACTAAATGCTCCAATCAAAAGACACAGAGTGGCTGAATGGATACAAAAACAAGACCCAACCTACAAGAGACTCACTTCAGATCTACAGATGCACACAGACTAAAAGTAGGGGGATGGAGAAAGGTATTCCATCAAATGGACAAAAAAGGAAAGCCAGAGCAGTAATAAGTATATCAGACAAAATAGACTTTAAAACAAAGACTGTAGCAAGAGACAAAGAAAGACATTGCACAATGATCAAGGGATCAATCCAAGAAGAAGATATAACGATGGTAAATATATATGCACCCAACATAGGATCACCTAAATATATAAAGCAGATATAAACAGACACAAAGGGAGAAATTGACAGTAACACAATAATAGTAGGGGACTTTAACACCCCACTTCCATCAATAGATAGATCATCCAGAGAGAAAATAATAAGTAAACACTGGCCTTAAATGACACATTAGATCAGATGGACTTATGTACATGTAGAGAGCATTCCATCCAAAAGCAGCAGAATACACATTCTTTCAAGTGCACATGGAACATTCTCCAGGATAGATCACATGCTAGGCCACAAAACAAATACCAAAAATTTAAGAAAACTGAAATTATATCAAGCATCTTTTCCAACCACAAGGCTCTGAGACTAGAAATCAACTACAAGAAAATAACACAAAAACCATAAACACATGGAAGCTAAACAATACACTACTAAACAACCAATGAATCACTGAAGAAACCAAAAAAGAAAATTTTAAAAATAACCTGAAAACAAATGAAAACAAAAACACAATGATCTAAACTCTACGGGACACAGCAAAATCAGTTCTCAAAGGGAAGTTTACAGTGATACAAGCCTACCTCAGGAAAGAGGAAAAAAACTCAAATAAACAACCTAAACTTTCACCTAAATGAATTAGAAAGAGAAGAACAAACAAAACCCAAAGTTAGTAGAAGGAAAAAGAAATCATAAAGATCAGAGCAAAAATAAATGAAACAGAGGCTAAAAAAAATGGAAAAGATCAATGAAACTAACCTGTTTTTTTGAAATGATAAAGTCAATAAACCTTTAGCCAGATTCATTAAGAAAAAAAGAGAGAACACTCAAATCAATAAAATCAGAAATGAAGAAGTTACAACCAACACCACAGAATTACAATTATGAGATTACTATGAATAATTATATGCCTATAAAAAGGACAACCCTAGAAGAAATGGACAAATTCATAGAAATATACAATCTCCCAAAACAGACTCAGGAAGAAATAGGAAATAAGACCAGACTAATTATCAGTAATGCAATTTAGTCGGTAATTTTAAAAACTCCCAACAAACAAAATTCCAGGACCGGATGGCCTCACAGGTGAATTCTTCCAAATATTTAGAAAAGAGTTAACACCCATCCCTTTCAAAATATTCCCAAAAACTGCAGAGGAAGGAATGCTTCCAAAGTCATTCTACAAAGCCAGCCTCACCCTGATACCAAAATCAGACAAAGATAACACAAAAAGTGAAAATTACAGGCCAATATCACTGATGAACATGGATGCAAAAATCCTCAACAAAATATTAACAAACCCAACTCAACCATACAGTAAAAGGATCATACATCATAATCAAGCTGGATTTATCCCAGGTATGCAAGGATGTTTCATATCCACAAATCAACTAATGTAATATACCACCTTAACAAATTGAAGCATAAAAATCATATAACCATCTCAATAGATTCAGAAAAGCCTTTTGACAAAATTCAACATTCATTTATGATAAAATTTCTCAACAAAGTGGGTATAGAGGGAACATACATCAATCTAATAAAATCCGTATATGACAAGCCTATAGATAACATCATACTCATTGGTGAAAAGCTGAAAAGTATTTCCTCTACGATCAGGAACAAGACAAGGATGCTCACTCTCTCCACTTTTATTTGACTTGATATTGGAAGTCTAGCCACAGCAATCAGACAAGAAAATGAAATAAAAGGAATCCAAATTGAAAAGGAAGAAATAAAACTGACACTATTTGCAGATGACATGATAGTATATACAGAAAAATCCTAAAGACACCACCAAAAAACTACTAGAACACACTAATGAATTTGGTAAAGTTGCAGGATACAAAATTAATATACAGAAATCTGTTGCATTTCTATACAGTAACAATGAACTATTACAAAGAGAAATGAAGAAAGCAATCCCATTTACAACTGCATCAAAAAGAATAAAACACCTAAGAATAAATCTACCTAAGGAGGTAAAAGACCTGCACTCAGAAAACTGTAAGATAACGATGAAAGAAACTGAAGACGACACAGATGGAAAATATATCATGCTCATGGATTGAAAGAATTAATATTGTTAAAATGACCATACTACCCAAAGCAACCTACAGATTCAGTGCAATCCTTATCAAGATAACAGTGGCAGTTTTCATAGAACTAAAACAAATAATTCTAAAATTTGTATGGAGACACTAAAGACCTCAAACAGTCAAAATAATCTTGATTAAGCTGGAGGTATCATGTGACCTGATTTCAAATTATACTACAAAGCTACAGTAATCAAAGCAGTATGGTAATGGCACAAAAACAGACACCTAGATCAATGGAACAGAATAGACAGCCCAGAACTGAACCTATCCTTGTATGGTCAATTAATACAATGAAGGAGGCAAGAATATACAATGGAGGGACTTCCCTGGCAGTCTGGCAGTTAAGACTCCACGCTTCCACTGCAGGAGGTGTGGGTTCGATCCCTGGTCAGGAAACTAAGATCCCACATGCCGCGTGGTGTGGCCAAAAAGTAAAAAAAAAAAAAAAAAAAAAAGAGTATACAGTGGAGAAAAAGACAGTCTATTCAATAAATGGCATTGGGAAAACTGGATACCTACATGCAAAAGAATCAAACTGGCCTACTCTCTCACACCATGCACAAAAATAAATTAAAAATGGATTGAAGACTTAAATGTAAGACCTGAAGTGATGAAAGTTCTGGTAGAAAACATAGGCAATAATCTCTTTGCCATCACTATTAGTAATTGTTTTTTGGATGTGTCTCCTCAGAAGTGAATCAAAAGCAAAAATAAACAGATAAAACTACATCAAACTAAAAATCTTCAGTATAGTGAAGGCCACTTACTGAATAAGAGACAACATTTGCAAATGTTATATCCTATAAGTGGTTAATATCCAAAAATACACAAAGAACTCATACAATTCAACATCAAAAAAACAAACAACCCAATTAAACAATGGGCAGAGGACTTATATAGACATTTTTCTAAAGAAGACACACAGATGGCCAACAGGCATATGAAAAGATGCTCAACATCACTAATCATCAAGGAAATGCAAATCAAAACCACAATGAGATATTACCTCACACTTGTCAAAATGGCTATTATCAAAATACAACAAATAACAAGCATTGGTAAAGATGTGGAGAAAAGAGAACTCTCATGCACTGTTGGTGGGAATGAAAATTAGTGCAGCCACTATGGAAAACAGTATGGAGGTTTCTCAAAAAATTAAAAATAGAACCACCATATGATCCAGCAAATCTACTCCTGGGTAATTTATCCCAAGAAGACAAAAACATCAATTTGTAAAGATATATGCACCCCTATGTTCATTGAAGCATTATTTACAATAGCCAAGATATGGAAGCAACCTAAATACCTAACAATAGATGAATGGATAAAGAAGATGTGGTATATATATACAATGGAATATTACTCAGGCATTAGAAAAGAATGGAATCTTGCCATCTACAACAACATGGATGAACCTAGAGGGTATTATGCCAAGTGAAATAAGTCAGGCAGAGAAAGACAAATACTGTATGATTTCACTTATACATGGAATCTAAAAAACAAAACAAGTGAATAAACATAAAACAGAAACAGAGTCATAGATTCAGCGAACAAACAGGTGGTTATCAGAGGGGAGGGAGTTGGGGGGAGCAGAGAAAGAGGTGAGAGAGATTAAGAGGTACAAACTTCCAGTTGCAAAATAAATATCATGCATATGAAATGTACAGAGAGGGGAATATAGTCAATAATTATGTAATATCTTTGTGTAGTGACAGATGGCATCTAGACTTATCATGGTGATCATTTTGTAACATGTAGAAATAGTGGATCAGTATGTTGTATGACAGGAAATAACATAATGTTGTAGGTCAATTATACTTCAAAAACCAACCAACCAACCAACTCATAGAAAAAGAGATCAGATTTGTGGTTACCAGAGGTGGGGGGTAGAGACAGGGGGGATTGGATGAAGGCAGTTGAAAGGTACAAACTTCCAGTTATAAGATAAACAAGTATTAGGGATATAATGTACAACATAATAAATATAATTAACACTGCTGTATGTTATATATGAAAGTTAAGAGAGTATATCCTAAGAGTTCTCATCACAAGAAGAAAATATTTTTTTTCTATTTCTTTAATTTTGTATCAGTATGAGATGTTGGATGTTCACTAAACTTACTAGTGTAATCATTTCATGATGCATATAAGTCAAATCATTATGCTATACACCTTAAACTTAAACAGTGCTATATGTCAATTACATCTCAATAAAATTGGAAAAAAAAAACCTGCAATAAAATAGGTTAAAAAAAAAGAAGAGGAGAAACAGAATTTAAAGGAAGGTAAACCATAGAAGGTTGGTGGTATCTTAGAAGTAGAATTTTAGATTGGGAAGTGACCTCAACCATTATCAAGTTATAAATGAGGTAACAGGCTCACTGAGATTCAGTGACTTGCCCAAGGTTTCAGAGATAGTGTAAGTTTAAGGAATACACCAAAGTAGCCTCAAGTCTAATCTTTCCTTGACACTAGCCCAGTGGTGATAACCACTGCATAGTAACCTCAATGGTTTATAGCAGCATCAGAGTCTTTTCTAAAGCAATCTAATTACGGGCTGATATAGATAAGAGGTTTGCCATCTTTTTCTGTAAGGGTTAGATAGTAAATATTTTAGGCCTTGTGGACAACAACCAGTCTTTGTCTCATTTTTCTTTTTTTATTGTAACCATTTACAAAAGTAAAAATCATTATTAGCTCAAGCCCCAGTTAAAGCCTTAAGGCTAAATTTGGCCCCTGGGCCAGTAGTTTGCCAATCTTTGTTACAGGTCAGAGAGTGTTGGTCAGCACACTTTTCACTGACCCAGAGCAAAATAAAAAAATAAGGTAATGTAGTGAGCTAAATTCATTCAGTTTAAAGAAATGCCCTCTGTTCTGAATTCATGTCCTTCCTCCATTTTGGGAGAGAGAAAAGCATTAAAATGTTTATGGAATAATGGAATAATGACGATATAGTTTTTGTTTGCTTTGTTTTTTATGATCGCAGTTAAAAAGAAAAAAATTAGTTACCTAAGTCCCCATAATTAATAATTATATATATTATTAATACCTGAAACCCCAAAGTCTAAAAGAGTATTTGTGGATATTCTCTGCTCCTAAATAAAGCATTTTAGGCTCTTAGAGTATATCCAAGTGGCATATACAACTGAATACACATAACTTAATCCTAAGAAACCCCAACTGAAGTCTGGCAATTACTTCAAAGACATCTGACAAGATCTTATGTTCCCTTTATTTGGATGACAGAATGTTACTTTGCCCAGTGAGTTATGAGTTCAGTACAGTTGCATTTCTGGTTCTTACATAATGGAAATAGCCTTTCTCAAGACCTATCTCTACTGGCATGGTGTCACATATGAAGAGAGACCATATTTTGCCCATATTTTTATCTTCCCACAGCATCAAGCACAGTCATGAGAACTATATTTTTTCTGTTTGAATTAATAAGCAAAATAAAATGATCAGAAGTTCAGAAGGACGCTGGCAGGATTACTGCCCTTAGCAGATACGGATTTAGAGAAATTTGGGGAATAGTTAGGGCTGAAATATGTGTGTATTACAGGTGGACTAACAATTTGGCATCTTTCCAAAGCAATATCTAAAAAATATATGTTCAACACTTATCTAGAGGTAAGGCTAAGTGTTTAATGGCAGAAGAGTGTATTAGTTATTGATTGCTACATAACACATTACTCAGCAGATTAAAACAACAATGTTTATTATCTGAAAATTTCTTTGGGTCAGGAATTGAGGAGAGGCTTAACTAGGTGGTTCTAGCTCAGGGTCTCTCATGACTTTGTAGTTAAGCTGTCAGTTGGGGCAGTCATCAGATAAAGGTTTGACTGGGTTGGAGGATCTATTTCCAAGATGGCTCACTCAAAAGAGGACTCCGTTCCTCATCATGTGGGCCGCTCCATAACGTTATTTGAATGTCCTCTTGACATGGCAGCTAGCTTCCTCCAGAGCAAGTGATCCAAGAGAAAGTGTCACAATGTCTTTTGTTACCTAGTCTCAGAAGTCACACATTGTCACTTATGCCATAGCCTATTCATAAGAAGCAAGTCACAAAGTCCAGCCAACACTCAAGGAGACGAAAGAGGGAAGATGGTAAGTACCACCTCTTCAAGGGAGGAGCATCAAAGAATTTGTAGATATATCTTCAAATCACCAAAAATAACAAGGAACAAGTACACTGCCTCTCCTCTACTGTTCTGAACAATTCAATTTCAATCTCAGACTTGCATACCCTATCATCACCGTTAAAGATGGTTTAGTGTTCTCAGCGTGCCCTATGGGAAGGAGAATCCACCCATCAGCCCCAAGTAGTTTACCCAAATATTTCTTTTAACCCAATGAATATCAAACACCATTTACACATTTTTCTCCATATAATAATATTTTCAGTGATATTTTAGTCTCACAATGAGGTTTATAGATGTCCTAAGTTAATGTCGCAAAGAACTGCCTTGCTGAACTTTAGCTCTGCCTGAAGGTAAAGAATTGTGGAAAATATTGGACTGAGTTTCTTAGAGGAACATTTCCTACAGAGGATGATTTTTTTAAAATGTACAGTATACACAACTTCTCACTTAAGAATTTTGCTGCATTATACCTAGTCCTGCAAATGTATATCAGAAAATTCTCTATATTATCGTTAGCCTATACAGCTTAAAAAAACAAGGAAATGTATTGTTTCTTCCACCTAAAAGAGAAGGAACAAGAGTTCTGAAAAATTCTAATTCTTAGATTTCTTTAGGACATTCTTAACCAATTATTGGAAGTAGCTTGGGACATTGTTCTGAGCATAGAGCATTTTACCCAAACTCTAACCAAATGAAACACCAGATTTCATACTTATATCTGTTCAGGAAGGTGAAACCTTTCACATAGTCATAACACAAAAAGCTCAAGGTTTTCTCTTTGTAGTTAGATCCTTTATAGCATTTCTAGAGACCCTGACATTTCAAAGGCCCATACCTTGAAAGCTATCTATACAGGGAGTAACACAGACACTTGAGAAGAATGGTCAGAAAAGAAGGTGCCTGCCCACCAGCATTTACTTTTAAAATTATTGATGTTTGCTGTTGGTAGGAACATAAATTGGTGCAGCCACTATGGAAAACAGTATGGAGTTTCCTCAAAAAAAAAAAATAGAGTTGGCATATAATCCAGCAATGCCACTCCTGCGCATATATCCAGAGAAAACTATAATTTGAAAAGACACATGCACCCCAATGTTCACTGCAGCACTATTTACAATAGCCAAAACATGGAAACAACCTAAATGTCCATAACAGATGAATGGATAAAGAAGATATGGTACATATATACAATGGAATACTACTCAGCCATAAAAAAGAATGGAATAATGCCATTTGCAACAACATGGATGGACCTAGAGATTATCATACTAAGGGAAGTAAGTCAGAAAGAGAAAGACAAATACCATATGATATCACTTATATGTGGAACCTAAAATATAACACAAATGAACCTATCTACAAAACAGAAACAGACACAGACATAGAGAACAGACTTCTGGTTGCCAAGGGGGATGGGGGATGGGGGAGGGATGGACTGGGAGTTTGGGATTAGAGATGCAAACTATTATATAGAGAATGGATAAACAAGGTCCCACTGTATAGCATGGGGGAACTATATTCAATATCCTGTGATAAGCCATAATGGAAAAGAATATGAAAAAGAACATATATATATATATAACTGAATCACTGCTGTACAGTAGAAATTAACACAACATTGTAAATCAGCTATACTTCAATAAAATAAATTTTAAAACTTATTGATGTTTATTATTGTCATCAGAAACTTATCACTAAGCTTCTGTATGGAATTATGTCTCATGAGAGTCTAACATTTTCACTCTGACATTCATTCCTTAGCAGAGACATCAGCCCTGAGAGCAGACAAAGCTGTGTGTGACCTATGAATTTCAAACATACAAGGAAAAAGAGTTTCTGATTTAATACTGAAAAAAATAATCAATTTGGTCATCAGATTTATTGCCTGCAATAAATTTACAAATTTTTGCTTTTAAAAATAGCATGGTAGGGCTTCCCTGGTGGCGCAGTGGTTGAGAATCTGCCTGCCAATGCAGGGGACATGGGTTTGAGCCCTGGTCTGGGAAGATCCCACATGCCGCGGAGCAACTGGGCCCATGAGCCACAACTACTGAGCCTGCGCGTCTGGAGCCTGTGCTCCTCAACAAGAGAGGCCGCAATAGTGAGAGGCCCGCGCACCGCGATGAAGAGCGGCCCTCTCTCACTGCAACTAGAGGAAGCCCTCGCACAGAAACGAAGACCCAACACAGCCAAAAATAAATAAATAAAATTTAAAAAAAAATAGCATGGTATATCTTTCTGGCAGAATTGGTATGGTGTAAACCAGAAAAGTATCATCTTTTCATAATATATTGTTGAGTAATATAAAACTAGAATAAACCAAAAGTTGAAAAATTTGGTTCTTTGCTTAAGTAACTTTGGGTAGTGTGTTACATAATTTGCCAGCACTTACCATGTGCTGTAACCCCTACCTCTTTATTTTCCTGTATGTTTAAAATTATTTTTCTGGGTACTTTTTTTAAAAAATAAATTTATTTATTTATTCATTTATTTATTTTTGGTTGTGTTGGGTCTTCGTTGCTGTGCGAGGGCTTTCTCTAGTTGTGGCGAGCGGGGGCCACTCCTCGTTGCAGTGTGTGGGCTTCTCATTGCGGCGGCTTCTCTTGTTGCGGAGCACAGGCTCTAGACGTGTGGGCTTCAGTAGTTGTGGCACGTGGGCACAGTAGTTGTGGTGCACGGGCTCAGTTGCTCTATGGCATGTGGGATCTTCCTGGACCAGGGATTGAACCCATGTCCCCTGCATTGGCAGGCAGACTCCCAACCACTGTGCCACCAGGGAAGTCCCCTGGGTACTTTTTAATAGCTCTTAATGTAGAAATTGTTTTTCAAACATTACACTTGTTTTATTATGTTTCATTATTTTTACAAAACAGATAATATCTTAGTTCGTTCAGGCTGCTACAACCAAATACCACAGGCTGAGCTTATAAACAACAGAAATTTATTTCTCATTGTTCTGGAGGCTGAGAAGTCCAAGATCAAGGCACTGGCAGATTCAGTGTCTAATGAGATTCTGCTTCCTGGTTCATAGATGGCCATGTTTTCCCTGTGTCCTTCCTTATAAGGCAGAAGTGGGGAGGAAGCTCTCTGGGGTTTCTTTTACAAGGGCAATAATCTCGTTCACAAGGTCTCCACCTTCATGACATAATCACCTGTGTCAAAGGCCCCAATCTCCAAATACCATCATATTGTGGATTAGGTTTCAACATGTGAATTTTGATGGGACACAAACAGTCAGTCTACAGAAGACAATGAGGGAAAAAGTGAGTTATTTCCTAGTAGCTCACCTATTTAATATGACTGAGGAGGTTTACAGCTCAGGCTTGAGCTCTCCCTCAATTTCACTCAACACATACTAAATTCAGTATGTACAGGTAAGGAATTTTCAGACAGGCTTTGGGAATTTAAATTATTGAACACAAAACCACAGAATTTCAGTATTTAGTTTTAGATATGTACTTATCGTTACTGACAATTAAGCGCCATGCTTTTATATTTAATTTCACATTGTTCTTTCAATCTCTTATTTTCATATCTCTTCTATCACCAGAAAACTACATGTGACAGAATAAGAAAAATTGGCACTGAAATGAAATAAATGCCTTCAGAAACAGATTTATCCTAGATGATACTGCACTTAGTAATGCAATTGTGACTGACTATAAAATTTTATATGGCTCAATCCTCCCTTTCATACCCAGAGGGTTGGTATCATGTCTTTCCAAGCACACTAAGGAGAAGCATCTTTCTCAAGTCCTATTCCAGGGTTTTGGAGGCATAGAAATGTCCTGGAGAACAAGCCAGGTACTCATATCACAACTTCATGGATGTGCCCTTAACCTTCTAACCGCAAGGTAGCCAGACCCCACCTTTGCAAAATAATGTTGGAGAATGACTTGGCAGAATTCTTGAGGGTCATGGTGGAATCGTTCTCTTCTAAGCCCTTCTTCTTCAGGCCTATCTCCTTGTCATATGTGACAAGAGCACATGTAAAGTCCATGCCAGGGTATCTCTGGCTGGAAATAGGAGCAAAAGGAAAGCTAGCCAAGTCTTATCAAATTTATGCGGCTTCATTCTCCCTTATAGAAAGGAAAGTGTCAAGGCCAACAACTTAGATCAAGAAGTAGATATACCTTTGACAATTTCGTTTTCTGTTGGGAACCTATACATTCAATGAGTACACCCCCCTAATCCCATTTAGGATCACTGAATTTCAGAACTGGAAGGGATCTTAGTGACTACAGTTGGAGTTAGGCAGTTAGAGGTCAAAATGTCACCTTTATTATTGATAAGGTTGTTTGGAGAATGAGGGTTAGGACTGAGGGGCCAAATGACCTCGCTAATATCCCCTGACATATCCTGCCTTACCCCACCCTCATTCCTGCCCCCAAACCAAACCTTGAACAGAACCTGAGACTGCCTCAGTCTGGTCCAGGGCTGAAAATTTATGTGCTTATGTTCTTTTTAATAGATTAACTCCACTCAATTATAATCTGTGGATTCATGGACATCAGCCACTAACGAGGTGGGTTAAGAGGCCAGAGTGTTACTCTGGGGAAGTCCCTCCACATGGAAACAGAAGGAGTGGGGGAAAGCCTAACACTTTCCAGCATTTGTGTGGGGCAGACAGGAATACTGTTAAACAAAATCTTCCATTTCATTTCAAAATAATTTGAGAACAGTCTAATAAGAATATACTGTAAATTATTAATACAAACTCTACTCTTAATAATCTATAAAAGACTTTTACTAACCTCTGTTAAACATATTAGCAAAAAAATTAATAAAGTTTAAACCACCATATTTTTCCTCTTCTCAAAGTTTCATCATAACAATTTGCCTTACATGTCAAATTGTGAATAATTCAACAACAAACTTATTTTGAAGAAAGTAATACTGGAAATAGAACTGCTCTCTCTCTACATATATTTTTAAATTTTTTGGCTGCATTGGGTCTTCATTGCTGCGTGTGGGCTTTCTCTAGTTGCTGCGAGGGGGGGCTACTCTTCATTGCGGTGCACGGGCTTCTCATTGCGGTGGCTTCTCTTGCGGAGCATGGGCTCCAGGCGCGGGCTCAGTAGTTGCGGCTCGCGGGCTCTAGAGCACAGGCTCAGTAATTGTGGCACACGGGCTTAGTTGATCCGTGGCATGTGGGATCTTCCCGGACCAGGGCTTGAACCCGTGTCCCCTGCATTGGCAGGTGGATTTTTAACCACTGTGCCACCAGGGAAGTCCCAGAACTGCTCTATATTAAAGAACTTTACAACTAAGAAGATGAGTTTTGCTTGCAATTCAATTCTAAATGATAGGACTTTCAAAATAAAATCTCAGGAAATATTACTCTGGACTGATGAAGTTCACAATTAGCATGTGGAAGCCACCAGTTAGAAAGCAACCAAATCAACTAAGGCAGTAACAGATCCATATGACAGGTGTTCAGTGTCCTTGTTGAATTATTACAAAGTGTGACTATATAAAAACTGAAGAAATTAGGCTTTTAGTTCTGAACATTAAGACCTTTAATTTATTCAGGGCTCATCATTTCAATAAAATACCTCAGGTCACAAGGCTGTGAGCTTACATGTTATGATCTTTAATAGAAATGTTATTTAGAACAGGAATTTACAGAAATGAAACTGGCAGGATACTGAAAAATCATTCAAGTTGCCCAAATCATGAAAAATAGAATATTTTATTTAAGGTTTTAAAATTTTAATTCCTTCATAAGAAATATGTTTTTCTTTAAATGAAAAAATTTCATGTATAGTATACCTTATTTAGACTGTAGTCAGACTCCAAACCACTCTACAACAAAGGGCTAATCAATCTAGTAAAAAGACAAAGTAATTTTTAAAAAAAGCAATATATAAAATAGAACCAAAATACCATGGAAAACTGCAGATACAAGGTTGGTTTACACTTCATTGAGTATTTTAATTAGAGGTTCTATACTTCCTTGATCTGTCCTTTTCTATTCTCTTCTGGATGACCTCATCTACTCTCATGATTTCAAATACCATCTTATATGTTAATTACCTTCAAACATGTACTCCAGCTATCACTTCTCTCCTGCTGTGTTGACCTGTATTTCTTTTGCCATAGGACAACCTCTTAAAGAGGTTTACAGTTTCATAAAAAAAAAAAGGCATGTAAAAAAAATTATGGAAGTGTTATAAACATTAATAATATCAGTTTGTACAAGGTACTGTCAGTACAAAAGAAAGACAGGAAAAGCTTCATAGAGGAAATAACACTGGAGTAGATATTTAGGGGAAGGAGCAACAGAAGGGGAGGAAGTGTCATCATAGGGAGAAACAACAATGTGAGTCAAGCTCCTGAGTAATGAATCAGCCTATAAGCTAGTTCCCTAAAACATGGGCACTGGAGTACA
This sequence comes from Eschrichtius robustus, assembly GCF_028021215.1. Lineage (NCBI taxonomy): Eukaryota > Metazoa > Chordata > Mammalia > Artiodactyla > Eschrichtiidae > Eschrichtius > Eschrichtius robustus. The sequence continues at coordinate 54,613,861 of NC_090838.1, forward strand.
AGTGGGAAATGGCCAGAAACCATGCAAGAGCCAAATAAGGGAGGGCCTGACTTGTCATACTTGGAAATTTAAATGTATTCCATATTTCTTACGCCTATTGTACAGAAATAGAGAACCATAAAAGGGCTTTTTAAGCAAAGGAGAAATAGAATCATAATTAGATATAACAGGAAAAAAAAAACATTTTCTATTTTAATTCCTACTGCCTTCTAAATAGCATGAGTTGAATTTGTTCTGCTGAGCCCCTGAAGACATTTGGCTGTACACATCTGTGAGTAGAAAGCTAGAAAAGCTGAACTGCTGTGCCTTCCAGAGGGAGAAGGAATTCCTGACCGTAGGGAAATGGGCAGAGGTGAGATAAGCCAGCAAAATAGCCAAAGGCAGTGTCCCTATAATTTCCATAAAATACTAACTCACAAACACTTTCAGTGGTTGGTTTTTTGTTTGTTTTGGTAGAAAATAAGCTTCAAGGTCATCCCCAGAGACAGTGCCCAGTGAGCAGATAGCAAGGATAGAGAAGACTATGAAAATGTTGTGACAGACAGACTTAAGGTGGCTCCCCATGATCTTTACCTCTTGGTGTTCTCATCTCTGGTGTTCATGGCCCTGTGAGTGTGAGCAGGACCTGTAACTTGCTTATAATAAATACAATATAGCAAAGGCTGTCACTCCCATGATCACACTGTTCTGTCTTGCTAGCAATGCCTCACTCTAGAGACTCTCCTTGCTGGTTTGATGAAGTAAGTAGCCATGATGGGGAAAGTCCACATGGCAAGGAACTGTGGGTGGCCTCTAGGAGCTGAGGACAGGCTTCAGCCAACAGCCAGAACAAAGTGGGACTTTGAGGTGTTTAACTACAAACAAATGCATTCTGCCCACAACCTGAGCAAGTTTGAAAGTAGATACTTCCCCAGTCAAGCCTTCAGTTGAGAACACGGCCCTGCCAACACTCTGTAGTCTTGTAAGACCCTAAGTAGAAGACCCAGCTAAACTATGCCACAGTGATACAGTGAAACACTGATACAGTGAAACAACAAATGTGTATTGTCTTAAGCCTCTAAAATTTGTGTTAATTTGTTATACAATAGAAAACTAATACAAATGTAACAACCCCCCTCCTCAGTCTCCCCCTTCACCAAAATGACAGATATTTCCTAATCTGTGGCTTTAATATGAACTCTGGGTTATATAAAGTTTGGAAAAATCATTTCTAAAGTAGTTGAAAAGATGAATTAGAAGGGTGGAAAGGAAGATTAAGGCAGGAGATAATGGCAATAGCCCAGGTGAGAAATGGTGAGGGTCTGAATCAAGTCAGAAAATAGAGGAATAAGAGCAGGTTTCAGGAGGAATATAATGAGACCATTTGGGACACAATAAGTTCAAGGTGTCTGTAGAACCTCTAAGTGAAGACAGTAAGCTTTGGTACTAACTGTGAGAGATGCTAGTTTTGATCTGGCAAAGTTCACCTTGTCCTGGACATACCATCACAACCTGACAGTAACCTGCCTTTTCAGCCCTCACCATGTATTCTATGCTTCATGGAGCTATCTGATGCTCCCCAAATAGAACACACATATTCACATTTCCATGTCTTTGCTCATGTTGTTCCCTCTGAATGAAATGCATTTCCCAGTTGTGTGTATTTATGAAAATCCAATTGACTTCTTAAGATCCAATTAAAATGTCAATATGCTTTGTTAGTATGTAAGCTTCCTCAAGGACAGAACTTTTTGTTTTGTTCACAGATATATCTCAAAACTCCAAAATAATGTCTAGCAAGTAGTAGGCACTCAATAAATATTTCTTGAGTAAATGGATGAAAGTCTTGGAATTAGCCATTCCTAATTCTCTACCCAGTCAAAGAGCAAGTACTAGTGTATTCCGCATGCTTAACAAATGTTTGCTGATAAACAGTACAACCTCTCCTAATGTTTCTGAACAAATGAGGAAAAGAAAATATAAATTTAATAGGAGAGATAATGGGTGTATAGCTGAACTTTAGTTCTGTTGAACATTGTGGATCACTTGTTAATTCATTACCAAACATACTATATGCAAGATGTGACTGGTTACCGAAAAGTCATTCCTAACCCCTTCTCCCTTGCCTCCCTCTCATTACAGAGGTGAGGCAGACAGTCATTTTCTGAGCCCCCTTTACAGCTAGAGATAGCCTTGTGACACCATTATGGTCAATGAAATGCAAGGATAAAACTATTGGATAGATGATTTGAGAAAGATATGTCTTTTCTAGTAAAAAAAACAGGCAAGTAGAGAGTTCTAGTAGTGTCCCCTGCTTCCTGCCTTTGAAAATGGTTGTGATGCTTGGAGCTTTTGCATCCATCTTGTGACTATGAAGAGAAGGCAAAAGGAATCACAGAGCTACCAACCTGAACCCCCTACATTAAGCTGCTATATCAATGTCAGCAAGCACCTATTCTGGATTTCTTGTTATGTTAGACAAATAAGCCCCTCTTACTTAAGATCTATTAGTCTGTTATTTGTAGTTGAAAATATTCCCAAACAAGTAGAGAAGGTTTAAAAGTCTGGATAATAATACAATCTGGTAAATAATGCTACATATGAAATGCCCTCAAAATGCCTAATTTGATTTTGAAATTGTGGTTTTGAAAGTAGCATCTACATATCTTTTAAAAATATGTATCATAAGTTACACCATCTCATGTTTGACTGTGTTGTCATAGTCTTCACTGTCTCTTCTGTTAAACCTCATCCTGTGGATAACTGTCAAAACGAAGAAATCATGATTTCAATAGAGTATATTTGTTTCTCTGATTTCAGAGAAAGGCCTATTAAAATTAAAATTAAAGGGACAGAATAAAGTAAAAATGGAAAATTAGGATTAGTGAAAATTCCAAGTTTATCCACCCAAAAGTTTCAAAGTAATTATACTCCAAAATAGTGGCGCTGTATCTACACTTTTCAAAAAACTTAAGTAAGCTTTTTGATGTACACACATCGCAAAAGACTGGGGTGGTAATGACAGAGCACATTACATAATTTTGTTCCTATCTTTAAAACCGCAAACCATTTTACAGGACCATTTTTAAGTTGTCTAAAAAGTATAATGAGAACTCTATACTTTTCTCTGTTACACTTGTCAAGTTTCATCAGGGCCTGAGTAGTGTTTTAAATTGCTTTTATAAATGAATAGTGTAGCCAATCACCAGTTCCTAGTATTGCTGAATAAATGAAGCAAATAGTCAATAAGAAACTACCAGTGTAAATAATAATCTGGGAGGCTTTCCAATAGATTAAAAAGGAATCATTTATTAAAACAATTTCTAAGAAATTTCATCAACAAGAGCTGCTCTGCATTATTGGAATTGCTCTACTATGAAGAGTAGAGTTATCAGCATCTTCCTTCTTATTTTTTATTCACAGGCACTATTTAGTCAGGAAACACTTATAAGGCTAAGAAAGCACTGAGCTGGGCCTGGAGTTGGAGGATACACAGGCGAAGAAGACAGAGTTCCTCTCCTCCAAGACACTTTCATTGTAGACTAGAAGCCAGACACACAGGAGAAAGCCTCCAAACCACAGCCCAGTAGTTCTATTAACGTTGGACCTACCAGAATCTAAGGGTAGAATATCCCAGATGGATGGCTTTGTTTGTTAAGGAACTGCATTTAAATCCATTCCAGTGGAATGGTCCATGTTAGGCCCATAATGAGATAAATGTGTCAAATTTAGCCATGGTGATGGCTTTAAGCACTAATGCAAAGTATCAAAACAAAACAAAGAACTGACAGAATGGAGTCAAGCTGTGTTTTTGTTTTTGTTTTTTACTTTAATCAAGTATTGCTGCTATTTTAAGGAGTTATCTTTAATCAGGTATTTCTGTTATTTTAAGGAGTTAAAGTCAATGTTTCCTGATTTGAAACTTGCTTGTTTCTTGATAGTATCTTGAGAAACAAAAATAAATATACTTATTAGAATTCCATATCTTGTCTCTTGGCAGTATTATGTTTTCACTTATACAACATATTTAGATCAGGTATATGGACGCTGATCAATTCTAACAGAAGTTCCTGCCAGAATTAAAAATGTCACTATCGGTAATTACCACTTAAAATTAATCACATCTTATATTAAGATAATTAGAATTGGAATTCAAAACTGTGAAGCTGAAAACATATCCACAAAAAGCCTTGTATAGGAATATTCATAGTAGCTTTATTCATAATAGCCAAAAGAAAGAAAGAAACAAAGAAACAAAGAATTCAAGTGTCTATTATTAGGTAACTAGATAAAGAAAAATGTGACATTGTGTGGGTTGAATAGTGGCTCCCAAAAAGATATGTCCACCTGGAACCTGTGAATGTGACCTTATTTGGAAAAAAGGATCTTTGCAGATATAATTTAGGATCTTGAGATGAGATCATCCTCAATTAGGGTAGGCACTAAATCCAATGACACTGTCCATATAACAGACAGAAGAGAATAAAGACACAGAGGAAAAGGCCATGTGAAGACAGGGGCAGAGGTTGGAGTTAGGCTGCCACAAGCCAAAGAACACCTGGGCCACCAGAAGCTGGAAGAAGCAAGGAAGGATTATCCCCTAGAGTCTTTAGAGAGAAGGAGCATGGCCCTGAAAACACCTTGATTTGGGGCTTGTGGCCTTCAGAGACATGAGGAATAAATTTCCATTGCTTTTTTTAAACATATATATTAAAAAAAAAAATTTTTTTTTTTTTTGGCCACACCGTGGGGCATGTGGGATCTTAGTTCCCCGACCAGGGACAGAACCCATGCCCCCTTCAGTGGAAGCACAGAGTCCTAACCACTGGACCGCCAGGGAATTCCCTAAATTTCTGTTGTTTTAGCCCCAAAGTTTGTGGTAATTTCTTAAGACAGCCCTAGGAAACTAATAACAGGTATATTCATACAAACTGTGGTATATTCATACAATTTAATACTACTCAGCAACAAAAAAGAATGAACTACTGATACCCTCAACAACATGATGAATCAATCTCACAAAACTAGTTGTATGAAAGGAGCCATACAGTCAGACATACAGACACTATACAATTTTATTTATATGAAGTTCAAGAACAGGCAAGATTAATCTATGGGAATAGAAATCAGAAGTGTGGGTAAACTCTCAGGTGGGATTGGGGATTGAATGGAAAGGGGCATGAAGGCAGTTTCTGGGGGAATAGAAATGTTCTGCATCTTGATTAGGATGGTAATTACATAGGTGAATACATTTGTCAAAAGTTCATTAAAAAGTACACTTAAGAGCTGCTACATTTTATTCAATATAAATTAAATCAATGAAAAATACTGAGAAAAAACAAAACAACAAACAAATAACGAGAACTTAAATTATACACTAAGGCAGAGGTTGGTAAACTATAATCTCTGAGCCAAATCTGACCTGCTGCCAATACAATTTTATTGGAACGCGGCCAGGCCTAACCATTTATGCATTACCTATGGCTACTTTCACTCTACAAAGTCAGAGTTGAGTAGTTGTGACAGACTGTAGGGCCTGCAAAGCAGAATATATTTACTGTCGTGCCCTTTAAAGAAAAAGTTTGCCAACCCCTGCACTAAAATTATAGTCTATAGCTATGGAGGCCCTAACATTCTGTAATTCTAATTATACTCAATGGTATGAATTAGCAATGTTTGTTATGAAACTTGAAATGTCTTTAACCATTTAGGTGAGATTTTGAGCTAAATCTTATGATTCTTAGTGCATTAGTCCATTTTTATTTCATCTGCCATTTGTCAGAATAATTAATAGTTCACTACTGCACTGTCCAAAGTCAGTGGATACATGGAGAAAATTGCATTTTATCCATATATGCATTAATTTATATGGCCTCGCCTGTGAGGTATGCTAGGAAGTGAGGGAGTTCAGAGCATGCCACCCCCAAAATATGTTGCTCTGGCATATTAACTATTTTAAGTTAAAGGCACTTGAAAAACAACAGAAGGAAAACACTCTGAATTTTCCTTCTTTTTTTTAAAAGCAGGAGATGAAATTACTATATGAATTTCTTCCTATACCAGAAGGAATGTAACATTCTTATCAAGACCTAGAAATTAAGACTGAGAGACTTCTATACAAACAGTTCTTGTTAGAATAATTCTTATCTACCTTTAGCCCCCCACATAGTCATTTTTCCATATTTGCCTCTCTTTGTTCACTAATATAAAAGCAAGTAGGTTTTGCCATTTCTTTGGGTCTTCATTCTTTATAAAGGCTCCCATGTTATGTAATACGTGTATTAAATAAATTGGTATGCTTTTCTCCTGTTGATCTGTCTTATATCAATTTAATTCTCAGCCAGCCAAAAAAGAACGCTAAGAGGGTAAAGGTAAAAGTTTGCCTCCCATACGGAACGTAACGCTTGGTTACAGAGAAATGAAAGAATTCGCAACAGATGGAACCAGGGCTGAGTGAACTTAGCAGCAGCTGAAGTGATCCCAAGGGGCTGTAGGCAGCGATTATGGAGGGCCTAGCCAATTTGGTTGAACTCCTATAGGCATAGTTATCAAAGGGATCTAATGCTATGATCTAGGGACTCTGGACTAAGAGTCTTTGAGCTTAGAAAGTCAAAACTGGAATTCCCTGACGGTCCAGTGGTTAGGACTCTGTGCTTCCACTAAAGGGGGCACAGGCTCGATACCTTGTCAGGGAACTGTGATCCCACATGCCACACGGCGAGGCCAAAAAAAAAAAAAAAAGTCAGAACTATTAGCCAGATAGGGCTTTGCATTGCCCTTAGAATAAAAACCAAAAATGTGTCGCTGCCTGCCTCCCAGCCTTTCTTATTCCTCCCCTCCTACAACTTCTTGTAACAGGAGGTACCTGATCAATGCTGACTTTTAGAAGAATCCCCCGGCAGCAGTTGGGGAGAGCCTGGAAATGAGAATAGTTAGGGTCCACTGGGATAAGTTAAATAATAAGGAATCATTTAATGAATGCCTGAAGTAGAGTGACAGTGGGAATGAAGAAATGATGGATTCCAGGATGAATAAAATATTATTCACCCAATGAAACACTATATAGCAATGAAAATAAACTATGGCTACATAAGACAACATGGTTGAATGTCCCAAACATGTTGTTGAGCAAAAGAAGCAGGACACATAAAGATATAAATAGTATGATTCTTTTTATAAGAGGGTCAAGACAGGAAAAAGCCGAACTACGTTGTTTAAGAATGCTTATAGATGTGGTTTAATAAAGAAAAAATTATAGCGAGCCAAGATAGCAGTTACCACCAGAGGGAAGAGAGCCATACAGGGGCTGCTGGTCTACTTTTCTGTATGTATTGTATGCATGTTATATCATGATTTAAAACAAAGTTTAAAAAAGTATGAATCCTACAGAAACAGTTGAGATAGACAGAATTAGAATTTATATACAGAAGGTAAGGAAGGGACCTGGGTTCAAATCTTGGTTCTGTTACTCACTAGTGGTATGACCTTGAACAGTTATTTAACGTCTCTAAGCCTTGATTCCTACTAAGGGAGCTAACAGGACTGCTACTAACATTAAAGTTATCTTCTGTCTTCGAGGAGTCACCCCCTCTGGTTGGTCTGGGTAAATCTCCCTCAAATTACTGAGTTTATTAAATGCATTGTGATTTCCTATGCCCTATAATGTATAGGAGTTCCTCAGCACCTTTACAGGTCAGCTGGCTGTTTCCAGCAGATGGAGGATATTAAGCCGTCTGCTCTTATAGTCCTGTTCTCAAACTTAAAGACATGTATCACAATCTCCTGGAGGTCTTATTAAAACACAGCTTCTTGGGTCTCATAGGCCTGTAGTGAGGCCCGAGAATTTGCATTTCTAACAAGTGCTAATAAGTTCCCAGATGATGTCATTACTACAAGTCCAGGGACAACCTTTTGAGAACCACTACTCTAGTATTCTATACTTTATTCTCAGGCTCTCCAAATACAAAGGAGAGAAACACTTTACTCAGACACTAGGAAGGAGAATGATTCCGTCCACTTGTGCAGCACTATTTTTCCCAAAGGGAGTTGGCTTTCCACAGTTACAGACCTCATATGTCCAGTATATACCCTCTCCTATGGACGTCCTCAGAAACACACATTACCAACAAGGGCTTACTGCTCCGGTAAGGAATTAGGGGGAGGAAAGGAAGAAAGGGGTAGGGGGTCAGGAACATATGTTCAAGTCATCTCACTCCTGTGAGAATTAAAGGAGATAAAAAAGCATAGCACCTAGGACATTAAGAGCACTCAATAAGTGTTAGCTGTTATTGTTATACTTTAACTTTTTTCAGGTGGATGTTTGCAAAGATGGCTGCATCATAAGAGTATATAGGATAAGCAGTTTATCAGGAAGGTGATTAACTTCATTACCAACATTTTAATATCTGCATTTTCATGTTTATAAATTTAATATCATGGCTCTCAGGTTAAAATTGAGGAATTTTATAAAACAGAGTTAACAAGTTATATGAGAGACAGAGGAGACAGCAGAAAGTTTCTGGAGCTTCCTTTGGGAAATGAAGATGTGGCTGGGTTTGAGACCTAACTAGTTAGAAGGTATCCCAAATACCAGCAGCTGGCTGGCTCATGGAAACTAGGTTTTAAAAGCAGGCAGTAAGCACATGTTAAACTTGTGATGTGCTTTGGCAGAAAGTCTTGACAAACCTCTCTCATTCTTTAAACACATGGTTCCAAAGTTTCTAAACAAAGTTCAGTCTGAACGTTGACTTTGCCTTCCATGAGTAGGGTGGGTGAGTGAGCAGATTTTGCAATACCTTATTAAAGATGTCAGGGTTTTGCCCTCCGCAAGAAACATGTGTTCTTTTCAGGCAGGAGTTTCTTTTTGGCACATTCCTATACTTTAATATTTGTATCTCAGCTATCCATTCCAATATTATTTCTGTGCTTTACATGCTTTCAAATTACCCTGAGAGATTTACATAGGTTCTATGAATTATACAGACCCCATTAAAGTAAAAAACAACACTATATAATTTTTAAAAATAGCAATAAATAAATTTAACTGATAATACAAACATTTGTAAAATTTTAGCAACCATTTTGTAGTTTATTTTTTAAGGTCAAATTATGAAACTATAACTAGAAAATCCACATAGTTGATATTCTTAAAAGTGAAATACAATTATTAAACTCATTCCGCATGATTCAGTTAAATTCAATTCAACACTTATTTGACTGGAAGGTGCAGGCGACACAGAGGTGAATAAATGATGAGGTCTTTGTCCTTAAAGAGTTCATGGTCTTTTTTGACCATGTGTTTGATTATTTCTTTCCATGTCTCTTTCCCCAACTTGAATATGACTGTCTAGTCCCTAGAGGAGGAGGTGACTGACTGCCAGACAGTCTGAACTTGGAGCTGTCACTGCAGAAGTGAAGTTTGAGTTGGCATTTGAAGGATACTAAGAATTGGGACTGGGAAGCGGGGAGAGAAGTGCAGGACATTCTAAACGGGATAACAAGTGCAAAAGCACTGATGTGGGAAATAATTTGTTGAGACTGACAAGCACCTCTGTGTGGCTGCAGCTCCTGTGCTCATTTTAAGAGGTGTGCAAATGAAGGTAAAAATTTAGGGGGGCCAGATGGTGAAAGGTTCTTTTTCTGTTCTAAGGAGTTTTGATTTTACCTGTAGGTGACTGGGAGCCATGGAAGCTTCGTAAGCAGCAGAGTTAGATCAGGTTTGTGTTCTGGCAACAACTGTAGGGTCAACAGGAAAGAGAGTGAACCATAGTGAACTATCTGGACAAAAAGTCATGTTAGGATTAGGTCACAACAGCCCTCAGGAAGCAGAATGCTGTCTACTGTTGTTTCCAAATGTTTGATTTGACAGTAACCTTAAACTATTTTTAACTGTTATATTATACAAAATGGAACAATTGCTGAAAATGAATTAAAACTGAAGGCCCTATCCATTGGCCTAAAGTTCAAAATAAAAGTGTAAAATCGAGGATATCAAAGGATTTCAGAAACACACACACACACACACATTAGATATGAAGTTCAGGGGTAAAGATAGGTGTATTTCTTTGCTGGTCAGTAAAATCATTTTCAGCAGCTTAATAAATAACATAAGATTAAAATTTGAACCATCTTTGTGTGAGGGCAAAGGAGGTATGATTGCTGGTATATGCAGTGGAACAATTACATATTAAAGAAAGTCGAAAAAAGAGTTGGGGTTTGTGAATCAATCAGTTTGATCTTTAAAAGGAAAAATATGGGAAATGATATTAATAGTTACGTATAAAAGATGTCAATCTACAAAGCACACAGAAGTGGCTAGAATAATAATTTTATACAATAAACAGTCATAGGAGATGCTAACAAAGTACTGGGCAATATGTCACTCGGTAAAGGAAAATATATGTTTGACTACACAAAGGTTAAAAATTGACACAAACCACCAACATAATAAAAATCTGAAAGCTAAACCAAACTGGGCAAATATTTGTGATAAGTATTGCAGTATGGAAAGCACATATATACCCATAAGAAAACTTTAAGATTCTAATAAATGAATTGGCAAGAGAAATTAATTTTTTTAATTACAAAAGGAATGACTTAGAAACATTTGAAAAAAAGTCAGCCTCACTAATAAAGAGATGCTGATTAATAGATTTAACTTTTTTTTGCCTATTAGCAAAGCTTTTTCCCCCACTTTGTTTTGTTTTTTAAAGTGCACACCCAGTATTGTGAAGACTACTGTATTATGAAAGGGGCACGCTCTTCTTTGCTAGTGCGTGACATTTGGCATTATATATTAAAATGCCTGTAACTTTTGATTTAGCATATGCATTTTGGGGACACCTTGTTAAGTGGAAATACATGTTTTATTTAGCTTGTTGTTGTTCAAGTATCAGGAGTCCTGTTCAAGCTCCATAGGACAATGTGGGGTTTAGTGTTAGAACCCATGGGACCTGGAAAGCACCTGGAACCAAAGAAATTCTACGGATTGGCTGCTCTCTCTCATCATTCTCTCACGGTATCTCAGATACTCTCTACAAGTCTGTCCCCTCTCCCCTTTCTGCTAACTGGCTGCTTCGGCTTATCCATAGTTTGTGACTTTACACATATTCAGTGCAGGTTAGCAGGGGATTCTGTTCATCATCACTCAGGAATCCAGGCTGATGGAGACTCCTCATTAGTGTGCTTCTTTGATAACTGTGGCAGAGGGAAGGAAGTATGGAGAACTGTGTAGGGGCACTTAAAACATCTGCCCAGAACTGATATGTATTACTGGTGCTCACATTTCACTGGCCAAAGCAAGGCACATGGCCACAACCAACTCCAAAGTGGGCCAGGAAGAGCAATCCTACCAATATCCAGGAAGAGAACTGAAATATCTGTGAACAGTCCTTGTGATTTCTTCATCATCATGTTTGCATGCTCACTTAAACTTCTCATAAATGAAGATTAAATTGAAAATTATGGTCCTGCATTTTTTCTTTTTTTAATTTTTAAAAATAAAGACATGTCAGCACATTTACTGACATAAAATTGTACAAATGAGCACAAATCTACAACACACATGCATCATGCTCAGTTAAAAACCAGTTAAATGTTCAGATGCATTAGTCTGGCAAGTTCTCTGTTGCGGCAAAATTATATCGTAGCCAATTATACAACAAAAACAACAGACTAACAAGTAAGTTAAGTGTGGTGTCATAATACTGTATCCTATTATAAGTATTTTAAGCAATCCTTGTAACTTTTAGTTCCTTCTTCTCTAACCTTTATATTTAAGATAATTAGTTCTACTAATAGACACGCTTAATGGTTTAACCTTGAAATAAAATTTTTGAAAATCTACTACTCCCTTCTCAGGCTTCTGAGTCAGCTTAATTTAAAAGTACCCTGAAATTACTATTTGCAAATATTTATCTTACTCCTGCATAGCTAAAATAAATAGAGAAATAAATTAAATGCAAATGATAATAAAAGACAGAAACTGTCATCCGTAACTCTTCTTTAAATTTATTTATTTATTTATTTATTTAGCTCCACCGGGTCTTAGTTGGGACCTTTTAGTTGCAGAAAGATCCCACATGCCGCAACTAAAAAAAGATCCCGCATGCCATAACTCTTGATTTTAAAATTTTAGTGTGTTCAACAAAGTAGTATCCTTCCTCTACTCCTTAATAAGCAAATGTTATATAGTTAAATTAAAAAACAAATCTATACTAACAAATACATTTGTCTAATTTACATATTGAAATTCTCCGTAAAATTTCATTTGGAAAAAAGTTCCAATGCTAAAATTAATTTTGAGAACTACTTCTGTAGATCACTTTCTTTGTCATGAATCCATTTGGTATTTAACTGACTTTTAGATCTCTTTTATTTTGAAAAATCTTCTAAAAATGCAAATGTGGTCTCTTGTGTCTCATGACTTTCAGACTTTCTTCAATCTCTCCTTTGTTAGCCATCCTAGCAAGACTCCCTAGTTAACAAAATACCAGAATTTTAAAAGCAGTTTATACTGCATATTTGTAAAAAATTTTTTCCGTAAACCTAGAGAATGAGGCAAGAATTTATTTTCTACAATCCCATGCATGCTTATTACTTGGCTAACAAAATTAAGCCCTCCTGACCTTATATCATTGCTCCTTCTCAACCCCTCAGCTCCGGTTTTATTGAATAAAACATGGTGAAAGAGTCTTTTTGTTTTTCTTAGAATTTTCAAAAGATATAAATATTAGCATGACCCAAATGTTTCAATCAAACCAGTTACTGCTCTTGTGGTCTCATCTATATATTGGTTGTACATTGGCTTTATTAGTCACATCTATCTTTAGCCAGCAACATTTAAAAAATTCAGTAGAATGATCATGGTTTCTATGATAAACTCTTTGAGAAAGTGAGCTGAGTTTACCATTTCTAGTCAAATCATTTCAGTTGCATAAAACAGGCAATTCAACTTAAAATGGTTTAAATAAATAAAAAGGAATTTATTGGCTTGCATAATTGAAAAGTCCATGTGTAGACAGGAGAAGGAGGGTCTCAGTTAAAAGGTTCAAACTCTGTCACCAAGATTTAGTTACTCTGCATCCTTCACTCTGTCTTCCCCTGTGTTGTCTTCACTCTCAGGTTCCATGTGGTAGTCCCCAGAAACTTCAGGCACATATTCACTCAGATTCAAATTTAGTAGAAGAGGCATTGTCTCTTCCCTGTTGTTCCTTAACAAGTCCCAGGATCCACTTTGATTGGACCATTTTATTCACATGTCCTTGGCCAAGGGATACTAGGGTCTGTATCAGGAATTCTTTGGGCTGCAAGTAACAGAAAAATCTAACAGTAGTTTAAACAATGTAGACATTTATGATCTCATTTAACAAGAAAATTGAAGGTAAGCAGTTCAAAGGCTAGTGCCATTTATTGAAGTTCATCCTTTTTCGGTCATCTATGATACCCATCTGGTGTAAATCAAGTTACTGTATATGTATGGATCAGTTTTTTGACTCTATTCTGCTTCCACTGGTCAACTGTTTATCGCTGGGCCATTGTCGATATGTTTTATTTTATATTTATATGAAGTCTTGATATGTGATACAGCACATCTTCCCCAGTTCTTCTTGAGGAGTATCTTGGCTATTTTTGAGTCTTGGATTTTCCATATAAATTCTGTCAAGCTTGGCAAGTTAAAGAAATCCATCTAAGATTTCAATCAAAATTAATTTGGATAGATCAATTTTGAAAGATGTGTCTTCCTTACAATATTGTCTTTCTAGCCAACAGTGTGATTATATTTCTCAATATATGTTATTTTTTTAAAGATTTTTTTTCTTTTGATGTGGACCATTTTTAAAGTCTTTATTGAATTTGTTACAATATTGCTTCTATTTTTATATTTTGGTTTTTTGGCCACAAGGCATGTGGGATCCCAGCTCCCCGACCAGGGATCGAACCCGCACCCCCTGCATTGGAAGGCGAAGTTTTAACCACTGGACAGCCAGGGAAGTCCCTATATTTATGTTTTCATTAAAGTTTTATAATTTTCTCTATAAGACCTTGCCTAATATCCAAAGGATTGTATAATTTTTTCTTGCTATCATAAAAATTATTTCTTAAAATATTATTTTCCTAATTGCATATAAAAAGCATTTAAATTTTGCATATAAATCTTGTATCAGACATTTTGACAAATTCTTTTTTTTTTTTTTTTGACTTTTTTTTCTTTTTTAGATAGAGTTGTTTATTTATTTATTTATTTATGGCTGTGTTGGGTCTTCGTTTCTGTGCGAGGGCTTTCTCCAGTTGCGGCGAGCGGGGGCCACTCTTCATCGCGGTGCGCGGGCCTCTCACTGTCGCGGCCTCTCTTGTTGCGGAGCACAAGCTCCAGACGCGCAGGCTCAGTAGTTGTGGCTCACGGGCCTAGTTGCTCCGTGGCATGTGGGATCCTCCCAGACCAGGGCTCGAACCCGTGTCCCCTGCATTAGCAGGCAGATTCTCAACCACTGCGCCACCAGGGAAGCCCCTTGACAAATTCTTTAAGTCTAATGATTTGTCAGCAGACCCTTGGATTTTTCTATGTAGGAAATCATATCATCTGCAAATAATGATGGTTTTATTCATTTCCTTCCAATCCTTTAACTTTTTTTCTCTTATTGCAGAACTTCTTCTTTTACTTAAGTATTTCTATGTCTTCATATTATAGTTCCTGTAAATTCAATTCAGGTATATTTGTGTATGTTTTTTTTTTCTTATCTGATAATGTCTATTTTTCAATTGGTGAGTTGTGTCCATTTACTGATATATTTGGATTTAATTCTTATCATTTTATTTCACACTTTTTAAAAGTTAAAAAACATCTTTTTACTTTAAAAAATCTGTTCTTTTCTCTTGCTGCTATCTACTGCATTAAATAAAATTTATTTACCTCACTCTCTATTGTATTTTGGAGTAGTACATTCTACATATATTCTTTAGTTGTATCCTTAATATAAACATTTAGAGTCCCCTCAATAGCCAAAGAAGTCTTGAGGGAAAAATACGGAGCTGGAGGAATCAGATTCCCTGAATTCAGACTATACTACAAAGCTACAGTAATCAAGACAATATGGTACTGGCACAAAAACAGAAACATAGATCAATGGAACAAGATAGAAAGCCCAGAGATAAACCCACGCACCTATGGTCAACTAATCTATGACAAAGGAGGCAAAGATATACAATGGAGAAAAGACAGTCTCTTCAATAAGTGGTGCTGGGAAAACTGGACAGCTCCATGTAAAAGAATGAAATTAGAACACTCCCTAACACCATACACAAAAATAAACTCAAAATGGATTCGAGACCTAAATGTAAGACCGGACACTATAAAACTCTTAGAGGAAAACATAGGAAGAACACTCTCTGACATAAATCACAGCAAGATCTTTTTTGATCCACCTCCTAGAGTAATGGAAATAAAAACAAAAATAAACAAATGGGACCTAATGAAACTTCAAAGCTTTTGCACAGCAAAGGAAACCATAAACAAGACGAAAAGACAACCCTCAGAATGGGGGAAAATATTTGCAAACGAATCAACGGACGAAGGATTAATCTCCAAAATATATAAACAGCTCATTCAGCTCAATATTAAAGAAACAAACAACCCAATCCAAAAATGGGCAGAAGACCTAAATAGACATTTCTCCAAAGAAGACATACAGATGGCCAAGAAGCACATGAAAAGCTGCTCAACATCACTAATTATTAGAGAAATGCAAATCAAAACTACAATGAGGTATCACCTCACACCAGTTAGAATGGGCATCATCAGAAAATCTACAAACAACAAATGCTGGAGAGGGTGTGGAGAAAAGAGAACCCTCTTGCACTGTAGGCGGGAATGTAAATTGATACAGCCACTATGGAGAACAATATGGAGGTTCCTTAAAAAACTAAAAATAGAATTACCATATGATCCAGCAATCCCACTACTGGGCATATACCCAGAGAAAACTGTAATTCAAAAAGACACCTGCACCCCAATGTTCATTGCAGCACTATTTACAATAGCCAGGTCATGGAAGCAACCTAGATGCCCATCAACAGACAAATGGATAAAGAAGATGTGGTACATATATACAATGGAATATTACTCAGCCATAAAAAGGAACGAAATTGAGTCATTTGTTGAGACGTGGATGGATCTAGAGACTGTCATACAGAGTGAAGTAAGTCAGAAAGAGAAAAACAAATATTGTATATTAACGCATGTATGTGGAACCTAGAAAAATGGTACAGATGAACCGGTTTGCAGGGCAGAAGTTGAGACACAGATGTAGAGAACAAACGTATGGACACCAAGGGGGTAAAACCGCGGTGGGGTGGGGATGGTGGTGTGCTGAATTGGGCGATTGGGATTGACATGTATACACTGATGTGTATAAAATTGATGACTGATTAAAAAAAAAAAAAAAAAGAGAAAGTTGATACTAGTAAGTTTGAATGATTTGCCCAAAGCTCTTATAGTTAGTGGCAGAAGTGGAATAAAAAAAAAAATCTGTTCTTTTCTCTTGCTGCTATCTACTGCATTAAATAAAATTTATTTACCTCACTCTCTATTATATTTTGGAATAGTACATTCTACATATATTCTTTAGTTATATCCTTAATATAAACATTTAGAGTTTGGAATTGATAAATATATCTACCTTGATCATGAAAACAAGGGCCTAGAATAGTTTTCCTGTGTTCACTCTACCCATTGTTCATGTTATTACCATTAGTATTTTAGCTTCATCTTATTTTTGTACTCCCTGATGAGTCATTATTATTATCATTGTTTTATATGAATAATACCCGTTTAGATCTTCCCCATATATTTACCTGCTCCCATTGCCCACTGCTATTCTTTTCTTTTGAGAAGGGGTCTCTCATTCCTTCCTTATGGTATGATTTATTTAATTATGAAGTATATCCTTTAGTAGGGATTCTCAATTTTTGGTCTCTCAAGTTATAGTTTAGCTGGGTATAAAATTTTAGGCTGCCATTTATTTGCTCTTGTTACTTGGAATATATTATGCCAGTGTCTTCTGACTTATATTGTTACAACTGAGAAGTCAATTTCAATCTAATTTTATTCTATTGGTGTGGTGAGTTCAAGGATTTTTAGAGACCAAGGAAAAGACAGAACAATGAGATGGCAGTATTGCATAATAATGTTTATTAGCTGGCACTTGGACAGAACTGCATGAAAGGAAAAGTCCACTCACAGCAAGAGATTCTTCCAGAGACAGCAGCATGGGGCCACCACTCAGAAGAGAAAAAGGGCAATAGAACTCCCAAGGAGAGGGGAATCAGAGAGGGGGCTACATGTCTAGGATATGTCAGTCAGTGGTAAGGTGGTGAATCTCTGGGTCAGAGATCTCTGAAGGGCAGCCCAGTTTGGGGTCTTTTATAGCTACAAGGTTAGTCTTATCTATAGCTAGAAGAGTTTGGGTACAGTTTTGTGGGATATGTCAAAGATGTAGTATCTAAGTGGCTAGAAATCTGCTTATTTGGGCTAGGCTTAAAACAATTGGATGTACAAAAATTTGACTTTGGTGCTGGTGGGTTTTGATCTAATGGTCCTAGCCTGCTGTGAACAAGTAAACAACATAGGAACCAATATACAGAGGCCATCTTTAACCTATTTATTTAATAATTGGGCAATCTATCTTTTCTCTCTGGATGTTTTTAAGATCTCCTCTTTATCTTTATCTAGGTGTAGATTTTTTTTTTTTTTCTGTCTTGTTGCCACTATGTCTCCTGAACGTCCCAAGAATGTTCCCAACTCAAAGTTTTTGCATGTCTTAGAACTGCAGCTTGGAAAGCAATTCCTCCAGATATATTTTTGGCTTGCTTCTCCAACTGGTTCAAGTCTCTGCTCAATTACTTCCTCAGAGAGGCCTTCCCTGATCCCAATGTCAAACTTTCTTCCCTTACCCTTTATTTTTCTTCATAGAACCTTTTATATACTACTTGACATTTTCTTAAATATTTATTTGTTCATCAACTGCCTCCCTCTCCCAAGAATATATACCCACAAGGGCACAGACTCGGTTTTATTCACTGCTATATCCCTAGTACCTAGAATAGTACCTAGAACACTAGGTTCTTCATAAGTATTTGTTGACTTAATAATTAATAGCCTTTCCTCTATGCTTTATTCTTTCCTTTTTAGGAAGATGAATTCTTTTCTGTGTATCTATGGGCCAAATATGGCTGCCCCAGAATGATACCCTTTTTCCCCAAGTGACCAATACAAAATGACCAGCATTTCTGAGTTCTAATTCTAAATTCCTAGGAGAGAAAGTCTGACCAGTACAAATTGGGTCAGTAGTCTCTCCTTGGTCAAAGTAGGTATGGCTAGGTGGTGGGTCACAAAGTGCACATGGCCACAGAGGTCTCACTCCAATGGAGTAGAAGCTTTTAGAAAAGGGAGGATCTGGGCAAGCAGGTACTCAAGAATTGTCTCATATTTGCTGTAAGGGCAAACCGAGGAAAGTTGAAAGTCACCATAGAAATGTAAGCAATTATAGTGTTCACTGATAGGTGAAACATCACACAGAGACAATAAGGTAAAATTATTTGTTGATTCAAGATCATTCTTAGCATTGGTTTACATTGTGACAGTGATATTTAAACTGTTTGATTTCTCTTGCTTTATCTTCTTCTTACTTAATCCATTGCCTGGACTCCTAAAGTCTTAAATTCTTGGCCCTGCCCCAGCCTTCCCTCTCTTGAGACTTGAGTAACCTTTAAAACTTACTGTTAATTTTTCCTTTCTTGCTAAGTAATGGTAAGATTGTTTGTCATTTTGTTTCTTAAGAAAATTGCCTAATATTTGCTTTTGTTAGGAAATATGCCACATTATGGTATGGAAGCTTATAAATTTGTATTTTTAATGTATTAAAAACAGATACATATTTTAAATTATTATGATAAAAATAATACATGCATAAGTTAAAAATTCAAACAGATGAGTAGAAAAATAAAAGAGAAAAATGCAGCCCAACTATTGTTCACAACCTAGTTCTACTTCCTAGAGCACTTTTTTGACCAGGACCCAAGTAGGAAATACATTTTACATACACACACACACACACATCTGATAAAAGTTTCACCAATTTTACTTAATCATACATTTTCTTCATCTTCTCCCTTCTAATGTAGATTGTAGCCCACTAACTTGATTTCACTCTCACAGTTTGAAAAACACTGCCCTAAAGGTAGCTACATCAAACTGTTTTTAGTACTTCTGATAGTTACCTCCATACTTGAAAATAATACACACATACTTCCACATTTTGGTTCAATTCCTGACATTTTTAAAATTGCCTCCACACTTTGAAAAAGAACAATAAGAATTTGGCTTAATTACATTAGCCTCCATTTTTCTTCCCCTAGTCTCTTCTATGCAATTTTTATTATAATACATTAAGTTCTATTTGTTACTTAATTGCTTTAAATATACTTAAACCTCTATTTCTTGATCTACCATTAGAAAGTGTCCATCCACACTTTAGAAAATGTCTCTTGACTCCTCCATTATGTAAGGTTAATACATTTGCATCCTTTCACTTCCCTCCATTTCCCAACTTCATTAGCTGTACCAGTACTTTTACACAGTCAATACTTATAATATTTACTCTGTTAGAATAACTGACTTTTGCATTTTGTCTTTAAGTTTATTTTGAAAAGTGATTTTTTTCAGTATTACAATTTAGTAAATCTTATTCACTGCTGAATCAATAGTATAAATGAACTTGTAAAAGAAATGTAAACCATGTTACTAAATCTATGCTTTTTGAAGGAATATGTTCTAGGTGTCAATGTCAAATGGATTCTCTTTTTTCACATGTCCATTGATTACTCATAATAATGACACATATTTGTTTCATCTTTGGACCACGGGTTATACAATTTTTTTGTGTTTACTAAAGATTCTAACTGTCTTTTTTTGGTTGATGACAGGAGAAGCATATGTCACCTTATAATTAAGATTATTAAGGTTTTTAAATCATGCTATTTCATAAAAATGAATCTACTTTTTTCTTAAAGATGTTCTTCTGATATCCTTCTAACTTTCCGTTATTATTACTATTGATCACCTTGAAGGTCTAAATATTTGTGCTGAAATATCTTTTTATTGCAGTCCTAGAGCAGATTCTATTACTGGCTTTCCATGTTTCCTTCTTGAGTTCTCTTTTCATTTTGCTAGAACATTTACTTAAGCTTTTTTTTTTTCCTGAAAAGGTACATAAGAAGTCAAAAAAAGTGAAAAATTCCCTAATTTGCTCTCATCCTTGAATGCTTTGTCTATAGAATTCTAGGTTCAGAATTAATTTTCTCTCAGAACTCTGAAGTTCTACTGCCTTCTTATAATCAGTGTTGCTAAGATAAATGGCAAACTTCAATCTATTTCAACCTCCCTATCACTCCTGTAAAGGTAATTGACAACTTCTATTTGACTGACTCTCTCTCTTCTGTGCTCAGTTTAATTAAACTCTCATAACTGGCCTTTTCTGATACTCTCCTCCCTGGGCTCTATACCGCACACTATGCTGGTTTTCTTAAATAATTGGCTACTCTTGCTCATTCTCCTTCACACGTTTTTCCTTTTTCTATGTGACGTCTAAATGTTGGAGTTCCTGTACCCTCTTTTCTATTCTCTATGCCTTCTCCCTATATCAGTCCTCGTGCTTTAAAAACTATCTGCTGACAATTCCTAAATTTATATTGGTAGGCTAGACTTCTTTTTGAGCTCCAGATTCACATCTTTAAACATCTGCTTGGCATCCTCTTGTATGTCTCCTAGGCATTTCAAGCTGAACATGACCAAAATGAATTTTCTCTCTAAATCTGGATTCCCTCAGCCTTGACCATCTCAGTGACTGGTGATATGATGAACTGCTGCCCTTGACTCTTCCTTTTTAATTCACTCCTCATGCCTCCCCCCTCCTCATCCGATTCTCCCTTCATCCAGTTCATCACCAATTCCTGTTATTTCTACCTTCAAAATATAGCTCTATATGCTATAAAAAATGTAAATCAGATCATGTCAGTTCTCTGCTTTAAATGAAGGATAGGATAAAATCCAAAACCTATACAGCCAGCCCTGCATGTCTGATTCCTCCCTAATTCTACAGACTCATCTCTTGCCTCTTGCCACTCTTCACTCACTTATTTCCTCCCTCCAGCTTCCTGTCATCTCCTAGAACACACAGTGCTCTTTCTATCTCAGAGCCTCTATAATTGCTATTCTATCTATCTGGTGTATTTCTCCTCAGGTCTTTATATGGCTGACTCCTTTTTATCCTTCAGGTTTTGGCTTAAATGTTCAGAGCCTCCATGTTAACCCACACATGGCTTCTAAGTGAATTAGGAAAAGGTATCCTTCTGGAGAGCGCCGTGTGGGTTGGATTTGAGCCCCCACAGGCAGCAGTGTAAATGCCACCTCTCAGAGGGCTTTTCTTGACCACCTTACTATATTAATGCTCCCTCGTATTCTGGATCACAGCACAGTTTATTTCCTTCATAGCTTTTCATTCAACCCGCAGTAAATTAACTAATTATTATTTTATTTACTTGTTTATAGTCTGTCACCCCCACTTAGGTCAGGAACTTCTCTATCAACTTCACTATCATAAACCCACGACCTACTAGTGCCTGGTTCATGTAGGTGTTCAATGAATATTTGTTGAATGAATAAATGAATGAAACTGGGCTCTGAAATTTCATATGAATGTGAAAAATAAAATGGTTTAAGTCATCCAGTTCTGTTTTTCATAAACACATTTCATCTGAAAACTCATTTTCCTTCACATTTTATTTTACTATTTAATTATTTCCACCCCTTGAATTTTTCTGTTTCCTGAAACCTTTTTTTCAAACATTATAGGATTTGAGTGGGATTTATGGCATTGCCCCGGAGTTGGTGATATGTCAAGCTGAGCACAAAGAGGTGTTAAGTATCTTTCATTTTAAAGAGAAAGCTTCAGTAATTGGAGCTTTGCCTCTTCCAACCCCAGCCCTTCCCTACCTATCCCCAGTGTCTATGACTAGAAGATTGAGGAAGGATGCTGAAAACAGAAATTATCAGCATCATTGTAGGCCAGAGTACAGCACCTTTTCCATGGGGAGCAGGGAAGTGGGTTTCCTACCTCCCAAACTAGGTGAGGTATGAAGACCGAAAATCACTTCTCATAAGAAGGGAAGACCAACATCAACCTCAACTGTTGGATATTTTTTAGGTAGCCTTCTTGTTGATCTGCCCAGTACTACTTTAAGTGGAGAAAGGAGAAACGAAAGAGATGGCAAGGTGGAAAGTAGGAAGCAGAGGAGAAGTATGTTATCAGACTATTCGGTGTGGCAAGGAAGTAGGATATTCTCATTAGCCAATAGACTCCTTGGAAGGTAGCAGGGTTTAAGTCATTTTGCTAAAGTTGCATCTAAGTGAGCAATCTTTGGGTAAGGGGATCCTTGTAGCAAGAGTCTGTGGGTTGTATTACCAGTTGTAAGAGCTGAGGTAGGGTGAAAGAAGTCAAGTTTGCACCAGATCTCCCAGGGCGGGGAACTGCATGGCTGGAAGGCTTTGCAAGCACCCTCCTGTCCCCACAAATCATATAAATGCCACATTAGAAAGCTGGCATTTGCATCTCTGCCATATAGAAGTAAAGCAGTAAAAACCAACAAAGAACTACAACTGCAAACCCAGTGAACTAAAGAGATATTTATCACTCTTCCCCATTTTTCCTCCAGTCTCCCAACTCCTGGGGAACTACCACCAGAAGGAGAGGAAAGATGAATGAAAATGCAGACCATGCTTCCCCCTCCACTGCAGGTTCCTGGAGTCTCAAGTAAAGACTGAGCAAAAATAATGGGTGCAGGGGAAATGAGATTTAATTGGGATATGAAATTGGATTTTTTTCCCTCACTTAAGATAAAAGGAATTTTTTTCATGTCAATATATATATCAGTACAACCACCACATCTTTTTTTCTTTTTTTAATTTTTATTTATTTATATTTATTTTTGGCTGTGTTGGGTGTTCGTTTGTGTGCGAGGGCTTTCTCTAGTTGCGGCAAGCGGGGGCCACTCTTCATCGCGGTGCACGGGCCTCTCACTGTCGCGGCTTCTCTTTTTGCGGAGCACAGGCTCCAGACGCGCAGGCTCAGTAGTTGTGGCTCACGGGCCTAGTTGCTCCGCGGCACGTGGGATCTTCCCAGACCAGGGCTCGAACCCATGTCCCGTGCATTGGCAGGCAGATTCTCAACTGCTGCGCCACCAGGGAAGCCCAACCACCACATCTTTTAATGACTGACAGTATCCTTTTATATTGATTTTAAACATATCTATTATAATTTAACTACTCTTCTATTAGTCCATTTGAGTTGTATCTTCATTTTTACTATTAAGACACTGCAAGAAATACCCTTGTATACACCATGAATCTTCAAAGCAATATATTTAAAATTATGTTTAAAAATACATTTTAAAACCCACACCTATCTTTTTCCACTTAAAGAATCTCAAAAGCTCTAGCTGTAAGGCAGATCTCTAAGCGTAGGGACACTGATTTCACAAGAAAAGTGATCAAAGGAAATCTCTTCTCAGGATTTGTAGAATAGAGTTTAGAGGTGACAAATGAGTGGGCTGAAAAACACAGTCCCAGTGTGAAAAGATTAAGGGCAGTTCTGAGGCTAAACAAGAGTAAATGAGCATGGTTTGATTTTTCCTTCACACTACATTTATGGGTCTATCAGTTATATTGTACTGTGTAACAATACATGTATTGGATATAGCTTAGCTGGGCAATTCTTCTACTGGTTTTATCTGGGTCACTCATATGGCCAGTTTGACTCATTGGGCTCCAAGGCATGTCTGGCAGTTAATGCTGGTGGTCTAGGGGATCTCAACTGGAAAAATTTGTTTCTACTTCAGGTGGGCTGTCATTTTCTAGTAAGTTAGAACGGGCTTCTTCATATGGTGGTCTCAGGGCAGCATTCCAACAGGGGAGACTAAAGGCTGAAAAGCTTCGTAAGGCTAAGGCTTGGACATCACACAACATCACTTCTGCCTCATTCTATCGATCAAAGAAAGTCACCAGACCAACACAGATTTAAGGTGTCGGGGGAAAAGACTCACCTCTTAATGGGAGGAGTAACAAAGTGACGTTGCAAAGGATCAGGGCACAGGGATGGGAAGAATTGTGGCCATCTTTGCAAACACTCTATCACAACAAACTTGTTTTGAAATGCCTTAGTGTTCTAAAAGTAAATTTGTAAGTCGACTCTTTGCCATCCCAAACATGTTTCCTGAAGAAATAATGGGAAAACTCTAATATAGACCAATATAGCACTCTACAGCTTTTAAAGTTCATTCATAAATATCTCACTTGATAATTCATTCAACTAGTTTCTTTTGATTGCCTATTATGTGCCAAACACTGTGATGCAAGATAGATACGGTCCTTGCCCTCAAAGAGCTTACAGTCGGTGGAGCAAAAATAGATGTTTAATAAGTAATTACAATCAAGTAATAACACTAACGAGATTAATGTTATGGCAAGGCAATACAGGAAGCCATCAGTTGAAATCATCATCATCACTCATACCCTGCCAACACTGAGTGAGATGATCTTTATGATAACTCTGTAGGAGGCAAGACAGGATATTAGTTGTTATTCTCATCTTTAAGTGAGGAAACTAAGGCTCATAAAGTTAACCAAGTAATTTATCCAGGGTTTTCAGGTTCTAAGTGGCAGAACTCAAAATAAAAAAACAGGCTGTTTTCTAAAGTCTGCTTTTTCCAATATACTCTTCTGCCTCCCTAGAAACCAATACTGTTATGAGAACCTGATACAGAAAAAAAACACCAATAAATTAAAACAAACAGAAAAACCCTTGGATGATGGTACATATTTTGTAGTGATTCTTCTGAAGGGACTTCAGTATTTACAGCTTTAGAGACTGATGATGTACAGTTGATCCTTGAACAGGGGTTCGAATTGGAGGGGCCCATTTGTACAGAGATTTTTTTCAATAAATATAGCACCTTTATTTTCATTCTACAGATCTTTAAATTAATTGTGGGGGAGAGTTTGTGTTCAATTAGAGATCACAATAGGTAGAATCTTAAGAACTAGGGTTTCAGTCCTGATTCTATCTAAATTGTTTCAGCTTCCTACTCCTTTGTTTTTGGGGCAGAAATAGCAGTAGTCAGATTTTCCACTGCGCAGGTGGGGTGAGCGCCCCTTCCCCCGCCACCACCATGTTGTTCAAGGCTCAACTGTAATGTATAACATACCTAATCTAGTATACCTACCTATACAACAAGGAATTCTGCTTACTTCCTAAATCTCTCTGGACCCTAGAATCTAGACTGTTATCATTTGGGTTCACTATATTGAGAAAAAGCCATTTAAAAAATAATGCCTATGGACATATATACACTACCAAATGTAAAATAGCTAGCTAGTGGGAAGCAGCCACATAGCACAGGGAGATCAGCTCGGTGCTTTGTGACCACCTAGAGGGGTGGGGTAGGGAGGCAGACACAAGAGGGAGGAGATGTGGGGATATATGTGTATGTATAGCTGATGCACTTTGTTATAAAGCAGAAACTAACACACCATTGTAAAGCAATTATACTCCAATAAAGATGTAAAGAAGAATAAAAGACTAAAAATTTAAAAATTAAAAAAAAATAAAAAAATAAAAAATAATGCCTAAAGCGGTTCTTTAACATGACTATCTACAGACAACAAAAAGGATTAGATGAGATGACGAAACTGAATTTCCACTAAAGAATGAATTATACATTATGCAATTTACTAAGCAATGAACTTAATCAAGAATATACATGTCTTGGCCTCAAATTCTTTTTGGAATAAGAAAGGATATAAATTATAAATAAACATGGACATATGTAATGTATACCCACATATATATGTATATAGGTGTACATATACATATATATGCACACACACATACATACAAAAATTTCAAATAATTAGTATTGTTTTATTCCTTCTCACTAGGAAAATGGTAAAACCCTCAAGTTAACATGGTTTAAGGAAAGTTTTGGTCTATCTGGATCCTTCTTTCTTTCCTTATCCTGTTACTCCATTTGTGCCTTTATCTGGTCTCCATCCCATGCTGGTCTGTGTTAGAAAGGCTTACATTATCAAACAACTTAAAGTCTCTGAATCTGTCTGTGATGCTCAAAATTCAGACAGTAGTCCTCAATAAATTTATTTCTATTATTTGAATAATCTTAGTTTTTAATGTTACTGAACAGATCCACGCAAAGCCAGAACTTCAGTAGGCTTGTCAACCTCTAACGTTTTCTCTGTAAAATTCTTCTCAAAGTCATTGATAATTGAGAATAGCCTCTCTCTTCCTCCCAGCACTGCTCTCTGCTCCAAATTCTCATTTTCTTGGTGTGCTGCCCAGCAGTGGTGGGGTGGTAATATAGACCAGAATTTTCTAATTCTATGGTTCGAATGGCTTACAGCTGTGAAGCATGATATTAAGCCTTTCAGGCCTGGGGCAGGCAGTTGGGACTCCCTGGGCTGGTTGCCTCCAGCTTCTTGCAGCCTTTATCAGAGGATGGCCCAAGATGAACAGTCTCTACAGGTGGAATGGATGATGAATAATGTCCAGTAGTTCCACAGGCCTCTTATCCAAGCATAGTAGTATGCTCGGCAGTTGGCTGCTGAAGTAGATGTCCAGATGGTAGAATACGCCTTTGGCTGTGCTCAGCACACTGCAGCCAGCATGGAGCTCCTGGATGGTGCAGCTCTGATGGTTCTGAAACTCTGACTTCACAGACATCAGATACTTCTGATTGTTTGCAGCTGATGTGCTCTTTTAATGGCATCCAACATAGTTTTGGTCTGATTGATGCAACAATGCACATGTGTTTTACAAATTAAAGCTTCATCATTATTTTAAAATACTTGGTAGAAAAAAGTTCAGCTGGATTCAAAATCCATTTGCCTTATCATGTCATGTTTCATCATTGTTTGTCAATAAAAAGAGCTGTTAGATTCTTTGAATAGAATATCAACCATTATACATTTTTGAATGGTTGCAAAAGAAATAGTTTAAAATAATTTTTATCACCTATTTGTGCAATGTTCCTCATGAATGGTGACTCTATTAGTTTCCTATGGCTGCTGAAACAAATTACCACAAACCTGGTGGTTTATAACAACATATATTTATTCTCTTACAGTTCTGGAAGTCCAAATGGATTTCTCTGGGCTGAAGTCAAGATGTTATAATTACCCAGTTATTTAGGCTTCATCCAAAGAATAATCTTGAGGATCTTCTCTTTAATATTTAGTTAGGGTGGTGGGTGTGAAATGCTTAAAATAAATTTCCTGAGACTAAGGGAACAGAAGTTCTTTATTCCTTCCTTCCCAGTGGTGGCACTGGCAGGAAATTTAATAAGCTAGACCCAAGCAGAGATGTTTGGAAAACCATCAAAAGATGTTTGATGGAATGCACAACAGGGAATCTTTAATATGGTTGAAAGAGGAAGAAAAAAATAGGATTAAACTGAAAATTTTTCTGTTTAACAGCTCTTCTCTATGAGGATTTCAAAGTCACTAAGAATAAGTAACTTCATCATCTATGCATATGTCACCTTAGAAAAGCAGTATAATATTTATTCTATCTTATGAGTTTAGCAAGAGATGTATTATTTCATAGTGAGTTTTTTGTTTTTCCAAATTATGATTACATAACGATCTATGTTTATTAGAAACTCTGAGGGAATACAGACTGTTTCTTTATGGTTATTCCTAGGCCTACTCACTCTGCCTCTGTAATCAAGGGGGGCTCTGTAGATGCAGTTTGGCACATGACTGACATACAACAATTTATGGGCATCACCATTTGTCAACAACATTCTCCTCCGGGCAAGTGCAGAACAAGAGTAACAGGAGACAACATAGTAAAGACCTGCCTTCTATGCAACTTTCAAAGGAGAACCCAGAGGGAAATTATTGATAAGCATGAACAAGATAACACATGTGGTTAAACTGCATTTTTGTGAGCCTAATGACTTTTAAGACTACTCAGAAGATTGGTTTATCAACTCATTAGATAATTATCTGTAATGTGAGACAACCCTGTTTTTTAAAACATCTTATTTGAAATAATTGCTACTGTTTTGATATAAACTTAAATAACCTTCAAATGTAATTTAAAAAAATCATACTGTGAATAAATGGAAGGATATAATTGAAATAATTGAAATTCACAACTTGTTTCAGAAAACTTCCTGATTCATTAACAGGGTGTTGGCAACAGGAAAGAATGAAGTCTTTCTCAAGTATTTGGAAACATCATTCATTTTTTAGACTACTCATTCATTTAGTAGTCTGTCTCACAGATATTACTTGATATCTTTTTCCAGTTAACCCTGTTTGGTTACCTTTTGACTCAAGTAAAATGCCCTATTGTTAGGTCTAGTCAGTAACTGGCAACTTCTGACTAATAGTAGCCCTCTTTTTCTTCTTTCAGTGGGTGGTCTAGGATTTAGATGGATACAGATGGGAGCCAATATTGAGCGTGGGCAACAGTTTAGTGTATAGTTGTTGCCTGGTCTCTCGGCTAAACACTTAGTGCATGACAGAAATTTTTATGTCTCTGACATGTTCTCCAAAACTGCACTGCTTTATTTTCTTGTGTGTGGGGAAAAGGGGGTACAATAGACAAGAAAAAAATTAAAAGACCACACACATTGCTGATCTGTACACTTATTTCATACTTTAGTAATTTCTAAACCACCCCGTATTGGATAATGCTCATGGTGGGTAGTCAGCAAAGCTTACTGTAAAGTCATCAGGGCGTTGCATTTACTGCTATTACTCTTATACTTGGCCCAAGTTCACATTCTAGGTGAAAATAACTTAAAAATTCTTTACCTCTAAATATAAATTATAAATTTAATCTTATTTACAGCTCTCAAAGAGTAGCGAACAGGACACAACACTGCAAGTTAAAAAGATTTAGTGGCACTAAACTGGTCATTCAGCAGAAATAGACAACAGCCTTTTAAGCACACTTGAAACTTCTCCACGGCCATGATCTTTCCTCCTTAATCCCACGTGATCTGCCAAGTGAGATTGATTCTAGTGGCTCTGAGGTAGTGGGAGGTTCTTTTACAAAATGTTTGGGGGTTCAGAATTTAAATGTAAACCACTGGGTAAAGAAATTCCATTTTACAGGGCACTATTTGAAATAATATTTGAGAATATAGCTTCTAGAGTGCTACTTCTCTAAGAGCCAGCCTCTGAATTGATATAGACCTAACCCCTGAAGACAGGTAGTTACTTTTTGGAGATTTCTTGAGGCAGCAAATGTACACATCCTTTGGTACTATATCTCAATATATAATCGCTCATAAATCAAGATGTCATTCTTAGGTTTTACCAAATACTCTTGCTGCAATTAAAACTTACTTCCTCTCCCTTAATCTTTTGTGTAGGTAGGAAATAACTGATCATCCTTCTTAAACCTTGTATAATTAAAGACTCTTCACTACTCTTCAGCTTTATCATTTGTAGGCTAAGCAACCCTATGGGGCTCAAATCTTTTGGTAGCATTTTATTTTGGTGTTAACGCTGATGGATGGATAAATACTGCTTATTCAGTGCTGGAACAATTTCTCTACTGTACACAAAGAATGTGGAGAATCTGATCAAGATCTTCAGTCTCCAAATGCTATTAAAATGTAGACATTTGGATTTTACACACTTCTTTGGGGAAATCAGTTTTATCGCTGAGCGGTTTTTGGGTGTGATCTTTTTGGATTTCACATAAGAAATATAGTACCAAGGGTTATCATTCTCCAGCAGGACAAATGAATCACTGGCCTTTTCTGTGTTACTTCAATAACATTTCCATACGAATACGCAGCCCTAAAAAAATAATTTGTTTACAGAATGAGCCATTTAAAAATTGTCACTTTACCTTGGTTGATTAGTGTTGTCCAAGGCCTCAAACTCTTCTAGAATGACATGGTTTACTGGAGACACCTAAACAGAGCGCTGACAATTCATTTGTCCTGATGCAGGCGGCTTTAGTCATGAATTGTAAAGTCTGAGATACACCCAATAACAGGCGCACTGGGTCATACAGGTAGGTGGGGTTGGCAACATCAGGTGCGATTTAGCGGGCGCTGCGCTGGCCCTCTTGTAGTCCCCGACTCACTGCAAACGTTCTTTTAACATCCTCTTTCCTTGAGGGCTTCAAAAATCTATTAAAAGGAAAGCACCTCTTGAGGGGTAACTTAAGCCATTTCCCCTTTCATCAGAAAAGTAAACGCCTAACACTGCGGAAATCTCTACAGGAATAGGAACCGGGGTGGTGGTTCTGGTGTGAGAGCCTTCGCTTGGCGTTTTCTTCGATGCCCTAAATTCCTCCTCCTGTTAGTTAAGTCCCACACATCCAACAGCTTACTCTTACTCTTAAACGCCATCTTCACCCTTCCGAGACCAGACGTGTGGGTAGAGTTTGTGTCTACCGAGAAGGGCCTGGGCTCTCTCGGGGTAGTTGCGCGGGGTGCTCCGGCTCTACTCGCCCGGTAGATATCTAGCTTCAGTCTCTGGTAAGCGGAAATATTTTTAAGCACTACAAAAATAACCACTCGTGCTTCAGGTTGTCTCCCTTGCTGAAGTATCTGTGGAAGGCTGTGAGTTCTACTGGTGAAACATCCCTGGCCCAGCCGCTGGAGGCGCAGCCCCAACGCGCGCGGGATCCGGGCTCGAGCTCGTGCTAGTGCTCGGGCACAAAGCCCACCTCCGCCCGGCTGCCTCTGGCCGCATACGCCCCGCCCCCTGCCACCCCCGCGCGTCTCATTGGCCAGGCCCTGAATCCGCCTCGGCTCCTGACTGGCGGCTGCTCCTGTCTGTCTGCGCAGCGGGGACATTTCCGCCGTGAGGGGGGCTGCTCCAAATGGCGGGGGAGGGGTGGTGTTTGGGAGAAAGTGGGGGCTTTGGGTTGCGGTAGCCCGCAGCCCGGTGGACGAAGGAGGTCAGAAGCTGGGCTGCGACCACTGGTGAGGGGTTCAAGGTGTGCATGTGTGAGGGGAGAGGGGGGGAGAGAAGGTTGCCTCAGAGGTGACATTCTCTCAGCCTGCGAGCCTTCTTCCAGGCGCGCCATAAACGCCCCCAATTTCCCAGCTGCTAAAGGAAGAGGAGGAAGGTGGGTCTCTGTGGCGGTTTGGGGAGGGGCCGGGGCGGGCTTCCCACCACCCTTTGGGCGAGTGTGTTTCCCTCTCTGAGGCGTGTAGAGCCCCTCTGCCTGACCAGCTTTGGCCCCGGAGGCCCAACTTGGGGTTCCGCCAGGAGGAACTAGAATGTGTGAGGGTCGGGGCGGGCCCTCCCGGCCTCCTGTCCCTCGGAGTCGGCTTTCCCCTCACGGGTGGCCTCCCAGTGTCCGCTGCGGGGAAGGGGCGTGTAGCCTTCGGCCCCTCCCGGGAAAAAGCCGCTGCAGGGTTGCAGCCGCTCGCAGCAGGGAGGCGTCGGTCTGGAGGCCCCCGCCCGCCCGCCCGCGCGCCGAGCGCCTCTTAGTCCCGGGACGCTGATGGGCGGGTAGAAATGGTTGAATCGCCCCCCCTCTGCCTACCTCCCCCGCCTCCCGATCCCTGCAGGGCGGGGACCGCCGTTGGCCCGAGTTTCCCGGGGAACTGTCCGGAGGCCGGACGGCAGAGAGGGGAGGGGGAATCGGGGGTGCGGCCCGCCTGTGCCTGCGGCCGTGCTGCTCCGGAGGGCAGTGAAGTAGCCGCTCTAGATCCGCCTCTTTCATTGATGAAATTAGAGTTCGTGTGATATAGTACCTTTTCCGGGAGCCTCCAGCTGGCCCTCATTTGGGTGCAGTGTAGCCTGGAGTTCCGAGCAGACTCGGTCGCACCAAGTTTCTGTCTTTTGGAAGTGCGGAAGGTTTTCCTGGGTGGTTTTTTTTTCTTTTTTTTTTGAGGCAGTTTTAGCCGCTTTGAATAAATACTCCCTTAAGTGGCAAAACATAGGAAGAGGAGAAGGAACTCGTCGGTTGTTAAAGCAGGGGTGGAAGAGAGACCTGCCCATAGCGTGACTCCTCTAGGCTTTTGAATATATATATATACATATATATATAGGCCAGAGTATTTTAATAAATCCCTAAAATGTCGAGATTTGTACAAGGTAAGACACGCTTCTTTTTTCTCCCGGGTTGCTTTAGCAGTACCGAATTTGGGTACTGGCAGTCGAGAGGTTGTTTGGTGGGTGGTTTGGAAGTGGAAATGTTCATTTGAGGTACTATTTGCGAAACCCTTTTCGTTAAATTGACATTTGAGCTGTCTTGAGCTGCTGGGTTGGCGTTTCAGATACGTATAATTTATACCCCTGTACTCTGCTGCATTTAGTTCTGCCTCCCTGAAATCAGGTTAGTAGCACTCTGGCTCCCTGGGATAGGGGCTGTAAATGATGATAAAACAGGATTTTGGCTGCTGATTAATCCCTGTTCTCTTTTCCGGGTCGAAGTCAAGGTAACTCTGGTTGCGGACGGGAAGGGGAACTGAGAGGGCTGAGGAAAGGCAGGTGGGTTTAGCCAGGACTGTTGGGGAAGCTTTAGCGTTCTCAGCTTCTTCGTCTGTGTGTACGTGGTCTGAGTCTCAGATTCATTTATTGCGAAACCGGGAATAGCTCGTAGAAGCTGGAGGTCATTTCAGTAGGAGAAATGACTTTGCTGCATTGCTGTGTTTATTTTTTTCCCTTCTTTGAGATCTAAATATTATTAAGGTTTCTTTCAAATTAGGAAATATTCTCTAAATTCTACATGTGTGTTAAAAAAGGTTTAGGGAATGCCTCTCAACTGAGTTAAGCAGTAACATTGTGTGTATGTGTGTGTGTATCGTGTACACATTGAAATTGGTGCTACCTTAGACCTATGTCATCAATTTGTAGCATAAGATTTGCCTTCTGGTATGCAAGTAAACCCTTTTCTTGCAGACCCCAGAGTGTGAAAGCTTCGGCCATCTTGCTGAACACACAGCTAGTAAAGTTCACAACCACTTAATGTGGCTCTCAATAAATGTAATGTACTTAAAAAAAATTGTGTCAGTAATGGCCATCATTTGGCCCTGCGCATAAAAATGCCCTAGTAGGTTTTACATCACTTTATTAACTCTTCTTTGAGTTTTGTATAATAAAGTAAGAGAATTTGCCTGCATTATTATGAAAACACATGGGACACTTATGTCTGCCTTTAGCACTAAGCTCAGAAATGTCACTTGTCATTAGACTTTTAAATTCATGCTATGCCTTGTATGTGGTAAGAGATGCTTCTGTTCAGGTTGAATAAATGTCTTAGTCAAGAATAGAAAGTAGAGGTAACTGTCAGAAGTTTGCTGGATTTTGTAACAACAACAATATTTAATTACCAGCAAGCCAGTATTGCAATAATATGCTAGAGAAAAGTGGACAAGTCACTTCTCTTTAAAAGTTAAGAATATTATTAAACTCCAGGTGTTCCTCGTCGTTATGCTTTAGCGCAGCCTACAGAGGTGGTGCGTGTTGACTAATGTCACATCCTTTGCTGTTTGTTAATGGCTAATTGTTTTCAGGAGATTCAAAATAAAGTGGCAATACCTGTGTATGTTGTTATTCCTTTCCCTTGTCATCCACTTTTTAAAAAAAATCAGCTTTTTATCTTGAGATTTATAGAAAAGTTGCACATATGTCAAAACTAAGAAATTATCACAAGTATACATTACTATTAACTAAACTACAGACCTAGACTACTTTTCCATGATTCAATCCAACATTGCATTTAATTGCCATCCAGTTTGCTCTAAGTGGTAGTTTTCTTTTTAAATTGGCAGTTTTGCACAAAAAGATGACACTTCTCCCCTCCAAAAATTTTTTTAACATGATTTTGCTCCTGTTTATCATTGTTTAAATTTGTACTTCAAGTGTAAACTCTCTGTATGTTTAATTAACTTTGCTGCATTGATCAGTGATAAACTTTATTGGGTAATGATTCTGCTGTCTCCACAGATCAGTTTTTAAGTGTAAGCATTGGGATTTTTGTTTTTGAATTTTTTTTGGTAGCAAAGATCAAATTGTTTGATCTTTGCTGTAGCATTTATTGATATTTCCACTCATTGACACTTAGCTTGTGCCACTTCATAAGGAAAAGATTGAACAAATTAGGCTTCTAAACTGTTTTCATATGTTGTCTCATTTAAGCTTCACAAGAGCCCTGAGAGGTAGTAGATTTTAATCGTGACCTTACAGGTGAGAAAATTTAAGTATCTTATCCAAAGTTCACAGCTAGTAAGCACTGAAATTCATATATAAATGTGTCTTAAACCCTTGTCCTTTCCAGTACCTTTTATTGCCTCTTATGTTAAAGAACTTATCAGGAACAATGGCTTCTTTCTCCAACTACACTGTCAGTTCCCTGTGGGCAAAGATAATATTATATCCCTGGGGGAAATACAGTGTCTTGAAGTGGTGGATGCTCTGAAAGAATCTGTCATGGATGACAAATGAGAAATGCAGACTTTCCATGTACTTTTTAGTAGTTTAGCCTACATTTTTGGCTGTAGTTTATTAACACCTCTAACATAAATGTTGAGAAAGATAAAAGGGATGGACCTAGGTTTGAATCCTGTTACTAACAGGTGATCATAGACAACTTTTCTGAACCTCCATTTCTACTTATATAAACATTGGGTATTAGTACTTATGCCAACGGGTTTTTGAGAAGCTGAAATGAGATTAATTACGTGAATGCATTTAGATGGCCAGTAAATTTTACTTTCCTTTCTTAAAATGATGGTAGCTTTTTGGATAGCATTGCCACTATAAGTATAACCACATGTCACAAACAGAAACAATGCACCTATGGCAGTTCTTTATTTTCCTATTCCAGGTTTGGTGTTCAGGCCTCCAGCAACTTGGGAGTTGATATATATATTTTTTTAAAGTATGGGGTTGGAGGGGAAAGCTTGAACAGTGATGTGAATACATAATTGGGGACAGTTTTTGTTTCAGTCCAATCAACAACTGAAATTATGAGCTCTTACAATACGCAACGTACTGTATTGGGATTTCTCCTGTATCCCTTATTGTTGGCACTTGAAATTCAGATCTGGGTATTATACCTGTGTGTTGTGTACACGTGTTTGAATGTCCTGGAACCTGGGGTTGCTATTCTCGGCTTGAATCTCTTCCCTCCAATCTAGGCAATGTGCTTTATAGCAGCGGTCCCCAAACTTTTTGGCACCAGGGGCAGGTTTTGTGGAAGACAGTTTTTCCACGGATGGGGGCGGGGGGATGGTTCAGGTGGTAATGCAGGTGATGGTTAGGGGGTAATGCGAGCAATGGGGAGCAGCAGATGAAGCTTTGCTCCCTAGCCTGCTGCTCACCTCCTGCACCCGGTTCCTAACAGGGTTGGGGACCCCTGCTTTACAGGAAAGCTAGGCATGTCCATTCTCAAGCACTTTGACTGTAAGTTATTAGGTAGAAACGTTCAATTAATAAAAATACTTAATGTCAATAGGCAGGAGAATTCCCAGTATGTATTCCTTGGCCAAAAGAAGGTTCAGCGTGCTTTGGGCATCTCCCAAGTCTGTGTTTCTCAGGCACTTAGAATTCCTTCTCATAGGAGGACTCTTTACTGGATCTCTGGCTTAATTCCCTAGCTGGTGTATTCTGCCCTCAGGTCACCTTCTGTCTGCCTGTGAAATTACATCTCCATTTGCTAGTTTTCTCCATCCCAGGGGTTGTTGCAGGGCCCCCAGTTTTTCTAAATAAATGTGACTACTACTTAAATGAGAAAGGGCCCCTTGTCACAGTTGGAGGTGACACCTCCTGCTGTGACCCTGCTGGGTCATCAGCAGCTGTGACTTTTGCCAAGTATGTTAGTCAGTGCCATTTGGAATTTGGCTTTTCAAAAGTTCTGAGAGCTATGGGGCAATCTCCCTACATGATTTGAAACTTATAAATGGCACTGGACCTACTGTCATCTAGCCAGCTAAGGCAGTGTTATGTACTTATACTGTAATTTAGAAGAACTTTAAAATTTTATTTATTTATTTATTTATTAAGAAAATTATTTTTGGCTACATGGCATGCAGGATCTTAGTTCCCCAACCAGGCATCGAACCCACGTCCCCCTGCAGTGGAAGCGTGGAGCCTTAACCACTGGACCGCCAGGAAAGTCCCTGGAGGAACTTTTTAAAAAACTGTTTGTCTACTTAAATTATATAAAAATGTCCTTTAATATTCTTAAATTGAAGTACTTTCTTATATTTCAAGGGAAGCCGTTTGAGTACCCCTGTGTCACTTAAAAAGTACTTCACATTTTCCATTTGTTGGAATTCTCTTTTAGTGACTTTTTTTGGTGATTCTTGTTTGGTCAGTGGAACGTAGCCAGGGAAGATTAGCTGAACTAAGTGTAACGGGAGGGGTCTCAGATGAATACAGGGGTGAGAAGCATTCTGGGGCCTGGTTGTAGAGCTCAGGCCTAGGCCTGGTTCTTCTCAAATCCTAAGACTAAATTCAGCCTGTTGCTGATTATTTAGATGACTAGGATGTTTTCAGCCCAGGAAGGTTGTGGCATGGATTTGAGGCAGGACTAGAGGTGGCAAAGCAATGACTAAGGCACACTTCTCATTTTTTAAAGATGTAGCTTAGGATTCACTATGTTGCTAGAGAGACAGGGATTTAGTTAAATTCAGAGTCACAGTTATAAATGGAAAATTAAAAGAAATTCAAAGAGTTGAGCTGATGAAAACTTTGTTTCCAACATGGATCTTGTAATCTCTTTGGTTAAATTGTCTTTGTTCTTGATAACTGGGTCTTTCTTCTAGTAAAATGGATGATTTTCATTTGTGAAAGCCCACTCAGGGAAAAAAGAAATTAGACATTAGAGAAATAAGAAATATTAATTGGTACACTTCTTGGAAGTGCCATTTTAATATTCTAAGATAAATTGAAAAATTAAAAGGAAATTGATGTTAATTTTGGACAGTAGGTGTTTTCTTGTAATATCAGTTCACATTCACTTCACATTCTCTGTGTATTTTTCTTCATAGAAAATTGTAGTAACTTTATGAATTGTAGTGACTTTAGTTAAAAGAATGGGATACTTAATTTGTGTGAGGAAAATTAGTGGGCCTAATAATGAAAATATTCTGGGTCAAAGAATAATATATTGTAATTTTCCAGTTTCCACCATGTTGAATTTGGTACTTTTTGTGGAAGTGCAGGTATTAGGAGTTCCCAAAAAGTCAGATATATCCATTACTGAAAAGTTAATATAAACAAATATTTAAAAGTTAAACTAACTGGATTATCTGTAAAAATGAATAATTAAGAGTTGACTGTATTAACTTTATGTAATATGATTCATTCTGATATCCAGAATTTATGCCAGTGGAGAAAATCCCAGCAATATTAGAATAAAATTGTGGGGGAGATCCTCTGAAGGTTTGGGATTTAGTGCATGTGGAAATATGATTCACTTACCACCCTTTTGATTGCTTGGCATCTCTTTAGAAGCTTGGTTTTCTAGGCTGGTGTCCTTTTTACACAGCCTACAGTTTCTTTTCTAAACTATCATGTTTTGAACTTGGTGTAATAGTGTTTGAATTGTGGACATTTTGGTCTTGAGTAATTTGATGGATTGTCCCAGGCACAGTGACTATTAATTGAAACCATATGTCTTAGGTCTCTAAAATTCTACTACCAGGCATGCATCTTTCTATTAATAACTTACTAAATTCTTTGCAAGTTGGCTTGCTAAGTTATTGAAAGAAAATTAAACTTTATGTGTTTTTTGGTTGGGTTTATGTGTGAGAAAGGGGATAGTACTCCATTTGAAAGCTGTTTTCCAGTTCTCTTAACTGGTAAGGAGGCATCTCCATCAGTTCGTTGCAAAGTAACTGTCTAGGATTCAAATTCTACCTCTGCCAACAGTCCCATTGTTTACTTTTCTCCGTCATCGCCAAATGAAATCCATTGTGCCCCCAAACCACCTTGACAATTAAGAATTGTTTTTGAGAGCCATGGAGAAATTGGCTATGTTGTCTTAGTTAACTTATATAAACGACAAAATGTTTTGTTTTCCAAACCATTGCTAGATATTTGTTAGTTTTTTTATGTAAATCAAGAAAGTTCCCTGTTTCTCTGATTTTTACTTGTATCTTTAAAAAAACCCCACTATTCGTTATATTCATGTACATGAAATAGTCAAGTTATGCTTAGTCTACTTTTTAATTGTTAGTATTTTTTTATAATTTGATATCTATTCTAGGGGACACTCCCTTTAACAGTAGTTCCACTTGCTCTTTGGCTGCAAAGGTAATTGAAGTTTGTGTTTTTCTCTGGTTGCTGCCCTGGCAAAGACTGATGTGATTTTTCATTTATGTTATAACCCTGCCTAAAATTTTAAAGCTTCCAAAGAGTGTAGGAAAACCAAATAACACAGTTCTGCACTGTTGCGGATTCATTAACGCCGATGGTAAAATGCTTAGGCCTGGTAATAAAATATTTATAGAGTACATAAAAGCTTTCTTCGATTTTTCATTGCCCAGGAAATAAACAATATAGAAGGAAAAGTTGAAACGCGCAAGAGAATGCTTATTCTGATATGTAGTTTTCACTTCACGCAGTAACTTCACTTGATAGACGTATTAGGGTTTTTGCAGTTTTCATTCAGATTTGGTGGCATACAGCCTGGAGGTGGTAAACCACATAATGCACTGTAACAGAGAAAGGGAGAACTTCCTCCAGGAAGGAGAGGCAGGGTGCCATGCAGCAGGGTTGGGATTCTTGCGTGGCTGCCACTGTGACCTTAGGCAAGTCAGCATCTCTAGGCTCTGTTTCATCTCCAAGATAAGGGAATTAGACTCACTGACCTTAAAGCCTTTCCAAGGTTAAAAATTTTATCTAAATGCACATGTATCAAATTACACAGCAGGCCTGTCAAATCATTTTTTGGTCCTTGATGGTGATTTTATGTTGTATCCCTTTTCTCTCCTCTCAACAAATGGGAAATGGGTGTGATAGGCCCCTTACCATCCATTAAACTTGTTGCAGAGTGATATTATTTAACTAGTTGGCACATCTCTCCTGAATGTTCTGTTTTCCAGAAGTGATATTTTCTGTTTTTTGGGTTTTTGTTGTTGTTGTTTTTGTTTTAAGAGCTACTCTGTTGTATGAGAGCAAGGTTAATCTTAATTATTAATGAGAAGTCTGGTTTATGTATAAATTCTAACAGTTAAAAAATTTTTTTAAGCAAGCAATGCATGATTAGCAAAAATCTTGATTATCAAGTAGCTCTGCATGTTCGGTGCTGGAACAGTTCTCAAAAGCCTGGTACCTTTTAATTTTTGTTAATCAAAAATCATTTATTA
Source organism: Eschrichtius robustus (assembly GCF_028021215.1). Lineage (NCBI taxonomy): Eukaryota > Metazoa > Chordata > Mammalia > Artiodactyla > Eschrichtiidae > Eschrichtius > Eschrichtius robustus. The sequence continues at coordinate 54,653,266 of NC_090838.1, forward strand.
AGCATTCATATGGCTGTGACCCATGCAAGTGTTAGGATGTACATGGCTGAGTCATTTAAAAATCTATGTAAATGTAAACAGTCATACTATAGTTTATAAGCTAAAATAATATTAACTTTAATACTGAAAGATCATATAAAATTGTATAAGACCAACTAATCAATTTTTCTTTATGATTGAATGACACGGACTTTATTTTTCTGTGTTTTTCCTAAATGAAGCTAAATTTGAATATATAAATTGCCCAATTTTGTTTAATCACTAAAGTTAGTGAAAACATTATGGTGACATTTATACACAGTAATAAAGATTGAAAGGAAATTTAGAGGTCATTTTGTCTAAACTGCCTACAAGTTTGGAATTTCTTTGGCCACATCCCTGATACTTGACTGTTAAATCAGCCTTTGCTTGAGAAGCCTTAGGTACTTCAGGTACTCAATACACAGCCCATACTTTTCTTAGCCCTGCTTCTCCATGACTGGAAATCATAGCTCTTGAACACTTTCTCTTTGGCCTTACCGGGTACTACCTCCACTGGACAGGACTCTACCTTCTTTATACCCAGCACATTGCAGTATCATAATAGGCTCTTACTCATTAATTTAATAAACATTACTTGAGTATCTACTGTGTTTCAAGTTCTGTTTTATGAATACATTGGGTATACAGTTGTGAACAAAGTAGATACAATATATTCTTGGATATTGTTGGGTAAGATATACATTGAATAAATTTTAGAAAGTATGATGTCATAAAGGGGTGGTTCAAGGATCTACCATATGAGCATGTAATGGGCAACCGTGCTTAGTTTAGAAAGATTTCTAGGAAGAGATTACATTTAAATTGAACACACAAATAATATATTACTGGCTGTTCAAACCACTAATATGAGAAGTTAAGTCTTGATCTCCAGTATACATTATCAGGTGCCTGTACTGTGCCAGGTGTTGAGGTAGGTGTAGGAAAAAAAGTTGAATAACACTATATGGCTTGTGCCCTTAAGGTGATACAGACAGACATCTCAGCAAAGAATTAAAGTTTTGGGGGTATTTGATATGTGTCTGATACAGCGCAGATTAAAACCTCCACGTAGCTTGAGTTGTGGTAGAAAGGAAGGCCTCTTTGAACGTTCAGAAGCCACCACCTAGAACACTAGGAATGCCACCTCCAATAGCAGATGCTATTCAACTCACAGAGTTTGAGCTCTTGGGGGCTGAGGGATCAGGGAGTTTCCCGGGTGTTGGGATGATTCTCATGACTTTGGAATTCACAACTGGGCCTTTAATTTCTATTTTTCTCTCCTCATTTCTGCCTACCCTTCTCTAAAATTTTTGAATTACACTTGAGATATGTGTTTTGGAACAGTCTTATAATAGGATGGTTTTAATTTCATAGAGCAGAAAAATACCAACTCAGTTGGCTTAAAAAATGAGGGACTTATATCACATGAATCTTGAAGTATGATGTTCCAGGGTTGGTTGATTCCATGCAAAGACTGCATCAGTCTTTTCTTCCTTCTCTTAAGTATATTTGTCTCGTTCTTGGGTCAGCTTTCTTCAAAGTCACTAAATTGCAGAAGAAACTGAAGGTGAGGGGTGGACACATACTCATTGTGGCCAGGGATGGAAAAGGTACTATGTTTTCTCAGGTGTCTCTTTTTTCAGTGAGGGACGCCTTTATCCAACGTCCTTTGCAAACTATATCTTTGTTGCTTACTGGCCAGAATCATTTTATGGTTCACATTTAAACCAATCCCTGGGAAGGCTTTAGACCAGTCTGGGCCTGGTGCCATTTCTGAAGGCCTTGGGGCAGAGAATAGATGACCAGAATAGCAATGGGGTAGGAAGATGATTGATGTGCATGGCTGATACAAACATGTTCAAATAAATGGAGTAGAGTCTATATCAGAGCTACTCAAGGCAATACTGGCTGCATTCATTTATTTGAAATGCATATTCTCCTCACTCCAGACCCAGAGGCAGAATCTCTGGGAGCTTGCCCAGGAATCCGTGTTTTAACAAGCCCTCCAGGTGATCTGTATGCATAAAGTTTTAGAAGTACTATTGAGACAGGAACTTGGAGCCTTTAGGCACTCTGCTTAAGCACTTTCTTTAGCTTTGGCTACTCAGAAAAGTACTTCAGCTTGGCTTTTAAGGTATGCCTGGCTAAGGAATTTGTATTTCTTTCCCATCAAATGAAAATCCCATCAAATGGAGAAGTGACATGATTAGAGTTGCAGTTTAAGGGAATGAATTCATTCTGCCTGGTACCACCAGATTAGAGTGACAGATGGGTAGACTAGTTAGAAAGCTGTTGTCATCATGACCAGGAGAGTGAAATTAAAGTAGCAGTAGTGGGAATGGAAAGCAATGAATGGAATGGTGGCAATTCAGTTAGGAAGTTTGGTATTGGATTGGATGTAATGTGAGGGGAAAGGAGGGAAGAGCCAACTGTGACTGAGATTTCTAGGTCACCTCGGAGTGACTAGGAGAATGTTAATGCCATGGGGTGCCGGGGCAGGAGGGGTGGAGGCAGGGAGATGAATTTAGTTTAGATGATGAGTTTTGTTTTGGACATGTTGAGCTTGAGGTACCCAGCTGGGTATCCAGGTGCAAAAGGTCTAGAAGGCAGTAGGGAATGTGAGCCTGGAGCTCAGGAAAAAAAGATCAGGATGAGAGGCATGTATTTGGGAGTTATCAGTAAGGAGATCGATAAGGGAATAATTGAGGGGGAAAATGGTCTGAGGACAGAATCTTAGGAAACCCAGGGAGTAGGAGAAGAAAGAAGGAGCCAGTTATGGAAACTGAGGCATGGTTAGAGAGGTAGGAGAAGATGTAGGATAATACTGGGTAGCTGAATCCAAAGAATAAGAGCTTTTCTAGAGGAATATTCGCAAACAACTGAGTTTAAAGGACTGCAGTAAGAGTCCGGGAGAGGCTGGTTAGCTTTAATAAGTCATAAGTCTAGTCAGCATATGTCCTCGGCTTTATTCATGGATATTTCCAGTTGCCACTACGTTCTTAGAGTTTCATACTTATTTGGCTCACAAGTCATTTCCTGGTTTAAGATTAAGTGAGCTTGCCAATTCTGTGACTTTGGGTACCTTTCATTGTGGGTTTCCAAGGAAGGTTGGGACTAATCAGATCTAACGAGTGGTGGGAGGTGGCCTGGGAGAGAGGGCTCCTCACCTTCTTAGTTGCTGTAGGTGTTATCTCTGGCCTGCTCCTTGTGAAGCTAGCTTTCTGCCTTGGAATGTGAAGTTGTTTTGTTTGCCAGTATCAGGATGTCAGGGAAGGGTATTATGTATACTTCTTAGTTGCTGAAATGGATAAAATGAAATACCTGAATTAAGAAACGAAAACAATCACTTGCTAGATTGAATGTCTCCTACTTCTCAATTCTGTTCCTTTCCTCCTCCTCTTCTCTTCCCCTCCCCCCTTTTTTGGCTCCAGTTGGATAGGGGAAAGTTGATGATGTTGAAATCTTAGTTCTCGTAAACAGGAAAGAATTAGGAAATTGAGGTACGGAATAAGCTTTAAAAAAGCTACTGCTTGTTCTATCCCCAATTTACTAAATTGTCATTAAGTCAACTAAGACAATTATAGTAAACCCAGTTTCATGTGGTAGGGAGTTTCCTGTCTGTTCACTGGGCATAAGAAGACATTCTGATAGACATGCTTTCAGAGGAGAGTGTTATTTGGGAATTTTGTGCCAAAGATTAAAGAGAGCCAGACTAGGAGGGAAAAAATGAGCAGGATGTTTCTACCTCACTGTGGTGGAATTGGGCTCAGAATAAATTGGCTTTGCTTCCAGCATTAGCCTGCTCTGTGACCTTGGGTAGGTCATTTAACTTTTCACCCTCAGTTTCCTCATCTGTAAAATGTTGAGGGTAGATTAATTGCTCCGTCTCGTGTCTAAAAATGTTTTGATTTATGACTGAGGTAATGAAATGTTTGATTCCTAAAACGCTCTCTCTGTCTAAAGTGGAGGGGGATCAATTCTCTATTGCTAGGAAGTGAGGTGGTACAAAACATCTTAGGAGGTTAGAAAGCTTGCATTATTCAGTGGATTCTTTAATTGACCTTCCACTAGAAACACAGCTGCCATTGCCAGAAGTGTAACCTGAGAATGTTAAGTCCAAGAAAGCTTCTGAGTTCTATACTTCTTTTCCTACCAGAAATTCCAGACCTTTCTTAAAAAATTCAGGATGGATAAAAGAGGTCACTGCAAAGGGAAATGGTTTCTAGCTCCATGCTTCCTAGTCTGTGCCAGGTGCTTAAGATTGAAAATTCTTTATTCCTTAAAAGCCCTTACTTATTCTTTAATCACTTAAAATCAGAACTTCATAGTAGCACTTTGCCCAGGGGAAGGGGAAGGAAACAGCAGTGGAATGAGGTGGAAGAGGTAGTAGGCTTATAACGTTCTTTGTTGTAAAAGCTGTTCAGATTTGTAGAGGGGTAGAAGGAATACAAATTGTTCTTCATTTGCATTTGGTGCTACATCAAACCAATCAAAGTTAGGGATATTTGTCACAACTCGAGTTTTTTTTTTTTTTTTTTAATTTATTTATTTATTTTTGGCTGCGTTGGGCCTTCGTTGCTGCGCGGGTTTTCTCTAGTTGCTGCGAGAGGGGGCTACTCTTTGTTGAGGTGCGCGGGCTTCTCATTGCGGTGGCTTCTCTTGTTGCGCAGCACGGGCTCTAGGCGTGAGGGCTCAGTAGTTGTGGCTCGCGGGCTCTAGAGCACAGGCTCAGTAGTTGTGGCACACGGGCTTAGTTGCTCCGCGGCATGTGGGATCTCCCCGGACCAGGGCTGGAACCCGAGTCCCCTGCATTGGCAGGCGGATTCTTAACCACTGCACCACCAAGGAAGTCCCTGTCACAACTCGAGTTTTAATCTGTGTCTGGGCTTTTTGAATCTATGTCTGAGTTTTTTTGAATCTGTGTCTGAAGATTGGACCTGCTGCAGCTGGCAAAGATACCATGTAGTATTAAATGTGAGTCTTTCAACTAACCTTTCTTTGCTAGGCTTGGAAGGGAGGATAGTAATATGGGTTCTGTGTGTTTTGACCTTAAATCACATACATTGATAGGTTGTTGTTCTGCAGAGGGAGTCTCTAAAGTTTGGTGTTTTGTTGTTGTTTTTTTTTTTCCCCTGGGCTGTTCTCATGTCTCAAACAGCTACTGCAGTTATTTTTAAACTTTGTAGTTACATTTAATTTTATCTCACATTTGTTATTTGCCCAGAATATAAAGTAAGTTAAATGTTTCCATCACTATTTGTAGGAATGTGACTGTGCATGCTGGCCTTCAGGATCTGACTTCAACAACAAAACAGCAAGTCTTGTAGATGTTTTTGAGTCTAACAAAAAACTTACTTTTAAAATTGTTGTATAGTTACTTTTGATCTATTTTAATCAGTCTGTGACACAGAATCAAATGATATATGTGTTCTTTAGAGGTTTTATATTTAGTAGATTTTTCTTCCAAATCAATTCTTAAACATTAATATGGGAGTTGGTGGGGGACTTAACGTGTGACAAACTTTAAATTACAACTAAGTCAGTCAAAGGATGACATGTATGGTTGATGTCACATTAACTCTAGTTTAAAATGTTCTGTAGGAGTTTTTAATTCCCTGTCATAGTAATGATAGTAGTGCCAAACCCCGAAGTGCATTGGGCTTGAACCTCTGAATGCTGTGGACCCATTAGAAGACTGTTTTTTGATTGTCACAGATTGTACTGTCTAAAAACATTCTTAAGGTGATTGTCTTAAAAAAAAAAAAAAAAGCTCTCCAAAGACAAAATAGGAACAATTATTATAACAGAAAATAATTATGGTCGAAATGTCTGTGGTTCCTTGGGAATGCTGTGCTTTTTGTGTTTTCCATCATTAGTGCAGTTTGAATGAATGTATATAGTTCAGAGGTCTTCGTGTTTGCATTTTAAAATTAGGTAAATGACCTCAACTTTCAAGCTTGAATTCATTTTTACTTTTAATTTTATTTCATAAAATGTGTAGACAGTTACCTGTTCTCTGCATTTATAAGTATAAACAATATGTCTGTTAATTCTGTAATTTTTATAATTATGTAACTCCTATCCTTAAAACATTTAAAGTAAACCCTTTATGTGCAAAAAAAAAAAGTTATGCTAACGTGTTCATCCATTATCATCATTTTTTACATATTATAATCAAATTGCTACTTACTAGTTGAAACATATCTTTATGTTTATGGAACATACAGGTGTGTGTTTCTTATGATGTTTCTTAGCTCACAAAGAAGTTATTTATGAACTACAGTGTGGGTCATTTTGGTAGTTTTACTGTAGTCCATAAACTTAAGCCTTTAAGAAAAGCACAGTTAGAAAACACTATTTTAGGATTGGATTGTGTGCTTTCACCAAATTCCCTTGTATTTTTTTTTATTTTAATGTGTTGGAAATTGTGTATGTACTTTTTTTTTTTGAAGAGCTATGATAAATATCTAATTTGTTAACATTTTTCGGTGTTTGGGAAAGGCTGTCTACATTAAATTACCTCAGGAATTACATATTTACTAATTTTTAATAGTAATTTACTAATTTCTGCTCTCAAAACTATCTTTAAAATATTGATTATGTTGCCTTTAATTCTGTCTATATGCTTCCTTCTGCCCAGATAATAAATGAAGGAATTTATGGTATGTGGGAGTGTTTTTAGCTATATTGAAATATGGTTTTGCTAAATTAACTAACATTTGTAGAACTAACTATCTATCAAAAGAAATGTTTGAACATAAGCTTCAAAAATACATTTATAAAATAAGATTGAGTTAGGTATTGAGGATAAGGGGGGGTGAACAATAATCCGATTGTTCCTTATTTTATAAGAAGTAGACAGGGTAATTTCTGTCTAGATAATGAAGTATATGAAACAACCTTGTTGGCATTTTTCTCCTAAGGTACTTGGGCCTGGGATGTTTTCTTTTTCTGCGTTTTTCTTTGTTTGTTTTCATCTAACGGGCATTTCTGTCACCTTTAGTGAGATCCATCTGTCACAGAGGTGCCCAGCTATGCCAGAAGTCCTGATAGTCTTGTCCAACACACATGAGCATTGAAAAGTTTGGCTGAAATTAGGAACCAGAAACAGGGAGGCAGCCCTGTGCCCTTCTCCTTTTAAAATGAAAATTTTGATGCCAGGAAAGTAGAGGCACTTTGGAATAGCCAGTATCTCTCAAGGGGTTCTTCTTTAGGGAGGAATATGAACTAGAGTGGCTCCCCTTCTAAAATGGAAAGGATTCCTTAAATTTTTCATCTGTCCTGGAGGAGGAAGGAGTTAGTTTGGCTTCAATTACCAAACCCTTCAGTTCTCTTATGAGGCAGCAGTTCCATAAGGACAGGTTCTATAAAATATGCCCTTATTAATGTTATTCCAGGTGTTCTCATTTTTTTCCAGCTTTTACAGCTAGGACGGAAACATCAGCGGAGATGGAACTATATGCTCAAATGAAGATTAATCCTTTTACTTCCACCTGCTTCATCTCCCCAAAAGTGTTTAGTATTTTAGATACACCTGTAAAGCATATAGATGTATCAAACAGTCAAATTTGAGTGCATATGATTATTGAGTCATAACTAGTTGACAATGCTAAAATCCTCCTGGAGGTTGATGGGACCAGAAGATTGAGCCCTTTTCATTTGCTGGCACACCAGAAATAAATTGGTTGTGGTTTACCAGCTGTTTTGAATGGTTGTCTGAGTTCTCAGTCTGTGGTTTTTATATTTTTGTTTTAAGATCTCAGCAAAGCAATGTCTCAAGATGGCGCTTCTCAGTTCCAAGAAGTCATTCGACAAGAACTAGAATTATCTGTGAAGAAGGAACTAGAAAAGATACTCACCACAGCACCACCACATGAGTTTGAAGTAAGGACCCTATACTGTTTTTGCTTTCATCCATCTACATACTGAGTTGCTATTGCTGCTACTGATCATCTAGCCTGAAATAAGCACAAGATGTAGTGATATATTTGAAAAATTAGGATTGCTCAATAATTAAGGATTTTCAATATTTACCCATTATAAAACCATTGTCTTTTTTATTTTTTAAATTCTGGTAAGTTTCTAAAGTTTGAAAGAGTCAGAACAAAATTACAATTTATGTGATCTGTGTTTTGGTATCATTGGATGGAAAAATGGATACCATTGTTCAGTTAAAATTGTGAGAAGTTAATTGATCAACCTTATATCCTGCATGCCTTTTCCAAAGAGCCAGTTCTAACAGAACTGTGCTACTCTGACAGCTATGATAGAGGTTTCCCAGAATAGGCAGGTGTTTACTTTTCTACTTATAAATCAATAGATTATCCTTTTCATTTTCAAATTTCAATTTATACTTAATGTTTTGAGGTTAGCTGTTTTTTGCTCCTTCTTGTTCTTTTGGTGAAGATTAATTGTCACTTAAAAGAAGTAGAGAAATACATTGGTGAGTAAATGTAGAGAACCAGTTGGAATTCCCACAGGCCAAATGGTGTTCAGATTACATGATACGGGTGGGAGATGGGGAGATTACTTGTATTCCTTTAAGTGTGGTTCCTATTAGCTTTTTTTCCTCTTTAGTTTTAAATTGGGGTGTAAAAAAAGTCTCTGCTCTACTCCATGTTTTAAAGGTATAAGAATTTCACTGAAAGGTATTTTAAATGTACAATATATGTCTGTTTTTATTAAATATTAAGCATTCTGCTAGTTATAACAACAACTTCTATTCTCATAGCACACTAAAAAAGACCTTGATGGATTTCGGAAGCTATTTCATAGATTTTTGCAAGAAAAGGGACCTTCTGTGGATTGGGGAAAAATCCAGAGACCTCCAGAAGATTCGGTAAGTTCTGGATAAAATGTAGGAAAATTTAAGGTAATTTCAGACACTGGTTTAACTTTTGGGGGTGGGATACTATAGGGTACCTGTAGGAACCATCAATTCAGACATTGAAACTACAGAGATAGCCTGCTACTACTTTCCTTTCTTTTGGACCCATCTATCCAGTCCTGCAGAGCACTTATGAAAGTCTAATCTCCCTATAACACTACCTCATAACTTAACATCCTTGAATATGAGGCAGTTCTTTTGTTCAAACACATGGTAAGAGCTTCATTATGTTTTCTTCCTTCTATCTCCAAACCATCTGATTTCTCATTGCCTATAGGGTCATGTACAGTCATTGTCAGCTACTTAAAGCTCTCCCTATGCTTTCAACCCATCTTTCTAGCTGTATTTCCCTTGCCTGCCTTTCTTGAACCAACCCAGCATTCCCTTCACATGCATAGTATTTCCCTGCTTCTAGACTTCTGTGTATGTTGTTTCCTTGGAATGCTACGGGCTCTTCACCTATCAAAATCCTGCTCATTCTTTGAGGCTCAGTCTAAATGCCTCCACCTCTGTTGTCAGCTCCTAGCAGAAAGCTGCACTGAAGAGGTGTAATGTGGTAGTATCGGAGGTTCAAATCCTAGCTCTACTGCTTTTGAGCTTTGTGTAAAATGAGAATGATACCAAGTGCTTTCTGTACTTCACAGGGTTATGAGACTCTCTTAAGAAACATATGGAAACATGTTAAACCATGAAACATTTTGCAGATGTTCGTGGTTATTTCTATCATGCTGTGGTAGTAAGCCAGCCTAATTAGTAGCAGTTGTTTGTATGCATGTGTTGTCTTCTTACTAGTCTTTGAGGCCAGGAGACCATGTATCCTGAGTTGAATGATTGATCTAAGTTAAGTGATTGTTTCAGGGACAGGTTTGGTTAACACAGTGACCTTTCTTTCCTTTCCTGTCAGCAGTTTTGACCACTGCTGCTTGTGGCATTTTTCACTGAAGGTAGAAAAGGCTTGATGGAGTGGAATAATTGTATGTAGATAGTTTATCTCTTATGTATCTGTAATCTTAAATAATCTAATATTGGTTTAAAAACAGGGCTGTTTTAAGCAGGAGTTTGGCAAACTACTGTCTGAGGGCTGCACCACTGCTTGTGTTTGTAAAGTTCTATTGGGACATAACTGCATGCATTCATTTGTATACCATATCTGGTGGCTTAAGCTAATGGAGTCCCTCGTATTTCTTCTAATGAGAAAATCTTAAATGTACTTCCTGGTGAAGAGTACTTTTTTTCCTATATGTGAACATTGTCTTTCAGTTATAAAACTTTTAAAAATTATAAATTACATGCTCATGGTAAAAAAAGAAAACAACAAAGAAAAAATAAATCCCACCTAAGCGTTCACCTTGAGGAGTCTCTCATTTTTGATGTTGAACTTAAAATTCCTCTTGTCTGTAGTGATTGCCAATTACAGTGTGCATATATATATATATTTTTTTTCTTTAGGGTCTTCTATTTTAGTCTTTGATTTCCTTCACTCTAGTGATGTACTGTGATTTATTTTTCTGCTTTTAAGTGGTAGAATTAATCAGATTTTCTCCTGAAAAATTAATTTAGAGCAATCTTCTGGATAGGTATATAATTTTAAAAAGGAACTAGTTGTAAATTCAGTCAGATTAAAAAAAGAATGTTTGGGAGTAGGCCTAAAATTATAATAAATTTATGCATTATGTATTTTCCCACTTTAAATACTTAATATTTTTGCTAGGAATTTATTCCTAGTTGAAATGACTTTACTTTTCTGATTAATGACAGACCTGGGGATAAAGGTGTGGTTTTCTTCTTAATTCTTGCAGACTTGGGAATTTTTTTCTCATTACACAAACTTAACCTTTTGATGATAGAGCCTACCTTGAAGGAAGGCACAAAAATTTATTACTTTCAGTATATTTTATGATTCAGGATTCTGCTTTGCCAATGGAGAAATCTGCCTTTGTGTATTTTGAGAGAAGATTATGATACACAGTAGGGTTTCTTGGCGTGGGGATTGGAGTGGGGGGGAGGAAGCAAGTAGAGGGATCAGAACCACCTAGGGATTTTTCCATTTCAGCGCCACCATTCCAAACAAGGTCTTGACAAGTCCTTTCAGGAGGCTGTGCCCCTGCAGTGAGCTGTAGTTACTGATAGGAATGCTGAATTGATATAGAAAAAAAAAAAAGAAAGAAATAGAATATAGAATTCTGGATGTAATATGATTTTATGAAGTCTTTTCTCTTTCTGTTTATAAAAATGTAAGTCTCCATTAAAAATATGTCTTTATTTTATTTTATTATTATTATTATTATTTTTATTTATGGCTGTGTTGGGTCTTCGTTTCTTTGCGAGGGCTTTCTCTAGTTGCGGCAAGTGGGGGCCACTCTTCATCGCAACCACTGCGCCACCAGGGAAGCCCTATGTCTTTATTTTAAAGCCTAGGTTGTGAGTATCTTTTAAAAAATGTTCTTATAATCTGATGTGCCCTTAATGTTGAGGGTTTTGAAATGCAGAGGGAAAAAATAAGTTTGCTCTTTTAACTATGTTATGAGCTTCTTGAGGGCACAAATGTGTCGTATATACTCTGTATGTTAACTATTAGCTTTGGCAAGTAGTTCTGAGCATACAAATTATAGGTTAACATTCATTCACCTTGCTTCGCCTACACTCCTCCGGCTCCCTCCCTCTCCCCCCGACCCCCAGGCTTTTTACTCTCTGGTCATAGAGGTTATATAGAGGTCAGTTTTCCTTTCAAAACATAACATTATTTAGTGAACATAGGTTTTGTTGGTTTTTTTAAGCATTTTAAAAAATTTATTTATTTAACTTTGGCTGCGTTGGGTCTTCATTGCTGCGTGCTGGCTTTCTCTAGTTGTGGCAACTGGGGGCTACTCTTCGTTGCATTGCGCGGGTTTGTCATTGCGGTGGCTTCTCTTGTTGCGGAGCATGGGCTCTAGGTGCGCAGGCTTCAGTAGTTGTGGCATGCGGCTCAGTAGTTGTGGCTCAAGGGCTCTAGAGCACAGGCTCAGTAGTTGTGGCACATGGGCTTAGTTGCTCTGCGGCATGTGGGATCTTCCCAGACCAGGGCTCGAACCCATGTCTCCTGCATTGGCAGGCGGATTCTTAACCACTGCACCACCAGGGAAGCCTGGACATAGGTTTTTATTTTTTATTTTATTTTTTGTTTTTTTATAAATATACCCCTTTTTAATTTTTTATTTATTGATTGATTTTTTCTTTTTTTGGCTGTGTTGGGTCTTTGTTTCTGTGCGAGGGCTTTCTCTAGTTGCAGCAAGAGGGGGGCCACTCTTCATCGCGGTGCGCGGGCCTCTCTTGTTGTGGAGCACAGGCTCCAGACGCGCAGGCTCAGTAGTTGTGGCTCACGGGCCCAGTTGCTCCGCGGCATGTGGGATCTTCCCAGACCAGGGCTCGAACCCGTGTCCCCTGCATTGGCAGGCAGATTCTCAACCACTGCGCCACCAGGGAAGCCCAGGTTTTTATTTTCTAAATGCAGGTGATACTGTACCCTCTTAACTAAAAAGAAATTATTGTCGGAGAATAGCCATTTAGAGTGACATTTCTCATGTCATCCTTGCATATAAACGTTGTTATAACAGAGGATCTATATTTTTGTGTAGGAGTTGGCCACATTGTTTTGTAAATAAAGTTTTATCAGAACACAACCACACTTACTCATTTACATATTGTCTATAGCTGTTACAATGCTGTGATACTACAATGACAGAGTTGAATAGTTGTGATGAAGACCATACGGCTTACAAAACCCAAAATACTTCCTTTCTGGACCTTTATGGAAAAAGCTTGTTGACCCCATTTTAGTGTATTTATTTTTAGAAGATCTTCAGTAGTTTACTTCTTTGGTCCCCAGAAAACTGACCTCAAATGACTTTTTCAATTCAGATGATTACATTTTAGGTAAAACTATTTTTTCGTAAATACTAGATTGGAGGATATACTTATAGAGAGACATTGAAATTTTATGTTGTCAAGTTTTACTTACTCATTCTTGCCTACTGTGTTGAATACTTCATTTTAGCTCTGTCAGTGAGCACATATATATATATTTTTTATTGAGGTATAATTAACATGCAACATTTTATTACTTTCAGATGTATAACATAGTGATTTAATTTAACATCTGTATGCATTGCTAAATGATCACCACTGTAAGTCTAGTTACCATCTGTCACCATACAGAGTTAATACAATGTTATTGACTGTACTCTCCATGTTTTACTTTACATCCCCATGACTTATTTATTTTATAACTGAAAGTTTGTGCTTCTGGATCCCTGTCACTCATTTCACTTCCTCCTCCCCTTTGGCAACCACCAGTCTGTTCTCTGACATACATTTTTTTTTTTGAAAAGCCTATTGAGCCCATATTTTATTGAATTATGCTTAGAAGAAGAACGCAATTTATGGAGTTATGCCATGGATAATGCTCTGCCCCCATTTTGTGAGTGTTACTCTTGATTATTACATTCATTTAGTTATCTTGATATTTAGTTACTTAAGGAAAGTTTTTAAAAAAATGTATTAAGGTTAATGTTTTCGACTAGCAAGGAGGGACCAGTCAGCATGTACAGCTTCATTGGACCATTTAGTTGCTTTCTAGAGAGGCCGTAAGAGTGTCTTGTTCCTCACCAAGCTTAATGTTTGAGCTTAAGTGTTGAGGATGGAGAGGGATGGGAAATAGATAAAAGAGATGGGAAGATACAGAGCCTACTCAAGAAGGTACTGGGACTGATGGGTTCTTTTGAGCCCTAACTTAAAACCTGTTATCACCTGGCTGGCCATGACCTCTGGTGACAATAAAGTACATTATCATTTATATGGAAAATATTCTCTAAAGAAGGCTTTTTCATTTAGATAGGAACACAAAGTCCCTGGTTGATTTATGATTGTCATTGTTCTTGTTTTAAAGTCCTCAAAAGGGTGAGGGTGTATTTGTGAATGGGGAGGAGTTATATAGGGTCAACTCTTTTTGTTTGTTTGATTGAGACAGAGAATTGGCATGAAAAATATCGTATCAATGTGGTATTTAGCTTCAACAGATTTTTTTTGTTTTGCTCCACAAAATAACTGAGAGCTTTTCTTACTCTTAGTCTTATCAGTGCAAAAACATTAAAACGTGTTTAAATATAATAATAAAGCATTCTGAGAAAGTTACAGTGTACGTGTACAGAGTGAAAATACAGATTTTTAAAATTTGTCTTTTGGAAGGTGAATCATAATATATTGTGCAGCTAATGTTTGCACATCTTTTTTGAAAGACTTACTGGAGACAGTTTGGCCAAGGATCTACCGTGATATGACACAGGATGGTTTGCTTTGAGCATGGTGAAGATTTCCCAACTGTAGTCAGCAGCTAATGGCAAAGCCATTAGAGACTTGTTTTGTGTGTGTGTAGAGATAGTTTTAGATCCTGTAAAGAAGATGTGGTACATATATACAATGGAATATTACTCAGCCATAAAAGGAATGAAATTGGGTCATTTGTAGAGATGTGGATGGACCTAGAGACTGTCATACAGAGTGAAGTAAGTCAGAAAGAGAAAAACAAATATCGTATATTAACACATATATGTGGAATCTAGAAAAATGGTACAGATGAACTGGTTTGCAAGGCAGAAATAGAGACACAGATGTAGAGAATAAATGTATGGACACCCAGGGGGGGAAGCAGGGTGGGGGGTGATGGTGGTGGTGGGATGAATTGGGAGATTGGGATTGACATATATACCCTAATATGTATAAAATGGATAACTAATAAGAACCTGCTGTATAAAAAATAAAATTAAATTTTAAAAAAAATTAAAAAGATAGCCTCAACCACCAGAGGGCAGACAACAGAAGCAAGAAAAACTACAATCCTGCAGCCTGTGGACCAAAAACCACAGTTACAGAAAGATAGAGAAGATGAAAAGGCAGAGGGCTATGTACCAGATGAAGGAACAAGAAAAAACCCCAGAAAAACAACTAAATGAAGTGGAGATAGGCAACCTTCCAGAAAAAGAATTCAGAATAATGATAGTGAAGATGATCCAGGACCTCGGAATAAGAATGGAGGCAAAGATTGAGAAGATGCAAGAAATGATTAACAAAGACCTAGAAGAATTAAAGAACAAACAAACAGAGATGACCAATACAATAACTGAAACGAAAACTACACTAGAAGGAATCCATAGCAGAATAACTGAGGCAGAAGAACGGATAAGTGACCTGGAAGACAGAATGGTGGAATTCACTGCTGCGGAACAGACTAAAGAAAAAAGAATGAAAAGAAATGAAGACAGCCTAAGAGACCTCTGGGACAACATTAAACGCAACAACATTCGCATTATAGGGGTCCCAGAAGGAGAAGAGAGAGAGAAAGGACCAGAGAAAATATTTGAAGAGATTATAGTCGAAAACTTCCCTAACATGGGAAAGGAAATAGCCACCCAAGTCCAGGAAGCGCAGAGATTCCCGTACAGAATAAACCCAAGGAGAAACACGCCGAGACACATAGTAATCAAAGTGGCAAAAATTAAAGACAAAGAAAAATTATTGAAAGCAGCAAGGGAAAAACGACAAATAACATACAAGGGAACTCCCATAAGGTTAACAGCTGATTTCTCAGCAGAAACTCTGCAAGCCAGAAGGGAGTGGCATGATATACTTAAAGTGATGAAAGGGAAGAACCTACAACCAAGATTACTCTACCCGGCAAGGATCTCATTTAGATTTGATGGAGAAATCAAAAGCTTTACAGACAAGCAAAAGCTACGAGAATTCAGCACCACCAAACCAGCTCTACAACAAATGCTAAAGGAACTTCTCTAAGTGGGAAACACAAGAGAAGAAAATGACCTACAAAAACAAACCCAAAACAATTAAGAAAATGGTCATAGGAACATACGTATCGATAATTACCTTAAACGTGAATGGATTAAATGCCCCAACCAAAAGACATAGACTGGCTGAATGGATACAAAAACAAGACCCATATATATGCTGTCTACAAGAGACCCACTTTAGACCTAGGGACACATACAGACTGAAAGTGAGGGGATGGAAAAAGATATTCCATGCAAATGGAAATCAAAAGAAAGCTGGAGTAGCTATACTCATGTCAGATAAAATAGACTTTAAAGAATGTTGCAAGAGACAAGGAAGGACACTACATAATGATCCAGGGATCAATCCAAGAAGAAGATATAACAATTATAAATATATATGCACCCAACATAGGAGCACCTCAATACATAAGGCAACTGCTAACAGCTATAAAAGAGGAAATCGACAGTAACACAATAATAGTGGGGGACTTTAACACTTCACTTACACCAATGGACAGATCATCCAAAATGAAAATAAATAAGGAAACAGAAGCTTTAAATGACACAATAGACCAGATAGATTTAATTGATATATATAGGACATTCCATCCAAAAACAGCAGATTACACGTTCTTCTCAAGTGCGCACGGAACATTCTCCAGGATAGATCACATCTTGGGTCACAAATCAAGCCTCAGTAAATTTAAGAAAATTGAAATCATATCAAGCATCTTTTCTGACCACAACGCTATGAGATTAGAAATGAATTACAGGGAAAAAAACGTAAAACAGACAAACACATGGAGGCTAAACAATACGTTACTAAATAACCAAGAGATCACTGAAGAAATCAAAGAGGAAATCAAAAAATACCTAGAGACAAATGACAATGAAAACACGACGACCCAAAACCTATGGGATGCAGCAAAAGCGGTTCTAAGAGGGAAGTTTATAGCTATACAAGCCTACCTAAAGAAACAAGAAAAATCTCAAGTAAACAATCTAACCTTACACCTAAAGAAACTAGAGAAAGAAGAACAAACAAAACCCAAAGTTAGCAGAAGGAAAGAAATCATAAAGATCAGAGCAGAAATAAATGAAATAGAAACAAAGAAAACAATAGCAAAGATCAATAAAACTAAAAGTTGGTTCTTTGAGAAGATAAACAAAATTGATAAGCCATTAGCCAGACTCATCAAGAAAAAGAGGGAGAGGACTCAAATCAATAAAATCAGAAATGAAAAAGGAGAAGTTACAACAGACACCGCAGAAATACAAAGCATCCTAAGAGACTACTACAAGCAACTTTATGCCAATAAAATGGACAACCTGGAAGAAATGGACAAATTCTTAGAAAGGTATAACCTTCCAAGACTGAATCAGGAAGAAATAGAAAATATGAACAGACCAATCACAAGTAATGAAATTGAAACTGTGATTAAAAATCTTCCAACAAACAAAAGTCCAGGACCAGATGGCTTCACAGGTGAATTCTATCAAACATTTAGAGAAGAGCTAACACCCATCCTTCTCAAACTCTTCCAAAAAATTGCAGAGGAAGGAACACTCCCAAACTCATTCTATGAGGCCACCATCACCCTGATACCAAAACCAGACAAAGACACTACAAAAAAAGAAAATTACAGACCAATATCACTGATGAATATAGATGCAAAAATCCTCAACAAAATACTAGCAAACAGAATCCAACAACACATTAAAAGGATCATACACCACGATCAAGTGGGATTTATCCCAGGGATGCAAGGATTCTTCAATATACGCAAATCAATCAATGTGATACACCATATTAACAAATTGAAGAATAAAAACCATATGATCATCTCAATAGATGCAGAAAAAGCTTTTGACAAAATTCAACACCCATTTCTGATAAAAACTCTCCAGAAAGTGGGCATAGAGGGAACCTACCTCAACATAATAAAGGCCATATATGACAAACCCACAGCAAACATCATTCTCAATGGTGAAAAACTGAAAGCATTTCCTCTAAGATCAGGAACGAGACAAGGATGTCCACTCTCACCACTGTTATTCAACATAGTTCTGGAAGTCCTAGCCACGGCAATCAGAGAAGAAAAAGAAATAAAAGGAATACAAATTGGAAAAGAAGAAGTAAAACTGTCACTGTTTGCGGATGACATGATACTATACATAGAGAATCCTAAAACTGCCACCAGAAAACTGCTAGAGCTAATTATTGAATATGGTAAAGTTGCAGGATACAAAATTAATGCACAGAAATCTCTTGCATTCCTATACACTAATGATGAAAAATCTGAAAGAGAAATTATGGAAACACTCCCATTTACCATTGCAACAAAAAGAACAAAATACCTAGGAATAAACCTACCTAGGGAGACAGAAGACCTGTATGCAGAAAACTATAAGACACTGATGAAAGAAATTAAAGATGATACCAACAGATGGAGAGATATACCATGTTCTTGGATTGGAAGAATCAACATTGTGAAAATGAGTATACTACCCAAAGCAATCTACAGATTCAATGCAATCCCTATCAAATTACCAATGGCATTTTTTACGGAGCTAGAACAAATCATCTTAAAATTTGTATGGAGACACAAAAGACCCCGAATAGCCAAAGCAGTCTTGAGGCAAAAAAACGGAGCTGGAGGAATCAGACTCCCTGACTTCAGACTATACTACAAAGCTACAGTAATCAAGACAATATGGTACTGGCACAAAAACAGAAACATAGATCAATGGAACAAGATAGAAAGCCCAGAGATTAACCCACGCACCTATGGTCAACTAATCTATGACAAAGCAGGCAAGGATATACAATGGAGAAAAGACAGTCTCTTCAATAAGTGGTGCTGGGAAAACTGGACAGCTACATGTAAAAGAATGAAATTAGAACACTCCCTAACACCATACACAAAAATAAACTCAAAATGGATTAGAGACCTAAATATAAGACTGGACACTATAAAACTCTTAGAGGAAAACATAGGAAGAACACTCTTTGACATAAATCACAGCAAGATCTTTTTTGATCCACCTCCTAGAGTAATGGAAATAAAAACAAAAATAAACAAGTGGGACCTAATGAAACTTCAAAGCTTTTGCACAGCAAAGGAAACCATAAACAAGACGAAAAGACAACCCTCAGAATGGGAGAAAATATTTGCAAATGAATCAACGGACAAAGGATTAATCTCCAAAATATATAAACAGCTCATTCAGCTCAATATCAAAGAAACAAACACCCCAATCCAAAAATGGGCAGAAGACCTAAATAGACATTTCTCCAAAGAAGACATACAGACGGCCACGAAGCACATGAAAAGATGCTCGACATCACTAATTATTAGAGAAATGCAAATCAAAACTACAATGAGGTATCACCTCACTCCTGTTAGAATGGGCATCATCAGAAAATCTACAAACAACAAATGCTGGAGAGGGTGTGGAGAAAAGGGAACCCTCTTGCACTGTTGGTGGGAATGTAAATTGATACAGCCACTATGGAGAACAATATGGAGGTTCCTTAAAAAACTAAAAATAGAATTACCATATGACCCAGCAATCCCACTACTGGGCATATACCCAGAGAAAACCGTAATTCAAAAAGACACATGCACCCGAATGTTCATTGCAGCACTATTTACAATAGCCAGGTCATGGAAGCAACCTAAATGCCCATCAGCAGACGAATGGATAAAGAAGTTGTGGTACATATATACAATGGAATATTACTCAGCCATAAAAAGGAACGAAATTGAGTCATTTGTTGAGACGTGGATGGATCTAGAGACTGTCATACAGAGTGAAGTAAGTCAGAAAGAGAAAAACAAATATCGTATATTAATGCATGTATGTGGAACCTAGAAAAATGGTACAGATGAGCCAGTTTGCAGGGCAGAAGTTGAGACACAGATGTAGAGAATGGACATATGGACACCAAGGGGGGAAAACTGTGGTGAGGTGGGGATGGTGGTGTGCTGAATTGGGCGATTGGGATTGACATGTATACAGCGAAGTGTATAAAATTGATGCCTAATAAGAACCTGCAGTATAAAAAAAACAAAACAACTAATACTAAACTTTCATTGGGTTATTTGTATGGAAATATGTTAATATAAATGTTTCAGACATTACATGAAATTTCTAAAAATCTTATATTTGTATTTGTATGGAAATATGTATGGAAATATGTTAATATAAATGTTTCAGACATTACATGAAATTTCTAAAAATCTTATATTTGTATTTGTATGGAAATATGTATGGAAATATGTTAATATAAATGTTTCAGAAAAAAAAAAAAATTAAAAAAAAAAAGATAACATTAGATCCTGAATGTAAAAGTATTCCACAAAAAGGAAATAGGTAGTAGCATTTAAGGAAGTGGTCCTGGGGACATGGGTGGATACCAGAGAGCCTCATCTTTTCCTTGAAGTAAAATTTTTTTTTGTTTTAAATAAATGTATTTATTTATTTTTGGCTGCGTTGGGTCCTCGTTTCTGTGCGAGGGCTTTCTCCAGTTGTGGCGAGCGGGGGCCACTCTTCATCGCGGTGCACGGGCCTTTCACTGTCGCGGCCTCTCCCGTTGCGGAGCGCAGGCTCCGGACACGCAGGCTCAGTAGTTGTGGCTCATGGGCCTAGCCGCTCTGTGGCATGTGGGATCTTCCCGGACCGGGGCACGAACCCGTGTACCCTGCATTGGCAGGCGGATTCCTAACCACTGCGCCACCAGGGAAGCCCCTAAGTAAAATTTTAAAATGGTAATATATAGAATTACTAATCTAATCAAAAATACTAATACTAATTTAGCAAATATTGCTAAAACTCATTCCCTACCTTTTGATTCCATGATGAATTGAACAGTCTTTAATTTTCTCCAGGACTACCTTCCTTCACATGCCTTTATATACAGAAAACTTATTTCAGGAAGGGGATGTGACTAAGGGGGCTGACCACAGGCCTATGAGTCTTACTTCTGTTTTGGTTACTTATTTATTATTTTACTTTAGAAATAGTAATAATAAATATGTGGCCACTTTAACATCAATCCCATGGTTGACTCTCAGAGACTCTAGGTAATAGTGTTAGACCAGGGTCTCTAACCACTCCCCCTGTGTCTAGAGTTGGGGATGGTCCAATCCCACAGAATCGAGTTCCTTGGGAAAATTATAGCATGGATATAGGTAGTAGTACCACTCCTCTGAACATTACCATTCCCCTCTCCCCAACCCCCATCATACAGAGAACCTTTTTGGACCTTGGCTCATGTGTTGCAAGGCCTAATATAGATCAATTATTATACTCTCCAAGTGTATATTTTATGTAGGCATTTTGTGTCTTATAATCAGATGAGAAAAATACATCTGTGAAGTTCTCCTATCCCACATCTTCATCTGTGGTACAACTGTGAGGGAATTTCCATTATTTTTATTTAATACAGGACAACCCTGAACCTGCAAGATTGGTACTGGGAGAATTTTTTTAAAAAAAAAGAATGGGTGGCCCATACCTACCTCTAATCCTTTCTGCCCTGTAATTCCTTGGGGACATTTTACTAATTCCTTTTCCTTATTCTAGATCAGATGTGGACAACTGACCCTCTGCTTATCCCATTGTATAGCCAAGATGAAACTGGAGTAAGTTTACACTAGGCATCTGAACCCAGGAAGTCTCTGCAGGGATTGTAGGCCCTAGATAGATTTTTTGAATTTATAGGTAAAACTGTATAAATGTACATTTTTTCAGAGTGGACAGAAGTACTGTTTTAGAATATCATTCAAGAAACGTTTATTGGGTGCTTCCTCTCTGTCAGGAACTAGCTGCATGCTGGGACTACAAAAAAATAAGTCTTGGTCCTTCTTCAGCATTTTGGCCTTGAGTTTTAGAGGAAATGGATCCAGAAACAGCTACCTATGAAATAGTGTGAGAAGCAATCCATAGGGTGGATGCTGTGGAAGCATCTAACTTGCATGAGGGCTCAGGAAAGACTTCCTGGCATTAAGATAGACTCTTGGGGTAACCTTGAGGCAAGACACTTCTCTGAGGAAGGGAGGAAAATCAAAGAGAAAAAAGCTTTGAACATAATAGGAGTCTAGAAATAAACAGGTTTATAGCATCTAGCTTGTTCTCTGGTTGTGGAACGTATGGTAGATGTGTCTGCTTCTCCATGTCTAGAGCCAGAAGAAAGGCCCTGAGAGAGCCGGATGCTGAGTCTCTTTGCCTGACATTGCAGCTCCTGTTGCTGGCTGAAAACCTCAGCCACTGGGTTACACGGGAGGAATGTCAGAAACTACAGTTTCCATTTAAGAGAGACACTAATGGTGGAAGATGGGAACAGAATTTAAAAACCATGCTTCATTATATGCCTCAAACAGTTTGCTTAGATTTTTCAACAGTGTAAAACATCAACCCAAATAGTTAAAAGATGCTATTCTTAAAAGCAAAAATAAACAAATGGGACCTAGTTAAACTTAAGAGCTTTTGCACAGCAAAGGAAACCATCAACAAAACAAAAAGACAACCTACAGAATGGGAGAAAATAGTTGCAAACAGTGTGACTGACAAGGGATTAATCTCCAAAATATACAAACAGCTCATATGGCTCTATATCAAAAAAACAAACAACCCAATCAAAAAATGAGCAGAAGACCTAAAGAGACATTTCTCCAAAGAAGACATACAGATAACCAACAGGCACATGAAAAGATGCTCAACATTGCTAATTATTAGAGAAATGTAAATCAAAACTACATTGAGGTATAACCTCACTGTGGTCAGAATGACCATCATCAAAAAGTCTACAAATAATAAATGCTGGAGAGGGTGTAAAGAAAGGGAACCCTCCTACACTGTTGGTGGGAATGTAATTTGGTGCAGCTGCTATGGAAAACAGCATGGAGTTTCCTTAAAAAACTAAAAATAGAGTTACCATATGATCCAGCAGTCCCATTCCTGGACATATATCCAGAGAAAACTATAATTTGAAAAAATAACATGCACCCCAACGTTCATAGCAGCACTATTCACAATAGCCAAGACATGGAAACAGCCTAAGTGTCCATCGACAGAGGAATGGATACAGAAGATGTGGTGTTTATACACACACGCGCGCGCGCGTGCGCACTGGAATATTACTCAGCCATAAAAAAGAATTAAATAATGCCATTTGCAGCAACATGAATGGACCTAGAGATTATCATACTAAGCGAAGTAAGTCAGAGAAAGGCAGATATCATATGATATCACTTATATGTGGGATCTAAAAAAATACAAAGGCACTTATTTACGAAACAGAAATAGATTCACAGACATAGAAAACAAACATGGTTACCAAAGGGGAAAAGATGGGAGGGAGGGATAAATTAGGAGTTTGGGATTAACAGATACACACTACTATATGTAAAATAGGTAAAAACAAAGTCCTGCTGTAATATTGCAGGGAACTATATTCAATACCTTGTAATAACCTTTAATGGAAAAGAATCTGAAAAAGTGCATGCGTGTATATATATATGTGTGTGTGTGTGTGTGTGTGTGTATATATATATGATTGAGTCACTTTGCTGTATACCTGAAACCAACACAACATTGTAAATCAACTATACTTCAATTAAAAAAAATAAGTTCAAGGTAAAAAAAGATGCTTATTCTCGTTTTTGTTTCTTCACTTGTGATAAACTTTATAAGGTTAATCAGCATTTTAGCTGTTAATAGCTTTTTTTTAAATGTTAGGTTGATTAAGGTATAATTTACATACAGTAAAATTTATTCTTTTTAATGTAAGTTTTCTGAGTTCAGAAACGCATACAGCCGTGTAACTACCATCATAATCAAGATATAGAACTTTTCCATTATCCCCAACAGTTCCCTTGTGCAGCTTTAAAACGTGCTTCCTCTTAAACCCTTGTAGGGCTTGATTCCCACTTTACTTCTTTCCTTAAACACACAAGCTAAGCAAATACGTATCTTTCTAAAGTATTGCCTTTTCCTTCATTCAGAGTTCTCCAAAGAAGAGGTCAGCCTAGCCTCCACCCTCAGTTTTTTTTTTTTTTTTTAACATCTTTATTGGAGTATAATTGCTTTACAATGTTATGTTAGTTTCTGCTGTATAATAAAGTGAATCAGCTATATGTATACATATATCCCCATATCTCCTCCTCAGTTTTATATCAGTTTTATATCTGGCCTTTCTTTTAACCTTTGTTTTCCTCCACCTGCTCTTTAATCTGCTGTAAAACTTTTTTTTAATAGCCTCTGGCCTTCCCCCCCCCCCCCCCCGCCCCCCGCCCCACCTTCATTTCTCCAGGGCTGCTCCAACAGTGTGAATTATATAATTAAACTAACAATGTACACTGCTTTAATCACTTTAATCACACTGCTATTTAGTACCTTAGAGTTTAAAGCTAGTATGCAGCATAAATAGGATTTGATGTTAGAGGCTTCAGTGTTATTTTTTAGGAAATTTAGGATTGTCACAGTTATTTTGAAGCATCTTTTGTCCACAGTTAGACTAACAGGAGGGTTGACTTATAGGGGAAATGTATGGTTATTTTAGTGAAGAGCTAGTCCTAGTCACATAAGCAGATTGGCTTTTGGACTTCCCATATCTTCTGTTACAATTCCTTTACAACTCTCTGGTCATCTCCCTTTGTCCTTTCTAATCCATACTGAAGTGGAATGTTCTTTGAAAACTACCACCCTAGCTGATAAGGATATGGGCCAAATGTCTCACAAGGTTGACTAATTTTATGATTTTAGCTCACTTCTATAAAAGGGTGATGAACATATACCTGTTTGTAGTATTTGAATTTTTTTTACCATCTGTATATATTACTTTAACAGTTAAAAAAATATCTAAAAGTCTTTGAACTTCCTAGAGTATCTATAAAAAAAAATCTCAATTATAGTAAGGGTTAGGGAGCAGTTGGCACTTCTCTTCAGTTACCTCCTACCTTGTAGGATCATTTGCCATCTGTAATCACTCTGTTTCTTCTTTTTGTCATTTAGGTTTTCTGTCAGTTCTCTTACTGTCATCTCTTCTCTAGTTTATCAGGTTTAAAGTATACAGTTGTAATAAGACTATTATGATTTTAAATCTCTTCAGCATTTTGGAAGTCGCTACAATTTTTTTCTTTATTTTATTATTATTTTTTTTTTTGGCTGCATTTGGTCTTAGTTGCAGGATCTTTGTTGAGGCATGCGGGCTCTTCGTTGTGGTGCGCAGGATTCTCTCTAGTTGTGGCGTGCCAATTTTCTCTCTCTAGTTGTGATGTGCAGGCTCCAGAGCGCGTGGGCTCTGTAGGTTGCGGCACGTGGGCTCCAGGGCTTGTGGGCTCTGTAGTTTGTGACACACAGGCTCTCTCCTTGAGGCGCACAAGCTCAGTAGTTGTGGCGCAAGGGCTTAGTTGCCCCACGGCATGTGGGATCTTAGTTCCCTGACCAGGGGTCGAACCCGCGTCCCCTGCATTGGAAGGCAGATTCTTTACCACTGGACCACCCAGAAAGTCCCGGAAGTTACTACAAGTTTCAATGGGAGGGCAGTAAGTATGGGACTTTGAGAGGCAAAAATATTAAGGGTAAGAAACAAAATACTATATAGGTAGGTAAACACATGAGAATTGAATAAGTTAACAAGTTACGATATGTGTTTAAATAAGCTTTAAATTTTAGAATAGTTCGATTTTTAGAAAAGTTGCAGAGATTCACTGTGTTTTTAACTAGAAACATTATCAAGCTATCTAAACTGATTTTTGTTACCCGTATTCATTTTTAAACTTCCTGCTGAGTCAAAGGAAGCACAAAATAATTGCTAAAAATGCTTATGGAATGTTTTTTCCATGCTCAGAAAAATAAATAAAAGATAGCTGAGAAGAAACATAGAAATGCCAGAGGGGTACCTATGACTAGACTAAATACGGAAAAAGGCAGAAGTAAGCCATTAAACAAAGATTTCTTTTTATAGAAAGGCTTGTGAAAGACAAGTGTCTTCATTGTATATAGTCCTAAAGCCCTTGGGAGATTGGAAAGTTTTCTATTATTTCAAAAGAGCATGAAACAAACACTATTCCAAATTTTTTGTTTTTTAATGAAGCAAAGCATTAAAGATTTTTCATTTAAAAATTTCATAAAAACCTGTGTATGCGCAGCTCTGTATTCTGTAGTTAATGCTTATTTTCAATGTTGGGGTGCTTATGTCAGATGTACTGAATCCTTTGTGACCTCATTTAGTATTCACAACAGACCTAGAAGATAGGTGCTATTATTATGCTCATTTTAAAAAGAGGAAACTGAAGTTCAGAGTTAGTAAGTCGTCTAAAAGGAAGAGCCCTGGTATGAACCAGGTGGCAGGCTCCAAAGACCTGTTTCTTTCATATCCTTTAGTAACAATAATGGAGCTCTTCAAGGAGTACAGCCCTATTTTCATCTCTGGTGCACAGAATGGGGCCTACTTTATGTGCTTATCAGCAACAGTAATAAGAGCAATAACAGCAGACATTTATTCTGCGCTGATGTGCCAAGCATGTTCTCAGCTTTTCACATGCATTTCCTTACGTGATCCTCAGATGACTCTAGGAGCTCGCTGTTATCTCTGTTTCACAATTGAAAGCTCTGAGACTGAGTGGTTTACTTAACTATTAAGTAAGTGGCAGAACCAGAATTTAGGCCCAGATCTGCCTGAGCCCAGGCCCTTAACCACTCTGGTATCTTATAGAGCAATCACCAGTTGCCATCCATGTTTGAAAGGAACTTGAAAGTCTTTAAAGCGTGGCTTTTCCATCATTTCTCCACCTTTCCTTGAGTAGAACTGTTGAGTAGGCTCCACTCCTTCCCTTAGAGCTTCAGATATCCTCACTTGACTTTGAAGTTCTAACAGCAACACATTTAACAAATATTTATTAAATGGGTACTGTGGGGTAAGCATTTATCTAGGCATCGGAATACAAGTGAACAAGATAGACAAGGGACTAACACTCAGTGGAGCTTCATTCCGGTAGAAGAGAGAAAACATAAATGTGTAAAGAAATAAGATTATTTTAAAAGACTCATTTCCCATCGCTGCTGTGCTGGCCCAGGTTCACCTCAGCAGTCACATCTCTCTCCCTGGCTGAAGACAAGGATCTCCTTTACTCATTACTTTTACTCTACAAATTTATCAAATATCCACTATTTTAATTATTGGGAATGCAAAAATAAAGACAATCACTTCTCTTAAACACCTTACAACTTAGTGCAATGCTTCCCAACCTTTCCCATGTAATGACATACACAGAAAATGAATGGGGTAAATACAGGAGGCTGTTTAAAGCTGGGAGGAGGGCTTTGGCTGCCTCAGGGTCTGTGTAGCTGCCTGGAGGGCTAAAGGAATCAACAACACAGGCATGCAATAGCAAACCAATTTTGAATTTTTGGTTTAGTGGGGAGCTGTTTACACAAAGTTACATTTATAGTACAATGGGATAATAGCTATGAAGGTAGTTTCAGAAACAGTTCACTAACGCACTTCCCTCCTAGAGCGATTAACTGGTGTTCTCTGTTTTCTTTGAATGCTTGGGTCTACTCTTAATCATCCTAAATTCTTCTCTTACTAAGTGGAGTGGTTTGCTCACCAGAACTTAATAGTGTTTGTTCCCAAACCTGTTCATACTAGTTATAGTTTTGTAATGACATAATGAAATTAAATTTTATGAATGAAATGGGCTTAAAAAATTTATTTCCATGAAAATTGAGTTGAACGCTTTGAGAAAGTTGGATAAAGATGAGTAGCCAAAAAGAAACAAGGTATTGTTAAATTAGGCGAGGGCGAGATAAGTATGAATCTTCTGCATGCACATTGTTTCACAGTTGACTAAGATCTTGGTCCACTTTGAAGAAACGAAACTGGAAATCACAGATGGTATCTTATTGGTGTGGTTTACATAAGTTGACAGAGCTCTGGCCAGCAGATCCATACCATACCAAAGGAAAAGATCTCTGTGAACGATTGTACTATTACTTGTAAAAAGTTGAAATAGTTTAGGTATCTAAAACTCTTTCATTGTTCTGTGTTTGAACTTGTTTTTTAAATCTACTGTCTACCTATCTAGAACGTTTTAGATAAGTGGGTTTCTGGTACATGTAGCAAGTGTAGCAGGGAAAGAGCAGTTGGGGAGTTGGAAAGTCCTAAGCAAGTTAGGGATGAAGAGGTGACATTAGAACTGAGTCTAGACAAGGTAAGTAGGGACTATGTCTGCAGTACATTGTCGATTTGGAGGGATCCATTTGGCTGAACTAAGAAGATGCTGGAAAATATAGGAGATGAGAGGTTATATAGCAGGCTTTATATAGCAGGCTGGTTGGAATGTGTTTTTAGGAGGTAAGTGAGGAGTGGCTCTCTCACTCTGAATTACATAGGAAATTCCGATTTCTTATAGTTCTTGGTTCCCACTGAAGAAATGGCTACTTTTAATTTTTCCTGTTTTGTTTTTCTTTTTTCAACACCCTTTATCAGGGCTAGCTGACTTCCTTGCAGCTTAGCTTCTATACGTTAATGATGTATATTGAGCAATTTTTTGTAGTTTAAAATCTCTAATCTCATGATATTGAGCTATAATATTCTTAATCATATACTTACTCAACAGGTATGTGAGAAATTACCGCATGCTCAGTGTCAATCATTAATATATTCCACCATTACAAAACCACCTCCCTATGTATACTGAATTCATTCTGCCTTCAGTGTACTTAACAGTTTTGTTTTTTTTTTCCAGTTTACCTGTAATAGCAGTGAGGTCAAGAATACAGCCTCCAGAGTTTTAAATCCCAGCCAGCTTCATTACTTCTTAGCCACGTAACATTCAGCAGGTTATTTAACTGCTTTAAGCCCAGTCTCCTCACTCATTAAAAGTAGACATAATAAAAGTAAGATTTTAATGAGTATTATTGAGAATGCATGTAAAGCACTTACTATGTGCCAGGCACTCTGATAAAGACTCAGTAAATGTTTACTATTGTTGTTATACATTCAACAAATATTTACTAAGTACCTCTTAGATGTCAGGTGCTATCCTGGACACAGTAAAAACGACAGAATTGTATTAAGGTTACAGATGGTATTTTTTTTTAAGTTCTGTAACTTTTCTTATTTAAATATTCCTTGTCTTTGGTTATGAATATGTATTTGTTATCAGTATATTTAATTTGATATCTATTTCATTTATGATCATGAATACTTTAAATCTTTCTATGTGTCTTATTTTTTGCAAAATATTCCATCAAGTAGGTGAGCCATAATTTACATCCCTGTAATTCCCTTGTATCAAATGTGTTGGTAGTTTGCAATTTTTGTTGTAATAGATACAGCTCATCTATCTCTAATGATTTTTCCTGATTGCAGAGATAAATTTTAGAAAATTCTTTAACTTTCTGGATTACAGGAAGTCTGTGCTCCTTAGTAGCTGTAAGGCCAGTGGGGATAAACAACATAATGTTCTCCGTTACGAAAATGATTAGCTGTACTATTCTGTTTTATGAGTTTTATTGAAGATCCATGTAGTGAAAGCCCCAGGGTGGTATATGTAGATTGTCTTTAACCAGCAACTCCATCCATGTTTATAGATTTTTTATCTACTAAACTCAAGATAGATGTGAAGGCTTGGCCTTGTTTCAGAGGACTATCGTAGCTATTAAAAGAATTGGGCACCCATTCTCATTTTGTGTGGACATTTAGGTATTTAAAGGATTTGTGTGTTCATTGTGGGGTGTAAGGTTTAGTGAGCAGGGGAAGTTTTGCAGAGCGTTCTTGGCATTGGACTGTTAAAGCTTAGGTGAAATTGTAGGAAGGTTGGTGAATGATCATTATAAGATTCTTTGATCATCTGTCATTGGGCATGGCATAAGTTGGGAATTCAAATGTTTTTTCTTAATTTTTTGATGGTAGGAAATAAGATAAGGAATCTAACTCATCACTTGAAGGAAATATAGTAGTAAAAACAGTTGACAGAAGTGTGAGAGTTGGGAGTTTGTACAAGTGTATCAGTGTGTGTTACTTCTGGAAAGTCTCCTGTAGTTGGGCATGTAGGTTGACTCTTACTTTTTTCCTATTATAAAAACCCTGTAATGAATATACTTATATATAAATCCTTGCATCTCAGAATTATTTCTAAGAAATATTCAGAAATGGTGTGTTCGGAGGATATAAAGTTTTTAAAGTTTCTTATTAGACATTTCAAATTGCTTTCCAGAAAGTATACCAGTTTGTACTCCTATTCACATTAATTTATTGGATCAACAGCTATATTTTGAGTGCCAACTGTATATTAGTAGAGAACCATACTGATAAAGCCTTACCCTCATCTAGTTTTTAGTTTATAATCTAGTGGAGGCATGGACAATAAAAGATATGTAATGTAATTTCAAGTAGTGATAAGTGACATGAAGAAAACAAAGGTAAGGATATAGGGAATGAGGGAGTAGAGGTAATATTCTAGAGAGGGTAGGCAGAGAAAGGAAAGGCCTCTCTGAATTAGCATTGAGTAGAGACCTACAGTCTATTTTATTGTAGTCTTGCTACATTTATTAAAGCATTGAGTATTATTGTTTTAAAAAATACTTGCCAGTTGAGATGAAAAATATTTTAAAATTTTTATTTGATTATTAGGTTGAATTTTTTCTTTGGCTTATTTGCGTTATGTTAGTTGTTTGTATTAATTTAATATGGAACCATCCTTTTATTTGTAATAATTGGTTGTTGGACTTTGAATCGCTATGATCCTTACCTTTATGTAACAAAAAGGCACAGTATTCAAGTTTGGCTCCCCTGAGAGGGCAATATGAGACTTAAGATGAAAATAAGTGATTTTTATGATTCTAGCTCCTGGTAATAGTTCTTTCTGAGATTTTTATTAAGGTCGACTTTAGTAACTGAGGTAGCAGATTGTAGTGAAGGATATTGTGCATGAGTTATTGGGTTGGTGCTGACGAGTGTAATTGTTTAGAAAGCAGTGTTGTTGCCAAGATTTCTGACTTTTTCTTTGAAAGGACCTGTTTACTTACTCCCTCTTACAAATTTTTGCTTTTGGACATGTGTGGACTCAGTGTATGAATAGGACAGTTGATTTCCTCTACCACTGGAAAACTTACCCTGTTTTCCTGTCTGTAAGGTCTAGTTGACATATAATTTAGAATAATTAAAATTAATTTAAAAAAAAACAAAGATGTGGGAGTTAATATCAATAGCTGGCAAAATTAAAATATGTACTTGATTTGATAGTTTGTCTTGTGTTCTTATAATTTCTTAAGTGAGAGAAGACAAAAGAACTTTCTTAGGAAATGTACTTTTCCAGGCTTAGCTTATAATGTTTAGTATGTGATCGTTCTGTTTGTTTCCTATCACAGAGGGATCATTTTATAATTACTACACTAATATGGCCTGTAAAAATGATTTTTTATGCAGCGCTAAGTCTTAGATTTAGGTTTTCTTTATCAGAATTGTATATAATGTTTGCTAATTCAGTACTTTTTTTTAAAATTAAAATAATGGTGTTTGTAATCAGGTTTCTAATTAGTGATGACACCACTTTTGTTTGAAACTTAGTATTTAAAAAGACAAGAAATAAGTTCCAGAGAATGGATTTCATTTATTAACAGCTGTTTGTTCCATTCATTTATTCACTTATTTACTCAACAAATATGTGAGTGCCGCTAATGAGCATGACACATAATTAAAGGTGATAGATATGGTAGGGGGAGTACCATATGGCAGTTACTGCCTTCCTGGAGATATGGAGCACTGAACAGACAATTTGGAGACAGTGTAATAATTACTGATAGAAGCTGGTAGTACCTGAAGCAAGAAGTGGGGGCTTCGTCAGACTCCCTCCTGGTCGTATGAGTGTCACAAAAAGCGATTTTGCTCTGTGGTTCTCTGACACCTTGACAGGGTGTATATGTGTACCTGCACATATACACCCACACAAAAGACTAACTTTTTAAAAAATTCTTTTAATTGTGGTAAAATACACATAACATAAAATCTACCATCTGGACCATTTTTAAGTGTACACTTCAGTAGGGTTAAATATATTCCCATTGTTGTGCAACCAATCTCCAGAACTTTTTCATCTTGCAAAACCAAAACTCTATACCCATTAAACAACAACTCCCATTTCCCTCTCCCCCGAGCTCGTGGCAACCACCATTCTGCTTTCTGTCGCTCTGAATTTGACTACTCTAGGTACCTCATATGAGTAGATAAAAGACTTTTTAATCTTAGGTTTTCCTTCTGTTGTTTTGAAAATTGCTGAGTTCTGCTACCAACTACACATCCTTGGTTTTGCTTTCTTGGATGAATATGCGGGGATACAAAAGCCTGGGGGATTGTTCTGTGGCAACATTGTTGCCAGCGGAACCACAAGCTGACACGGCCTGAGGGAGCGCCTGCTCTCTGGCCATGCTGAGAAGTCATCAGGCAGCATGGAGCCAGGTTAGGAGGAGCAAAGTTTGGAAAGGCAGAGATATTATCAAAACGTGGGTTTTTCTCACCACAGAAGACCGTCTTAAACCAGGGTTTGGCAGACCTTTCCTGTAAAGGGTCAGATGATGAATATTTTAGGCTTTGTAGGCTGTGTAGTCTCTGTCATGATCGCTAACCTCAGCCATGGTAGCATAAAAGCAGCCATAGATGATATGTAAATTAACGAGAGCGGCTGTGTTCCAGTAACACTCTGTGAAAACAGGTGGCAGGTCTGACTATCCCACAGGCTGTAGTTTGTTGACCTCTGTCTTAAACTATCCTCAAGCTACACATAACTGGAGAGAGACGGGGTGGAACCCATACCTGGGAGATCACTGAGCTGGTTTGTGACTTGGAGCAGAGAGAGAAATACAGTTTTATCAGATTTTTTTGCCGTATTTTATCAAATTTGTGCCATCGATTATAAGTTGTACCTTTTATGTACAACTAAGAAAGAAAAAAAGTGCAACCAATTAATTTTCAGATCCCGTTGGTTGTATGATGCATCCTGGTTTCAGAAATGTTAAAGTGTGGGGTGGGGTGGAGAGTGTGTCTGGATCAGTGATGTAGTGATAGCACAGCCAGCACCTGTCTTCTTACTGTGGGCCACACATTTTGCTTAGCACTTCACACATATTGTCTCATTTATCCTCATAACAGATCAATGAAGTAGATGAAAAAGACTTTGAACAGAAAAATAATTTGCCATAATAAGCAGTGGAATCTAGGATCCAAACCCAGGCAGCCTGGCTTAAAGCCTGTGCTCTCAGCTACTTTACTATCCTGCCTCCTTCAGTTCTGGAGCAATCTTTTTATCAAATGATAAAATTCATGCTGGAATTGATGTAGTTTATTAAAATGATTTGAATCAGGTCATGGAGGAAACAGCAGCTACATCATTTCCCTTTAGCATGTCCTTGCAATTTCAGACATTTCTCAGGACAGCCAAAGTACTGGTTTTCATCCATTATATGCCTGCTGGTGCCCTCAAAGAGGAATTATTATTTATGAACCTCTTCTGGAAATATTTTTAAAATGATAAAGTTTCCAAGCCAAACAAAACTTGTGCTGGAAGAAAAGTCTTGGTGCTGTGTGCACAGTAGTATCTGTGATGCCAGCCAGCACTTCTGGTTCTGCTACTGCAGAGGAGAGTAAGCACCACATACACTGTAATTCATCCTCTTCTGCATCTGTGAGCGTTGCATCAAAGATGGTGCAATCCTGCATAAGTAAGGCAGACTTCGCTGAAGATGACCTTACTGACTTTTAAAGATACAGAAAATGTATGAGCCATTGAGTTCTCGAAGTTTTGGAGAATTCTGGTGTTCCTAGCACAAGGCTGCATTCAACTGACAGAGCAAGCTGTGAGAGCTTGCCTTGGAGGGAGTTGAGGTTTTTAGTACTCAGGATCATCAAATAGGAAAGTCAAAATTGAATGGCAGTTAAAGATGGCAGGCATCTCAAAGTCCATCTACAGTGTCAACTTCTAATTCAAGCCAAACAGAAGCCTTATTGAAATTCAGTTTGGAGAGTTAGTTTATTTTTTGCTTTATTTGCATATTAACTTTCACTGGGAAATAAACAGCGTCTCTTATAAAGATTATTTTTATATTCTGTGAATGAAATTTCCACAGTAGTGAAGTTTTGTTTTTTGGGGGGATGGCATTGCACTTTCCTGAAAGAGAGTCCATTAACGTCTGATTTTCACAAGTGACTGATAGCTCATAAAGCCTGAGAATCATTGCTCTGAACTGAGATGTGGAGGATGAAGAAAAGGCATTTGGTGAAGTGAGTTTGCATGAGGGGGAAGGTGCAGAGACTTACAAGCAAGAGGTGTTTCACATTAGAGAGCCCAACGCTGCATGTCCCTGGAGAACAGTGTGTAGGGAGAGTAGGAGAACAGAGAGCAGAAGGAAAAAAGGGCCAAATCATTACGGACCTTGTATACCATGTCTTCTGTTTGGGATTCAATTCAGCTCCATTTAATAGTGAAACTCAAAATAATAGAGTAAGTGTAGAGAGACACAATCCAGAGCTAGTATGGCAACCTGGTGGTTATCAGGAACCTGCGCTTCTCTGTTTTGCCACTCTACTATTCTCAGCATATCTCTTTATGGTCCCCGGTGGCCACCTGAATGAACTCTAGTCATCGTGTCTTCGTTCCAAACAGCAGGAAGGGGGAAGAAGGACACAACCCCTGCCCTTTCACAGAGACTTTCTGGAAATCTTTCAACTCACTTCGAGTTAATCACAGTGACCAGCACTTTGGCACAGATACCTGCAAGGGAAGCTGGAAATGTGGTCTTTTTTTGGGGATGGTGGTGTGCCCAGCTGACAAACAGCGTTCTGAAATGGAAAGGAAAAAATGATATTGGGGTAGTAGGCAGCTAATGATCTCTGCCATGCCATGTCATTGCTTTGCTTTGTGAATGACGTAATCAGGAGAGAAACATCTTCAAATTTTATCTTCTAGAAGATCACCACCTGCAAGGTAGAGGGTGGATTGGAGGGAGGTTAGGAGACCATAGAGACCACTGCAGTAACATAGATGAGAGGTGAGCGGGATGCCGACTGTGACAACAGAGACAGTTTCCTGAGGCTGACAGGACTTGGTCATTGATCAGATGTGAGCAAGCTCTTGGCTTGGCAGTTGGGTGTGTCTTGGTGCCATAGAGACAGGAACAGATTGCTGGAAAGAGGAGGTCTACTAAGAAGGGGCTTGAAAAGGAACAGGAACAAAGAGGAGGAAAATAGAATGCGGTGTTTCAGAAGTCAAGGAGAATAGAGCATTTCAAGATCTAGGGAGTGGTCAATTGTGTCAAATGCAGCTGAGAGCACAGTTAGAGAAGTACTGATGTTATGGATAGGATTTAGCAATTAGAAGGATGTTGATGACCTTGGTAAGAGCAGTTCATTGAACTATGGAGAAAACCAGATTGCAGCAGGTGAGCGAGTGAAAGGGAGGTGAGGAAGTAGAGGTGAGTACAGCAACTTTTTCAAGAAGCTTTGCCTTTAAGAAGATGGAGAAAAAAGGGATGTGAGTATGGAAAGGGGTGAGTGAGTGTATGCATTGCTGTTTTCTTTGTTTTTTAGATGTCAAATATTTGATTTGAATTTGTTCATGCTGATGGAAAGGAATAGAGAGGGAGAGGTTGATGCTGGGACTGGGAGATTGATGAAACGGGGATCTTGAGATGGGCACTGGCAGAGAGATTGCCTTAGGGTGGGGGACAGGTCTTCCTGTGACGAGAAGGAAGGGGAAGCAGCAAAGGTGGAGATGCAGGGAGGTCCCGAGGATCTGATCTGGTGGCAGAAGGTCGAGGGCATTCCCATAGAGGATGGCTTTATTTGCTCTATGAATAGCAGTTGAGTGTATCTTGGTGGCCGAGGGGGTGTTGGCAAGTGTGTTGGTGGAGCGTGTGGTAATGTACATGATTTGCCAGCTTTTCCTGAATGAGAAAACAAATCTCTGGATTAGGTATGATTTTTCTGTCATTAAATTAATTGCTAGGAGCTTACAGATGACCCAGATTTTGGTCATTACATGTGAAGTGAAGAGACAATGTGAGAAAGTACCTAGCACAGGCCTTGGTACACAAAGGCTGTGCAGTGAGGGTTTGGTGAATAAGCTGATGTTCTTGGAACACTTCCTGTACATATGGAGCGTCATTTCAAACTCTTTTTTACTGTTACACAGCTCTTTTCTTTCAGGCAAACTTGCTTCTGTTGAAAAAAAAAATTTCGGATTGCAATAATCACACCCTTGTGAACCATATAACAGGGCAGCACTGTTAGCTTGTCTGGCACCGTCTCCAGGAATAGCACGAATATGCTACCAAGAACCAGGTTAGACTGTTGCTAATGGGAACATGTCTCCATGACAGTGTGATGAATTCAGCTTTTCTGATAACTGGAAAGTAAGTTGTGAGCAGACTTGGCAAGATACAGATCACGTTAGACAGTTTTTAAACAATCTTTTTAAAAATCTTTCGATTTCTACAGAAAAACTAGATTGACATCCTAGAGGGAAGAATGTTGTTTAAAGTATGTTCTTTCATAGATTGCCAACTACTTTCTTTTGTTCATTCCCCGGAGGAAGTTGGGTGTTTGACCCATTCTTTTCTCCCAGTGAGAAGAGAACACGAGTGGCCTCGTCTCCGCTGCGCATTTTGAGGGAGTCTCACGCGGTTTGCCCCACCTCACCTGTAGGGGTTGCCCTGCTGTATATTTACGTGCAGCAGAGGTCTTCTTAGAATAATGAATTCTATTCATGTCTGAATAGAGACATGAAAGAGAAACAGGGTGATTAGGATTGAAAGCACAAAGATAGCACTAGTGACTGACTAAAGTGATTCAATCAGAGTAACATCAAGGCCACATCCGGCAGTGCATGGTACTCCCTGTTGTCTCCCAGCACCTTCCATCTTTGCCTGAGTGGATGTCTTTGTGCATTCTCCTGGGGGAGCTGAGAAGGAGAAAGTGGAGCACAGGTCTAATAATGTTTCGGTGACTAGGTGTGTCCAGCATAACTTCAGCTGTTGCCAAGCAACCTTCTAACACAGGTCCCCTTGGCTTGTGGAAATAAACCGAGCTCTGTGGGATTGCTTGGTGAGGTCCCTGGTGGAGGGTGTGTAGCATTCTCTGTAGCATCACCAACAGAGAGAACTTGTGTTGGCGTGTCGGGTGATTTGTGTGATGGGAAGCTGAGCTTACCACCTAATTTAACCTGTAATAAGCTGTAAACCAAAAGTGTCCTGGCTTCCTGGACTCACACAATCGGTGCCTTTCTGTGTGTCTGTGCCTGCGTATGGGAGTGTTGTGGGTATAAGTCAAAACCTAAGTAAAAGTGGAGGCTTCGAACAGCAACACTAACTTGATGACTCTGGACATCTTTCCCCTGGCTGTACCTTGTTACTTCACACCTTGTGACTTCTTCCCTTTCTCTCCATAGTCCTTTTCTTGTTAACAGTCAGTTCCTCAGTGGTACTGGTATTTAATTAGCTGCTTTTAAGAATTAGCAAGACAAGTAGGTGTTACTGAAAGCACCACCTAAAGAACCATGGTTCCTTGACATTTGTAGGGTGACTCCCTGCCCACTTAACTTGGGGTACAAAGTTCTAAATATGGCACTTCACAGAGAATTCTGGGCCCTAACCTGAATGGTAAACAAGTCTTTCTACTTGTGAGTTGCCTGGGCCTGTACCCAAAAGTCTTCATTAGCTCGGTTTTGGAATTTAGTGTTATGCTTGGATCAGCTTGTTTTATTTCACTCCAAATATTTGAAAAGTAATTCAGAAGTACATTTTAAATTTAAACTCAAGTTCTTAAGATACCAGTCTTGGGAAGATTTGAATTAAAACTAAAAGTATACTTAATATACCTTTTGGCTGAAGGCCAAATGGCCTAGTGTTAAAATCATTATGAGGCTGAGACCTTTTATTTATCACCATTATAGAATAAATTTTGGGGATACAAGAAAAAATTTGTTTAGCCTCCGTAGACTCAGTCATAAGGAATTGTCTTTTTTTTTTTTTTTTTTTTTTAAGTATTTGTTTATTTATTTATTTATGGCTGTGTTGGGTCTTCGTTTCTGTGCTAGGGCTTTCTCTAGTTGTGGCAAGCGGGGACCACTCCTCATCGCGGTGCGGGGGCCTCTCACTATCGCGGCCTCTGTTGTTGCGGAGCACAGGCTCCAGACGCGCAGGCTCAGTAATTGTGGCTCACGGGCCCAGCTGCTCCGCGGCACGTGGGATCTTCCCAGACCAGGGCTCGAACCCATGTCCCCTGCATTGGCAGGCAGACTCTCAACCACTGCACCACCAGGGAAGCCCAGGAATTGTCTTCTTAAAAGCATTCTAGTAAAATGCATGTTTTGAAGATTGATTAGTGAGAGCAAAACATATTTTTTCTCTAAATACTTTATATTCTTTATGGTATGTGGATCAAAGATGTTTTATCATGAACATACATGACTTTGGAGGGTTTTTTTCTCCTGGTGAAACTTTAAGGCAACAAGGTTGACATTTGGTTTTTAATTCATCTGCACAGGAGGTGAAAAATCCCTATTAGTACTTTTTCTAAAAATGGTTCCTAAATCTCACTTTGTTTAATGCTGTGAGTGTTAGTATACCAAACAGTTCTTCAAAGAGTAGAATTAAGATATAATCCAGTTTACATTATTCTGCCTGATATTATTATTTAAATTTGTGTAAACATTTGTTGGCTCAAAAAGGAAATTATATTCTTCCTAAAGATATCTAATATACTCAAATGTTGTGTTTATGTGTTTGGTTGAATGTCTTGTGATGTGATGTCAGTGTCATTAAAGTGAAAAAAAAAGATTGTATTGAACAAAGAAGGATTTTGGCAGAGTTTTATTAAAACAAATTGAAACATGACTCTCATCCCTCAGTTGATTTTTTTTTTTTAACAGACCATCTAGAACTGCACATGCCACTAGCCACGTGTGTTGATTTACATTTAATATTAAATAAAATTAAAACTTCAGTTCCTCAGCTGCATTTAGCACTGTCTGGAGAATGACAGTGAAAAAAATGCCATCCTATTGATCTTTTGACTACATACTTAAATTTCTTTTTACATTGTTTACATTTTTATAAAGTTTTTGCCTTGAAATGACAGGCTGCCCATCCCTCAGAGATACTAGTAAAATCACAACTCAGGTGTTGAGCAGTGTCTGAAACCCCAAGCCCTGCCATTCTGTCCTGTTTTCACATGGATCCGAAAGATCAGCGTTTTCTTAGATTTATACTTTTCGAACTGTGGTTACACCTGTAATGTTCTTTTCATTCTTTTAATTCAAAGTTAAGAGAGTATTGTTATGTTCATTAAATTCAAATAAAGAGAATCCATTTTCTGATTTACTAAACTAAGACTTCAGAACATGTATTCTATTCCAGTTTTAATACCTGCAAATGGAATAAATAAGTTTATATATATAGGCTCAATTTGCCATAGAATTTGCCAACCTGTACCTGTATTCCAGTTCTTCATATCAATCCTGCCTTCTCTCAGATCTGTTGCATACACACACATCAACTTTGTTAAATAAAAACATGTTTCTGGAAAAACCTGCATTAATTTGGAATCTCCTCAAACATATAAGCCACTTTAAAAAAAGAATGCTAAATAAACCTTGAGGACATTGTGCTAAGTGAAATAAGTCAGTCACAAAAAGACAAATATTGTATGATTCTACTTGTCTGAGGCACCCAGAGTAGTCAAACTCATGGAGACAGAAAGTAGAAGGGTGATCGCCAGGGGCTGGGGAAAGGAGGGAGTGGGGAGTTGTTTTCTAATGAGTATAGCTCCAGTTTTGCAAGATGAAAGAGTTCTGGAGATTGGCTGCACAATAATGTGAATGTACTCAATACTACTCAACCGTACACTTAAAAATGGTTAAGATGGCAAATTTTATGCTGTGCATATTTACTACAGTTTTAAAAAAAAGAATGTTATAAAGCTGGTTCTCCGACTTAAGGTTTTCTTTGAGAGTGTCTTGGCTCTTCCTGGCCCTTTGTGTTTTCATACATACATTAAATTGGCTTGTCAGTTACCACACAAAAAACTCTTGAGATTTTTATTAGGATTGCATTGATCAGTTTGGGGAGAATTAACATCTTTACATTAGCAAGTCTTCTAATTTACGAACATGATAAATAAATCCCTAAGTTTAGTTAAGTCTTTTACTTTTTCTCAAAAATGTGTTCCGTGAATAATCTTACGTATCTTTTGTTAGATTTACTGCTAGATATTTGCTATTTGCTATTTTTGATGGTTTTATTATAAAAGATACCTTTTAAATCATTTTTATTTTCTAATTTTTTTACATATAGAAGCAGTTAATTTTTTACCACCTTTAAACATTTTAAAGCATACAATTCAGTATTGTTAAGTACATTCATATTGTTGTGCAACCAACCTCCGTAACTCTTTGATCTTGCAAAGCTAAAACTCTCAACCCAATAAACAGCAACTCCCCTTTCCTGGTAACCACCCTGCTACTTTCTGTCTCTATGAATCTGACTGTTATAGGTGCCTCATGTAAGTAGAATCATACAAATATTTGTCTTTTTGTGACTGGCTTATTTCACTTAATATAATGTCTTCAAGGTTCATCCATGTTGTAGTATGTATCAGAACTTCCTTCCTTTTTAAGGCTGAAAAATATTCCATGTGTGTATATACCACATTTTTTGTAATCCATTCATCTGTTGATGGACATTTGAGTTGCTTCCATTTTTGGCTATCGTGACTACTGCTGCTAAGAAGGTGAGTATACAAACATCTCTTGAGAGTCTGCCTTCAATTCTTCGGCGATATACCCAGAAGTGGAATTGCTGGATCATATGATAATTCTATTTTTAATTTCTTAGGAACCACCATATTTTTTTCCTTAACAGGTACACCATTTTACATTCCCACCAACAGTGCACAAGGGCTCCAAAAGCAGTGGCTTTTTTTTTTTTTTATTTTTGGCTGCGTTGTATCTTTGTTGCTGTGCGCGGGCTTTCTTTAGTTGCGGCGAGCGGGGGCTACTCTTTGTTGCAGTGCGCGGGCTTCTCATTGCGGTGGCTTCTCTTGTTGCGGAGCACAGGCTCTAGGCGCACGGGCTTCAGTAGTTGTGGCACGTGGGCTCAGCAGTAGTGGCTCACTGGCTCTAGAGCTCAGGCTCAGTAGTTGTGGCGCACGGGCTTAGTTGCTCCGTGGCATGTGGGATCTTCCTGGACCAGGGCTCGAACCCATATCCCCTGCATTGGCAGGCAGATTCTTAACAACTGCTCCACCAGGGAAGTCCCTAAAAGCAGTGTTTTTTGTTGTTTTTTTTTAATACTGACCATGTATCTTCAATGTTGCTATGCTCACATTATCCTAACAATTTATTTTGTGAGGTCTTTGGATTTTTCTACATGTAAAATCATATCTGTGAATAATGACAATTTTGTCTCTCAATGGATACGTAAACTGAATACATGGCAGTGAAAAGTGAATGTATTACAGCTGCATGCATTAATGTGAATAATTCTTAAAACATAACATTGAATTAAAGAAGCAAGTCACAAGAGGATACTTTATAGTATGATTCAACTTATTTAAAAGTTTAGAGACAAAATTAAGTAAAATATTGTTATCATTATGAATGCATACATAGGTGGTAAAACTACAGGGAGTCAAAGTCAAGGTGGTTGTTACCACTAGGGGTGGAAGAGGAATATGATCAGGGACAGATGCATGCAGGCTTTTACGCTATGGCAGTATTCTTTTTAAATTTAGGTTATTCTTTCTACCATATATGTGTATTTTATAAACTTTTGTATGTGTGATATTTCACAATGAAAGTATTTTTAGGTGAAATTGGAAAACATAGGCCTGTCTCACCATATGTAGAAAAAATAATTTGCTTCTATGTATTCTATTTTTTTTTAAAGTGTATTCAAAGAAACATTAAATAGGTAAAAATATTTCCGTACTAAAACAGTTTTACCTAAAATGAATACATGAACTAGGGGTTTTCAGTTAAATTGATTTTCACACCCTTGTGAGGCTTCTGTAAATATCAGACTCTTTTCTGGGAAGTCAGAAGCAACTGCTAGGGACTTGCCTGGTGGTGCAGTGGTTAAGAATCCGCCTGCCAATGCAGGGCACACGGGTTCGAGCCCTGGTCCAGGAGGATCCCACATGCAGCGGAGCAACTAAGCCCGTGCGCCACAACTACTGAGCCCCGTGCACCGCAACTACTGAGCCCACGTGCTGCAACTACTGAAGCCTGTGTGCCTAGAGCCCATGCTCCACAACAAGAGAAGCCACCGCGATGAGAAGCCCGTGCACCGCAACGAAGAGTAGCCCCCACTCGCCGCAACTAGAGAAAGCCCACGCGCAGCAACGAAGACCCAACACAGCCAATAAATAAATAAATACAATTAAAAAAAAAAAGTAACTGCTAAATGGAAATGGAAATTCTTGGCTTTTAAAAGATAATCGGAGGGCTTCCCTGGTGGCGCAGTGGTTGAGAATCTGCCTGCCAATGCAGGGGACACGGGTTCGAGCCCTGGTCTGGGAAGATCCCACATGCCGCGGAGCAACTAAGCCCGTGCACCACAACTACTGAGCCTGCGCGTCTGGAGCTTGTGCTCCGCAGCAAGAGAGGCCGCGACAGTGAGAGGCCCGCGCACCGCGATGAAGAGTGGCCCCCGCTCGCCGCAACTAGAGAAAGCCCTCGCACAGAAACGAAGACCCAACACAGCCAAAAATAAATATAAATAAATAAGTTTAAAAAAAAATAATAATAATTGGAAAATAATTGGCTTGGTCCCATTTGCTAATAACTCTTTTGAGTAGATATAATGTGCCTAAGAAATTCTCAGTAATAGATACTTGAAGTGTATGGCCAGGAATCCACATTTGACATGTATGTATTTTTGACCAAGTATAAAGGGATTTTTGCCTTCACGGCCTAATCACTGAAATGTGAGCCCATCAACTCCTTCTCCAGTCATAGACTTTATTCATCATACACACACACATACACACACACCATCACACACACCTACATGTAGTAGGACATGAAAACAGCAAAGTGTATGATAGGGTTTTACTTTTTCAGTCCCCTCAAGTGTTATCTATCCTCCACCATCATGTAACCAAAGAGTACATTTGATGACCTATTTCATTAAAGAAAAATAACAACAAATGTTCTTCTGTAAATGGATAGAAAATATACTGTGATCTTTTTAAAAGCTTTCATTCTTGTTATGTTTAGACTTGCTTGTGCCCCTTCTTTAAACAGAAGAATTTGAGCTTCCACTGTGTCATTGTTCCTTCCGTGTGAGGGATAAATTGAAGATGAAGGTTCTGTGCTCATTTCGAACTTGTTTTACTGTTTACACAGCTCATTTTCTTTCAGGCAAACTTGCTTTTGTTAAAAAAAAAAAAAAAAGACTTTCAGATTGCAATAATCACACCCTTGTGAACCATAATAGAGCAGGTACTGTTAGCTTGTTTAGAGTATTTGGCACTGTCTCCAGGAATAGCATGAATATATTACTAAGAACTCTGTGATCGTATATATACTTCTCCAGAACTGAAGTAGATTCATAGTGTACCAGAAATAGTCACAGATTTGATGAGTTTTGTGCACCCTATTTGCTATGTTGATGCAAATTGAGAATTCTGAGTTTTTGAAGGTAGTCCAAGAGACTTGGGTGTTCTCACCAGCCAGACAGATATTTGTAGACTGTAACTTTTCCCCCTCTTGTACTCCATTGTACTGTAAATGAACCGCTGAACTACTTCTGTGTGCAAGGGAAGTTGCCGATGAGAACTTGATTTTGAACCAGAAGGGCCCTGGACATTAAAGGAAATGTAGTTGAAACTTTCCACAGAGAAAGCAGACCTCTTTAGGGAAGCATGGAAATAACCTTGGTATTGATTTGGTTTAACCTTTTATAAAGCTGTTTGAATTATTCTATAATTTTTTTTAAATTTCAGATTCAACCCTATGAGAAGATAAAGGCCAGGGGCTTACCTGATAACATATCTTCTGTGCTGAACAAGCTGGTGGTGGTGAAACTCAATGGTGGTTTGGGAACCAGCATGGGCTGCAAAGGCCCTAAGAGTCTGATTGGTGTGAGGAATGAGAATACCTTTCTGGATCTGACCGTTCAGCAAATCGAAGTGAGTAGTAGCTGTTAGCCTTTCTCATGAGCTAACAAAATCATAATTTTAGTTTTTAGGGTATTGTAAATGTTACCTTATAAAATAACAGATGTGGATTTGAACTAGTCAAGGAGCTTGCTATCTTTAGTCTCTTTATTAGTGTATAAAAAAGTTTGGTGTTCTAAGAGCAAAGCCTT
The DNA here is from genome assembly GCF_028021215.1 of Eschrichtius robustus. Taxonomy (NCBI): domain Eukaryota; kingdom Metazoa; phylum Chordata; class Mammalia; order Artiodactyla; family Eschrichtiidae; genus Eschrichtius; species Eschrichtius robustus. The sequence goes on from NC_090838.1 coordinate 54,697,369, forward strand.
AGGGTGATGTAAAAGCTTTTGATCTTTAAATAGCATTTGTGGTGCTGAAGTCTCTGGATCTCTTCGGATTCTCCTTTGATCTCCCCACCTCTCTCCCCCCTTCCTGTCTAGTGGTAGCCTTCATTACAGCTGGGATGATCTGGCTTTATTAACCCCTTTTGGGAGGCTGGGGAGAATTTCATGTATCTGGTTGGGCACCGTGGATGCTAAGGACTGTTGTTGGCTTCTCTCTTGATCATAGTCCATAAAGTCATTAATCATAGACCATAAGCTCTGCAGGGGCAGTGGCCCTATCTTTTCCATCTCTTTATCCCTAGTGTCTCATACGGTGCCATCAAGCACAATAATAATAGCAGTAGCAGTGGCTAACATTTATCCAGCACTTACCGTACACCAAGTGTTATTCTGAGCTCTTTACATGAATTGACTCATTTGTTCCTCTCCACAACTCTGTGAGATAAGCACTATTATCATCCCCATTTTACAGATGAGGAAACGAAGACACAGAGAGGTTGATTTACTTGCCCAAGGTTCCCTAGCTAGTTAGTAAGTGCAGAAGCAAACTCTGAACACAGGACAGTCTGACTTCTAACATCCTATTTTCTTCTCACTCTGTTGCCTCTTAGCTCTTCCTAGAGATGGAACAGATTTCAGTTGGGGTAAAATTACAATTCTTAACATGAATCCTGAGAATAGGGAGACATGTCTTTGTAACATTTGTACTTTCATCTCCACAGTGCTTTGGACACAGAGTAAATGCTTAGTCTGTGTTTGCCCATCCAGCAAGGCCATAGGGCATTGTGGCTGGGCACACAGCTGCAGAGTCAGACTGCGGGGTTGAGGGGGGCGGTGTCCTTGTTCTGCCACTGACCTGCCACCTCTCTGGGCCTCAGTTTAGCCATCCATAAAATGCAGACAGTAGTTTCTGTCTCATAGGGTTGTGACTTAATGAGCAAGTACATGGTGAATTGATTAGCAAAATGTCTTATGCTAAATAGTTATTTTTATTGCAAATCTGTATATTTTACTACTTATAGATGATGTTTTGGACATCTTGTGATTAACCAGAGAGTTAATTTTACACTTTGAAGCAAAAGAAAAGTAAGTCTGGGTAGTCTGATTGTGGTTTTCTTCCCTAGCATTTGAACAAAACCTACAATACAGACGTTCCTCTTGTTCTAATGAACTCTTTTAACACGGATGAAGATACAAAAAAAATACTACAGAAGTATAATCACTGTCGTGTGAAAATCTACACTTTTAATCAAAGCAGGTACAAGGAGTAAAAAAAATTAACTCTGGGGGGATGTTATTCCTGGGAAAGAAGGACTTCTTTGTTTTGTTTAAACAGAGCAGCCTCAAGATGTACAAGTGCCAAAGACTGTCTGCAAGTGTTTAATGCCCTTAAAGGCTGAACATTTGTTAATAGATATGTGATAGTTGCAATCACTCTGTGGTTATGTAACTTGGACTTCTTAAAAGAGAATCTGCCTGAGATTCTGGTTCTCACCAGTGGTAGGAAGCAGACATCCCTGAGCACTAACCTGCTGTTGATTTTCTGGGAAAGTACTAATCTGCTATTGATTTTCTGAATATATCTATTGGTAAGAATGGACACCATTTCCCAGATAGGTTTTCAGGGAAAAGAACAATCCCACCACCAAATAAGTTTGAGAAAATTTACTTAATATGTCTCTCCTCTCTTAAGAAGTCATAAAACATATTAATGTCTTAAAAATATGGGGTGTCCTCCCATCTGCATGACCATGGAATACTTTTTTTTTTGCAGCTAATATTACTATCTAGGAAGCTGATTTTTTTGGTCAACACAGATAATGAGAGATTTTCTTAAATGGATTCACTTATGATTAAATTACTACTGATAGACTGAAAGGGAGGGAAGTTTTATTTAACTTTAAATGCATTATTTTACTTGAAGGTCTGGAATGCTCTAAAGAGTTGATACTGAAAAAGAACTTTTTCTTTTTAAGGTACCCGAGGATTAATAAAGAATCTTTACTACCTGTAGCGAAGAATGTATCGTTCTCAGGGGAAAATACAGAAGCCTGGTACCCTCCGGGTCATGGAGATATTTACGCCAGTTTCTACAACTCTGGTTTGCTCGATACCTTTATAGGAGAAGGCAAAGAGTATATTTTTGTGTCCAACATAGATAATCTGGGTGCCACAGTGGATCTTTATATTCTTAATCATCTAATGAACCCACCCAATGGAAAACCTTGTGAATTTGTCATGGAAGTCACAAATAAAACACGTGCAGATGTAAAGGTAAATACTGAGAGGAAGCAGTTTGGGGATTCACATCTTCACATTTCATAGTTCAAACTTTTTATTGGAAAGTTTCTGTGTTTAGAAACTTGATAACATCATTGTAAGCTAGAGTGGGATAGTACTCTGGAGTACCCTAAGTTCCATCTGATATAACTGTGTGTATGTAAATCCAGGTTTAATAGTAGTAAAATCATCTTTATTTTTTGAATAATCTGTATGGGCAATTTTAACTGAAAACAATTCCACATATATTTATAGGATAATCTGAAACATATGTGAAAACACTTTCAGTAACTTTGTTCAAACCATTAATATTCTTCTAGTTTGGTGCTTAAACTTGTTTTTTATTTAATTATTCCTTTAATGAAAATTTACTATTTCTATTTCTACAGTATGTATTTCTCTCTGTATATTTTTTTATCACTGTAATATCTGTTGTTGTTAAAAAAAAGCAGTTTGATACAAAGCAAAAATTTGTTTTTTTCACTTTGCATGTTTAGTGGTGATGACATTTGGCCTTTGATGGAATGGTACACAGGTTTTCTCCTTACCCTCAGGGAGTAAGAAAAGTGGGCAGTGTGTGAATACTAATATGGTTGGTCCCGGGGCTGGGTTCTATGCCTCTTGCAAATGACCCCCTCACACATGAGTAGACGTCCCTTCCCTCTTCCCACACTGCCATGGCCTCTAGGCTAAGCCCACTCAGAGGTCCCTTCTCCTCCACTTGTGCCTGTCTTGACTTTACTCCCCTTATCCTAGAGGTAGTCAGAGCAGGGTTGTGAGGTGGTAGGATTGGTTGTTTGGTAATGGACGGTGGTTTGAGAATAAGAGGAATGTCTGTTCTTGTAGGAGATCTTTGGAAAGTGAGGAAGACTCTGATGTACTCCCAGGGCTTTTATTATTGACAAGAGGGCGTGTATACAGTATAAGATGACAGACAACCTGAATTATTTTCTTTGGTTCTACTTTAATACATGTGTTGCTTTGTATCACAGATCGAATCACTGCCAATGCTTTTTATTTCTGGGGTATTTTGTCATGAGTGTCTTTTCTATATCGTTCGTAGACTGTAAACAATGTAGTATGGCTGTAATTGGGAGAGATGTGGAGGCACTCACTCTTCTCTGCCTTTCTAGGGTGGGACACTCACTCAGTATGAAGGCAAATTGAGACTGGTGGAAATTGCTCAAGTGCCAAAAGCACATGTTGATGAGTTCAAATCTGTATCAAAATTCAAAATATTTAATACAAACAACCTATGGATCTCTCTTGCAGCAGTTAAAAGACTGCAGGAGCAGAATGCTATTGACATGGAAATCATTGTAAATCCAAAGGTAAGCCAAAGTTGCAGGCCATCAGGCTCCCTGGTTCCGATCACAGCCCGCTACACACAGACCCACTGCCCACTCCCTCTGGCTCATCTATTCCATGGGTCACTGCTTTTCGCCTAGTTAGTTTCTTCAGTTCCTGGCCCTGTCTTTCAGAGTCGACACCCATCCCTTTAGTGTGCCAGGCGAGCCATGGTGCCCTTACTTGACCCTGGGCTGTGGTAGTGGCAAGAGCACTGGGCCCAAAAGTAAAGGGCCCACCTCAGTCCTGTTGCTCTGGTACTGATAGGCCTTTTGGTCACAGGCATCTGTGTGGGTTTTCTGAACCTTCGGTTCTTTCTCATAAAATGGAAATGTTACTGAGAAGAGTTACGAAGCTGAAAAAGATCACGTATATATAAGCACCTGGCATACGGTAGGTGCTTGAGAAATGTCAGTTCTCAAAATTCTGTTTCCTTCAATGGATCTCTGAAACCACTCCCCAAGTATTAACTAGCCCATGTGGAACTAAGTTGCTGAAACCTCTTGTTTCTCTCTCCTGCTCCCTTTCTTACAGACTTTGGATGGAGGCCTGAATGTCATTCAGTTGGAAACTGCAGTAGGGGCTGCCATTAAAAGTTTTGAGAACTCTCTAGGTATTAATGTTCCTAGGAGCCGTTTTCTGCCTGTCAAAACTACATCAGATCTCTTGCTTGTGATGTCAAACCTCTATAGCCTTAATGCAGGATCTCTGACAATGAGTGAAAAGCGGGAATTTCCTACAGTGCCCTTGGTTAAATTAGGCAGTTCTTTTACAAAGGTACGTAATTATAAAGATGATATACATGTAAATTTGTATTTCTTAAATGTGTAATTATAAAGATATGATACATATGTGAATTGGAGTCTAATTACGGTCTTTGCTGCTGATCTATTATATTCCTCCATCTCTATTGTCTTTCAAAGGGAATCATCATAGAAGGTGAAAATGTAACTCATTTTTTAACCGGCTGCTATAGAGTAGAAAAGAATGTTTACAATTTAAGACATTTTATCTTATGTCTTGTCTAAGACCATTACTGCTTTCATCAGTGAGAGAATGTTAATTCTAGTTTAACAAAATGTATTGAGCCTCTACCATGTGTAAGGCAGTGTTCTAGGTGCCAGGTATTTAGCAGTAAATGAAACAGACTAAAATATTTGCCTTCCTGGATATTCTAGTGGGGAAGGATGATAATAAGCAAGTCAAATGTATAGTATGCCAAGTGATGGAAAATGCTAAATAAAGCAGGAGTAGGGAATGTGTGGGTGTGGCAGTGGTGGTGTCATTTTACATTGGGTAGCCATAGGGCCTCACTGAGAAATTGAGTACACCATGCAGGTATCTGGGGCAAAAAGCATTCTAGGCAGGAGGAATAGCAAGTATAGTAAAACCGACCCTAACATGGTAAGTGGAATCCAAAAAACTTAATCACATAAAATGCTGTGAGGTTAATGAAGTGACAGGGTGAGCTTTTGTGGCTAGCGTGTAGAGTCCTGCTATGCTATCCAAGTCTATTCTAGTCCTGGTTGTGGTTTAGTGTCACCTGGTGTGGATGTGTGTACTGCCCTTATATATTCGGGGCTATGATTCTGGATCCTATGGCTGGGCTAGAATTTCCAAGATAGCATCAGGCATTTTAGAAGTCTCCCTGGTCTTTCGTGCCTCCCTCATCTGCCTGGTTGGGCTGGGAAAATCCTGGTGCTACAAGGACCCACCATCTGCCCACATCCTGAGGTTAAGATTGCATTTTCCACCTAACCTCATCTTCCCTTCCCACTCTTTCTAGCCTCTTCCATACCCTGCAGGAGATAAGAACTTTAGCTGCCTGAGTTTGAGAACAGGGGCTGAGTGGGCAATGGCTACTTGCTCTGAGGAAGAACATGTCTTAGGGACACTAGAGCACAGTGAGCAAGTGAGGGATGGGGGTGGGAGACAGTTGGTCAGAGAGGTAACAGGCCAGATTGTGTAGAACCTTGTAATTGAATATTGGGAGCGTGGCTTTTTTTTTTTTTTTTTTCCTTCTGGGGGATGAGAAGCCATTGGAGAGTGTGAGCTGAGGGGTCAAGTTGACCAATCTGGTGGGCAAGGGTAGAATCAGGGAAACCAGGGAATAGGCTGTTGCTGGAATCCTGGCTTGGACCAGGGGTGGTTGCAGGGCAAATAGTGAAAAATGTTGACATTATATTTTGAAAGTTGTACCTACAACTTGCTGTTGGACTAGGTAGGAGGGTGAGAGAGAGAGAACGGTAAGGATGGCTCTAAGGTGTTTTGGCCTGTGCAACTGGAAACATGGAATTGCCATTTACTGAGACACAGGAAGGCTTGGGTGGAGTAGGTTTAGGGGGAGCAGAATGGGGAGTTAAATTTTGGAGATACTGTACTTGGACCTTCAAATGGAGAAGCTGAATGTATGAGTGTGGAGGAGACATCTAGAAAAGAGGTAAATTTGAGGGTTGTCACTTTATAGCTGGTAATTAAAGCCATGAGATAAGGATCACCCAGGGAGTGAAAGGGGGGTGGGGAGTCCAAGAACTGAGCCTTGCGGAACTGTAAGGCTTAGAGGATGGGGACGAGGTGGAGGAAGCAGCAAAGATGACTGAGGTGTTGCAGATGAAGAACTGGGCAGAAAACCATGAATGTGTGTGGCCTGAAAGCCAAATGAAGAAAATGTTTCAAGAAAAGAGGGACTAATCATTTGTAGTCAAGTGCTGCTGCCGATTCAAGTAAGATGAATGAGAACTTACCGTTAGATATAACAGTTGAGAGGTTTTGGAGCCTGACTGGAATGGATTTAAGAGAATAGAAGAGAAATTGGAGATACGAGTATAGAAAACTTATTCAAGAGTTTTGCTTTAAAGAAAAACAAAAATGGACCTATAGGTAGAAAGGGATATAAGGTTTTAGAGGTTTTTTTTTTTAAGTTGGGAGAATTTATAGCATGTCTTATACATTGATGGGGGTTGATACACTCAAGAGGGAAGGAACATTGAAGAGGGAGAAGGAATTGCTGGACAGTATCCTCGGGCAGTAGCCATAAGAAGAGTTAGCCTTAAGTTGGAATAGAAATGGTTCAACCCCAGTACTAGGAGGGACAGAGTAATGGGCTAGAGGGCAGGTGGGTGGTGGTGGTAGAAGCCAGCGGAAGTTTTCCTGTTGCTTCTGTTTTTCTCAGCAAAATAGGAAACAAGGCCATATAGGACTATTTCTAGTGCCAGTAAATCTAAGGAAATAAGAGGCAAAGATAGTGATCATTTATAATGATAATTTGTGCTGTTGCTCTTCCTGAACTATATTCCTTCTTCTCAATCCTACCCTTCGCATAAAACCCAGCTCCAGTCTAGCTTGCTTCGAACCATGATGATCTCTCTCTTTTTTCCAACTAACTCCAGATTATGTGAACCACTCATCTGGCTCTTAGCATGTTGGTTGTTTATCTTTTTACTTATTGCTGTTTTTTTAAATGTCTGATCTACTCAGCTGTAGTGTAAATTGCTTGATTGTAGGGGCAATGTTCATCATATCTCCTGGTCTCTCCTGCACAGGATATATAAATTCTCACTGCACACACAGTGAGTGCTTAATAAACAGGGTTCCTCCCATAGAAGGCCTGAGCTTGGCCATAAATAGAATGTTTTACAGTTCAAGCAAACTGTCTTGTTAATTTAATCCCTGTTTTTCTGTTAACCCATTTTTGAAACAATTTTTATGTTTACATTTTTCCTTCAGGTTCAGGATTATCTAAGGAGATTTGAAAGTATACCAGACATGCTTGAATTGGATCACCTCACAGTTTCAGGAGATGTAACATTTGGCAAGAATGTTTCATTAAAGGTGTGTCATTATGATGAAAATTACAGTTCTTAAAGCTTTACAAGACAGGCTTTCATTTTCTAGTCCTAAATTTACCTTTATTTTAAGGAATACTTCTTAGTTTGTACCAGATTGTTTATAAGATATGCATTTTAAAAATGAAATAGCTTATTACAATATTTAGTATTAATACTGTTTTCCATAAATACACAACATGGTTAAAATATAATTGTGTGTAGGCGTTTTGTGGAATATAGCATTCAAGTGGAAAGCAAACACTATTAAATAATTGAATTGGTACTATTTTATTGAAATATGACAATATTTAAAATAGAATCACTGATAAATTAGCATTAGTTAACTAAAGATGACTATTTGAATCTGAATGAAAGTCGAAAAAATGACAGCTTTATTTATACTGTTTATACTGATTATAATCTATTCTTGTTAAAGTAATCTGTTGTTATCAGTATGAAGATGTTCATTCACATTACTGTAGTGCTTGGGTACTTTGATGAGTATCATTCCAGCCTAGCATAAGAAATAGGAAGGACTATGGGTATGAGTATTAAAGCTCAGAACCAAAGATTCAACAGTTTTTTCCTAATCAAATATTTTTTAAAAATTCCATACATACCTAGATTTCATGTGTTCTTCCTATTAAAGCTACTTACAGATCTTGGAAAAAAACCAAAACAATATATATATAATTATTGCTGATACTGCTTCATCTAAACAATTTTACTTAAGACATGAAATATAAATCATTAAACTGTTCTTAAAAAAAAAAAAACAAAAACAAACCCACACCTGTATGTAAATATAAACCAAGCACCTTTCAGTTTACGAAGGTAGATAATGCTGGTGGCCTTCCAAGTAGTTCTTGGAAAGGGCCCGCTATTCTGTGGCGCTGGCCTGCTTCCCATTGCTAGATTCCTTGCCTCCTTATCAGAGACGGTACCACAGCAACCGCCAGTATTGTGACAGGACACATTACAGTTTTCCTTAATTTAGTGTTATTTGTTTTTCATGTGTAATATTGTTTATAAATGCACTTACTCTATTGTAAGTGAAGTTCTACATAAACTTGATAATTGTAAGAAAGTCAGTTGCATTTTCAGCTGCACTTGCAAGTATACTCTTGTTTTTTGTTTTTCCTGTCACTTAGGGAACGGTTATCATCATCGCAAATCATGGTGACCGAATTGACATCCCACCTGGAGCAGTATTAGAGAACAAGATTGTATCTGGGAACCTTCGTATCTTGGACCACTGAATGAAAAATACTGTGCACACTTTATACTAATTATGGGTTAAACAGTTTCTTACAATGAAATGTTCTCTAGGATTATAAAATAGGCAGGTACTTTACTATGTTACTGTACCCTGCAGTGTTAATTTTTTTTTTTTTTTTTTTTTTTTTGCAGTGTTAATTTTTAAGTTGTTTTCTGCAGTATGCTTTTAGTCTGTGAAAAGCACAGGTGGAAGCAATACTTTTGTCTTTGAAGAAGATCCTGAAAGTTAAATTCATCTTAAAGTGCAATATTGTTTAATCTTAAAACTGGGGTAGCTCTGCTGGAAGATCTTTTAACAGAGGCCTCAATGATGGTCACTTTGAACTGCTTGTGGTTTTAAAAATAAAGCTGTGAAGCAATCCATGTGTACACTTATACTTTTCAATGCTAACTTTATGAAATGGTGAAGAAAAATGGTTTACTCTTGCTAAACAGTTACTCTGTCAGTTGGAAGACTTGCTCTTGGAACAACATTGAAGTACTCACTAGCCAGTTACCTAACAAATCCAGTTTTTGCATGTCTAAGAATCTTAACCACATCATCATTATTTCCACAGGAATTAAACTTGAAGGTATTTAATATCTTTCATCCAGTTCTAAAGCTGGGATGCCTGCCGTGCTCTCCATAGACTCTCCATTTATTGAAACAAAGTGGTGGTGTTTCTTTTCCCAGCTGAAGGGGGTGGGGAGGGTAGAGGTAGGGCATTTCTTTCACATCCTTGTTCTCTAGTAGAGCGGGGTGGGGTGTAACTTTATAAAAAGTTCCCTTTCTTTGAAGCTTCATTTGTTGAAGCTTGCTTGTTGTTAGTTACTGAAAAATGTTCTTGAATAACCCAAATCAGGTCTGCTGGTAGTTTGAATTTCAGCTTTTCTCTAAGAATCATTTTCCAATTCTTCCATACTTGTTTTTGAGTAAGCTGCCTGTTTAATAAGTTTACTGTATACTATAAACAAAAAAAAAGTTGTCTTTTAAAGTCTGGTAATTCTTTACAGCTTTATTTTAGACAGACAGTTTAAGAACCAATGACATACCTCTGTAATAATGATAAAGGAAAGAATTCCTCTTAGGAAACCAAAGAGCACAAAATAAGACTATTTCATTGTACATAATCACCACAAGGTTAGGCACTCTGACAGGGTTAGGCAAGATTCCTGGTGTGAAGTGAGGCACAGGCACTTTCATTTATAGAGTGCTGCTGATTCTAATTTTGAAGGTAGGTGTTATAAAAGTCTTTAAATAACTTACTCATCACCTTATATTTCTGGCCCCAAAACAGCAGCCTATATTTTAACAGTTCTATTTCTCCCTGGTCTTTGTTCATATATACATTGAAAGTTACTTACAAATAAGAACCCAAGGCAGGGGACATACTTCAGTGTTATGAGGAGTTCTCACTTTAACATTTAGATAAGTAGGCAGAATATATGAAAATGTATTCTTACCTGTGCTAGAAATAAAAAGGAAAAAAAAAACCACCCCAACCCTTCATAGATACTTTTATAAAAATACAGCTGTTAAACTGCAGGCTTTCATACACCACATCTGAAAAGTATTTAAATTAGTAGTTGCATAAATGAACACCAAAATCTTACTCTTTAATTATTACTTACGATCAGTCTTTCAAGTATTTAGACTATTCTGGAAGGCTTTACGCAGTTGACATACAGTGGTGATGACAGATTAAATATGTGACACACAAAGCCTGAAACTTGACATTGGTCACTGAAACAAAAACTGAATTCCTAAATCCAAGCAATCAAAAGATGTTTATTTTTATAGAAAGATCTGTAAAAAAATAATTTTTCAAACAGCTTTACTTTCATAGAGAAAACTTTCTACAGAGGTTGAGTAAGATTTTAATATTTTAAATTGTACCATCATTAAATAAGGTGGGACACCATATGAATTTCATTGCACTGGAAGAAATGCAAAGCATTTTTTAATATAAAGTATACAGAGCATTCTAGTCAACTACAGCTGTGTTACAGCTATGTGTTCTTTTGGATTTGGTCCAAAGAAACCTGAGTCTGTTTCCAGAGAGAATGAAAAATATTATAGACACCTGATCAGTTACTCCTCACCGAAGGAAGCACACAAATGGCATTCCTTGTAGATCCCACTGAATCCCAGTTTCCCAACACTGATACTTTCCTTTTCCCCTTCCCCAACCCCAGTTCACTTTGGGTTCCAGGTTCAGTTCTTGAATCACAGGCATCCATATTTTCGTCACAAACATACACATCCCATGGTAAGATGAACTACCCAGTTTTCCAGTATGTCATCACCTTTTCTGTTCCCAGATCTCGGCCATGTTTAGGTCCAAATCTTTAAGGCCTTTTAAGGCTTGAAGATTTCCAGTGTAAAAAGCTACATCTGCTGTGACCAACCTAAACATTGGAAAGAAAATTATTTTTAATCTCATGTTTTCAAATAATAAAGTAGCAATGCTCACAGAGTAATCTTGAGTCCTATCCTAGCTGCTAGACTATGATTTAAAATTTGGACCAAATGTCAATGTATTTCTCTCAGCATGATTCCTACTATCATATAGTTAGATCATTTAATGTTCTCTCTCTTTCAACAGTGTTTTGAAAAGGAATAAACCAATGCAGGTTGGACTCAGTTTCATAATTAATTCTGCCCAACAAAATAAATTTATCTTAAAACAGTATGAAATAGAGAAAAATAACAAGTTAAACTTTTTTTTTTTTGATCAGTTGTCACTAGAATAGAGTATACATGTATATGACTAGAGAACTCAAGGAAAAGAAAGTTTCCTGAATGCCATCCTAAGAAGTTAAATGAAGGCTGAGGCTGGGACTCATGTGTTAAGTACTACTGGATACAAAACTTGCTATTGACAATCAATGTAACAATACTTGACAAAAAGTAAGAATTATACTTTTAAGTATTTAGCTGTCACATTAATAATGCCTATCCTTGAAAAAACACTCCTGGAAAGAATGCTCAGATAAACAAGTATCAAAGCTCCACACAGAAAAAATAAGGACTGGTCTGATTAGACGTGTACGTTGACAGATGTGGCCCATGGAGAAACAAATAGGAGATCTTGATTTAGTAGTTTGTAAAAGAAGAGGAAATGCAGCTTTGATACTTTATAGAGCATGTAAGTTCTGGATTGCTGGACTACAAGGGGGCAAAGGTATTTTAAGCACCCTTAATATATGTATGAGTCTAATTTATAAATACACTCGTACTTATGTACTTAATGTTTCACTTTTGTCACATGGCAGAATTCAGTAAGGACCATATTTTTGTTTGAAACTCATCTGGGTCAAGGTGCTTTAAAATCCATAAAAAGAGTCTAAATTAGTAAGTACACTGAAACTGACAGCAATGGCTCAAAAAAGAACAAAGTCTTAAGGCAAGGTTCCCACATGAAAAATTAAATGAAATTAACAGAAATCTCCATTTTAAAATATCAAGTTATGTTTAATAAACAACTATTTACAGTCTATACAAGATAGTACCTAGAAGATATATGTTTCACATCAAAGTTGAAAATATTTGTTTGATAAAAGAACGTAAAAGAAAAGCAGATATTTGCAATATATATAACCAATGAAGGATCAGTTTGAGGGCATATGCAAAAATCTAAAATCAGCAAGAAAAAGGTAATACCCAAGATAAAAAATGGGTGAAGGGGCTTCCCTGGTGGCACAGTGGTTGAGAATCTGCCTGCCAGTGCAGGGCACACGGGTTCGAGTCCTGGTCTGGGGGGATCCCACGTGCCGCGGAGCAGCTGGGCCCGTGAGCCACAATTGCTGAGCCTGCACGTCTGGAGCCTGTGCTCCGCAACGAGAGAGGCCGCGATAGTGAGAGGCCCGTGCACCGCGAGGAAGAGTGGCCCCCACTTGCCACACTAGAGAAGGCCCTCGCACAGAAACGAAGACCCAACACAGCCATAAATAAAATAAATAAATAAAATTTGAAAAAAGAAAATGCTCCCTATTTAAAAAAAAAAAAAAAAGGGAAAGCAATATTTAAAAAAAAAAAAAAAAAGGGTGAAGAATATGAAGAGGAAAAGTCACAGATGAGAACACCTGAATGACAAATAGGTGAAAAGATGACAAACATTAGGAAATGCAAATCAAAACAAAATACCACTGTATCCCATTAGATTGGCAACAATTAAAAGAATCTAACAGCAGATGTTGGCAAGATGTGGAATAAAGGTGGGAATATAAACTTGGTATAGCCACTTTGGAGAACATTCTGGCAAAACCTAGCAGAGTGAAAATGTACATGTGATCTACTTCTATGTACATACCCTAAAGAAATGATCACACCATTACACATGCATAAGGAAAGATCTTCACTGTGGCATGATTGTAATGACCTAAAATCGATCACCAGGTGAAATGGAAACATTAAATATGGTTGATTCATGTGGGAGAATACAATAAAGCAATCAAAAATGGACAATTTCTATATATCAACATAAACAATGTCGAGTAGAAAAAAGCAAGCAGCATATGTACAATATACCATGTAAGTAAAGTAAATTCATAAAACAGCTCCACATTTTTTTTTTAGATAAAGAGACAATAAATGAGAAGGACTTAAAGGATATAGACCAGATTTACTAGAAACATTGCCTAAGGGTTGGGGGAAAGAGAAAAGGACTGGAGATGGGGTCAAGGGGTACTTAAGCTCCATTTGGAATGCCATTTTTTAAAAAAATGATGAACATTTTTTTTTCAAGTGAAAATGACACATGTTAATAATGATCAATTCTAAGTAACAGGAATACAAATATTATTCTCCATATGTCTCTGTATTTTTAAAATGTCTTAAAATAGAGAAAAAAGAAAATCACATTAAAAAGAAAAAGTGCAGGACTGGGGAGAAGAAGGAATAGGGAGCAACTGCTTAATGGGTCTGGGATTTCCTCTTGGGGTAGTAAAATGTTTGGAACTAGACAGAGCTGGCAGTTGCACCCAGGTGGCAGCTGCGAAGGCACTAAGGACCACTGAATGGTTAACTATAAAATGGTTAATTTTATGTTATGTGAATTTCACCTCGAAAAAAAAAGGTAAAATTTTAGAGCCATTTCAGGAACAAAAATTCCTTTTAAGCAGGTAGTTTATTATGTCTTTGGCTAGAGTCTAGAGATAAATTTTCAGGGAAAATATCTTTCAACTGATCACTCAAAGACATAGTTTGACTTACACAGTATTAGTGTCTTTAAAAGTATGTGGCAACGAAGATCTCTAAGGTGGTACCAACCCCCAAATAGCTTTATTAACAAAGAAAATAATAGGTGATGAATTAACTTGGATGCTTCAGAACTACTGGTCTGAGAAAAACCAACCGGCGAGATTTGGTTATGTGAATAAAAGTAGAAAAGTGTGAGTGGAATGGGCCTTTAATTAGCTTTGTATGAATAGTTTCTGAGAGTTATTTGATATTTGCTATACTGTCTTTGAACTTTTCTGTGGCTTTGAAATTTTTGAAAATAAATAATGCTTTTAAAAAAAAAAGAAGAACCAGGTAATAATCAAAAGAGAGAATCAGATTTTTGCGTAAAACTCTTAAATTCAGCCTGGCTGACAAATTCAGCAGTTTGAAGCTTCCAAATAGTTTTGTGCAAAATCAATTCATTGTACTCTCCAACAACACAGGTTTGAACTGCGTGGGTCCACTTATACGCAGATTTTTTAAAACAGTAAATACTAGAGCATTACATGATCTGCAGCTGGTTGAATCTGTGGATGTGGAATTGTTGATACAGAGGAGTCCTGTATATGGAGGGCCAGCTCCCTAAGTTATACTCAGATTGTCAACTGCTGGAGGGTCGGCACCTCCAACCCCCACCCCATCCCCCTCTTGCTCAAGGGTCAGCTGTACTTCTTTTCTTTTTAAGGGTAGGGCCAACTTCTGACTCCAAAAGATGTTTTTTACATTTGTTCCTATAAGTTTGAAACTTAAGCCTGAAACTCCTTTAAAAGGGAACAAAATATTCTATTCTTAATCCATGGAACAGGTAACACACTACAGAAACCATATAAAGGTGTACCTACATGATCAGTGCTTTGCACTTTGTATAATCTTTAAACCCATATCTTTATCTACATTGCTCTTAACAAAAATTCTGTGACAGAACTTTTTATCATCCCTATTTTTAAATCTAAGAATATTAAGACGCAGGGTAAGTGATTGGCCCAGTTATAGAGCTAGTAAGTGGCAGAACTTAACCCAAGTTTTCTGATTCTAAATCTATTTCGCCAATAATACATACAATTTGTTCAATGGCTTACAATAAAATATGTACACACTTATTTTTTGTAACCCTGTGAAGGAATTAAGGCAGATTTTATGGTTCTCATTTTATAAATAAGGCACAGAAGTTAAGTGACTTTCTCACGGTCATACAAAGTAGGACTTTGAGTTCTGTCTGGATAGGTGAAGACTACTGGGTGACTTAAGGAGGTGCTACTAATGTACACTGCCTCAAAATGAACATATAAGGTTAGTTAGCTAATTCACCATCTATAAAACACTTTATCACAGATAGATATAGATATACATCACCTCCACAGAGGGAAAAAAAGGCAAAAGTTTGCTGATTTTACAGTCTGGGGCCCTGGCAAGATTATAGTGGAAAAGGACAGCATAATGAATAAAAACCAATCAAACAGTTCAATATGGGAGTATGGGGTAAAAACATGTTGAAAACATACCCATTTTGAGGTCCTCCATCATTTATCACATTTAAGTGAGATAATTGCTTTTTCAAGTGGAGTTTGTAACTTGCATTAATTCTTAAAAATAACATCTGGAAAAGAAATAAAACTCAGTTTCTTAAAGCTCTATTGACATAGAAGACGTAAGTAAGTAATCACTATTGTTTGCAGAAAAACTTAAAAAACCTTTTGCTTTGGCATATACTTTTAAAATGCTCCTCTGAAAGTATTTAATTGCTATTTCAGTATAGTTTTTCTCCTTAGTTGGATAAAAGCTCTTTTTGCTCTTTTCAGTAGTACTTCTTTTAGTGATATGGCTTATCACTGCCTTTTGCCCCTTAGTAGAAATCCTCTGGCATGTGTAAATGGGATCAACCATACAGGTAAAAAGAATAAAAAGAGATGGAGAATTCTGCAATGTATCAATATTAACTAGGAACTTGATAGAGAAAAAAGTCACAATGGTAAAGGCAAGGCTACCGTTATCCTTCCCAATTTCTTGGAAGTATTTTATTGCTTCATATGCAGATTTTTAATGCAATACTTCTTTGGGAAATGCCTGACCTGAAATTATATACAATTAATCTATGGAAACAATTTTGTGAAATATATTTCCCATGGGAAAAAATATATAAAGTCATCTATGGAAAAGTTTTATGGAATTACTGGTACTCAAGTGACAATAATGACATAAAATCTATAATTTGTGCCCAGCTTGACAAGAGTTCCCTTTAAATGATGATGCAGATAAAAATACATGAAATACCTACATACCCAGCTTCTGGACCTGCCTAAGCCTTGTTCTAGAATTAGAACTCAAATGGCAAGTCCAGAAGGTCAGAATGTCAGAGGTGGGGGATCTTACATGTGGAATGAAAAGGATGGCTTGGCTAGGAAGACCGAGAAAGGAAGAAGAGACCCTAGTGGGTGCTCCATATCTCAAGGCTCCTCCTCAGTCCTCAGAGAGCCCCAAAGGCGCTGGATGATATTTAATCATAAAGATGGTATGATTAATGAAAACCTAGGGAAGCATGAAAAAATGGTAATAGCTAGTATAGGATGGAAGTCTGAGGTGGCATGGGAAAGGAGACCAGCAGGTGCAAGAGCAGGGAAGAGACACTGAAAAAGCTACTCTCTGCTCCCAAATACCATTTCCAAGCACTCAACCAATTAGAGACAAACTGAAATATTGATAAGAAACTTGTCTAAATAGCAGAAATCCCAGTGAAAGCTAAGATCATTAGTCATGTAACAACTAGGCTTGTACTAATTAGAACATTATATCATTCTACAATTAGACTTGAATGAGATCACCTGGTATAAAGGGAACAAACTAAGGTGGGTAAAGAAGACTGGAAAAAAAGAAGTACTGGAACCTTTAAAGTACTAGGCGAGGGAATTGAGGGAAGTCACGGGTAGGAATGTCACCGAAAAGTGAAGAGAACTCTGATAATAGTGTAGGCAAGACAGTAGAGACAGAGGGTGGATACTTCAAAAGTAAGAGGTGCCAAAGACTACCCATTTTGCTATTTTTCCTGATCTGTGCCTACTACACATCATTTATGCTGATCTAACAAATATTAATGTTAAGGCATACTGATTGAGTTACTTTATATGTCATCTCATTATTAAGTCTATCACTAATTCCTCCCCTATCCAATTTGGATTATAATCACAGTGAGTAACATATTCTACTATTCATTGATAAATGCTAATCCTGATTTTCAAACTAATAATGTAATAAATGATGCCAGTAGAATCTGGGACCTCTGATGACCCAATGGACAAATGAAAATCTGCTTTTTAGAATGGCTGACTACACAGCAAAGCTACTATTGCTCTGGCCTGTCAGGGCAAGGAGCACTCTGAAATCAAGTCAATATAACAACTGGAAAAAATAAAATAATCATACTGGAATACGAACTAAGCTTAACTGTGCCAAAAGTACATAATAAAAACACTACAATTCTGCATGCATTTTATGTTATATATAATAGTTTTAGGAATTACTACTCACTTGTGTTTGTTCTTCTGGAAGGAGATCAAATATAGCTTCATGCATTTTTGCCATTTGCTTACAAATATTCCTGAAACAGGCAGAAGGAACGGGAGCTTTCACTTCATACTGGCAGGGAAAAATAATGAGAATTACATTCATGTCCTCTGGATTGCATATTGTCCCCACTGTTCCCTAAAACATATATTTTCTCCCCCTATACATCTAACTCTTCAACTGTGATCTGTGCTACTCATGCAAATCTCAAAAACTTTTCATTAAAAATCCTAATCTATTTTGAGAGAGCCAGCATAATTTAGTGGCTAAGAACATAGGCGGCTTCCCTTCTTAAGATGGACTGCTTGGGTTCAAATCCCAACTCTTAAAATTCTTAGCTATGTGAGATGGGGTGAGTTACTTCTCTATATTCGGTGAGATATTTCTCTATATCTCAAAGGGCGTGCTGTGAGGATTTTAAAAGATGGCTCATAAGAACTCAAACTAGTGCTTGATACCAAGTAAATACTCAAAAAATGTTAGCTACTATTCTGGCTCAAAATACGATAATGAATCATTAAAGTAGGCCCTCCAAATTAACAGATTATTTTTTAAACATGATTTTAAGAATGCGTTCAACATGATCATATCTGAAATCAGTATAACTGGTAGAATTAAAATGTTCTTTTTCTTTGCAGGTGGGCCAATATAGTAATCATATTTACCCTAAGGTTAAGAGAAGACTTTTTCAGGCTTCCCTGGTGGCACAGTGGTTAAGAATCTGCCTGCCAATGCAGGGGACACAGGTTCAAGCCCTGGTCCAGGAAGATCCCACATGCCGTGGAGCAACTAAGCCTGTGCGCCACAACTACTGAGCCTGCGCTCTAGAGCCCACAAGCCACAACTACTGAAGCCCGCACCATAACTACTGAAGCCCGCACGCCTAGAGCCCATGCTCCGCAACAAGAGGAGCCACCACAATGAGAAGCCCGTGCACCGCAACAAAGAGTAGCCCCTGCTCGCCACAACTAGAGAAAGCCTGAGCGTAGCAATGAAGACCCAATGCAGCCAAAAATAATAAATAAAATAAATTTAAAATAATAATAATAAAAAAGAGAAGACTTTTTCAATGATCTGTACTGAAAATTTAAAATTAGGTAAATTCACTTACTATTCTTACATCTGGAACAGTATACTGATATGATTTAGATAATCATCTTTTGGCCCACATTTTAGAATTCACAGCTTAAATTATATATCATTTTCATTTATAAGACAAATTTGGGCTAAATAATTATATTTTAGATGCACTAATCTTATATAGTTTATTAAAATGATGAGTTCCAATATACTGCTGCAGCAGAACCATGTGGAAGTCACCATGTGACTGGACCAAGCAAAGTCGTGACCACTCAAGGGTTTGTCTCTCTTCAGCCTAGAGATATATCAAACATCCCCTTATCTTTTTTATTAATAAGTTTAAAGATATAATTCACATACCATAAAATTCACCCCTTTAAAGTGTACAATTAACTTTTTTTAGTAAACTCTTAGTTATACAACCATCACCACTAATTTCCAAACATTTTCATCACCCCAAGAAGAAACCCCATACCCATTAGCAGGCATGCCCCGTTCCCCCCTCCCCTCAGCACCTGGCAACTACTAATCTCTAGAAATGGAATCATACAATCTGTGGCTTTTTGTGACTGGCTTCTTTCACTTAGCATGCTTTCAAGGTTCATCCATGTTGCAGCATGTGTCAGTACCTCATCTTTTTTATGGCTGCATGATATTCCGTTGCATGAATATACCATAGTTTATCCAATCAGCAATTAATGGACATTTGGGTTATTTCTACTTTTGGGCTATTATGAATAATAATGCCACGAACATTCATGTACAGATTTCTGTGTAGACAAATGTTATCAATTCTCTTGGGTATATACCCAGAAGTGGAATTACTGGATCATATGGTAACTCCATGTTCAACCTTTTGAGGAAATGCCAAAATGTTTTCCACAGCGGCTGTACCACTTTACAATCCCACCCAGCAGCATATAAGGGTTCCAATTTCTCCATATCCTCACCAACACTTGTTATTGTCTTTTTTATTTTAGCATCCTAGTGGGTATGAAGTAATATCTCACTGTGGTAATATCGCCTTATCTTAACTATCCCCCTGTCCTGGGTTGAATAATTGCTTCCCCAAATTCATGTTCACTTAGAGCCTCATAAGGTCATAGTGGATTAGAGTGGGTCCTAAATCCACTGACTGGTGTTTTTATAAAAGAAAGAAGAGGGAAATTTAGACACAGAGAAACACAGAGGGAAGATGACCACGTGAAGACAGAGGCAGAGATTGAAGTGATGCATCTACAAGCCAAGGAATGCCAACAACTGATAGCAAGCACCTGAAGCTAGAAAGAGGCAGGGAAGGATTCTTTATTAGAGCCTTCAGAGGGAGCATGGTCTAGGGACACTTCTATCCTCCAGAACTACAAGAGAATAAATGTTTGTGTTATAAGCCACTCAGTCTGTGGGAATCTGTTATGGCAGCCCCAGGAAACTAGCATACCCCCAAAACCTTCCTTCATTGCTTTCCCTCAAGATACTATCCTTTCCATCCGACCTTCACCACACGTTTCTTCAGTCACTTAAACTTGATACTGTACTTCTTTATTCTTAACCCTTAAAGTTTGGTTCTTGCCACTACCCAAACTACCTTCCCTCTGCCATTAACAATCTTCTGAAACTTCTCTCTGGAAAAATCACTAAGGAGGTCCTAATTTCCAAATTTAGTAACTTTTCTAGTTTCCCTTCCTCACTGCTCTGCAGTATTTCACAGAATTTCACACTTGAAACACTATCCTGGTGCAGTACAATGCTTTCCCGGTTCCTCCCCTCCTAACCTTCCCCTTCTTCTATCTCCTGTCTCCTAAGTGCAAAGCTACTTTAACATTAATACCCCCTTATCTTCCTCATTTTTCTCTCATCAACATCGTTCAGTCTCATAACTTCTAATATAGCTCTAGTTCTGAACCATTTTATTAAGTCACACATTTGTTACATGTTCCAATCCATAACTGAATTTACCATGAGCTTTCCCAAACCTGCTCCTCTTACCTGTTTCAATTACTTTTACTGGTATTATAATCCTCCTGATCACACAGCCCTGAAATCTCCAACTCAGTTTTTATTCCTTCTTTTCCTTGTTTCCTTGTATTGAATCAGTGACTAAGTCCCATCAAATATACTTTCATATTATTTTACACATTAGTTAGTACTCTAGGTCAGAATTTCTCAACCTCTATACTACTGACATTTTGGGCTAGATAATTTTTTGCTGTGAGGGTTGTCCTGTGTATTGTAGGATGTTCAGCGGCATCCCTGGTCTCTACTCACTAGTTGCCAGTATCATCCCACTCTAAGTTGTGACAACCAAAAATGTTCCCAACATTTCTGAATGTCCTCTGGGGACAAAATTGTCTTAGTTGAGAAACCCCACCCTAGGTGAGGCCTCAGTACTTCTCATCTGAAAAAATATAGCATTTTAACAAATCCAGATATTACTTCAACAAACACTTAATAAAACCTCCTGGCACATAGTAAGCTCTGAATAAATATTTTCCTGGATGTGTATATGTATGTATGTACATATGTGTGTGTAAATGCACATAGGTATGTACATATGTGTATGTGTAAGAGTGTATGTGCGTGCTTGAACAAACGTGTCAGCTGAAGTGTACAAAGATGAAACAGAGATAGGCCCTTTGGGGAGCTGGCTGTCGAAAAGTTCGTTGGTGTTCCAGAAAGTGGACACTACATTCTACAGGAACAGGGGTGAAGAACATTTAGGTGACAGCAGAGATGGCTTTCTAGGAGCACACTCAGGCTGCTGAGTCTTCAAAGGAAAAAAATTAAGTGAAAGTATTCCAAATAGAGGACATGCCACAACACCTCACATCCATTCCACATACTATCTGATTAACCCTTCTAAAGTATTGGGTTGGCCAAAAAGGTCGTTCGGGTTTTCCCATATGATGTTACGGAAAAACCCAAATGAACTTTTTGGTCAACCCAATACAATTCTAATCAAGTGATTCATTAGTTTAAAAACTTTTGGGTTCTGTTTCTGTTTAAAATTTAGAAAGCTGCAAGAGAATGTCATTACTACCCTAACCACAAGAAAAAAATGGGAATAATTTATAAGACCATAACATTTCTTGAACCTATCAGAGAATAGAGGTTACAGGAACCAAGGGAACAAATTCCAAAGACTAACAAGGCCCCCTGAGGAGGGACGGGACACAGGAATCACTTTCAGCAAAGCATAGGAAGAAGAGGTGACCACCCTAGAAGCAAATAAGAAAACAACTAACATTTTAATAATTTCCCAAAGGCCAAATAGACTAGCATATGTTCACAATAAGAGAGAACCCTAGCTACAAGGGAAGTTTCCACTCACAAGCTCTCCATGGGTCTCTAGCAGGTGCTCACAAGCAACACTGGGGTCAGGGCAGGAGACCATAGAGAGTCACTCTCAGTAACACAGGCAAGCAGGAGGTGACTGGCTGCCACCAGGGAAAAGGAACAAATACCACCCACTCCCCCAAACCCTCCTTGTATACAGGGCAAAAGCCTTAAGTCACTGAGAAGGGACTCTTTCGTCCCCAAGGCCACTGTGTGAGGGGTAGAAACAAAACATGCCTGGTTCTGAGGAAAGGGAGAAAAACATCTTAAGCCCAGGATCCTACAACAATCAAAGCAGAGGCTGGGTACAATTGGAGGAGGAGTGAAAACACTGAGAAGGCTCCACCTCCAAGGACTCACATTACCTAATTTCAAGACTTATAATAATGCTACAGTAGTTAAGACAGTGTGTTACTAGTGTAAAGACAGACATATAAATCAATAAAACAGAATAGAGAGTCCAAAAATAGAGCCACACAAAAATAGTCGACTGATTTTTCAACAAAGGTATCAATAGAGAAAGGACAGTCTTTTCAACAAAAGGTGTTGGAACTATCCAAAAAAATGAACATTGACTCATACTACACACTATATGAAAAAATCAACTAAAAATGGATCATGGACTTATATATAAAACCTAAAACAATAGCGCTTCTAGAAGAAAACACTGGAAATTATCTTTGTAACTTGGGTGACAAAAAGTTATTGGGATAAGACACAAGAAGCATGAATAATAAAAGAAAAAACTGATAAACTGGAGTTCACCAAAGTTAAAAACTGCTCTTTTTAAGACACTTAAGAAAATGAAAAGGTAAGCCATAGACTGGGAGAAAATACTTACTTGATAAAGGACTTGTATCTAGGATATATAAAGAACTCTTAAAACTCAATAAGAAGATAACCCAATTTTTAAAAATGAGCAAAAAAATTTTGAACATTTTGCCAGAGAAAAAGTATGGATGGCAAACTAACACATGAAAAGATACTCAACCTATTGGTCATTATATAAATTAAAACCACAATGAGATATCACTCAATACAGACCTACTAGAAGACTAACATTAAAAAACAGAGAGACAATAGAAGGTGCTGGTGAAGATAAAGAGTACCTAGAACTCTTGTACATCACAAGTAGAATATAAAATTGTATAGTCACTTCGGAAAATAATTCGGCAGTTTTTTATAAAGTTTTACATTTCTATGCCACCATCAATATATTCCAAGGTATTTACACAAAAGAAATGAAAACACATGTCCACACAAAGATGTGCCCATGAATGTATATAGTGGCATTATTCATAACAGCCAGAAACTGGAGAAAACCCAAACATCTATCAATTGATTAATGGATAAACAAACAGTAGTACATCCATACAATCGATATCACCCTATAATAAAAATGAACAAGCCATTAACACCTGCTATAACATCCATGAATTTCAAAAGCGTTATGCTAAATGAAAGGAACCTGGGACAAGAGGTTACATTCTGTATAATTCCATTTATAGGACATTCTGGAAAAGGCAAAACTATATGGAAGAAAATCAGATCAGTGGTTGTCATGGTTTGGGGATGTCAGGAAAGGATTAACTGCAAAAATGCCAACAGTGATAGAATTGTTCTATATCTTGATTGTGGTAGTTCTACTACATATACATGTTAAAATCCATCAAATTATATACTTAGAAAGGATGAATTTTACTGAATGTAAATTATACCTCCATAAACTTGACTTAAATTGCTTAGCTTTCCATTGGTAGTCAAAGCTCTCCACTATCTTTCCAACATATCTCCCACTCCTGGGTTTACCCACCCTAATACATTAGCTAAATGGAATTACTTACCTTTGTTATTATTAATAACAACAGCAAAAGCATTAGCAGTCAACATTTATTGGAACTGGCTATAGTCAGATACATGATAAAAGAAAAGTGCTCCACATATATTATCTCATAAATCTTCACTACAAGTTTACAAGGCTTTATTATTATCCTCATTTAGAGATAGGAACCGAGGCTTAAGGAGATTAATAATTTGCCCAAGGTTCTTCAGTGACTAATGTGTGACAAACATTGAATTTGAACTTAGGTCTACCTGACTCCAAAACCCAACACTAAACTTCCTTCTTAGGATTCCTACCAACATGTCTGTTCATGCTGTTACCTCAGAGTATCTCTTCACTTCAACTTCATTTGCTCTAATTGTATCTATCTTTAAAAGCAAAACTTATATGCATGCCTCATCCATAAAGCTTTCCCAGATCTCCCTCCCCAGCTGACAACCATCTCTTTCAAAACATTAAAAGCTCCAATAGCACTGAATCGATTCCTTACTTACGATACTTTAATCTACCTCCTGTTATAGTTATTGATATAATTACCCTACTAGATATTTTACTGTATGAGGACAAGATCAAAGGCTTCTTCACTCTTGTGTATCACTGTTAACCTAACACGATTTAACTCAATGAATGAATGAATGGTGGCTGGGATATTAGTCTAGCCAGTAGTACAATTAGATGTTAATGTTTCATTCTACCCAAGGAAAGGTACCCTTGTTTATTAGCTTCTTAGAATCAGCCTATATTTTATTACTGTGTTATTCTTCTTTCCCCAAATTAAAATTCCTGATAAGAAAGTGAAAAGCTAAAAATTGAGAGACTAACCCAAATCAAACACTGTCTGCTATTTTAGTGTGAATTAAAAACAGGGCCAAACTCCTGGGCAACCCATGGAAGCAAGTAGGGCAGGGAGTGGTAAAGAGAGACTTGATAATACAGGGAAAATGTAACATGTCAGGGTAACAGGAGAAGTCATCAGTGAGCCAAACTCCTGGGCAACCCATGGAAGCAAGTAGGGCAGGGAGTGGTAAAGAGAGACTTGATAATACAGGGAAAATGTAACATGTCAGGGTAACAGGAGAAGTCATCAGTGAGGAAGGTAGCAGAGAAAACACTAAGTTGCAAATGTCTAGGCACACTCTTGACATTAAAAAAATGACATAAAAAATGGGGAGGGAGGTGTTTGAAATTTATAAAAGAGTTAAGAGATATAATAACCAAATGCAATGTGTAATTTTGTTAGGTGTGATATAGTAGTGTGATTATATTAAAAAGTATCCCTCCCTAGTTTTTAGAAATATATACCCAAGTATTTAGGGATGAAATATTATAGTGGCTCAAATTAACTACAAAATATTTTAGCAAAAAAAGAAAAATGTTAATGACTATTAAATATAGGTGATAAATATATGGGAAGCTCACTAAATAATTTTATTTTTCTTTACCAAAAAGAAAGAAAGAGAGAAAAAAGAATGCAATGAATTGTCACAGGAAAAAGTCTAGCCATAGTCCCAATTCTTGTTCATAGACTTTGGATGACCAACATGATAGAAAAAAGTCAAGGTTTTAAGAGTACCAGCACTTTTTTGGTTTTGCTTCATTCTATTCCCCAGCTTATTACTAGCTTCACTATTTAACATTTACCTTACTCTACACATTATTAGGTGTTAAGTCCTCTGCCTTGTTAGATGATAAACTTCTTGAGGGTAGTCACAGTGCATTATTCATTGACTTCTGGTACACAGAAGAATGTCATGTATCAAAAAGGAAACTGGTGGAATAGAACTGCTTTTGCATTTAGCTTGTACTTGGCAACCATGAAGAAAACAGAATTTCTAACCAATCACTTTTCTCCATACAAAACTAGAAACTTAGAAGGCATAACATAACATAGGTATGTTTGCACATAACTATAAATTCCTTAAGCTTCTTAAAAGAGAAGCATAAAACATCTATACTATATACTAACTACGTCAGAGGTTCTCAAAGTGTGGTCTGGGGACACCTGGGAGTCAGAGGCTCTTTCAGGGAATATGTGAGGTAAAAACCATTTTCATAGTAATACTAAGATTAGTATTATTCACTTTCGGTCTCTCATGATTGAATGGTGGGGATTTTTAGATGACCTGTGATGTCATTCTGAAGGCTAATCAAACGTGTGTTTATGTATTCTTGTGTTTTAAATTTTTTTTTAGTTTTAATTTCTAATATGGTACTTACTGATAAGTATATTTGCATAAAAAAATCTCTTTGGGGTCCTCAATTATTTTTAAGAATGTAAAGGGGGTCCTATGACCAAAATGTTTGAGAACTTAACATTAAACAAATGCAATCTTATTTTCCAATCACTCCTTCTCACTGTCAACTTCAAAGATTTGGGTGTGAATGGGCACCACTTTATCTTGCCTTTTTATAATTTTTATGTGCCTACTGCTCTTGCCATCTCAGAATCTGAAGGATCCAAGTAGAAGGAAAAGCATATCAAAGGGTCTTGCTTTATAAGATTACTCTAAAAATACTCTGGGGCAAAAGTATAAACTAAATAAACCTTCAAACTTTCAAGGTATGAGATTTCTGCTTTCTCTCTAAGACATGTACTGAATAATTGAGGGAAAGGAAAGAGTGAGGGATAGGGCAAAAGTGACTAGGGCTGATTAAGTGACATTTTTCTGAAGATACCCTCCGAGTGCAATTAAGAATTTTTTGGAAAACAGTGCTCCTTTTAATGACTTATGTGGAATGGGAAGCAAATAAGAAACAAGTACTGAAATTGAATATCTATGACGGAAATAAGAGAGCACCTCAGGCTCTACCTTCTTAGCCTGGAAAATAAAATAACACACTTTACCACAAATAATTTAATGTTTATTTTCTCAATTCTGTCTCTGGAAGGCTTTCAGACTAAAATATGCTTTGAAGATACATAATTTTCAATGCAGCTAATATAAAATTACTTCTACATAGGGTTTCTATCATCCTTGAAATCATCTTCCCCCACCCCTACCCCCAAGTCCCTTAGGAAATGAATATCAACTATTTGGGTGATCTGAACATTTGAGTTTTTCCCTAAACTCGGAACAATTTTGATTTGTTAGACAACTGTGAAAAGTCACAACCCTTTCAAACAAAGCCTAATAATTTCCGTAAATTATTACCTTAGATAACAGCTTGTCAAATAAGCTATCCATTATCGCTACAAGCTTAGCTGATATTTCAGCTATGTGGTCATGGTAGTCCTGTAATGAGAAATAACGTTGTATTTTAAAGTCCCTCGGACACATCTAAAATACTTAACAATTAAGGAGTTAAATTTATGAAACTCCAGTAGAAAATACATGGAAAGGTACCTTAGTGATATGATCAAAATGCCTAAGCATACTATACTGCTTAGGCTGCAGTCGAGCTTCAAAATGAGCCCTGATCACAGGAATGTAGTGCACGATTAACTGCAAACAGCGTGAAGAAAGAGCTGAAGATCCGGGAGGTAGACATATCGTGGAGAAAAAAAAAGGTATTAGCTGGTATTTAAGGTATTTAATTACCTGTCAAATTATGTAAAAAATATCAATTAATTTTATACAGACCCCAGTTTATTACATAAATGAAGAACACAGTAACAGAAAGCAACATATTTCATATTTTTTGTTTAAGAAAATCATTTGGTACTGAATGATGTAATGAATTATGCTGCTTTTCCAATGGACTCAAGTTGTGAGTAGTACTGGCATGAGGAAGCTAATGGGACAACCGATTCTCTTCTGACATTCAGATACCTTTCACCCCATATATACATACGTACTTCATACATATTACATTTTAACATTTTTTTACAATAGTGCAACTTTCTAGTAACTTATATTTATTGGACTGAAAATTCCTCATAACATTTCTCCGGAAGTTATTTTTCAGTTATGGCAATACATAAGAAAGTGACATTGCTACTTTTAGAGGCTTTAGTTAGAGGCATAAAAACATCAGGTATAATAAAACATAAGTATAGTGACATCACTGTAATGCCTCAGCATGTGAATTAAATACAAAAATCCATACCCAAATTTTTTGTAGTTATTGTTTTTAGTCCAACAACTTGCAGTGCACCAGCTCCAAGAACTAACTGGCAACTTCTTGAATTGAAGTACTAACAAAGGAAGAAAAAAAAAACAAACCAACAATTTATTAAAAACTATTCTTTATATGCTGGCAATGTGTTAATTCTAAAAATACATTCCTCTTTCCTCTCATTTAAGGACCAAATGAGTTTTTCTAGTAGGAGCAATTAGGATCTGTTTATGTAATGACAAAACAAAACAAAAAAAAGGCAAGGGGTGTTCCCAAATGATAATATTTACAGTCTGGTAGGGAAAAAGTTGAGAAACTCTAAAAATCAGTTGTTCAGAAATTAATATTTAATTGGCATTCACAAAACTAGTTGTTTCAGTCATTCTAATTGGATAGTCCTACTTTCGAAAGGGTAACAAAATCTTTCTGGACTAAAATATGACAACTTAATTTTGGGACAGAATTAATTGATAGATTAGGTATTTGAAAAAAATAAAGCCTTTTCTCTAGGCTAGCAGTTTAAAATATCTGTTAATATGAAATGGCTGAATAACACTATCACCACAGTTTCATTTTACATCAATGGTTCTGAAATAATGATTTAAGAAAAATCTCTAACCTTAGTGAGATGAATTTTGTAAAGTTCAGTGAATTCCTTCCATGCACATTTGAAACCAGTCCAGGTTTTTTGACCTAAGTGGCCTCAGTCATGTTCAGCACCTAACGAACAAATCATCTCCTGTCTCCGATATCATTAACAACTCTATGGGTGTAATGAGGAATCACCAAATGTGGAGTGAGAAGGAAGCAGGTGGCCTCCTTCAAATAACATGTTGTGTTCAACCACAATCAAATGTCACAAAATTAATGTCTTAAAGATAGCTTAACCTTGCAATGTCTTAGAGTTGGAAGATTACTCACGCCCTAATGAATTACCTCTTCCAACTATTTTTTCCATAGGAGTGAAATCATACACACCTTCAATAAATCTGATAGACGAGTGAGCATGTCAGTAGTAACAGATGGGATATTATCCACACACTGGCAATATTCAAGGATAATTCTTATCAACAGCAATACGGTTCTACAAAAAAAGAAAGATGACCCAGTAGACACTCAAAACAAGAAAAATCAAACTGATTTGGCATATAAAAATCAATACTGATCTTGGCAACTGTTAAATTATGTGTTTTACCTATAAGTGCAACAGAGTAGGCATAGGCACTAGGGTAAGGCAACAGAAAATCCCTAGAGTGTAAAATTAAGGAGGCACTCAATTTCAGGGTTGTGCAATTGCAAGGTAATCACTTGCATGACACTGAGAAAGGGTACCGGTACCTCCTTAAATTTTGTGTTGTGAGCACATCACTCTCTGTGTGACATTCACACTAAGGTAAGTCTCTTCCATAAGGCAGGTATCCCATTCCTTGGCCAATTTAGAAACACTGAAAAAAGCTTAACCAGTGTTTCTGATTAGGTAGTAGGTCCTCATAAATGTTGAATTAATGAAGAGAACCTAGTCTAGATTTTCTTAGTGAGATGAAAGAGAAACTGTGGCTTCTAAGAACAATATATCTTCTAAGAAGTTTATTTGTAAATCACAAAAGCTTCTCCAAAGATGAGAAAGTTATCAGCTCATTATCAGGACATGTCATAAGCTGAAAAGAGGCACTACTGAGAGGTTAAATAAGGTTGAAACTAAGGGAGAAAGAGTCATTCATTACAGCACATCTAAATTCAATGAGATCCTCAGAAATGAGTGATCCATGTAAACCAATGTTTTATGAAAGTCTGAAGAGAGCAGTGATTCAAGAAGGAGAGTATCTAGCCTTTATAACAGCTTAATTGTCAGACCACATATTACTCTCCATGCATAGTCCTAGAGTCTGCTTTACTGGGCAGGAGTCCATTGCTTATCTTTTGTAATTTTCTCTCTGAAGATATAATACTCCACCTTTAGCCAGGGAGTTCAGTTTTTTGGCAGAAGCCTCTTTGCCTAAAGAGCAAGAAAGCCAGATAGCTAGAGGGGACCATTTCCATCAAGCAAGGGAAGAGTAACAAGACACAGTCCTACCTCAGTATCCACAGGGGATTGGTTCCAGGACATCGTGTGGATACCAAAAACCATGCATGCTCAAGTCCTTTATATAAAATGGCGTAGTAAAGTCTTCCCTCTATATCCATGGGTTCTGCATCCTGGTTGGTTGGATGTGGAACCCATGGATATAGAGGGCCAACTGCAATGGGTAATTAAGGAAAGAAATCATGATTAGATTGAAGGACTAAGATTATAGGGAGGTTGAAAAAAGCTCTGTCCCACCAGAAATGGAAAAGAACTCCAGAGAAGAAAGGAATGGAAGCTTTAGCTTACAATGGGTGCACTTCAGAGTTTTGGATAATATACAGGTTGAGAAAAAGCATAAATTCTATACACACTATTTGAGTGCTTATTAGGTGCTAAGAAAAATTAAAATGGTAAGATATGATCCCCATCTTTGAGGAATTCAGAGACTAACCAGAAAGTGCCATGAGAGAGGCACAGAGAGTTACAGAGAGGATCATTCATTCTTCCTGGAAGGGATGGCTGTTTCAGAAAAGACTTACTTAGTGACAAGAAACAAAGAAGAAAAGTGAAAAAGAATTCTGGTGTAGATATTGGGAGCTAGATTTTTATTCTAATTCTGGCTCCATTTGGGTAATTTTATATTAACTACTTAAACTTCTAAGCTCCAATTCTCTTAACTGTAGAAAGGGAACAATAATCCCTGAAATGTCTATTGTACAACATGGCTGTAGAGATCAAATGAGATCATATATATGAAAATATCTAAACTATGAAGTGTTATTAAAATTAAAGTATGTGAAGATATTATCTTAACTACCCATTTAATAAAAGGCATATAGTACTAGACAAACAACATTGGAATTTATATTTTTCTTAGTTAACTTGAATTTGAAATACTGTTTTTGGTAAAAGACCTAATGACAAATGATGATAATGGAAATAACTACCAACAACTATCAACTTCTTGTTAGGTACTAGAACTGTACTAGATTCTTTACATGAATTACCTGTTTAATTTCACAATAATTCTAAGTATAGTACTATTATCCACATTTTGTTTTATAAATAAGGAAACTGAGGCGTACAGAGTAACTTGCCCAAGGCCACAAAGTAACAGAGCTGCTGGGACTCAAACCTAAGCAGTCTGACTCCAGAGCTCACAACTTCAACTACTATGCTGTATACTACACACTAAAAAAGTTGCAAGAAAAAAAGACAGAAAGAGCTTGAGACACTTATAACATCATGGAGCCACTATAGCACCCTTGGATTATGTACCTCTAGGTTCTTGTTACATGAGAAAAATCAACCAACCCCTTTTTTTGTTAAGCCAGTGTAGTCCTAATGGATAAAGAATACTACAAAATATAGAAAAATAAAAAGGAATCCATAAAATTTCTTCAAAATTCTTTGTAAGATTTACAATTGTTAATCCAAAATTTCCAATTCACATCAACGGGTAACTAAAAGACCTATGTTTTAAATACTTGATTCAACTAATGAAGAAAAACGTGTCACTCACCCAACAACAGCATACTGTTGTCCCTCGACAATGAGAACTTCAGCTGGTTTCCTTTCTTCTGTAGCTAGAGAGTAAAGCGAATAAAGAGACATGGGTATAAGATGAAACAAAATATTGGATAAAAAATTTAAACTGGAAAAAACTGAAAAAGTTCCTATTCAGGGCCTGAAACTATCTCATTTCTGCAAATAAATCTACTTCTTGGGAAACAATTCAGCACAAAGTAAATAAAGTATACTGCATTTGGAATTAGAGAAATCTGGATTTGAATTCCAGTACTGCCAATTACTGGATGCAAGACTAGGCCAATTACTTATTTTGAATCTCAATATCTGTATCCATTAGACATGGACAACAATATCTACCTTTCAGTGTTGTTACTGAAAGAGATAATGCTTACGAACTGGCTATCCTCTAGGTCTGGCACATGGCAGATGATCGATAAGAAGTAAAGGAAAAAGAATGTTATTAGTTGGGAAAGGCAGAACTAGCATTTCAACTGGTTATCTTTTCTTTATTATAACCCTTAGAGTACAACTTAATTCCTAAATTCAATGGAGAGATTATGTATTACTTTTCAAGATTTTAATCCAAAAGTTACTTTATTTTCAGCATGTGGTATTTCTTATCATTAAAAAACAAAATTCAGCATACTGAGGTGAAAAGAACAGTGGACTGGATTACTGTCCTGAATCATCCAAATTAAACAGATTACCATGCGCAAGTAAGTCATCATGCTTCCCTAAGCTTCAAATCCTTTTGTTCTAAGACATTAAATATCTACTTCCTCATCTCTCTCAAGGAAAGAAATTCAGTGTGATATAATTTCTAATCACAATTCACTCTGTATGTCAGATTAAGTTTTTTGAGGACAGGGGTTGTGTCTTAACCAATTCTCAATACTGCAGAGAAATGGCTTAGCACAGTAGTTAAGAGGAAGGGCCCTAAAGTCAGTCTGCCTGCAGCTGGATCCCAGCTCTACCACTTCCAAGCCAGGTAACCTTAGGCATGTTGCTTAACCTCTTTGTGCCTCAGTTTCCATATTTGTTAAATGGGAATACTAACACTGTCTAGCTCATGGATCTGTAAATGAGATAACAATGTAAAGTGCTTAGAAAAAACTGTCTAGCATCAGGTAAGCACCAAATTAATATTAACTGCTATCCATTAAACTTCATCTCCCCAGTGCCTAGCTAAGTAGCTAGTAACTCAATAAATAGATGATGGGTGCATGAATAACAACCAAGGATCCTTAACTCTGCATGAACTAGTAAAATGTTAATGGATTTCTAATAGCATATCCTTTCTTCTTTCTCAGAGGAAAACAAAAGACAGAAGCAGGGTATATGGACTACCCTGATGTTACATCGGTTAAGAATCCACCTGCCATTGCAGGGGACACGGGTTGGAGCACTGGTCCAGGAAGATCCCACATGACACGGAGCAACTAAGCCCGTGCGCCACAGCTACTGAGCCTGCTCTATAGAGCCCACGAGCCACAACTACTGAAGCCCGCGTGCCTAGAGCCCGTGCTCTGCAACAGGAGAAGCCACCACAATGAGATGCCTGCACACCGCAACGAAGAGAAATGCCCGCTCGCCCCAACTAGAGAAAGCCCGTGCTCAGCAACGAAGACCCAACACAGCCAAAAATAAATAAATAAATAAAAATTTATTAAAAACAACAACAAAAAAAACACACTTTAAAAATTATTCAAGAACTTCATAATTTCAAATCTGGTATTACAGGATGAGTTGTACATAAATTTATATTATTAACACATGATAACTCCACTTTAACTGATACACAAAAATATCTCTAGCCACTGCATGTCTTTCATAAGAAACCCAATTGACATTTGATACAAATGACAATTTTCTTCTTGAAACTCTAATTTTTTAACTTCTGTGTTTTTCTGGATTGTCCTACCTCTCTGCCCTTCCTTTGTAGTCTCCTTCATAGTTTTCTTATTCTACAGTTCTTTATATTTTGGTTTTCTCTATCATATCACTACTACATTACTTGTGATTGATAATAAATATATTTTTCATCAGACTTAGACCTTTTAAAGTAAAATTATACCTCTTACCTATGTCTCAACATCTGACACATAGTAGAAGCATACTAGTGTCCAATAAAAGAATACATGTCTCTAAACAATATGGTACAGTGGTTAAGAACATAGCTATGAAATTATATAAAGTTGGTTTCAAATCCCAGATCTTTATTTGTACCAAATTCCTTAATCCCTGGAAGCCTCATGCCTCCTCACTATTAAACAAGGTATAAATAGTATCTTTATTATAGGTTGTTGTGAGGGTAAACTGGAGTAATGCATGTAAAGCACTTGGTCCAGTGTCTGGATATGGTTAATACTCAATAAGTATCTGAAATTATTATTATAAATTACCACATACTTTTCCAATCAACTACTTACTAAGCTGGGAGTATTAGTTCTAAGCTTCCCAAGAGGCACTATCAATTAAAGAAATATTAAGCACTCCTACAAAATGAACAAACAATATAAAATTGAAAGAGTGTGTGAAAGAGTACACATACCCCCTGATTTTTTTTCAGGTAAAGCAATCTTTCCATCTGCTACAGAATCAACAAGATCCTGAAATTCTGCGGGAACATCAGCTTGCTTCCAGCGCTCATTGTCTAAGAGGAGGCTATTCAAAAGTAAAAAGAAAGGAAGATAAACTTTAATAATCTCCTTGGGTGAAAAGGAAAGGAAGAGCTGGGTGAGTACATAAGACTTTTGTTATATATTTAAGACTACATGTATCTTAGTTAAATTCAAGTACAGCCCATGCAATACAAGGTATTGAGTTTTTAAATAATCATGGCCATTACCTGTTGTTAGTACGTAAGACTTTAAAAAGTGCTGAACACCTTAATAAACTGAAATCATTCATAAACAGTATGAATAGTTTCAGAAAATATTTCTCTTTTTATGTCTCTTAGCCTAGTCAGGAAGAGTGGTAAAACATAATTAACTTCACTTTGAGTGGGAAAGGAAAAGTCAATCTATTAGGATCTTCCTGGTAAGTACTTTAATGGAACTAAACATTCTAACTCCACTTTCAAAAGCCAAGAAATGTGATTTTAATTCCACAATCTGTCTTTAATTAAAAAGAAAAGAATCTGTCAGGGGTTTTAACTGGCCAATTAATGAAGTTTCCTCTTTTAAATATAATTGTGTTTTGTAAAGAAAAGGGAAAAAAAATGAAGAACAGAATGGACATGGTAATAATACCTGAGTTTGGTTTTTCTCTCTTCATGAAACCTGTTTACAAATTTATTAGCTTGGCTCTGAAGTGCTCCAAGTAATGACATGCTTTTTCTTCCACAGATCTGTTCAGTTTCTAAAATGAATGTTTCCATTAATCTGGAAAGTGTTATGAATTCTGTGGAATTTAGTTTCTCAAGAAAACCATCCTAAATTTTAAAGATAACACAAAAATCATGAGAGTTAGTACTAACACCAAATATGGATGAGCTATAAAACCAACTTAAACAAATATTAATATTAATTAATTGTTTTTATAATAGTTGTATTAATTCCTAAAAATTATTTTAAAACAATTTTAAATGAAATTTCCCAATACTTTAGTCCCAGAAATCAAGCATAAAAAGTTTAAGATGTCTAAATTTTATTCTGATCCCCTTGTAATACAGTAGCTCAAATAAATTCAGGTCATACTATACAATTTTCATACTATTGGAGTACAACTAATTTTCTTAATAAATTGTTTGGCTAGGTATACACATATATATGTATAAAAACAGCAGATTAATTTCAAATTAATCATTAAGGTATTATATTTCAAAATAAGTCTTTTAGTCATTTATTTGAAAAGCATGCTTTTTTCTATTTCTTTTATTTGGATTATTTTGCATTTCAACACCTCCTTAACAGACCACACCAGTACCTTATTAAGTGTTAAAAATATGCATTATGTGGAATAGGGACACAAGCGAGGATATATTCCAGATCTTTAAAATAATGTTACTATGTATAAAATATCTAAAGTTTATCAAAACAACTAACCTTTGCTCTTGACATGAGAAATTTGACGGCTCGATCATGGCATATATCTGAGGCACTATATAATAACTCCTGGACATTATTTGCCAGCTTTCCCAGCTCTAAGTCAGTTAATTTCATGTCTTCATTGACCCTGAAAATGACAGAAAGAGATTAAGTCAAGGAAAGTTGTGAACACACTGTTCGCCATAGATGACATACCAATAAAAGACAAAAAGCTGTAAAATTTACATTTGAGGGAAAATTCTGTGATGTATCATATACTTTTATTTTTGTGGTAGAGCATCACATAAAGAAGCTCAGATAACACAAATATATTTTACCCTAATCTTATATAAGAATAATTTTCTCTCTCTGCTGTAGTATTTTTAATACTTAGTTCAGACTCTGACTGGAAATTCTGCAAAAACTACAGCAAAAGAAATTCTCGTTAGGTACAAGGGCGTAGCTGTGGCAGGTTGTGCACAGGTGCCTAGGATGACATAGTGGAAGGAAGAGGAAAGGAATGGAAAGAAGGAACAAACAGGTCCTCTTTTTACTTATAATTATGAATGACTATTAATAGTCAGATCAACTGAACTAATATTTCCTGAGTATTTACTGTGTTTAACTACTATGCACTGGAGGGAATACTGTTCTCAAGAAACTTACAATTAAATAGGAGTACTTATAATATGTAATGCATTTATTCCAGTTTTGAGGAAGAAATGTAAGACTTCCTGTTTTTTATACATTTTTCCCCAGGGCATGTATAAAGACCACTGATTCTGTGCCAACAAGTAAGTTTAGTGTTATCACGAACCAAGTGAAGTACCTTAGCATAATTTTTCTCCGTTTCAGTTGAATTAAAATAACTTTCAAAGATATTTCAAAGAGGATCTGATGTATATTAATTTGAGGCAAACCACTACTCTCACTGGGTTAAGGTATTAAAGAAAGTTATTACCTGTTATCCTTTAAAATTATATCATTAAATTTACTTACTAGTGCTTTAAAATAATGGAGGGATAAATATTTTTTAAATACTCTCAGATACAGTATCTTGCTTGGTTCTCACACTCTGAGGCAGATAGATAAATTTCTACTTTACAGATGAGGATACTGAATCTTGAAAGTTTAAGTGATCTACCCAAGGTCACAAGGTTAAGAGGGTGGGACTAGAACCCAGAATTAGTCTAATTCTATTTCTAATCTGATAAACTTCCTCTACTGCAACATTTCCTTCTATATAAACAGTCCAAGTGCTATTTCAATACCAGCACCCATAAAACTGTTTGCTTAAATTTCAAAGTTAAAATTTTATTTCAATTGTAAATTCGATTTTCTGAAGGATTTCTAAAATTTGCCCCTACGTAAGGGAATGACTAAGAATTTGGAACTCTTGCCAATATGCCACCAATTCACAAAGATATAAACAGGAAATAGCAAAAAAAACCCAACTTAAGTCTTTAAGAAAATAGGGTGACAATCCTAAAAGCTGGGAAGTTTGGTTTTCTAAAAAAATCATTTATTTGTTTGTAATTTTGCTTTTTAAAAAGATTTTAAAAAATTTAAGTCTAATGGATCTCTTTCACGTTAATAGGGAAAAGCAAAAAACAAAAAACAAAACCTCACAAACATGATCCAGTAATTCTACTTCTGGCTATGTACACAAAAGAACTGAAAGCAGGATCTCAAAGAGATATATTTGCACACCCATGTTCACAGTAACACTATTCATAACAGCCAAGAGATGGAAGCAATCCAAGAGTCCACTGACAGATAAATGGATAAAATGTGGTATATACATACAATGGAATATTACTGAGTCTAAAAAAAGAAGGAACTTCTGACACATGCTACAACATAGATGAACCTTAAAGACAATATGCTAAACAAAAGGACAAATACTGTATGATTCCACTTATATGAAGTACCTAGAGTAGTTGAACTCATGGAGACAGAAAGTAGAAGAGTGGTTGCCAGGGGATTGGTAGGGAAGGAAATGGGGAGCTGTTGCTTAATGTGCATAGGATTTCAGATTTGCAAGAACAAAAAGATCTGGAGATTGGTTGTACAACAGTGTGAATATATTTACCACTACTGGACTGTGCACTTAGAAATGGCTAAGATGGTAAACTTTATATGTTTTTATTTTAACCACAATTTAATTTAAATTAAAAAATTTTAAAAACCTACAAAACTTTCTAATCCTTTCCATTATTTTTCCTTTCCCATTTCCTGCATGGGAAATTATTTACTCTTTTGTGCCCATGTCTGCATTGGAATAAACTTACAAAGTTGTAGATTATTTTGATAATGTAAGAAAATATGGAAAATCTACAACATAGATAAAAAATCAGACATCATTTCTGCATGTACTGTATCCATGACACAATTACATACTGCAAAAACACTTGATACAAGAAAGAACTAGTTAGGGTCACGTGTATAAATATACTCAATCAATCCATTGTCCCTTGGGGGTGGGTAGTTCCCAGACATTTATGTGCCTATGAAACACAGAAGAAACCACCTACAGAACCTCTGTTATCATGCTATGGGAGCATGCCATTGTGGAAAGCCAGAGAAGCTCCAAAGTGTATCGTGAGCCATAATGGAGGTGGGAGGGGAGGGATGAAAACTATGAGGCTGCATTTGATTTAAAGGAATCTCAAATAGTACAGCAGATTTCTAGCTATCTTTTAATATCGTTTCTCACTTCTGCCATAATAGTTTTAGCTATCGAATAGCCAACAAGCTATAGACTATCTCTCAAGCCTCTCTTACAGCTAGATACAGACATGTGATAATATTCTAGCCACTAGGATGTGGGACTGCAAATTCTGAATTGTACTCTTTAAAAGAAAGAAAGGATAAAACATGAACAAATTTACGTGAAAGCAACAGGGAACTAACAAATCTAAAATGTATATGGATTTGCAACATAAATAAGGCATATTGGAAGAAGAATAAAAGGTAGGAGAAATTACCAGATATTAAGACTAATTAAAAAGCGATCATAACTAATACAATTTTACTTAATGGTACTGGTGCAAAGCAGACAAGTGAACAAAACAGAATCTAGAAACAGACTCATACATATATGAATATACAATTTAAGACAAGAGTGGCACTATAGAGCAACGGGTAAGACAGTCTTTTCAATAAATGGTGTGAAGTCAAAAAGATAGCCACATGAGGAAAAAGACAACAACCTCACACTATACACAAAAATCAATTCCAGATGGATTGTGGATCTAAATGTGAAAGGGACAGCAACAAAGCTTCCAGAAAAAAACATAAGAGAATATCATCAAAGTCTTAGGGTAGGGAAAGATTTCTTAAATAGGACACACAAAAAAGCACAAACCATAAAAGGAAAGATTGAATCATAAGATATTAAAATTAAGAACTTTTGTTCACCAAAGACCCCAATAAGAGAGTGAAAAGTCAACCCACAGAGTGGGAGAAGAAAGATATCTGCAGTATGGACAACTGACAAAGGGCTGTGTTGGGACTACATAAAGAACACCCATAAATCAATAAGAAATAAAAGGCAAACCAACAGAGAAGTGGGCAAAGGATTTGAATAGGGCCTTCACAGAAGAGGATATCCAAACAGCCAATAAATATATGAAAAATGCCCTCTTACCAATCATCAGGGAAATAAAAATTTAAACTACTATACCTGGGACATATCCACCAAAATGTCTAACATGTAAAACACTGACAATACCAAGAGTGAATGAAGATGTGGAGTGATAGGAACGCTTCCACACAGCTGATAGGATTGTAAAGGAGTACAATCCTTTGGGAAATTGTTTGGCATTAGTTAAATTGACTATTCACAATACTTATTCATTCCTAGGTATATATTCGACAGAAATACTTATGTCATGTACACTGAAGACATCTACAAGAATGTTCACAACAATCAAACTGAAAATAATCCAAATTTCATCAACAACAGAATGATAAATACATTGTGGTGTAGTCAGAAGTGGAATATTTATGCACAAATAAACTACTGCTGCATGCAACAACTTAGAAAAATATCACAAATATAATGTGGAATGAAAGAAATTAGAGACTAAAGAACATGATTCCATTTATGGTTCCATTTATATAAAGTTTAAAACCTGGAAAAACCAATAGTTTTAATGGTTTTTTGGGGGGAAAAGTGAAAGCATAGTGGCAAGGGGGGGCTTCTAGAGAGCTGGTAATGTTCTATCTCTTAACCTTGGTGATTACACCAGGGTGTTCATTTTGTTATAATAAATTGAGCTGAACACTTATAACTGGTCCATTTCCCTATATGTGTATCACATTCCAATTAAAAGATTAAAACAAAACAAAAAAGTAAGGAGAGTACCAGCCTTTATTCTCTCCTTCCTGCTGCTACAGATTGAAATGAGATGATAAAACCTAAGGCACAGAGGGAAGCTACACAATGAGATGGTAGAGCTACCTTCTCAGCTCTGGACCTCCTACCTCTGAATTGTTACAGGAGAGAAACAAAATTCTATATT
Source organism: Eschrichtius robustus (assembly GCF_028021215.1). Taxonomy (NCBI): domain Eukaryota; kingdom Metazoa; phylum Chordata; class Mammalia; order Artiodactyla; family Eschrichtiidae; genus Eschrichtius; species Eschrichtius robustus. The sequence goes on from NC_090838.1 coordinate 54,737,338, forward strand.
GTTTAAGCTACAGATGTTTTTACATCTCTTTTAACAGCAGTTTTAGACTGAACCCTAACTAATAAATGTGAAAATATAAGCCAGAACAGAGAAGAAAAAAATTTATTAATATGTAGTTCAGGGTTTGATTGATTGACTTATGGTGGGGAGGGGGAGGTATTATAGCTGACTTTACACTATAACTGCAACCTTTATAACCTCCTGGGCTATAAGCTGACTTACATCAAAATGAACAAAAGTACTGAGTTCTTATTATTCTTAATAATAACAAAATACAAACAATGCTCTTGGACCAGAAAGATTTTATTGGCTGTTTTATTTTTGTTCTTCCTATTCAGAACATTATTGGGACAACTGGTGAACTTTGAATGGGGTCTGTGCATTAGATGGTAATAATGCAGCAATGTTTTCTTGATTTTAATTGGTATACTGTAGTTATCTAAGAGAGTGTTATTGTATTTAGGAAATATACACTGAAGTATTTGGAACATCAAGTCTGCAACCTATTGTTAAATGATTGAGAAAAAATTTTAACATGAGAGACAAAGAAAGGAGAGACGAAAAGAGAGCGAGAAAGAGAGAGGAAGGGAGAAAGAGGGCAATGTGGTAAACCATTAACTGGGGAAGCAAGGTGAAGGATATATGAGAGTTTTTTGTACAATGCTGACAACTTTTCTGTAAATTTGAAATTATTTCAAAATAAGTTTAAAAAAGTAATATTTAAAAAGATAGTGTGACCCACTTGGAAATTCATGTCTGAAAAACTGAAAATTGTAAATCAAACAGATTTTCACTATATACAAAATACAAAGGCGACATAGTAAAAGAAAGAAACATAACCAAGGAAATACTGACCTGCCACTAATGACTTTAAGTAAGTCATCTGAACTCTCCAAATTGAGGGCATTTAATTAAATGGTTCCTTCCCAGCCTTAAAATTCTACAATTCTCAATTACTTCCAATGCTCACCTCCTTACCTTGCATATATTTTCAAAAGATACATGTTTCAGAAAATTAATTTAATTTTGTTAAATTAAATTCCAAAAGACCAAAGTGTACACGGTTTTTCAATAAACTGAATAATCAATCTTATTGGAACCATTAATAAGATGACTCAAAATCTTGTTAACTTGGCAGCAGTCACCATACTCACATAATATCCACAGCTCCTGGAGTAACAGATGATGATGTCTGCTCTTTGCTGGATGAAGAATCAGTAGCACATTCTGGTTCAGATACCGAATCACTGCTGCAGGGCTCACTATTTGGAGATGCATTTCTTTGGGAGGTAGTGTCAATTGCTATAGGTGTTAATTCACTCTCACTGAATGCATCGCTTATAAACATGCCTTCATGGATTAAATAAGCCACCTCCGTGTCCAGTGAATTGTCTTTTGCGGCATTCTTCTGCTGCGGAATCTCCTCCAATTCTCTAGTCCTTTGGTTTTTGTCAAGAACTGAGAGAACAACACTGTGAATGATATTTAACGTTGCCTACAAGAAAACAGGATACATTTTTGAAGGATTTAAAATATTTTGTACCTAAAGGTTCCAAAAGTGAACTCTGTGTATGTACTTTTGAACATCTTACAAATGAGTCAAGGTCATGCATATCAGAATTTCTTTTATTACACAGTAAAGGTGACTTGTGAAAAAGAATTGCTCAAGAGAGATGGGTTCCCTAAAGCTTAGACATAGGGCTCCATTTACAAATTAATTTTGTAAATGGAAATCTCCCTAAAATATACTGCATATTTCTCTAACTTCTTAAATAGGTTACAGTAAACATAACTTGCCTGTCAGAGGATCATGTTCGTTGATTGATGTGCTTTCTTTTCTTTTTTATTTTTTTTAAAGGGGGGTGTTTGGAACAGAGCAACCAGTATCCAATCATCCATTCAACAAATATTCACTGTTTTTTTTTTTTTAATTAATTAATTAATTTGGCTGCGTTGGGTCTTCGTTGCTGTGCACGGGCTTTCTCTAGTTGCGGCGAGCGGGGGCTACTCTTTGTTGCGGTGCACGGGCTTCTCACTGCAGTGGCTTCTCTTGTTGAGCACGGGCTCTAGGCGCACGGGCTTCAGTAGTTGTGGCATGCGGGCTCAGTAGTTGTGGCTCGTGGGCTCTAGAGCGCAGGCTCAGTAGTTGTGGAGCACGGGGTTAGTTGCTCCGCAACATGTGGGATCTTCCCAGACCAGGGATCAAACCCATGTCCCCTACACTGGCAGGCGGATTCTTAACCACTGCACCACCAGGGAAGTCCTGCTGTGCTTTCTTAAAAGGAAAAAACAATCCGTATTCCTTACCGTACCTACCCTTAAATCCATCTCTCTCTCCTCATCTTACACCTTTTTCTCACTCATTCACTGCTCTCCAGACATTCTGGTTCTCTTCCTATTCTTCTAAATTCCACTGTTCCCATCTCAGTTCCTTTGTTGTTTCCTCTGCCTGGAATGTTCTTCACCTTGATGTTTGCATACATGTTTCCTTCTCACCGCTCAGGTTCCTGCACAACTGTTACTTCCTCAAGAAGCCTCCGGGACGTCCCTGGTGGTCCAGTGGTTAAGACTCCGTGCTCCCGATGCAGGGGGCACGGGTTCGATCCCTGGTAGGGGAACTAAGATCCCTCATGCCGCACGGCAAAAAAAATAAAATAAATAAATAAATAAATAAATAAAACTGAATCAAAAACAACAAAAAAAGAAGCCTCCTATGACTCCTTCCAGCAACCCTATCCCATTAACCAGTTTTCTTTAAATAACAGTTACCACTATCTTTTTATTTTTTTAATTCTAGGTCTCTTTCCACTACAATGTTAGCTCCATGAGATATTATATCCTACTGCCTAGAATATAAGTACTGGGCACATAGGAGGTACTTAATAAATACTGAAAGCTAGATGAATTAAGAGTAAATTTATGTAAGTCAATGTCTTCATGGACTACTAAGAAACAGGGGCTGCATTCCTTCTTTAACATTCATGGTTGCATTCTTGTAATTTGTTGCCCCTTTCTCAAAACTCTTGATTTCTTTTTTAGGATCTACATGGTTCTAGGCAAGCAGACTCCAACTTTAAGTCTCCAAATATAGGATAAGGGTCTAAGCTAGTCCAGTCAGCTAATGGAACCACTTGAGCTTAAAGCTAAAGAAGATACACAGAAGACAGACTGAGAGAAACACAGAGAAAGAAAACCAAGGCTTGATAACATCATCAACCTCTCTATCAAGCACCTAAAGGCTGACCTACCTATGGATATTTTTCAGTTATATGAACTAATAAAACCCCTTAATTGTTTAAAACACTCTGTATTTCCTGTTATTTGGAACTAAATGCACTCTAAGTGATACAATATTCCATACAGTATACGAGAGAGATTCTGAGCCTTCGAGTGTCTGTGGATACTGCATATTTTCTTTCTCCATTGATCAGTAACTCCTCTATTGTCACAAACTTGCTCCTTGCTACACTCCTCCATTGCTGCTTTTAATCCTCACTACTGTCTCGTCTTAATCTTGATGTGCTATCTCCCCCATCTTCATTTTGCCTTTCTTCTTATCTCTTGATGATTTTCTTTCTTAAAAATTTTTTCAGTAAAAAATGGTCATGGTCTTTGGACATGGTCTTTCTCTCCCCAACAACTATTCTATACCTCCCCCATAGGAATACAGCTATGCAAAACTTAGTCCACCTTCCAGCTTCAGGTGTTAGTCCTGTGTATCCCACACAGTATACTCCCAACCTCCTTGCCACAGGATTAGTTCAGAAGTGAGAAGAAAATCCAGACCCAAAGCAAGCAGTGCATAGCACTGTCCTGACCACAGTAACCTAAATCAGCCCAGTGGATTAAAACCAAGGACTTTGATAATTGAAGAAGAAAAAATCTTGTTCTAGGAAGTAGAGTATACAAATGTGGAAGACCTAAAACTGTTATATATAGCCATTTTGCTATAATTAGGTTGGTTACTTTGAAGGTGAAGCCAACAAAGAGGAGGTAGAAGTGAATTAAAACAGAGAAACTAAGCGAGAAAACCATGACCATGTCATAACTGAAGCCTATCCTCGTTTTGGACTATTTTAAATTCCCCAAGCCAATACATTTCTTTTATTGTTTAAATTAGTTTCATTTGAATACTTTGTCCCTTTTAACTGACAACATCTTAGCTAATACAATAAACTTTCCATATACAGTGTATCAGGTGTTCTCTTAGGGGTTCTTCTTCACTGTTTTCACCATACCTACAGTTTTAAAGGTTTGCTGATTATTTTTTTCCAAGACCAGAGCCATTCTTGCTTAAGAATGCCAAAAGATTTTACAATATATAGTAGATTCAACAGTAGGTACGTGATTTATTTTCTGAACTTTCGTATTGCAGCAGTTTACAGTCAAGTTCATGTTTAAAGACCAGAACCGCTAAAATAAACTTTTTCAGTCTTGAGAATAATGAATGAAATAATCTGGTAACCATATTGATAAGTCTTTAAAATGATAGTCCAGAATTATTTGTCCACGTAACAAATTGAAAACTTAAGAGTTAAAAATTTCTTAAAAAAAGAATGTAAGCTTGCATTTAAGGATTATTTTCTTTTTTAGCTATACAAATCATCTTAAACTATGGGATATAAACAATAAACAAGAATTCTAATAAAAATACAAAATACAATTAATGCCCAGAAATAAACCCATGCACAAATGGTCAATTAATCTACAACAAAGGGCAAAATACAGCAAGAATATACAATGGAGTAAAGACAGTCTCTTCAACAAGTGGTGCTGGGAAAACTGGATAGCTACATGTAAAAGAATGAAATGAGAACACTCTCTAACACCATATTAAAAAAAACCTCAAAATGGATTAAAGAACTAAATGTAAGACCAGATACTGTAAAACTCCTAGAGGAAAACATAGGCAGAACAGTCTTTGACATGTTGTAAATCACAGCAATATTTTTGGGGACCTGTCTCCTAGAGTAATGGAAATAAAAACAAAACTAAACAAATGGGACCTAATTAAACTTAAAAGTTTTTGCACAGCAAAGGAAACCATAAACAAAATGAAAAGACAACCTATGGACTGGGAGAAAATATTTACAAATGATGCAACTGACAAGGGATTAATTTCCAAAATATACAAACAGCTCACACAGGTCAATATCAAAAAAAAAACCCCAAACAACCCAATTAAAAAATGGGCAGAAGATCTAAATAGACGTTTCTCCAAAGAAGACATACAGATGGCCAACAGGCACCAGAAAAGATGCTCAATATCACTAATTATTAGAGAAATACAAACCAAAACCACAATGAGGTATCACTTTACACCAGTCAGGATGGCCATCATCAAAAAGTCTACAAATAGTAAATGCTGGAGAGACTGTGGAGAAAAAGGTACCCTCCTACACTGTTGGTGGGAATGTAAATTGGTGCAGCCACTATGGAGAACAGTATGGAAGTTCCTTAAAAAACTAAAAATAGAGTTACCATATAATCCAGCAGTCTCACTTCTGGGCATATATCCGGAGAAAACTCTAATTCGAAGAGATACATGCAACCCAATGTTCATAGGAGTATTATTTACAATAGCCAAGACATGAAAGCAACCTAAATGTCCATCGACAGATGAATGGATAAAGAAGATGTGGTACATATATACAATGGAATATTACTCAGCCGTAAGAAAGAATGAAATAATGTCATTTGCAGCAACATGGAGGGACCTAGAGATTATCATACTAAGTGAAGTAAGCCAGAAAGAGAAAGACAAATACCACATACCACATGATATCACTTATATATAAATCTAAAAAAACTGATACAAATGAACTTATTTACAAAACAGAAATAGACTCACAGACATAGAAAACAAACTTATGGTTACCAAAAGGGAAAGAGCTGAGGGGGTGGTGGTGGTGTGGTGGCGGGGGGGGGGGGGGGGGGATAAATTAGGATTTTGGGGTTAGCAAATACAAACTACTATATATAAAATAGATAAACAGCGGTCCTACTGTATAGCACAGGGAACTATATTCAATGTCCTGTAATAAACTATAATGGAAAAGAATATGAAAAAGAATATATATATGTATAACTGAATCACTTTGCTGTATACCAGAAACTAACACAACATTATAAATCAACTATAGTTCAATTAAAAAAATGTAATACCTCTTTTTGTAGAAAACTTAGGAAAAACAGAAAAGAATGAATCACAAATTTAAACTATACATAATCCTAGCACCTAAAGATAACCACTAAAAAGACAAGCTGTCTCTTTGGTCTATGGAGATGAAGAGGTTAAAAAAATCTTTCTAACACAGCTAAGAGCAGACTATATATTTAAGTAGGTCTCTGTCTTGCTTTTTAACTTAATGTTATAATGTATGCATTTTCTTCAATCATTAAAAATCCTTGCCTGCATGATATTCCATGATAGTGAATATACCAGGCATAACTTATTTTACCATTCCTCTATTGTTAGACATCATGGTTCTTTCCAAATGTAGTTATTTAAAAATTCTTCATTAAAAATGAACAGCTGTAATTAACATTATTTTTCAGCGAAATCATGCCCTCAAGGAACCACAAACTTTTTCAAAGAAAAAAGTACTATATTTAAAGATTAAACATCATCTTCAAAGATGTTTTACAACAGTATTAGTTTAAGTGGCCTAAATGTGAAAATAAGAAGCTACAATTAGGACAAATCACTGTTCCCATATTGTACATACATCAAATAATAATTTGGCTTAGTTTAACTGATACAGAACCTAAAAGTAAGATAGCTACTTAAAAATTACTGGCAAAAAGTTGGCCAGTTCTAACTATGCAATGTAGAAGTTCTATATATCCAGAAATGTGTGTGATAAGGTCATGGTAGGAAAATAAGAAAAAGTGAAAACAAGGCCTCGTTACTGTGCAATCCACAGATAAAGGTTTGCTATCTATCTCTATCAATGGATAGGATCAACATTTGGTAGGAGTCTGAATTAAGTATAGTGAATCACATTTTATAAAACTTTTCTCACTCTGACTGGAAAGCTTATGTATGTGACTTAGAGCATGTCAAAGTCAATAAGGAAGTCATATCATAGATAAGTACCAAAGTCCCCCAGATCATTTTTAACATGAAACTCAGGAGATGCCAGGGATGTTAACTAGGACATAAATACAATATTGACACCTGATAATTCAAAGAATATCACATTTCACAAACAGCCTGTTATACTCAGTAATTCCTAATGACTGTCTCATTAAAACACAGTTATGATATGTTGGTAATCCCAACCAACATGTATTAGAGTCTGTGAGGTTTTTTCTTCTGAAAAATGCTGTGTGGCATGTGTTCTTTTCCTTATAATGACTGGATTAAAATTAAGTTGTTTGACCAAAAGGACAAAGTAATTAAATGCAATGCATGATACATGAATGGATTCCGGATTGAAAAATGAAAAAAAACTCTGCAATAAAGAACATTAGTAGAGCAATTTAAATATGAACCATATGTTAAAAAATACCATTATATCAACATTAAATTCCTAGAAAAATTAAGTGGTTTGGGATAGATTTTTGAGTGTTTCACAATATTGTAATTCTAGATAATCTACAGAGATTCAAGCATCACAAAATCACAAAAGGAAATATTATTGTATAATATTTAATGCCAAGTAAACATCATATTTCTTTTAAAATAAAACATATCGTCCAAAATTATAAAAAGGTACCAAAATACTCTGAATCACTTCAAATCTAATTTAAAACCCTTTAGAAAAATTTCAGAAACAAAGAAATTTTGTTTTATTCTAATTTTCATATCTAGAAAGATGACTTAACTTTAGGGATATTCTGGACAAACTGATAATCACATAAGCTTACCTTAACTCTCTGTAGGAAAATTGTAAACTTAGAGAAAATATCCTTTAGCAGATCAAACCACTGAAGAAAATTCAACATTCTCATCTGATCTGCAAGCCTAGAAAAAAAAATTCAAACAAAAATAATGACTGTCTTCAGGCCAACATGGTATTATCTACAAATTGGAGGAAACTACACTAAATACTAGCAACAAGAGAATAATAAAACGCAATTTAATCTAGATACCTAGCTAAAACTGTAAAATTGAGATGAAGATGTCAATTACTAAGCAACTTCTCCTTGTTTAAACATCTCTAAGACTAGTCAAGTACACTGACTTATGAATCTTATCATGTAGTAATTCCATGTGAACATGCTTCGTGACCATTTGATGAAAAAGCATAGAAAAATAAACTAATTTTGGTTAAATATGGAAAAGATATATTCTGGAATAAAAATAGAAACATAACATCTCCCTTAATAAACGAGCCTCTTCAATAAGTGGTGCTGGGAAAACTGGCAGCTACATGTAAAAGAATGAAATTAGAACACTGCCTAACACCATACACAAAAATAAACTCAAAATGGATTAAAGACCTAAATGTAAGGCCAGACACTATCAAACTCTTAGAGGAAAACATAGGAAGAACACTCTATGACATAAATCACAGCAAGATCCTTTTTGACCCACCTCCTAGAGAAATGGAAATAAAAACAAAAATAAACAAATGGGACCTAATGAAACTTAAAAGCTTTTGCACAGCAAAGGAAACCATAAACAAGATGAAAAGACAACCCTCAGAATGGGAGAAAGTATCGGCAAATGAAGCAACTGACAAAGGATTAATCTCCAAAATTTACAAGCAGCTCATGCAGCTCAATATCAAAAAAACAAACAACCCAATCCAAAAATGGGCAGAAGACCTAAAGAGACATTTCTCCAAAGAAGATATACAGATTGCCAACAAATACATGAAAGAATGCTCAACCTCATTAATCATTAGAGAAATGCAAATCAAAACTACAATGTGATACCATCTCACACCGGTCAGAATGGCCATCATCAAAAAATCTACAAAGAAACGTATGGACACCGAGGGGGGAAAACTGCGGTGGGGTGGGGATGGTGGTGTGCTGAATTGGGCGATTGGGATTGACGTGTATACAGTGATGTGTATAAAATTTGATGACTGATTAAGAAAAAAAAAAAGAAGGAAAAAATCTACAAACAATAAATGCTGGACAGGGTGTGGAGAAAAGGGAACCCTCATACACTGTTGGTGGGAATGTAAATTGATACAGCCACTATGGAGAACAGTATGGAGGTTCCTTAAAAATCTAAAAATAGAACTACCATATGACCCAGCAATCCCACTACTGGGCATATACCCTGAGAAAACCATAATTCAAAAAGAGTCATGTACCACAATGTTCCTTGCAGCTCTATTTACAATAGCCAGGACATGGAGGCAATCTAAGTGTCCATCGACAGATGAATGGATAAAGAAGATGTGGCACATATATACAATGGAATATTACTTAGCCATAAAAAGAAACGAAATTGAGTTATTTGTAGTGAGGTGAATGGACCTAGAGTCTGTCATACAGAGTGAAGTCAGAAAGAGAAAAACAAATACCGTATGCTAACACATATATATGGAATCTAAAAAAAAAAAAATGGTCATGAAGAACCAAGGGGCAAGACAGGAATAAAGATGCAGACCTACTAGAGAATGGACTTGAGGACACGGGGAGGGGGAAGGGTAAGCTGGGACAAAGTGAGAGAGTGGCATGGACATATATACACTACCAAATGTAAAATAGATAGCTAGTGGGAAGCAGTTGCATAGCACAGGGAGATCAGCTCGGTGCTTTGTGACCAGCTAGAAGGGTGGGAGAGGAAGGGTGGGAGAGGGAGGGTGGGAGGGAGGGAGATGCAAGAGGGAAGAGATACGGGGATGTATGTATATGTATAACTGATTCACTTTGTTATAAAGCAGAAACTAACACACCATTATAAAGCAATTATACTCCAATAAAAATGTTAAAAAAAATAAAAATAAAAATAGAAACATAACATCTCCCCTAATGAACTTAATAACCTACTGTTCTAACTACAAACTAAAAAGTACTCTTCCATATATGAAGGATCATGTGGCATGGTGGCTAAGAGCATGGGCTCTTAAGTCACAATGCCTTGGTTCAAGTTCCAGCCCTGCCACTTACTAGTTGTGTGACTCTGGACAAATGACTTAACTCCTCCATGATCTAATTTTCTCATTTTAAATGGGTAGAACCTACCTTATATGGTAGCTGTGAATATAAACTGAGTTAATACGAAGTACTCAGAACAATGCACAGTGCTATGTAAGTATTAGCCAATATTATATTAGCTACATATATATTATATATATACTAAATATTACAATACATAATAGTACAGCCAATATTTTTATAACTGACATCAATCAACTTTAAGATTAAAAATTAATAAAAAATAGAATTCATAAAGATATTTTAGAGTACTACAATGACTTATTGCTCCAAATTTTTAATTAACGCTGCTACACCTAGGACTTTATTCTCAAAAGATACTCCTATACACTTGCGATATAGGATGTTCTCTAAATTGAGAAAATTCCCTAGGGAAGAAAAATATTAAAAATAACTGACTCTCCATGTATATAGGGCTTTTAGCAAAGGTCCAGTAACTTAATTTTTCCAACTACTAGTGATCCCTGCATTATTAGGATTGCTTCAACTAATTCTGAAACTGAGCTTTCACTAGGTAATAGTGTGGAAATTAAAACTCCACAATCCTCATTCTATGAGTTTGGCCCAGAGAAGTTTTACAGTTGTCCATATTACTATTCATATCTTAGACCAGTTAATCAAGTTTAGATACCTATATGAACAAGAAATTCATAGTCATAAAATATTTATCACTATTCTCCTTAAAATAAGAATAGTTATTTCAAGGGGAAAACAAAAATTACAGACATGGACAATTCAAAATCATGTACTCAAACTTCTCAAAGCTAACTGGGTTTTAATTATATAGCTAAATAATTTAAATTTAACACTGCTATTCCTCTTCAATTTCCACCCTCCATATGACGTTGTATCCTCTCCACCCTCTCTCTGCCCTGGGAGGCTGACCTGCTGGGCTTGGCCAGTGAGGAGCCCTTACAAAAGACTGAAAGGAGGAAAGGTGTTAATAGTCCGTCTCCATCCCTGAGGGGTTACCTCAGGATGACTGCCTCCCTCCACTGAAGACCACTTCAAACTACTACAAGACTTTTTTTTTTCAGCTACTTACATCTTCTTCTCCTTCTGAATTCCATTAACTGCTCTCTTTCTTTGTCCCTTAAAGGTACTGCACTATCACTTGTGATTTTCCTACACTCTGCCCACACCTTAGCAAATAATTCCTGAACTAAATCCTCCTTAGATTATTCTAATGCGTTATCTTTTCCCTGACTGGTAACCCCAACTTAATATTTATACTTACTTCAAAACAACATCTGTGTCTATGTCTTCTATTTGTGAAACTTTATTAATCACACACTGCAAAATTTAAGAAAAAAAATTTGATTAACGTCTTTAGAACTGTAAGTACTACATGTTAATTTGTATATTAATAAGGGCCTCAATGACTATAATTATTTGACCAAACTTCTCCTGTCTCTTACACCTCAAGGTGTTTAAAAAACTGCAGCATTACCTTTACCCTATTAAATAATTATTCCAGGGTATGCTTGAACTGTATTAATCACAATTTCCTACTATTTAAAACTGTTCACACACAAATACACACACAACACACACAAACACACACACACACACACACACACGCAAAACCCCCATAGAACTATAATACTTAGGACATGGTATAAGCCCCATACTAAAATTCCAAAAGAAATTCATTTTGGAGGTCACACTTCCTTGCAACACGTGCAACAGTTTAAGGTTTTAAAAAATAAATGCTCAGACTTTAGAAGTCTAGGAATTAAAACACAGCAGTTTTTAAAAACTGTTTAAAAGTATAATATACATACAGAAAACTGTACAAATTATGTTTATAGCTCAATATTTTTTTTACAAATGGAGTGCACCTATTTAACCAGAACTCAGATTATGAAATTGAATATTACCAGTAAGCCCCTCCTGCTCCCCTCCTGGTCACTACTTCCTCCCAAAAGACATTACTATCCTGATTTCTAACACCACAGATTAATTTTGCCCGTGTTTGAATTTTACGTAAGTGGAATCATACAGTGTGTACTCTTCCGTGTCTGGTTTCTTTGGCTCCACCTTATGTATGTGAATATCCATGTTGTTCCATGTAGTTTATTCATTCTCATTGCTGTATAGTATTCAATGATGTAAATATGCTATAATTCTATTTATCTTTTTTACTGATGATAAAATTTGAGTTTTTCCGGTTTTTTATTACAAATATGCTGCCATGGAATGCTTGTGCTGTCTTTGGTGAGCCTAGGTATGAATTTCTGTTGGGTAAACTACCTAGAAGTAGAATAGCTAAGCTATAATATACATGTTTATTTAGTGCTAGTTATCAACAATTTTTGGAAGTGGTAGTGATAATTTTAAAATATGGTGTTTTAGTCAGTGTTTGAAAGAGGTAAAAGATGGGGGTGATTGTAACCTTTTTCTTGCTTGTTTTATTTAAACATTAAAAACTATGAAATGTACATTCAACCTAATGATGATGATCAATTAAGCCTAAGAAATTCATTCAAAATTGTTCTTTTTCATATACAGAAAAACCAAAGTTCAGAGAATGAGATTTATCTGAATAGAAAAAGTCAAAACAAAAATCAGGGAAGTGTATACATATAGCTGATTTACTTTGTTGTACAGCGGAAACTAACACAACATTGTAAAGCAATTGTCCTCCAATAAAGATGTAAAAAAAAAAAAACTGCTTATGGAAAAAAATTGTATCTCATAAAATATAGCAGCAACTTGAATTTCACATCTTTAAAACTGAAATAACCTTAAAATGTATATCTACTTTCTAATGAGTAGATGACAAATACTGAAACTTTGATAGCATTGTAGGTGGTAAGCTTTTTCTTTTAATTTCTAAAAGTAATGCAGATGTAAAATGTCTGACAGTTCCACTTTATCACTTTATGCCAATTGTCTTGTAATAAATACCAATTAGCTTGGGAAAAAAATCAGGGAAGACTAAAAAAAAAATAGATTTTAGTTTACAATTATAATTTCTTAGAGATCAGAGTAAGAAGAAACGCTGGTGAAAGTATATACTATTGGTAAAATCTTTTTAGAAAAAAAGCAATTCAGCTCTATGTATCAAACAACTTAAAAATACTTTTCACTCTCTGACCAATAGTTCCACTTCAGGAAACAGTTATAAGAAAAATAGTCTTAAATATGAGAAACCAAACAAACAAGACTTTATACCAAAGCATACCAAAGATGTTTGTCACAGTGCTCTTTATAGTACCGAAATGAAAATGACCTAAATATTTAACACAGAGGAAAGGTTAAACAGGTTTAACTAACATAATGTTGATGGAATTTTATACAACCATTAAAAGTGATATTTCTGAAGGCTTATGAGCAAATACTTATGTTATGATTCAAACGGAAATATATATACAATTCAAAATTATATATACAGTATGAGAGCACCAATGAAAAACACCAGTAACAACTTATGCTTAGAAATATTCTTAAAGTGATAATCTTTTTGACTGGTAGGGCTATGTTTTTCTTTCTTCTATTTTTCTATATTTAAAATTTTTTAATAAATGAGAAAATATTACTATGATACTGCATGTATTATTACAGGATCATGTAAAAATAAACTTCACAAAGATTCTAGACCAAAATGTATCAAATAAAAAAGTATAATTACCTGTTTAATGATATTCTTTGCTGTAATAATCATTTCTTCACTATATATTTCTAAAAAGTTAAGTTTTCTTTGTTTTAAAAGTCCAAATACAAGAGATACTAGTCTTTCCTGTGAAAATAAAAGAAGGGTATACAATGTCAAAATTCAAATACAAAATAATCTCACTTAGAGGTAAAAATAATCAACGTCAAGGGTTTTATTGTTTGACCCTCAAATCTCTATTCTCCTTATGGTATTTTCTAAAAGCCTTAAAAACCCCTTTCCATAGCAATCTTGTCATCAGATTTTTGGAGTCATTATTCTAAAACAGGTAAATCCTAACCTACTATACTGGATCAAATGAAGCTGGTTTGGGGACAAAACAATATGAGTATATTTTGGTCTAGTTTCAGTAAGTAGCTAGAAAGTATTCTTCTCAAACCCTGATGACCAATAAATACTCTATGAGCCTGGTGCTTTCTAATTAGTGGTCTAGAAGACTGGAATGATGACCTGGATTATTTGTGGAGCATTAACTGCTAACATTTACAAAAATCTCTTTAACTACTTAGGCTGCTATCAGGGCTTTTTGGATTCTTTACAAGTTCTTGGCAATAATCAGCATTGAGAAGTTACTAGATAAGTTACCAAATATGATATATTTGTATATGCATATGCATAAAACATGTTCATAATAGGTGCTCAGTGAATGTGACTGACTGATAAGTTACCATATAATAATGATCACTTTTTATAAAAGACACACTCCAATATATGCATATACATGGATATAAGTTAATTCATCCTATATCTACATCCTATATCTATATTTGGAACTTGGGTTGTAAGCCATATAAAGACTTCATTTTAACTCCCATTTCTAATTAAGCTATAAAATTATTTATTCTCTAATTTCACAGGATAATAAACAAATATGTGCTTCCTAGAGTCACACAGTTAGTGAAAGATTTCATAGGTATCACAGGCTTGATATTGAAGATAATTTTGCTCACTATAACCTGAGGAGAATGTGTTCTAAACTAAGGCTGTTAGGAAATAACACTAAGCAATGACATCAATTTCATTCTATAGTTCAAAAGACATACCTCTTCTAAAATTTGACAGTCATCTTCCAATGGTTTATTTAAGTCACTGTGAGAATAAGTAGAAAATTCCGCAATCATCATTTTATCTATCAGTTTTTCTAATTCACAAAGCTGTGATCCCAAATGCCTACAAAGGAAAAGGGAAATGTTACCTACATTTATTAAAAACCCAGATTTACTCCACGATCAAGGGAACCCGTCAGCAAAACTTTTCTAGCTGACAGTACTTGTGCAACAAGGTGATGTTTTAGTAAAATGGAGTCTTTTAACAAAAATAACTGTGACAGTTTCACGTCATCTCCCAAATTCTATTTTTCTCTGTATATCTTTAACCTCCAAACAGTTAAATATACTATAGGAAACTTGGTTCTAGAAAACTTCATGACTGCTTTTTAGTCTGCTTTTCACAGACAAAATATTCAGATATTCTAAGTCCTTTCCTCATTAACCACTTACTGAATATAAATGTCAGTAGCTCCCCAGCCATTCATGTATGCAATAAATACAAGCGCTTAGCATGCACCAGGCCCTGTTCTGGGTACCTATAAATACCTGAAGGACTATAGCAGAGACTGACTCAGCTCAACCTCTGTCAGGATCAGTTTGAGTTACTGTGCAATATCCCTCAGGCCATTAGAGTCATTAGAACACACGAGTGAAGATCTAAAGTCACTGAGCTATAATCTATCCATGGAACTTCTTCTCATGAAGTATGATGTTTCTTTTTAGTCCACCTCTTCAGCACCTGCAGATCCTGGCTAGGGTGAAAGTGAGCAGGACTCTAACTTTGGCAGAGTTGTGGGGGTGGTGAGGGCAAGTATTACTAAAGAGATTTGGAAACTTTTCCTTAGAAAAAGCAAGTACTGTCCAAGTGACAAGAATGGTCCCAGGTAGTTAATTCCTGCTCTGAAGGGCACTAAGGATGAATACTGTCATATCCAAAGGGATTTTTGCCACACAATCTAATAGTTTCATAAAAACAATGGGTTGAAGAAACCTAGGTAATCTAGTTGGTCCAAGGCATTTCAAAAATTAAGTGAAATTTATCTTAAGTGTAAACATTTATAATTAATTATAAAAACATTTTAAAAGTTTATGCTACATTTACTTGAAAAACAAGCCCTTAATGTTAGCAACTGTCTTTACTATGACCAGATATAGCACATTAAAAAAAATTAAAGCATGTGACCTTTTAGACAGATCCGTTGTTCTTCCTTATGAACAACAACAATATGGTAAGTAGTGCAGTGATACTTTTAGAAAAAATCTGATAAGTGAAATAACATAAATTTGCTTTTTGCAATATGAAAATTATATTTCTCACAGCTAATTAGAAGTCTAATAAGGTTCTCATAAATGGTGACAACATCTCACAATAAACTAATTTATAACATATCCACTCTTACAAACTGAAACACTGCCATAAAAGGAATTTGGCAGTGTCTTGCGAAATTACATAGGCAATTAGCCTTTGACCTAGGAATCTCACTTCTCAGAATCCATCTCAAAGATACACTGGTAAATGACAAAAGAACATACATTCATTGCAGCACTGTTGGTAATTGCAAAGGAATGGAGACAACCCAAATGCTGACCAATAGAAGACTAGTTAAATATATCATAACAGACCCTATATACTTTTAAAAGAATCGAGGAATACCAGTTAATATACTATATACTGCTACAGAGCAGTTTCTCAACTACTACTCCCCTACAAAGTCTTTTCAGACATTTTTATTCCTAATCACTCCCCATGAAGTTTTAATATCACAGATATACTGTACCGTGGCCTTTGGAGGGCCACAAACCATTGTAAAATCCAAGAATTTTTTTCACCCTTCAAGAACAAACTTTTCCCCCCGTTGGGTGATATCCCCCATTGAGAATGCATACTGTAGCATGATCTACAGGGTATATACTGTAAGGTAAAAACCGCAAGGTGGAGAAAAGTATGTACAGTATGCTAATGCTTATCTAAGATGAGGGACAGACAGAGAGATGGATAAATAAACATAAACTAAAACTTTTTAAAATGACTTATAGGAGTAGGTACAGAGGAAGAGAACCAAGATAGAAGTTAAATTTCTCTGAACATCTTTTGTTTTATAGATTTGACTTTGGAACGATGTAACTACTTACCATAGTTGTAAAACAATACTACATTTAAAAACAGCAATCCTTGAATATCAAAAGCAAATGAAACAAATGAACTTAACTATGTATCAAAGTACAGGCAAATCTACACAAAGAGGAATTATTTCAAGTGACTTTAAAACACAGTAATTTATCCATTCATACCACAAGGGATATACCTTAAGAAAAAGAGGGAAAATTATTTTCTAGCTCTGCCCACTAAAAAGGCCTAGAGATCATGACCAATCCAGTAGCAAGGATCACCTCTGATACCTAGATTGTAATTTCTAAATACCATTTCCTGCTAAAAGAAACTAGGGCTCCTTAGAGAAATGGCAGTTTACAAATATGGAGCAGAAAATGTATAATATGAATATCCTGTCATAACATGAAGAAAACCATTAATGACTACTCATAGAATCAAAAGGACTTGAGGAGGTTCCTACAAAAGATAGGACAATATGAACATCGATTAAAAAAAAAACTTAATACTTCAAATATATATAAATCCATGTGCTTATAAAACATTTGGAAGATGCTACATTTTTCAATTCATTATTTTAAAAACTGCTAAATAAAGGAAAAGAACCTAGACTTTATCTTGCCTATCCTTGTAAGAACTGTCCTTCAAAATTATCAAATAATTGTTATGGAGAAATATGGCTTTATAGAAATATTCCATTAATAAATGAATAAGGAAGTTTAGAATTAGAATATCATGATTTTCAACCCATAATGAGATGATAAATCTAGGCAATGATCACCAAATGGCTGCTAATTTCATGAAAAGAGAGACAACCAGATATATGCCTCTTGGCTGAAATACACCTATTAGGTACTCTTACCAAGAAGAAAAACTTAAATCTGATCAAGGCTTTAAATCTAACTACCAGTTTATAGAAAATACAAGCAAAAGGAAAACACACTAAACATGGGGATGCAGTTGGCAAAATCCAGACTGTGAGAAGCACTACAAAGACAACTCAATTTCTTCAATGAATATTTTGAAAGGGAGAAAATGAGAAGAATGGAGAACTATATCTCAAAAGACATTTGAAATATATCAACCAATTGTAATATACAGTTGTTGTTATTTGGATCCTGTTTCAACAAATACACTGTGAAAAGAATTTTGAGAGAAATAGGAAAATCTGAACACTGACTACCTACTTGAAACTATGAATGATATTCGAGTTATGTTTTTAAAGATCCTTATCTTTCAGAGATACATAATGAAATACTTATGGATGAAATGAAATGATGTTTTGGATTTGTTTCAAAATAATCCAGGAGTAGGGGGAGGCGTATAGAGAAAACCAAGTTGGCTATGAGTTGATAACTCACAGGTGATATGCAATTTATCCAGCTTCATATAACTCTCTTCATAATATTTCCTCTATTTTTTTTGTATGTTTCAGTTTTCAGTAAGTTTTAAAAAGCAGTAATAGGGTAGGATATGAATCCACACATAAGTTTAACATTGCTTTGTTCTCAGTTAATTGATTTTTATAAAGATCAAAAATTTCTTTTAAATGCAGACTAGAGGTTAATACCCAAGTCTGTGTTACCTTCAGGTACAAATAGTCTTCAGCAAATCCCAACAAAGAATTATGGTAGGAAGTCCATAGGACTGTATCTACTGATGTTTGGGCATCAGAGTAATAAAACTCTATCATTTCAGCCTAATAACTTAAATGTGAGGTTCTATTTAACCTCAGATATTGTCAAAAATAACTGAGTAGCTTCATTTTTACGCATCTTAAGTAATTTTAAAGTCTGACAAATATAATAAAGAAGAGCAGATATGAATCTCAATAGTAACATCAAATAGTATTTATTATGTACTCACAGGTATATGATACCATATATAAAAAGATTTGTCTAAGCAAATCCCTAAATAAAATTGCTAGAATTAGTGTTTTATAGGATTTACCTATTCATCCTTGCTCTGTTTTTAAAATATTTTTGACTACTTAAACAATAGATGCAATTATACTGGCCTGTATATTATTATTAACCTTACCAAAAATATTTAATAGATAAATCTGCTAACAGTTCATTTTAAAAGTATGTATCCTAATAATCACATATAATTCTTTACAGTGGTGAAAGAAATCTGCTGAAATGACAGACAAATAACTAAAAATCACTTTCTGAAAAAGTACATAGGCTCATATATCCAGCTAAACAAATTGGAGCAATTCTAATACTTTCTACTTTAATATGCCTCAATTTGTACATGAATTCAGATCTTCTGCTAAGCTGTGGGTTCACTACAATGACCTTTGTGTTGCTTTTATCACAGAAAACTTACATATCAATAAACCCTACAGTAATACTAGTTTCATCAAATAGCAGAAAATCTGTTGTTTTGGCTTCACCTCAGAGCACACAATGTGGATGTTTTCATATCATAATGTTTTCAAGATCTAAATTATGGGAGATTATATAGGAGCAAAGAAGATGTGAAATACCTTTTAATACTTCCAATAATAAAAATCCCTTAAGTGGAATCCCAAGGTGGCCTCTGATCAATGAAATCATAATAAGCTGGAACCTATAATTAACTCTGAATGTTTTCCACATTTTCTTTCAAAAAGAAGAAGAAGGCAGCGTACCACTAGAAAAACTAGTTTCATTAATTTTTAACCTAAAATCTATTACTATGGTAGATTCCTAGCTCAGCAAACCTCTAACTCAGTTGCCCACAGTTTAACATCTATTGCACTAGAAAATTAGCACTGACGTTCAGAGTGATCTATTTGAGGTCCTACAAAACCTCAATCAAATATATTAAAAAGTATACATAACTCTTGGGTCCGATGAGATCTGGGCTGAATCTTGACTCTACTGTTTTATAACTTCCTGTATGACTTGGAGCAAGTTATCTAAGATTTTCAATGCTCCAGTTTCCTTATCTATTAAAATGGGATAAAACTATCTATCTCATAGAGGGGTTTTTTTGGAGTGGGGAGGGGGATCAAATAATATATGCAATATTCTTAGCACTGGTACAGAATACCAAAGTATTCAAAAAATGTTCTTAGGTTTTGTAGTGGTGGTAGTAGTAGAGTAATGGTGGTAGTAAGTAATAAAGAAAAAAAATTAACAGTGGTGAAAACTGAAGTTTCTACATAAACCTTTACAGTAAGAAACAGCAAATAACAATATTATATCCCTGAATTTCAAGGTAACTGAATCTTTTCTGTATGAAACCTGCAAGGTATCAAGGTTCAAATATATTTTCATATATATTATATTTTATATGAAGAATAAACACTCTTTACAAATGTGCAGGTTCTAAAAAAATAATAGTAGATATTTGAGTAAAACATAGATAATCAGAATATTTGAAAGTCTTTTAAAAAACCATATACACTTTTTTATGAAAAATATTTTGTCTTTTGAGTTAAGGTACAAACAAAAAAAGTGAGGATGAAAATAAAGGTAAACTCTTTCTTGAGCTCAAGATAATTACAAGATTATAAAATTTTCATTCTGCCTTCTGATAAATCATAATCTACTGGGAATAAATATCCAACCCTGTTCTTAAATATTTTCCAGATAGCTTTGGAGAACTAAACTTTTCATCAGTATTACTGGGCATAAACTTAAGAGTCAGGAAAATGAAATAAAATAAACTGCATGACTTTTGGAGTAAAAATGAGAACAGTTTCAGAATTTGTGTTTAGCAGGCAAGCATTTAATCTTTGTTTCCATTGCTCTATTCAGAGGATAAAGCACTCTACTTTGCAGAATCATCTCTCAATATTCATCAAGTTCGTATTATATAGTGGTGACAAGAAAAAACACAGCTTCTGTCATTACAGAAGTCCATTTTGCTAAAATACTGACAAAATTAATATTACTTTAAAAATATATGCCATACACACATTCAAAAGAGAGAAATATTTAAAATTTCAGAGGTAAAGGGGAAACTAAAAACCATTTAGTCACCCTGGGTTCCCATGCTGAGAAATCCAAAGTAGGCTTCAAAGGACTACAAACCACCCAAAATTGATTGCAAAATTTTATGTACAGGTATATTTTTATGGAAAGAAGGTCCATCCACAGCTTTCAATAGATTCTCAAAGAGGTTTGTGATCCAAACATTTTCTGTAAACATCCAAGTCTGGATAAGGTTCTTCCCGTAAGGTTAGGCTCCATAGCAATCTGTACATTCATCATCATACTGTACTGTACTGTATAATAACTACCCAGTAATTTGTCTCCCTCCTACCAAATAAATTGTAGAAACAGAGCAGAAAGCATCTCTGCTTTGTTCATGGCTATATTCCCAGTATTCTGCCTGGTGTCTGTCATGTAATCAATAACCATTTCTTGAATAAATGAATCAATCATTAATTTGCATAATTAAAATTGGGCCAACTTTTTAAAAGTGCTTTCTAAATAAATATTCCAATTACATATCCTTAGTCAATAAGAACTTATAATTCAATTAAAATAAACTTATATTGAAGATAACCTTTCCAGAATATATTAAGTTACAGAGCATGTCTTCCATAAAACTTCTTTGTAGTCACTCAGTAGTATAAGGTTTCCCAGCAGATAGGAACTTCAACAAGGACACTGAAAGCCTGCTTAACTGAATGAAATTTTGACGGCTTACAATTGGTGTAATCTGTAAATTAAACATATGACATGATCTCACATAAAATAACTAAAACCCTAATCTTAAAGGTATTTTCAAAATAAAAACTTAGAAGAAATTGGGTCTTTTCCATCATCGTGTGGAATTTTTTGCAATGTGATAGACTGCAAATGAGAAATGAATTTTAATAATTACCTAATTTAAAACTTATTCAATGGCTTTTAAAATGAACTTAATTTCAGCTATACTGGTATTCCTTTTTCCACCTTTATCTATTATCTTGACACAAAACTACTTCAACATTTTCAAAATATAATTTTCAAAGCTATGACTGGCCCTTCGTTGATTTCATCTACTAGAAAATTTAATTTTACTTCTTTATCCAAATGTCTCTGTAAATATTGGTCCTTATGATTTCTGTTTGTTTTAGTAAGACTAAAATATCAGAATGATAACATTATTAAACAGATCAATCTGGAAGAAAAAAATACCCCTGTAACTCTAAACACATTCATTTATTTTCAGCTAACATTACACACTAAAATTTATCCTTTAGAAATTTCTAACATTATTTCTAATGGCTTACTTAATGGACATACCGGAAGCTGTGAATGCCCTGAAGTTCCTGCTGTAGAACCTCTTGCGTTGTTGCTATTAAGTCCAATGCTCCGACAAATTCAGAAGTAGATAACAACACCTGTACCGTAGGCTGAGTCTGGTGTACAGTGGCCATTAATTTCAGTTTATTGTATACTTTAACACAATTATTTCTGGTAAGTGCCAGTCTTAAAATGTGTAGTGATCCTTCACACATTACTTTATCAATCTGTGCAATTTTATCTCGAAGCATTTTTACAGCCTGGGAAGTTTTCTTGAGGTAGTCCTGCAATTCGTGTTGAGAGGTCATTGCATGAAAAAATGCTTCTGAACGTAGAGAGATCTGGTGAGCAATGTTTACTTCCACAATATCCAGATAATGGCTCAGCTTAAGAGGAAAGGAAAAGAAAAAAAAAATCACAGCATATTATAAGTATACCTTAACTATCCAAATACTTTCTGAAAATGATACAATATTTCTACATGTATTTTAAATCCCATTGTGTGAACTGTTTGATAATGTGATGCTTGATACTAGGCATACAAAATAGAAGGGAGATGAAAGGTAGAGCCCAAAGTTAATAAATGTAAGACAAAAGCATAGAAGGTGATTTACCTTCTTCCTCTGCTCCTGCCATTACTGCCCTCCAAACACCAACTACTTTCTAGAAAGTAAAAGTAGCCCACAGTCATCTCAGATTATAATCTAGTTTTAGAAGTTCCAAGATCTGAGAGAGAATGATTGACTTCCTTAACCTCCACACATCATTGCCATCACCAATATCATGTATCATTTATCTGACTGAAAGATGATTATAGTTACCATTTACTGACTTTCTATGTACCAGGCACTGGTATTTTATATACACCATCTTCTAATTTTAACAATCTTGGAATACAGGTATTATTATTATTTTATTTTACAGATGAGGACAATGAGGCTCAGAAACATTAAATAACTTGAATAAAGTCATATGATTAGTAAGTAGGAAAACTGAAATTTGAACCCAGGTTTGTCTAACTCAAAAACTGAAGTTCTTTCTACTGTACCATGCCTCAAAACGTTAGAGAATTCATGAAAGACAGATTGGTGATCCAGCCACAAATTACAGAGAGTACTAGAATTCACCTGGATCTTTTTTTTTAGGCTGTTAATTTCACATTTCAATAATTATTCTTTTATCAATTTGTAAAACTCAGTTTATTTCCAATGTGGTTTCCTCTTAAACAGTTGACTGAAACAATTAGTTCATATATATCTTATTTGTAATACTACCAAAATTAATTCCTGGAGTAACATGTATTAAGAATGCTTTCTAATTTCAAATATGGACTTCTAAAACTTGAGTTGTCTTTTCTTCCTTCATAACTGCATATGCCTTTTTTGGCTATATTATTTTTCCATTTCTCCCCCACTTTTTTACTTCTAGATTCTTCAACCTATAGCTCAAACTTTAAGAATTATCTCTGAACATCTCAGGAGAATTTGTAGTGTTAAAGGGTTAATGGGCTTTCAACATTTAGGACTCATAAAATTAGAGGATTATTTGGTCACCAAGCCTGTCTCATTAAAACCATGCAGGATCATGCATATCTTCAATACGTCTCCTTCAATAATCTATTATAATATATAATAGATTACAAACAAGACATTCTTCTGTAGTTTAAATCTGTTGCATTTATACTCTTCTGCTGTTGTTCTTTTTACCTTCAACAGCTGTTCATTTATTTACCTAAAAAGCAATATGGGGGTGAAGGTACTTAGGTACATCACAAGCTAAAGTAGACTCAATCTTCAGAAAATGGAGAAAAAGTAACTCCTGTAGGACAGCGGTACTCAGAATGCAGTTTATATGCTGCTGCCAGTTTGTGAACTGTTTAACAGGTCCATGATGAAATGAGGAACTCTGCTGGAAATTAAATCAACTACATCACTAAGCCCATGGTATTGCTTTTTCATAGAAAGACTTTCTTAATGAAGGAAGCAGTGAAATGATTTACGTTCTAGAGCAAACTCGTTATCTCATCGCAGACCAGCACTTTGGGTAGCAGTACTACAATAGGACAAAAATTTCTCTAATCCTGGTTGTAGCATCCCCTCTTTAAAGCTAGCAAGATAAAACGGGTGCTGTCAATCATACAGTGAGTTTGAATCCTGTCTTGGAATCCTGTCTTCCATTCCTTTTCTAAGAACAGAGCAGAATGAGGAGACAAAATGTAAATGTAATAAAGCTGATTCTGCAACTTACCAAAAAAAAAAAAAAATTTCCATTACTTTAGTCACTTTAAACATTTAGCATGAGAAAACTGTTTCATTTGAATTTCAAAGATTTCTGCAATTTATCAATACTCCTTGATCTATTCTTTTCAAAAAGCATAATATTTTCATAATTCATTTCCTATTAAAATTCTATAAAGGGAACAATTTTTAAAGTATTCCTAAAAGTATCTGTATAGATTGATGAAATTTTTATTGGCTTTTGTTGTTTTTCTCTTTTAAGGTATTATTCTACCAGGGGATATACTTGGAATGTGAAAAAGTAGTCTGGGAGTGAGCCTGTGTCTATATATCCATTGTTTTCATAAGATTTGTGAATTTATTCTTATTCAAGGAAAACCTTTATAGATGAAAATGTTGCCAAAAAAAATAAAAGTGAATTCATTTTCATTTTCAACTGTGAGAAACGGAATACTCACAATTCTTTCCCGACATTTCTTCTCCTCTCCGCCCTAAGTAGCCCTTCTTCAGTTGCTGAGAAGGACTGGACCCAACTTATTGAATAGTCTACCTGAGGCAAGCTTTCAGACTGCCAAGAGCTGTCACCAGACTAAAATGAAATGCTTTCATCTCAGTTTAGGAACCACAGTCAGTTTTAGAAAAGCTCTAAACTGAGTGCTAAGAAAGAACAGAGATCAAAGGTCTTTACTTCCTGTTCCAGTTTTAAAAGATTCTTGATCTGTGAGTTATGTTTAAAGTTTTACATTTTAAATGACTTTCAAGATATTGACTTCTGAAATATAGAACATTGTAAAATTTTGAAAAACTGCTGACTAATAACACGCAAAAGGCTACGCTTTGCAAAGCTTTGCAAAGCTTTGCAAAGCTAAAGGTACACTGCATTTTTTAACTATGATATTTTTGCTTCAAAATAATCATCATTACTATGTATAAACGAAGAAAAATAGTACCTCAGGAAAAGTTAATTTTCTGTGCTTTAAATCATAAAGAATATAAAATTAGCCAATATACTGTTTGGAATAAATGTAAAACAATTAATTGTGTTATCTAATACATCCTTTCAATTGAGATTGCTATCAACTGCTGTTTCAGATAAGAAGCACTCAAACAATAACCTTTTCCTTTTTCAACAGCACAACTTGTATTGCATTGAAACAAAGTGCTATTACTTTATCAGTTAAGATCTGAAGGGTTCTAATTATCAGTAACAATAAAGATGAAATTAAAGGAATTAGTGCCTACTAAATAACTAACTCTGAACTCACACCAACAGTACCACTTAATTAAAATAGTTTTCTACATGGGAAAAGTAAAAAAGAAACTACCTTTTCTTGTAGCAACTTTGAGGAAGCTGCATCACGATTTCCTTTTCCACCAGCAGTATTAAAATGAGACCATGGTAAAACTGAATTAAAAGTTAAGGAATCGTCCAAGGCAAAATCTGGTTTCATAAAAATCTATTAAAAAAATGCATTTCCCTCAATTAGATAAACATTTTCTTTACATCCATTATCCCTTCTAACATCATAAGACCATTAAACAATAATTAACTTGAATCTCAGGCATATACAGAAAAAGCAAGTGATAACAAGTTGAGTTATTTATACAAAAATCTGTAGAAGAAAAATATATAAATAATGTTTCATCCAGCTAAAAATGCTCATGAAAGATAGAAAAATGTTTTTTTGCCTTTACCAATAGAGATGGTCATTCCATTACTACTTGGTCAAACTCACGAATGCAGTCCCACTGGGCACATATGAAAGGGAGATATCATACTTACCCTAAAATTTCTGTATTATTTCCCACTGATAGTGGTTTTTTAAAAATGTCAAATATCAATATCTCTATACTTATATTTCTATTTTCTCTTGCTCAAAATTCTTTCAAACTTTTTTAGATTAGACATACACTGAATTTTAAAACCAAAACAATTCAATTTTATGAAGAGACTGCTCCTTTCCCTTGTATACCACATCCATCTGGGCACCAAGTACTACCCTTAATATTTCCTTATTATCACTTGACTCTCCTCTCTACTCTATCTCCACAGTATTTCTACAGCTCCTCATTATCTCTGGATTATAGTAAATGGCTACTTACTGATGTCCTTCCCTAATCTATCCTCTATATATCTTTAAAATGCAATTATAACTGAATTAACTTCTCTTTTTAAATCTCTCAATGAATTCCCATGACTGACAGACCAAACTCTCTTAGAATGGCATTAAGAGTTTTATTTATCTCATACTTCACAAAATTTATTTAATCCCATCTCTAAACACAAGTATACCATGTATACTTATTTATCTCATACTTCATAAATATTTTTACTTAATATGTATATCTCCCCCAGACCATATGTTCCTATAAGACTGGATTTATAGATTATTAATCTTTCTATTCCAGCACATAGCATAAGGCCTGAAATGTGGTTTAATCAATTAATTTCTATGTTATATTTTATTATATTCACTGATTCATATGACCCATATCCAAAAATTAGTATGAATGTGAGAGGGAAATCTAACTAGGGACATGAGTATATTTTCTAGTCCCTCTAGTATAACTGAAAGTATTGATTAACTCAATAAATGTTGACTATCTATGATTTTACTCTTATGCTAGGCACTAAGGTGGAAACAAAGCTAAATTATTCCAGAGGTCCTAATCTCAAGGATCTTTAGCCCAAGGGATGTGATAAAATATATACATAAATATTTTATAAGGGAAAGAGTGACAAATGCCTTAAAAGGGAAGGCAGGGGTCTAGATAAAATGCTATGGCAGTTTGGCAAAGGGGCCAATGATCTTCATTTGGAGGAAATGTATTCATGTAAAGTTGTCATTTAAGCAAAAAACTATAAAGGATTAGATATGGGGACATAAGAGAAAAGTCTTCCAGGCTAAAGGAACACTGCAAGTAAAGCACGGAGTCAGCGAAAAAGTCTGGCTGAAGTAAAGAATGTGTAAAGATTAGTAGGCAAAAGTTAAGAGTGTGCCTATGATGGAAGTGAATAATTAAGGGCCTTAAATGACACAGTTTGAATTTTATTTTGTAGGAATCAAAGAACTTTAAAAATGACTGCCCTTTCCTTTTTGTTTCTGTCTTTCATCCTTCTGTCTCTTCTCACCCTAAAGAGCAATCATCACAGACTTCTTTGAGAATATGATGAATGCAATGGACTCCTTCCCCAGAAAAAAAAGAAAAACAAAAAAACACTCATCTATTACATATCTCTACAAAATTTTTCATACAAAGAAAATATCCCTAATAACTTGGAGGGGTAATAAGATGAATAAAATTATATTTTAAAGTGAAAAGATTTAAACATATTTGTAGGTTTTGGTGATAAAGAAGAGACTGATCATGCAAAAGAGAGAGAAGAAAAGTGAGAAAGTCCCAGAAGACGCAAAGCGGTCAAAGCATCAGAAAACAGCCCAGTGAAAGCTTCTTACAAGGCAAAATTAAAGATCAAATATTAAAAAGCTGTATTCTCATTTTTCAGGTTTTGTTACCTTAGGTACTTGCTCCAGATCTGTCCTGGATTTATCTATTTTAAAAAAGGAAAAGGGAAAATATGATTTTTTAAAACTTGTTTTCATGTTATTTCCATAAAATATATTTTGACAGATTCAATACTATACTAGGTCACAATTAAATAACCATTTAAGTTTCTTTCTTCAACAAATATCAAACACCTTCTGTATACCTAGGAGTAGGCAAAGCAGTGAATAAAACGTATGTTTCAAATAATTTTAATCAATTGTATAGTAGCAATAAAACAACTAAATGTATTCAAGTCTTTTTTAAATGGACACAGAAAGCTTGGTGTTATCTTATAGAAATGCTATTTTTATTGTTCAAAAGATCTACCATCCCATCTAGTATTTCCTATGATCAAAAAATTTTTTAATGCCATATTATTTTTCTTCTTAGACATCTTAGTTTGTATCCTCTACAAACTTCTTGCAAATGAACCTCCTTTATCTTTGTCTCACCAATCAGATTTCAAACAAGGTACCCTCCTTTCCAAAACTAAGCTTTCTGTACTCGGACTCCATCCTCCCCTGCCTCTTCTCTGAGATCGCATCAATTACCCTGCCTCTCCATGTCTTTAACATTTTAATAGCTCTTTCCTCTCTGCATACAAACACGCTCAGTTCTCTTCCATTAAAGAAGAAGAAGAAGAAAGATAAACCCCAGGGCCTAGAGTAGGCTGAGGCAAGGGAGAACCTCAGGTGCAGAATTTAAGGAAGCACTCACTCTCAGGATTATGCAAATATCTCTCTTGCCTCATCTAATCCTGGCCATGCAAAAACATTCTAGCACAACTGCTAATAGAAACAAACTAGAGGGATTCTGTTCCCTCTAGTCAATACCTTACATTTCAAATCTTCAAGTCACATCCATATTGGCAGTCTCCACTTCTTACTCTTGTACTCACTCCTTAATACATAGTATTGAAGTTTCTATAACTACTACTCCAGTCTAAATGTTCTCCCTAAGATCTCCCAAATTGCCAAATCCACAGAGATTTCTCAGAGTGCAAACCTGATCTATCCCTGAAGTATTCTGACACTGCAGACTAATTATTCGCACTTCTTTGAAATTCTAACTACCTTCCATCTCTAAGGTGGAACTCTCTCTTGGTTGACTCTCCTGTCTCTCTACTTCTTTTTAGTCTCCTTCACAGGTACATTTTCTACTCCCTCTTAAATGTGACAGCCTCCTAGTGTTCCATCATCAGTTCTTTTCTCCTTACTACTCACATCCTCCCAGGTGATCCCACCTGTGTCCTTGGATTCAACTACCATGCTGTTGTCTAGCACACTGTCTATGATAATGTCTATCATACTTGTATCTCCAGCCTAGATCTCTTTCCTGAGCTCTGGGTTGCATACCAGACTTCTCCTTCTATGCAAAACTTCAATTAAACCAGCCTCTATCTCCTCCAAACTTCCTTCTCCAATACTACCTCTCTCACCTAGCCAGCTGCCCAAGCAAGAAATGTGGGAATCATCCTTGAATCATCTTGCTCCATTACTAACAAATGACTGACCACCAAAACCTGTGCCTCCATTTCTGAGGCATCTCTTAAAGACCTAATTTCCTCTCCATCCTCATTATAACTGCTATTAGGAACACATGATTTCTCGCTTGTATTACTGCAATAGGCTTCTACTGTATTCTTGCCTCCAGTTTTACCATCATCTATAAATTTACTACCCACAACTGCTTTCACAGTGAAATATATAATCATAACTCTGATCATGTCTGGTTTAAAATATTTTGTAACTCTATACTGCTTTTAGAAAAGAAAAATGTCTTAGCATGATATACAAGGCTCTTCATGATCTGACTCCTGCCTACTTCTGCAGCCTCATTTCTTGCTCCCAGTGGAGCCAGCATACTAAACTCTTGCAGGTCCCAGAACATGCTAATTTCTCTCTTGACTCTACAGCTTTGCATAAACTGTCCCCTTTCCTGGAATGTCTTTTTGCACATAAATATTTCTTGATAGTTAGTTTAAAACACAGACAATCCTCATCAACTCTAGTTTTTATAAAGCTAAGTTAGGAACTCTTTACAATATTACCATGCTGAACTTACTGCCTGATACACAGTGTTGGTTTGTTTAACCTTGCTCAGGAAACCATCAGCTTCTTGAGGACAGGGACTATTTCTTATTCATTTATTTTTAGGCAACAAGCAAAGTACAAAGCATCTGAATATTAAATAAGTATTTGTTGAATTGAAGGATAACACTACCATCAGATCCATGATTTTTCTCTTTAAAGCTTTTAGAAAAGATTATGATTGCAGGCTATAGACATCTCACTAGAAATAAAAATTAGATATGATAGTCAACAAGGTCCCCAAATTAAGATTTTGTTCATTAATATTTATGCTATGCTACAAATAGCACATATTCATACCATGAGTATGTAAGAGAGTCCTGTCAAAGGTATCTTTAGGAGGACAAATTTTCTTGCATCTCTCATGAATCTTCTCTCTCTAACAAAAAGACAAATAAATAATGTGATCAATGCTGTGTGGCAATATGAGTATTCAAAGCATTAAGATATTTAACAAAACAGAATATCAGAGTATACCAAATAAGTTCTAAATTTTTCTAATATGAAATCACTAGCCTCTTGAACTTAAATACAAGTAACAAGTATGCGTAATAAACCAAATACCACTGAGACGTGTGAATGTCTATGTACTTATACTCATCCCATTTTATACAATTATAGTAAAATCTCCATAAACTTAGAATGAAGTGGGAAAACAAATAAAAAATCCTTATTTTTATAACAGAAATCATTAAGAAAATAACTTTTTTAAAATAAGCAAGAAAATTTTAAACCTATATACCCAAGATCAAAAGACAGATTAGTAGTTAATACTTCCTCTGAGTCCAAAAAGAAAAAAGGAAAGACAGAAAGAAACCCCACTCTGAGTTCAGATTAGATGACCACTAACAACACTGTTATCTTTTCAGATACCATACACAGGACATATGGGAAAGTGGAGTGTGGTAAGGAAAAAACCCTGGGCTAATAGTACTAGCCCTGAAGAATTCTGAAAGCAGTTCTATCAGAAACTACAGGACTGTCTTCCAAAGTGGCTGTACTATTCTGCATTCCTATGCACAATGAATACGAGTTCCTATTAGCCACATCCTTGCCAGCATTTGGTCTTGACAGCATTTTGGATTTTCACCATTCTAAAGGATGTGTAGTGGCACCTCGTTTTAATTTGCAATTCCCTATAGACATATGATGTCGGGCAATTTTTCATATGCTTACTAGCCATCTGTATCGTTTCTTTGGTGAAATGCCTGTTCAGATCCCTTGTCCATTTTTTGTGGTGAAATATACACAACATAAAATTTACCATTAGTGGAGGTGGCCAAGATAGTGGAGTAGGAAGACCTTGAACTCACCTCCTCCCACAGACACACCAAAATTATAACTATTTACAGAGCAACTATCAATGAGAACCTGAAGAATAGCAGAAAAGACTTTTCACAACTAAAGACATAGAGAAGAAACTACAGCAAGACAGGTAGGAGGGGTAGAGGTATGACCCACTCGCCTGGGTCAGGGACCCACAAATGGGAGAAATATCACAATTATAGAGGTCCTCCCCAAGGAGCAAGGGGTCTGAGCCCCACATCAGGCTCCCCAGTCCAGGGTCCTGTGCTGGGAAGATGAGCCTCCAGCATGTGTGACTTTGCAAACTAGTGGATCTTATGTTCAGGAGAGCTGGAGAGCTATAGGAAACAGAGTCTCTGCTCTTAAAGGGTGCATGCAAAATCTCACATGCTCTGAGTCCAAGCCAGAGGCAGTTGTTTGAAAGGAGCTTGGGGCAGACCCACTGGACAATGTTGGAGAGCCTCTGAAAGAGGCAGGAGGCAACTGGGACCTCTCCAGGGAATACAGATGATGGGAGCAGCCATTTTGGGAGCTTGTTGCACTGCAATAACACCAGTGCTGGTGAGCACCATTTTGGAATCCTCCCTCTAGTCTATTAGCACTGGGAACCCAGCCCTGCCCACCAGCAGGCCAGCACCAGCCCTGAACCCAGCCGAGGCTGAACAGATAGCCACATGGGGACCCAGCCCCACCCTCCAGTGGCCCATGGCCCATGGGCCCATGGCCCATGGCCACTGCATGAGGCACAGCCTCAAAGCCAATCAGGATGGAGGCCAGCCATGCCTACCAGTGCGCCCACAGT
This sequence comes from Eschrichtius robustus, assembly GCF_028021215.1. Lineage (NCBI taxonomy): Eukaryota > Metazoa > Chordata > Mammalia > Artiodactyla > Eschrichtiidae > Eschrichtius > Eschrichtius robustus. The sequence continues at coordinate 54,769,509 of NC_090838.1, forward strand.
AGTTGGCCTCCCCACAAAGAAGGGCACATGCAGCCCCACATAGGGGTTACCCCTATAGGATATAGCTCTGGTAACCATAGGGGAGCATGTTGCTGTGCCCCACAGGACATATCCTACTTAAGACCACTTCTCCACGATCAGGAAATGTAACTGACCTAACACACAGAAATAAACACAGAGAATTGGGCAAAATGAGGAGACGGAGGTATATGTTCCAAACAAAGGAACAAGACATAACCTCAAAAAAAGAACTAAACCAAGTGGAGATAAGCAATCACCTCCACTAAAAAGTCAAGGTAATAATAAAGATACTCACCAAACTCAGGAGGAGAATGAATGAAAACTGTGAAAATTTCAACAAACAGTTAGAAAATATAAAGAACCAAACAGAGCTGAAGAATACACTAACTGAAACTAGAAGGAATCAACAGTAGATTAGATGATATAGATCTCTTCAGCAGTCTCGAAGAGGAAGTAGTGGGAATCACAGAAGCGGAACAGAAAAAAGAAAAAAGAATAAAAAAAAGTAGTTTGAGACCTCTGGGACAACATTAAGCATACTAACATTCACATTATAGGGGTCCCAGAAGGAGAAGAGAGAGAAAAAAATGGCAGACAGCTTGTTTGAAAAAATAATAGCTGGAAACTTCCCTAACCTAACCTGGGGAAAGAAACATATATCCAGGTCCAGGAAGCACAGAGAGTCTCAAGCAAGATGACCCAAAGAGGTCCACATCAAGACACATTAAAATGAAAATGGCAAAAAAAAAAAAAGATTATAAATACAGAATCTTAAAAGCAGCAAGAGAAAAGCAACTAAGTATGTATGAGGGAACTCCCATAAGACTATCAGCTGACTTTTCAGCAGAAATTTTACATGCCGGAAGGGATTGGCAGGATACACTCAAAATAATGAAAGGAAATAACCTACAGCCAAGAATACTCAACCCAGCAAGGTTATCACAAACCTGAAGGAGAGATAAAGAGTTTAACAGACAAGCAAAAGCTAAAAGCTAAGAGTCCTGCACCACTAAACTGGCTTTACAAGAAATGTTAAAGGGACTTCTCTAAGTTGAAAAGAAAAGGCCACAACTAGAAATATGAAAAGTATATCCTATGATAAACCATAATGGAAAAGAATATTTTTAAAAGAATGTATATGTACACACACACACACACATATGTATAACTGAATTGCCTTGCTGAACAGCAGAAATTGACATAATATTGTAAATCAACTATACTTCAATTAAAAATTTAAATTAAAAAAAGAAAAGTATTAAAAAAACTCAATGGTAAAGGCAAATATATAGTAAAGGTAGTAGATAAACCACTTATAAAGCTACTAGGAAGCTTGAAAGACAATAGTAGTAAAATCATCTACATCCACAATAAGTAGTTAAGAGTTACACAAAACAATAATATGTAAAATATGACGTCAAAAGCATTAAACGTGGGGGTGGGGTGTAAAAATGTAGGGTGGTTAGAATACGTTCAAACTTAAGAGAGGATCAACTTAAAATAATCAGTGTGTGTGTGTGTGTGTGTGTGATATTTAAAACTCATGGTAACCAAAAACTACAAATACATACACACTAACTAATCAAAGATAACCAAAAACCTGCAATACATACACATACAAAAAAGAGAAAGGAATCCAAACATAACACTAGGGACTTCCCTGGTGGTCCAGTGGTTGGGACTTCACCTTCCAAAGAAGTGGGGGGGATGCAGGTTCAATCCCTGGTCAGGGGGCTGGGATCCCACATGCCTGTAGGGCCAAGGCACAGAATGGAGGTGGTGTTGTGGCAAATTCAATAGAGACTTTAAAAAAAAATGGTCCATGTCAAAAAAAAAACCTAAAAAAACCCAAACAAACATAACACTAAAGATAGTCATCAAATCAAAAGGGAAGAGAGCAAAAGAAGAGGAGGAAAAAAAAGACTACAAAAACAACCAGAAAACGATTAACAAAATGGCAATAAGTACATACCTATCAATAATTAATTTAAAAGTAAATGGACTAAATCCTCCAATCCAAAGACATAGAGTGGCTGAATGGATATAAAAACAAAACCCATATATATGTTGCCTACAAGAGACTCACCTCAGACCTAGCCACACGCAGACTGAAAGTGAGGGATGGAAAAAGGTTTTCCATGCAAATGGAAACCAAAAAAAAAAAAAGGAAAAAAAGCTGGGTAGCAATGCTTATATCAGACAAAGTGACTTTAACACAAAGACTGTAACAAGAGACAAAGAAGGACATTACATAATGATCAAGGGATCAGTCCAAGAAGAAGATATAACAGTTGTAAATACATATGCACCCAACATAGGAGCACCTAAATACATAAAGCAAATATTAATGAGAAAAACTGAAAGTTATACAATAAAAGCAGGGGACTTTAACACCCCACTTACATGGTTGGATAGGTCATTCACATAGACAATCAATGGTCTTAAATGTCACATTAGACCAGATGGAACTAACAGATATGTAAAGAACATTTCATCCAAAAGCAGCAAAATACGCATTCTTTTAAATGCACATGGAACACTCTCCAGGACAGATCATATGCTAGGCCACAAAATAAGTCTCAAAAGGGACTTCCCTGGTGGCGCAGTGGTTAAGAATCTGCCTGCCAATGCAGGGGACACAGCTTCAAGCCCTGGCTCAGGAAGATTCCCACATGCCGTGGAGCACCTAAGCCCGTGTGCCACAACTACTGAGCCTGTGCTCTAGAGCCCACGAGCCACAAGTACTGAGCTCACATGCCACAACTACTGAAGCCTGCGTGCCTAGAACCCGTGCTGAGCAGAAGGAGAAGCCACTGCACCACAACAAAGAGTAGCCTCCACTCATCACAACTAGACAAAGCCCACACGCAGCAACAAAGACCCAATGCAGCCAAAAATAATTAAATAGATAAATTTACTTTAAAAAAGTCTCAATAAATTTAAGAAGATTGAAATCATATCAAGCATCTTTTCCAACCACAAGGCTATGTGACTAGAAATCAACTCCAAGAAGAAAAAATTCAAAAACACAAACATGTGGAGTCCAAACAACATGCTACTAAACAACCAATGGGTCACTGAAGAAATGAAAGAGGAAATTTAAGAAATACCTAGAAACAAATATAAACATAACAATCCAAGATCTATGAGATGCAGTAAAAGCAATTCTAAGAGGGAAGTTTATAGCAATACAAGCCTACCTCAGTAAACAGAAAAATCACAAATAAATAATCTAAACTTCTACCTAAAGTAACTAGAAAAAGAAGAAAAAGCAAAACCCAAACTTAGTAGAAGGCAAGAAATAATAAAGATCAGAGTGGAAATAAATAAAACAGAGACTTAAAAAACAATTGAAAAGATCAATGAAACTAAGAGCTGGTTATTTCAAAAGATAAATAAAATTGATAAACCTGTAGCCAGACTCATCAAGAAAAAGAGGACCCAAATAAATAAAATCGGAAATGAAAGAGAAGTTTCAACTGACACCACAGATACAAAGGATAAAAGATTACTACGAACAATTATACACCAATAAAATGGACAACCCAGAAGAAATGGATAAATTCCTAGAAACATACAATCTCTCAAAACTGAAACAGGAGGAAACAGAAAATATGAAAAGACTGATTACCAGTAATGAAATCAAATAATTAAAAAAAAAAAAAAAACTCCCAACATACAGAAGTCCAGGACCAGATGGCTTCACAGGTGAATTCTGTCAAACATCTAATAAAGAAGAGTTAACACCTATCCTTCTCAAACTACTCCAAAAGGGATGCTACCAAACTCATTCTACAAAGCCAGCATTACCTTGATATCAAAATCAAAGACACGACAAAAAAGAAAATTACAGGCCAGTACTCCTGATGAACATAGATGCATGAATTCTCAACAAAATATTAACAAACCGAATTCAATAATACATTAAAAGGATCATAAAATATGATCAAGTGGGATTTAACCCAAGGGTGCAAGGATGGATCAATATCCGCAAATCAATCAATATGATAGACCACATTAACAAACTGAAGAATAAAAATCATATGATCATCTCAATAGATGCAGAAAAAGCTTTGAAAAAATTCAACATACATTTATGAGAAAAACTACCAACAAAGCTGATATAATGGGAAAATACCTCAACATAATAAAGCCATATATGACACATCTACAGCCAACATCATACTCAACAGTGAAAAGCTGAAAGTATTTCCTTAAGATCAGGAACAAGACAAGGATGTCCATTCTTGCCACTTTTATTCCACATAATATTGGAAGTCCTAGCCACAGCAATCAGACAAGAAATAGAAATAAAAGAAATCCAAACTGGAAAAGAAAAAGTAAAACTGTCACTATTGGCAGAATACATGATACTATATATAGAAAATCCTAAAGAAGCTACCAAGAAACTATCAGAACTAGTAAATGACTTCAGTAAAATTACAGAACACAAAATTAATAAACAGAAGTCTATTGTGTTTCTGTACACTAACAATGAACCATCAGAAAGAGAAATGAAGAAAACAATCCCATTTACAACTGCATCAAAAAGAATAAAATACCTAGGAATCAATCTAACCAAGGAGGTAAAAGCCTTGTACTTGGGAAACTATAAGGCACTGATGAAAGAAACTGAAGATGACACAAACAAATGGAAAGATATACTGTACCCATGGATTGGGAGAATTAATAGTTAAAGTGACCATACTACCCAAGGTGATCTACAGATTCAGTGCCATCCCTATCAAAATACCAATGGCATTTTTCACAGAACTAGAGCAAATAATTCTAAAATTTGTATGGAAACACAGAAGACCCCAAATAGCCAAAACAATCTTGAGAAAGAAAAACAAAGCTGGAAGTATCATGCTCCCTGATTTCAAACTATACTATAAAACTATAGTAATCAAAACAGAAATGGTACCGGCACAAAAACAGACACATAGATGAATGAAACAGAATAGAGAGCCCAGAAATAAACCCATGCTTACATGGTCAAATAATCTATGACAACGGAGGCAAAAATATACAACAGGGAAAGGGGCCCCTTCAATAAGTGGTGCTGGGAAAAATGGACAACTACATGCAAAAGAATTTGACTGGACTATTTTCTCATACCATATACAAAAATAAACTCAAAATGGATTGGAGACTTAAATGTAAGACCTGAGGCCATAAAACTCCTAGAAGAAATATAGGCAGTAACCTCTTTGACATCGATCTTAGCAAATTTTTTTTTTTTTGGATCTGTCTCCTCAGGCAAGGGAAACAAAAGCAAAAATAAACAAATGGGATTACATCAACTAGAAAGCTTTTGCACAGCAAAGAAACTATCAATAAAACCAAAAGTCAGCCTACTAAACAGGAGAAGATATTTGCAGATAATATAACCAATAAAGGGTTAATATCCAAAATACACAAAGAACTCATACAACTCAACATCAAAAAAACAAACAACTCAATTCAAAAATGGGCAGAGGACCTGAATAGACATTTTTCCAAAGAAGACATACAGATGGTCAACAGACACATGAAAAGATGATCACTAATTATCAGGGAAATGCAAATTAAAATCACAGTTGAGATACCACCTCACACCTGTCAGAATGGCTGCTACTAAAAAGACAACAAATAGCAAATTAAAAGTCTTGGTCAGGATGTGGAGAAAAGGGAACCCTGGTGAACTGTTGCTGAGATAAATTGGTACAGCCACTATGGAAAGCAGTATGGAGGTTCGTCAAAAAGTAAAAATAGAACTGCCATAGAATCCAGCAATTCCACTTCTAGGTATTTACCTGAAGAAAAACACTAATTCTAAAAGATATATGCACACCAATATTCACTGCAGCATTATTTACAACAGCCAAGATAAGGAAGCAACCTAAGTGTCCATCAACAGATGAATGGCTAAATAAGATGTGGTATATATATACAATGGAATATGACTCAGCCATAAAAAGAAATGAAATCTTGCTATCTGCAACATCGATGGATCTAGAAGATATTATGCTAAGTGAAATAAGTCAAAGACAAATACTGTATGCTCCAACTTACATGTGGAATCTATAAAACAAAACAAACAAACAAACAAAGCAAAAGGAAAACAGACTCACAGATACAGAGAATAAACAAATGGTTGTCAGAGAGAAGGGGAGTTGGGGGGTTGACAAAATAGGTGAAGGGGATTAAGAGGCACAAGCCTCCAGTTATAATATAAATAAGTCATGGGGATGTAATATACAGCATAAGGAATACTGTCAATAATATTGTAATAATTTTGTACGGGGACAGACAGTTACTTGACTTACTGTGGTGATCATTTCATAACATATGCAAATGTCAAATCATTATATAGTACACCTGAAACTAACATACTATTGTACATTAACTACTTAACTTTTTTTGTAATTACAAAATAAAAAATGAAACATTAGTAACATTGACCATCTTTTCACGTGCTTATTGGTCATTTGTATATCTTCTTCAGAGAAATGTCTATGCAAGTCCTGTGCCCAATTTTTAATTGGGTTGTTTGTTTCTTATTGGTGAGTTTCACATTGATTCTTAGAACTATTAGGAATGTATAATTCTGAAAAATCACTACTGTAAGAGAAATATATTTACATATATCTAAGCGAAGAATTAAATACAACCCAGGACAATAGAATGTATATGAAAAGAAAAGAACACCATAGGCTCATCAAAGATTATTGGTCAGAAATCTATAATAAATCAAACTAGAAGTATTTCTTTTACTTTTGACCTGACTATAACTAATTTCAAGATCAGATATTACCTGAGATATTTCCTGTTGATATACTGTAAAATGTTCCTTGCTGATCTGTGGGAGGTAGAATGAAGGTATGACTTCAGTGTCCACAAAGTCCAATCCCCATGTTTTTGTGAAGAAGTCAGATTCTCTTTTTGCTAATCTAGGATCATTTAATGCTGCTGGGAGATTTACATTGGAATGATATATAGTCCATCTATGTTGATCTGTAACTAGAGATGGGGCAACACATAAACTATTTGAATCACCTGCAAAAAGTAAACAAGAGAACTCTGTAAAGTAAGTTTTATGTTTGAAAGCACATTCTAGAAAAATAAAAATGCTTAGATTATACAAAGCAACTAAACTCTCCCTTCTATAGCAAATGCCTTAACCTTCAGCTTTCAGCATCAACTGCCAAGGGGAGGAAAAACATGTACAAGATAAAGGATATGCAGAATTTGAGGGCTGTAGTTGAAGGGTGGGGGGAAAAAAATCTTTCATTAATTTCTTTCCTTAATGTACAATTTATCTTTTTTCAACATCAAAACTCTTCTACCTTCTATTGTATGTCTTCTATCCTTTAATACTCCAGGTTTTTTCCACAGGTAGGCCTTTTTTCTATTGTTTTATGGCAGACACACCTGGTTCCAATATCCTTTTTTTCAGCTTATAATTAGATAACCAAAATGCTGCTGTGACGTTAACCATAGAGGAGAGAAAAATATACAGTCGGTTCTCGTTATTCACAGTTTTGTTCTATAAAGTCACTGGAACATTTAATAAGCAAATACTGAACCTTTGCTCCTATGGGAAATACAGGGTTATGTTCCTGCAAATCTCTGGAACTTTCATCATCCAATCAATATATAATCTTGTTTTGTGTGTGTTTCTGTTTAAAGATATCTTATTTAACATATATTGTTCATTCGTTAACATTGAACTCATGGCTAACACCACTATAACTCACACCTGAATGAAGTTTATGCAACATATGTATTTTCCTCATAAGACACAATAGCCTTCCTGTGCTTAAAGCACTTCATTACAACATTTGGAAACCATTTTTGAACAGCAAAATCATCAACAAAAATACAAAAAAAATGTGGCACTAAATAGACCACAAAAGGGACATGTGTTTAGAGCATGAAAGCTAACATATGTGCCACAAGTATTGATTTAGGGGTTACAACTAAATTTTAGGAATTAAGCAAATTTGCAAATATAGAATCGGCAAATAATGAGGACTGACTGTACTATGTTTAACTGAAGAGCTTTCAATCTGTACCCTCATTTTCAAAACTTTTTTTTTCAGTTTATATAAGTGACTTCATTTATGGAAATGTATGAAAAGAACTATATTCCAATTTCTTAATCAACTTATTTCCAAATTATGTCTTTAGTTTTCACATCGTAAAATTTACTCTTTTGAGTTAAGTATATATCTGACTTAATTTAAAGATATAACAAATCCTCAATAAAATTCCTCAAAAAAAAAAAAAAAAAGGCATTACCTGTGGGCTCCTTGGGACACACATCTGGCAGTGACTGCACAGGTCGAATGTGTTTTGCCGGGTCTACCTCTTTTTTAAAGAAAACATCACTGCTGCTTCCTTGAGGCACTGGTGAAGAACTGTGGCTTGAAGCCATTGCATAAAATCACCACTCAACTGAAAATGAGCAACAAATAATCATCAAGACACTTAACACAAATCAAAACTCATCTGTAAGTACTATGCATGTCACAAATTTTCTTTCAAAAACAGACACATTATTTAAAATCCCTCAAGGTGTAAGTACATAATTTGAATACTCACTATTAATTGTGGGAGTCATTCACTATATTTAGTTTGCTAAGAAAGTTATTTGTCCTTGTTTAAAAAGTATTCTCCTCAAAGTGAAATATCCTTATTTAGTCTTTTATCCAAAGTGAAAATAGATACCAAAACTGTAACCAATATATATTAAAAATGAAAACATTCCATTCATTCAGCAAGTATATAATAATTACACATTATAGCAAAATGGGTTAAGTGCATGGGTTTTTGAAATCTGACTGTCTGGGCTCATACCCCAGCTTCATTTACCAGCAATACAACCTTGAGGAAATTTACTTAATCTTTGTGTGTTTTACTTCATGTGTAAAAATGGAGATGAAAAAAGATCCCATCTCACAAACATTTTGTAAGAATTAAAGGAATGGATGTATGTAAAGCATTTAAAACAATGCCTGCCTCAAAGTTAGTGTTCATAAATGAACACTAGTTATCATTATGTTTACAATTACTATGTGACAGTCACTATATTAAATGTTTATAAAAGAAGTATCATTCTTCAAGGTACTTGCAATTACATTAGGTAATCAAAAAAATCAAAACCCTAAACAAAACACAAGTTAATCTATGTCTACACTTTTTAACAAGTAAGAAAAGAATTTGTGGGGCCAAGACAACATAATAAAGGCTACAATGTCAGGTAGCACTTTACAAATGAAGCAGTACATAACCTGGATAATGAAGAACATGTATTATTTTACTATCAGAGGGTAGAAATTCATATTGCTGATCATATCAACCAAACAGCAGACATTCAATAAATACTTTTTAATGAAGGAATAAATAAATGAACATAAACAGAAGCTTATAGCTGAAAAGGAACTTAGAGATCACCTAGTCTAAGTTCCCTGATACTAGAGATAAGTGTAACAAGGCCCAAAAGGATTAGGTGGTTTACAAAGATACAGGTGGTTTAACAAGTTTTTTAAAAAGCCAATTTAGGAAACCTGGTGAATAGAAAAGTAAGAGTAAGAAATAAAAGGAGAGATATAAGGCTAGGACCGGTGACAAAAAAGTCATCCCCTCTAACTCCTCTATAGTTTGATGGAAAGCTAAAAATTACATTTCCCAGACTTCTTGTATACCTGTCTCCGTCCTTCTAACACAAAGGAAACACATCCAATTACACCATTCACTGAGACCATAAGAAACAAGCTGCTAAGAAAAGAACAAAGATAAATAACTTCCTCAAAGTTCCGGAACAGAAAGCAAAAAACAGCATGAACAAAGGTTAAGGGACATGGAATAATCATAAGACTATGCGGAAACTGACTTGGCTGGAGTGAAATGTTTGCTGACAAAAATGCTGACAAAAGTACTGACAAATAAATCATATTTACACACACACACACACACACACAAAGACAGTATGGTCGAACTACAGGAGCCAGTAGAGGTTTGGGGGAAAAGAGTACTATGATGAAAATATCCAGGAAAATTAATCAGGGTATTGGTTTGAAAGCCATCACAAGCCCATTGCATTTATATCCATATATATTAAGTGTACAGTTGTTTCTGTATAAAAGCATTTGCATATTTAAGAAGAAGAAACATTTAAGAATGTTTCTTAAGGATAGGAAACATTGATAACACAGAAGCCTGTACATTCAGTGCTTGGTAAAGACAATTCTACATGTGACATTAAGTCTGTTTAACTTTTTTGTTAATTTCATCAAAATAAAATGGCTAAAATAAACACATTTTGACACTTAAAGAAGTAGGCTACAAATATATGGAAAATGTGTTCATGTCGAACACCCACTGCTTGATATCCGGTAAAATAAACATTGATTCCGACAATAGCACACTACAATTTCAATGTATTCTATTTACCGTCATGTTGTTTTACCAGCAAAAAGAAAGCCTAATTGACATCTTAGGAATCTAGAAATACTTGGGGAGATGGGGACTTGTGGAAAAACATTTCTAGACTCCTATAAGTTACTTCTATATCTGGGTGGGGAAATTAAAATGGCTTATTTACTCCTTAAAGATTCTGAATTGGGAAAGATGCACAAGTTTTCTGGGTTTTTTTCTACACCCCTCCTAATTCTTATGAAAAGAGGGACAATCTCTAGCTATAAAGGGATTATGTACAATTAGGGTACTGCCTACATGGGTGAGCCCCAATTTCTATCCATCTGACTCTCAAATCCTCTCCCCATCCTGTGTTTATTAAGATGATCTCCCCACAGTAAGAACCAAACTTTGTATTAATAACCACATAACACGTATGATGCAGATACTTGGTAAGTGCAATCATTGGTAATAAAACATGGCAGATTTATTCACAAAGCATGGATGTACAAACAAATAAGCAAATCTACATGGCCTCTAAACCAAACAATTTCAGCAAAGAAATAATCTTTCATAAGAAAGTTTTAGTGTAAGTGAAGAATAGTTTGTCTACCCAGAAAAAAACAAAAAACAAAAACAGAATACAGGAAAAAGGAAAGCTCTCAGCACTAAATGTAGGCAACCCCTGATTTCTAACACTTCCACTTGTAACTACCATCTAGATACAAATTGGGCATTTGACCAGTGGTCACCAATAATGAGAATCTATAAATAGATCCACCCTTCTTCACATGGTAATCTTCTCATAATTATATCATTACCATACTCAAATATTTTCTCTTGAAGTCTTCTTTGGTTTCTTACACTTAGTCGCTGTTTATTTCTATTTTTGCACCAATCATACTGAAATTTTGGTTTTCATATAGGTCTTTCCTATTAGACTGTGAACTTCTTGATGTTTCCATTTTCCTGTGTATTCTACATGCCTAACACAGTTCCTGGCACACAGAAAATATATTATAAATATTCTATAGATGAATGAAATGGGTAGTATGTAGAACAGATCAGAAGAGAGAAACATTAGTTAGACAACTACCAATAATCCTTGAGTGAGTAGATAGAAGCATGGGTCTGGGCTGATGAAGAAAGGAATAAACAGACTAATTCGTTCCAAAAGAAAAAAACTGCAAGGATGTGTAAATCAGAAACATTTGATTTTCTTTCTTGTAGCTCAAAATATCTTTTTATGCTAAAAGTTTAGTTAAGAGCTTCTATTTAAAAGGCCTAGAAGCACTGTCACTCCAGAAGCAATGAGCATACCAAGTGCTCAGACCCTGGTTTCTAAACACCATTCCCCACAAAGAAACAATGGTTCTTTAAAGAAATAGTTGACTCCAAACCTGAAGCACAGAAAGAACAATTTGATCATGAGAACACTAGTGTCAGAAAGCAAGGAAATGCCCTAAGACCAGTAGGATCTATCAAAAGGGCCGAGAACCAAGTTAAAGGGGCTCCCACTGACCACATTTAGGACAAGTTGAGTGCTCAAAAAAAAAAAAAAAAAAAACCCTGAGTGTAACATATTGAACAAATACAAAATAATGAATCTATAGTGTTACTTGGGGGGAGGGGGATGAGGAAAAGGGGGTGGAGTGGGAGAGAGGAAAGGAAATCTCTTATTTATAGAAGAATGCCAGTAAATGTGAAGAAAAGACTGATATAGAAAATCACCATTTTGTAACCCCCAATGTAAAAATCAATTTAGGAAAAAATCATCAATGTATGCTAAAGCTATTAGGTGAAAGGCTGTTCAGAAACAGAAAATTCACCTAGTGCCAAAGTATTACCTCACAGACTACTTTGCAATGCAAAGGGGAAAAGGTATCTCTAAAATGGAAAGATCTGGCTGTCACCACCTTAATTAACTAAGTCATCAAACTTGGCATCATTCAGAATAATAAGACAACTTGATATTATGTGATTCATGAAATAACAATATGAAATAAACATCATCGCCTATGAAGCATTCTCACCAAAAATGTTTAACCCAATCTAATCAAGCCTCTAGACCAAGGGTTAAGCCTTTTGTCCTGTGGATTCCTTTGGCAGTCTGGTAAAGTCTACAGAACCTTTGCCAGAATAATGTTTATAATGCATAAAATACATAAGATTACAATGGACAATTATACTGAAATATAGCTGTCAAACTATCTTCTTAAATTTTAATACAGTAATATTTTTGCTTCTTGATTATGCAAATTGATCCTAATTTCTAAGCAATAAATGAGCATAAATATTTTGAGATAAATTTAATATGATATGAAAACATCTGAAATTTCTCTTGGTGACAAAGTTATAGGTAGTGCTAATACCCCTGTGAAAGGTTTCTTACATTCACAATTAAAGGAAATGCTAAAATTCAGTTAAGGTATGGCTGCTCAACCATGGCACCACTGACATTGACATTCTGATCTAGATAATTCTCCCCCTGTACATTGTAGGACCCTTAGATGCATCCTTAGCCTCTATCCACTTGATGCCAATAGCAGCCTCGCACCCAGTTGTGATAACCAAAAATGTCTTCAGACAAAGCCAAACGTCCCTATGTGGGGGAAGAGAGGAGAGAGGACAAAAATCACCTCAGTTGAGAACCACTGAATTAAAATAAAGATGTAATTTTTTCCCCATCCAAAGTTCAGACTCCCTGTATTCTATTCACAGACCCTATAGAGTATGTGAACTGAAGGTTAACTACCTTTGCTCTAGACCTACCTTCCAGTCTAAGAAAACAGAGGGGAATAGGATAGTGAGATTTAAACCACAACATGGGGAAACAAACAAACTGAGAATGAGACACTCTACAAGAAAACTGGCCTGGAACTTAGATGAATGTCATTTTTAAAAGCTGGGGAAGTATTCTATATTAAAATAAATAAAGAGACAACAACTAAAGGCAATACGCAAGCCTTGACAGGATGCTGGTTAAAAAAGAAAAAAATGCCTCTAATACACTCTTGGAACAATTGGGAAATTTTGAATATGGATTGGCTGTTATATGAGATTTTGGAATTATTATTAATTTTCTTAAGTGGATTGATGGTATTGAGATTATGGGAAAATGTCCTTATACTCAGGACATGAACAATAAAGTATTCAGGAATGAAACATGATGCCACCTACAACTTACTTTCAAATGATTCGGCAAAAAATACACACAGATAAACAAATACAGCAAAATGTTAAAAATGGTTTATCTAAGTCAAGTACATATGACTCTAACATGTTCTATTCTTTCACTTTTCTGTATGTTTTGTAGTCTTCACAATAAAAAGTTGGGGGAAAGAAACTATATTTTTCAAACATTAAACAGATAAATAATGCAAAATATAAATATCAGAGAGAAGGAAAAATATTAAATTTGTAACTGTTAATCTGCCTGAAGATGGCATTCTTGTACAACTTCAAATATGGAGGAAAGAAAATCAATAAATTTCAATCAAGTTTTAATGCTGCAGAAGAATACCATACATAGAAACTAATTCCTCAGAAGCTGAGAAGGCAGCTGAGACGGACATTTACCACAGGCATTACCCAGATACTGTGTAGAAATCTCTTCCCTTGCTTCTACACCATAATATTAGCTGCTTACAGAGAACAATGATATTACAAAATCATTTACAGCCAACTCTGAACTACCTATGAAATTGCCTATTACAGGTAAAGTAATAGCAAAAGTCTATTTTTTCACCCTCTACCAAAGTGGTTAACACAGATGTACTAACTAATCATTTTACTTCCCTTCTATTCTTCACAAGTGATACCCTACTTTATAATATACCCTACTTTATAAAACCTAAACTTGCCTGCCCTCTATCGACCTTCTATCATAACGTGGTCCTCTAACTGGTCTCTCTGCTTTCAGTCTAGACCATTCTGCACATTGCTTTAGGATTAACCTTATAGAATGTTTTCATTCTGTCATACTTCAGCTCAAAAACCTTTGCTTTCATTTGGAAAGTTATTCATTACTTTCCAAACAAGTGCCAAGTTTTACAAGCTGGTACTCAAGGATTTCCACAATCTGATGTTTACCTTCCTTTCTAGCCTGATTTCCTATTACCCATGGATAATCTCTATTCTGGATAGGGTGGTCTAATTGTCCCTCTAATCCATCACACTATCAAGGCTTCCTTGGCTTTGTTAAGGCTGTGTCCTTCCTAGAATATTCATACCATCCTTCTACCTATCCAATGCCCCTTCTTCCTTCAAAGGTCATTTCAAATTTCATTTCTAGATTACATATATTAAGAAAACAAATATACAAACACTCCAAAATATGAACAAAAATAACCTCAGCATTATTTTTAAGAGTGAAAAAGCTGAAGCAAACTCCTAAATAAGAAGGAATTGGTTATTTAATAAGCTATAGTATAGCAAATGGATTACACTGTCATTAAAAATAGGATTGCAGACTTCACATCCACTAGGATGGTTACTATCCAAAAAAACAAAAAACAAAACCAACCAACCAAACATCATCAACAACAACAAAAAGTGTTGGCAAGGATGTGGAGGTACTAGAAGCCTTATGCACTGTTGGTGGGAAGTAAAATGGTGCAGCCATTTCAGAAAACAGCATGGCAATTCCTCAAAAAAGTAAAACTAGAACTACCATATGATGCAGCCATTCCACTTCTGTGTATATACCCAAAAGAACCGAAAGCAGGGTCTTGAGGAGTCATTTGTACATCCATGTAATAGCAACATTATTCATAATAGCCAAGAGGTAGAAGCAACCCAAGTGTTCACTAACGGATGAATGGATAAACAAATGTGGTATATATGCACAATGGAGTATTATATTCAGCCTTAAAAAAAGAAGAAAATTCTGACATTTGCTATAGCATGGATGAACCTTGACAACGTTATGCTAAGTGAAATAAGCCAATCACAAAAAGACAAATACTGTATGATTCCACTTACATGAGGTACATAAGCAGTGAAATTCACTGAGACTGAAAGTAGAATGTGGTTGTCAGGGGCCAGGGGAGGGAAAACAGGGAGTTGTTGAATGGATTATACTTAAAAATGGTTAAGATGATAAATATTATCTTATACATATTTTTTACCACAATTAAAAATTTTTTGAAATACGATTGCAAAATATTTAATAACACAAAAATGTTTAACATATATTGTTAAGTGGAAACAGTTTTCAAAGTAGTATGTCAGTATGATCCCAATTTTCTAATTTAAAATAAGCATACATATTTCCAAAAAAAATATTGCACGGACATATACCACAATATTAACAATGGTTACCGCCAAATGACAAAATTATAAGAAATTTTTATTTGTTTGTGCTTTTTTGGAACTTTCCAAATGTTTTCCTATGAAAACTTATTACTTTATATGTATTAGTCAGGGTTCTCCAGAGAAACAGACCCAATAGGATATTTATAAGAGAGTTATTCAAGGAATTGGCTCACCACCCAGTTGTGGAGGCCAAGAAGTCCCACAATCTGCCTTCTGCAAGCTGGAGAACCAGGAAAGCCAGTGGTATAATTCAGTCCGAGGCCAAAGGCCTGAACTACAGGCGGCTGCTGGTATTAAGACCCGGAGTCCAAATGCCTAGAACCAAGAGCTCTGATGTATGAGGGCCAGATAATTCGAATGTCCCAGCTCAAGAGGAGAGAACAAATTCACCCTTCCTTTGCTTTTTTTGTTTTATTCAGGTCTTCAAAGGATTAGATGATGATGATGTCTGCTCACACTGGCAAGGGCAGATCTCTTTACTCAGTCTACTGAATTAAATGCTAATTTCATCCAGAAACACCCTCAAAGACACACTTAGAAATAATGTTTTACCATCAATAGTGGGCATCCCTTAGTCTAGCCAAGTTGACACATAAGATTAACTATGACACTTTATTAATCAGGAACGATGCTATTATTAAACTGCAAAAGTTCAGTTTCAGCCTTATACCTACCTCCACTATGAATCTTTCTAATGACTATAACCCTCAGAAAACTAGCTTTCCTTTGAAGTTGGAATACTTACGATCTATATCAGCAATTTACAAACTTTTTTGATCCTGTATCCCAACAGTTAAAAAAATTTTAAGCAATCATCATTTACAAATTATATAGGGTACAACTGTATTAATGCAGGTAACATAAAATTGTGCTAAATGGAACTTTTTTAAAGATAGAGAGAAAAGGCTTTTAAAAATAATCTAGTTTACTAATTAATGGCAAAAAGTATCTTTTTACTCTATTTTTAATCGATAGCGATGTGATTTCACTATACCTCATTATTATTAAAAATCTTGATTTAAAATTTATGAAATGGTGATTCAAAGGTTTGGCTCTAAGTTCAATTTATTTTTATACCTGGCTTTTAATGCCTATTATAGAAAATTTTAAAAGATACTCACAAATGTATGTAGAAACAAATGGAAGAAATCACTGATCACACTTCCTAAACTCTCTATTTTGAGATTTTTAAAACAGGGTAGGAAACTCCAGTCTGGGTTTTTAAAGAGTTCATCATTTAACAAAATAACACAATGATGGAATATTTCTAAACATCTGTTTTCAAAACAGATTTACCATAGCTTGAGTGTTTCTAGAAGATCAACTACTATTATACATTTTTTTATTCATTATTTTAAAATAAAAACAAACAAAAACACCCTGTGGAAACAGATTTAATGTGTGTGTCTGTCTGTCTGTCTCTCTGTGTTTTGTGTTTTGTGTCTGTGTGTTTCACTATCTGGTTAAATATTACTGTCAGTCACATGCCATTTCTGAAAAGATCAGCAAATTTGGAATGCTTTTTCTTATTAAAAAAAACACAAAACATACATAACATAGTCTTAAGTTTGACGGCTATTTTGAGTACTTTTATGTATGGAAGAGCTTGTACTAAGAGTAGGAGAATCCAACTCTGTGCTTTGTTTATTTGTGGTTCCATTGTTAGTATTCATCCAAGATGTGATTTCTCTTCAGGAATCATTTTAGGTTAATTAAACATTTTATAAGAGTTGGTTTAGTTAAAACTAGATAGCATAATTTGTAAACCCAATTAACTATTCATGTAAGGCTATTACATCACAAGGATGAACTAAGTGAAGGATACCACTCTTAAGCCCTTGAGCTTACTCATTTATCTGTAATTTGACTATCTGATAAATAAACATACAGACTGATTGAAGACGCTGGTATCAATCCTCATAATAAATATTAGTAAAGGTTCATTTCTTTTTTCTTTAGATAAAAAATGAATATTCCTTAAGCTGGGTGGGATCTTACAAAGGAGTTTAGACTTAATCCACAAGACTGTAGTGAGTCATTATAGACTTAAGACATGAGTGTTGAATAGATCACTCTAGGAGAGTATTAGTGAGGAGGGCCAAGTATAGAACCTAGGAGGACTCCAACATTTCTGAAGAAAGAAATGAAAGAAAGATATAAAGAAAAGCTTGTGATAAAGACGAGAAGGAACATCCAAGAAGGTGGGAGAAAAACCAGGGAAGAAAAATGAGTTCAGAATTGGCAAATAAAACACTAAGGAAAAAACCTCCTTTAGATTTGGAAATTAGGAAGTGACCACATCACATTGGGAAGCAATATCAAGTCCAATACAGGGGGTGGAAGCAGAATGCAGAGGTTAGAGTGAAATAGGTAAGGAAATTAACACACAATGGCTATTGTTTCAAGAGACTCAATTATGAGATTACAAAACAGAATATATAGTACAATCTCATTTTGATATAAAAACTTTATATAGCTATATATAATATATGAAAAGGTATACGACAAAATGTTAACGGTGGTTATATAATAGGCTTTTCCTGACCACAGTATCTAAGCACATCCTCCCCTTACTCTATCCCCCATCCAACACACATATCCCTGTTATTCTCTACTAGTAGCATTATGGTTTGTGTACTTCATAGTACTTTCTCAAATTATAACTATTTATTTACCTGCTTATTTCCTGTCTCTCTCTCTACATCATAAAATTATATTTGTTTCATTCATCTTCCTATACCACACCCAGCACAGATGAATGTTGGATGAATGAATGAATAAATGAATGACTCTCATGGAAAAAGAGGTAAGCACACACAAGCCACTAACAATGTCTCATATGAGTTCATGTGTATTCAAAACAACCTAAAAACCTAAGTCGAAAATACGCTACCTTGTTTGTATAACATTACCTAACTTTCTAATATTTGATTCTAGATTTCTACCTTTCCTGTAACACAGTATAATATATTGGTTAAGAAAACTGGCCATAAAGTGAGTTAGATCTCTGTCATTTATTAGTTGTGTGACCTCTGACAACTTTCTTACATTCCTCTCAGTTTCCTTGTTTATAAAATGGGACAGCAACAGTGTCTTCCTCATAGGAATGTAGTAACATTTAAATGAAATATAATTTACATAATCTATGTACTTGGCACATAGTAGACATTCAATAAATAATTGCAACTACTACTATTTATCATTATAAACATCTTAAGCCTTAACATTTGGACTGTGCCGTACAAAGTTTTAAAATAAATTTAAACTTTAGGCTTCCAAGCCTCCTCTATTGGTGTCCCTTGCTTGAGTGCCCCTAGTTTGGGTTGGGTGGGGGGAAGCAAACCAATATGGGCATATATAATTTACTGTCAGAAAAGTAGTCAAAGCATAGAACAGTGGTCCTCAAAGCCATGCCAGTAAAAGGAAAGAAAAAAGAGTAGTGGAAAATGATGATGAAGCTAGAATAAATAGTAGCCTAAAACAGAAGCAATTTTTGATAAAAACTGTGTTTGTGAGAGAGAAGAGGGATGATGAGGCAGAGAAGCTAGAAATAATGCTTTGGAAGACATTTGAATAAAGGTCAAAATTCAATCCATGGGAGTAGAGTGGATGAGATAAAAATTACAATCTCTGAGTTGGATGGGACTTTCAGAGATCATCTGGCTCAACTTTCTACCTAATATATGAATCCCTTCTACAAGGGGTCTTTCTGCCTCCACTTGAAAACATTCAGTGATAGAGAACTGACTACTTCAAAAGCAGATTATTACTACAAAACAACTATAGTTGTTTTAGGAAAAAAATTCTCTCTTGTAGTAAACAGAATCCTGCTTCCCTGAATTTTGCATCACCGTTCCTAGTTCAATTACATTACAGAAATAATAGGGTAAATAATTCTAGTCGCAGGAAAGTAATATTACAAAGGAAGAAAGTGCAGAAAAAGAGGGCCAATGAGAGCTCAGAGCAAGGGGTGGGGCAAATACATGTAAGAGGTAAGGAAGAAAGCAATCAGAAAAATCATCCTACAGAAGCCAAGGGAGAAGTGTCCAGGAAGAAAGTGTGAAAAGTAGTGTCAACATTCTGCAGACAGAGAGGTCAAGAAGGTTATTAACTTCAGAAAGGATACTGGATTAGAACAGTCTTAGGACAGTGTTTGGGGCAGAAGCCATACCACAAGAGGTTAAGTAAGTGATGAAGTAACAAATGCAACAATATCAACATATTTTTGGTGATGAAAGAAAAGCGATTAGAGTTGAGCAAGAATTATTTAGGCCATGGGAGACTGGAGCACATTTATAGGCAAACAGCAAGAAATCAACTGAAGGGTGAGATTAAAAGAAACAAGAAAAAGTGGTGGAGAAAGGAGATGAGAGAGAAAGAAGAGTTAGAAACTCATGGGAATGGGATGGGGTGGAGAGGAGGAAGCAGAAAAAAAGATACAGAATCATACCCAGAGACTATGAGGCACATTGGGCTATGCCCCACCTTGAGAAAAACAGGACTTTGTCAGGCAGCAGTAAGAAAATGAACAAGCTGATCCAGAAACGTTGCCTTCCATCCTACTCTTCTGCCTAATGCCCTTATCCATGATGGGCAGGCAGATCAGCTGGGACTTAGGTGAACCTGGATTGCCTCACTCCTACCACTAGTTCTGAAAATTCTCTGAAGTCCTAAGATCAAGAGTGCAATGAAAATACGTTATCTATGAAATAAGGAAGGATGGCAGAGGAGAGGGAAGCAACAGAAAGACAATAATAAGATGAATTACATCATTACTAATATTTGACTAAACGCTACACGGTTCATAATTGCTTGCTTTATTCAGATTATTTTGTTGGTCTTCCTGACAACCTAGCAAGAAAAACATTTCTGAGTGAATCTGTGAATGAATGAATCATTGATCGCTATAATGTGGATAGAGAAATAGGTTCAAGAGTAACTTGGCTTCAAACCATTTAGCTACTTAGTTGTGAAGATGCGACTTGCGTTCAGATCTTCTGATTCAAAATTCCATGCTTCTGTCACCAAACCACACTGCCTCTCCGAAGAGAGAAAAAAAACCCCAAAAACCTATGTTTTTCATTACTGCCTCCCATCCATTTCAGGCACCCAGTGCTCTACTTTTCTGTCTTCTTTTTCTCCTTATCAGATCAATTACTGATCCAATAACAATTATTTAGAAGAACAAGTCCATCTTGTTGGGGTTTTTTTAAAGATTTTTTTTGATGTGGACCATTTCTTTTAAAGCCTTTATTGAATTTGTTACAATATTGCTTCCGTTTTATGTTTTGGTTTTTTGGCCGTGAGGCATGTGGGATCTTAGCTCCCCAACCAGGGATCAAACCTGCACCCCCTGTGTTGAAAGATGAAGTCTTAATCACTGAACCGCCAGGGAAGTCCCCTATGTCCATCTTGTATTAAAAATAAATGATAGCTGGGCTTCCCTGGTGGCGCAGTGGTTGAGAATCTGCCTGCTAATGCAGGGGACACGGGTTCGAGCCCTGGTCTGGGAAGATCCCACATGCCGCGGAGCAACTAGGCCCGTGAGCCACAACTACTGAGCCTGCGCATCTGGAGCCTGTGCTCCGCAACAAGAGAGGCCGCAATAGTGAAGAGGCCCGCGCACCGCGATGAAGAGTGGCCCCCACTTGCGGCAACTAGAGAAAGCCCTCGCACAGAAACGAAGACCCAACACAGCCAAAAATAAATATAAAAATAAATAAATAAATAAGATTATAATAAAAAAATAAAAATAAATGATAGCAATAATTAACATCTGATTGTGATCATTTCTTAAAGACTATTTTTTAGGGCAGTTTTAGGTTCAAATAATTTTATAAGACTTGGACTGCTAGAAAATTATTACTCAAGGAAAAAGACATTTTTCATCAGTATAATTTACTATTTTTGTTAACAAAAGGATAATTCCTGAGCTGCAATGAGGGATAAACACGCTACTATGGGCCATCAAGATGAGAAGACAAGTACTTATTTATATGATAGCATTAATTTGTTAGTATTTCTTGAAAGCCCAAATCTTTAGGTTTAAATTTTAGCTTCAGTATTAAGATAACTGTAAGCAATAATGTATATGATATACAATTTTTTAACATTTTAAGTACTTTAAAAATTACGATTAAACTAGATTCTGTCAGATGATAAATCTTATATAGTGGAGAAGTTTATTATTTGTGTCTTAGCTGTATGAAAGAAGCTTAACTATACCATTTACCAGAAATTGGCTTTAAAATTCCAAAAATGTGGCAAGTGCTTTTTTTTTTTTTTTTTACTTATATTTCCCAACACATGTGCATGCTCACATACAGATGCACATACAACATACAGATGCACATACAAACATTCAATAAGTAAAGGGAAAAATCACCTAAATAATCACATAAGAAAGATCTTTTTAAAGCCCTCAGAATGTGTACTAACACTATACAGGTTTGTGATTTGTTAAAAATAGATCTAAATTCACCAAGTAAGCAAGATAACTTCATGATCAGTCTTCAGAATAGTTCTTAGAATTTAAAAATTTCCTATAAATAAAATGACTTACAGATCTCTTTGTTACTCACATCACTCTGTTATTGGTCAAGTCAGTCATACAATCAACTGGGTCATTCCATCACTGGATGACTTGAATAATTTTTTTTTTTTATACAGCAGGTTCTTATTAGTTATCATTTTATACACATCAGTGTATACATGTCAATCTCAACCTCCCAATTCATCACACCACCACCCCCACCCCCCACCGCTTTCCCCATTTGGTGTCCATACGTTTGTTCTCTACATCTGTCTCAATTTCTGTCCTGCAAACCGGTTCATCTGTACCATTTTTCTAGGTTCCACATGTATGCGTTAATATACGATATTTGTTTTTCCTTTCTGACTTACTTCACTCTGTATGACAGTCTCTAGATCCATCCATTCTCAACAAATGACCCAATTTCGTTCCTTTTTATGGCTGAGTAATATTCCATTGTATATATGTACCACAACTTCTTTATCCATTCGTCTGCTGATGGGCATTTAGGTTGCTTCCATGACCTGGCTATTGTAAATAGTGCTGCAATGAACATTGGGGTGCATGTGTCTTTTTGAATTACGGTTTTCTCTGGGTATATGCCCAGTAGTGGGATTGTTGGATCATATGGTAATTCTATTTTTAGTTTTTTAAGGAACCTCCATACTGTTCTCCATAGTGGCTGTATCAATTTACATTCCCACCAACAGTGCAAGAGGATTCTCTTTTCTCCACACCCTCTCCAGCATTTGTTGTTTGTAGATTTTCTGATGATGCCCATTCTAACTGGTGTGAGGTGATACCTCATTGTAGTTTTGATTTGCATTTCTCTAATAATTAGTGATGTTGAGCAGCTTTTCATGTGCTTCGTGGCCGTCTGTATGTCTTCTTTGGAGAAATGTCTATTTAGGTCTTCTGCCCATTTTTGGATTGGGTTGTTTGTTTTTTTAATATTGAGCTGCATGAGCTGTTTATATATTTTGGAGATAAATCCTTTGTCCATTGATTCGTTTGCAAATATTTTCTCCCATTCTGAGGGTTGTCTTTTCGTCTTGTTTATGGTTTCCTTTGCTGTGCAAAAGCTTTGAAGTTTCATTAGGTCCCATTTGTTTATTTTTGTTTTTATTTCCATTACTCTAGGAGGTGGATCAAAAAAGATCTGGCTATGATTTATGTCAAGCAAGTGCTTCTTAAAATATGACATATTTGAGATATTTTAAATTACTATGATTAAAAAATAATCTCTATTAACTTCCATCACATCGATCTTTGGTTGGACATTACAGTGTGGTTTTTTTTTTCTTGCATATATCAGTATTTCTAAATTGGGGGAAATCAAGTTGAAGCTAAAGGAACACAGAAAATAAGAACAAAGTTGTGCTAATCTAATTTGCTTTTTCCTTACATTCCCATTTGACATGTATGAGACCCTGGGCCTTGTAGGAAACTCTGAATACAGGTGTTTCCTGAAGTTCCTTATTTACTTTTGATTTAGTGACAAGAAGGAACAGTAAGAGAGAAATTTGGCCAGAAGGATAAAAAGTATAAATATTTGTAATATTAAATTTACATATTTTTAAATGGCTATAAGTACTATTTCACGGGTGACATTCTTATCAGGAATAAAATCAGAAATAGCCTCAAAAAACAACATAAATATATTTAAAAAATCTAGATGTTATTAAAAATAAAAACAATGTCTCTTTTCCCCAGCACTCATCAGAGACTTAATACACTAAAATAACATACTATAGCAGCCGCTGAAATTAATGAAGTGTTCACAGGCCTGGAACTGAATGATAAAACTGTACTGTGAAAAAAATCTGTCTCTAGCATGTAAAAAATTGAATGAAGTCAAAATATAACTTGGATGCTTTATTATACTCATTTAGGGCATTGATATTACTGTATTACTAGTGAAATTTTTGTCAAAGTGAATCAGATGAGAATACTGGTATTCTGTTCTTGGTGTCTTGACCAAAGATTAACAAATAAATCCTAAAATCACTCATTCAAAGTTACTGGAGGATACAAAAGTCTTAAATATGTAAACCAGTAGATACTTATTAACATGTCTACAAAAAGAGTAAATTTAAAAGAAAATCTGGGGGCTCCCCTGGTGGCGCAGTGGTTGAGAGTCTGCCTGCCAATGCAGGGGACACGGGTTCGAGCCCTGGTCTGGGAGGATCTCACATGCCGCGGAGCAGCTGGGCCCGTGAGCCACAATTACTGAGCCTGCGCGTCTGGAGCCTGTGTTCCGCAACAAGAGAGGCCGCGATAGTGAGAGGCCCACGCACCGCGATGAAGAGTGGCCCCCCCCCTTACCAAAACTAGAGAAGGCCCTTGCGCAGAAACGAAGACCCAACACAGCCATAAAAATAAATAAATTAATTAATTAATTTAAAAAAAAAAAAGAAAAAGAAAAACTGTATAATCGACCCTACCTTGAAAATAGTTGCTAAGAGAAAATTATATATTAATGTTTTCCTAAGAAGGACAAAAATGACACTAGGATTTATCCACTGTTTTGGGTTATCCCTGCCTTGCTTCTTTCTACAGTAAAAACAATCTAGTGTTAAGTCTATCTTTGTAAATAAAATACGTTTTGTATCTAGATCCTTGAAGGGAAGGGTCTTCAAATAATCTAAACAAGTATGTACTCTATAAATGTTAAGTAATAATAAAGATGATGCTTTCAAGAAATTTTCTTTTTAGAGAAAATAAAGCAAAATAGCTAGAAACTCACCTGCAGTGAGTCACTAAGCGGTTCAAGAATGAAAATATTAAATGTTAGTCTGAGGTATAAAGTAAATAACTATAAAGTTTATTAGTACTATAAACCCAAACCAACAATAAATTAGCATTTTAATTAATTACTGCTTGATATTACCTCTATACCTCCTCTCCCCACTGTTTGGGTCTCTTAGCCCAGTTCTGCCTCACAAGCTTCTCCACTTAGCTTGGATCTCATGGTCAATTACTTCAACAGTCTCCCTTGCATGTTCAATTCTCTCCTCCCTCATCCATCTTCAATACAATCTGCCTTTGCTTTGTTCCTGGCTGCAGAACACTGCCAGAGAAAATTTATGTAAAACATGCAGATTATACATTTATGAGTTCCAATCTCAGATGAGGCTCTGCTCAGCAGTCCTTTCACTTATTTATCCTCAAGCACTTCTATTTCCCAATCCCCACAGTATTCATAACAAATTTTCATTACTCTCATGTCCCCTAGCTTACCTCCATCAATTTCATGCTCAAAAAGTAAATGTCTACCACATAGCAATAAAAGTCCTCAGATATGACTTCTTCCATCCATATCCAAACGTACCTAATTCTCACCTATACACAACTCCTAACTTTCTGAGGTACAGTATAGGTGTCTACTCTTTTCCAGAGTTAATCCCCCAACCTGCTGTTCTTTTTTTTTTTTTTTCAGCATGTTATGCTTTATTATTTCAAGAAACGCAAAAATGCAACTGAAATGCAAAAAAAGGTTTGTGCAGTGTATGGAGAAGGGGCTGTGACTGATCGAGCGTTGTCAAAAGTCAACCTGCTGTTCTTGATCTCATCTTTCTGCACTTCATCTGAGACCTTGTTCTATTAATTATTCTCTGACTCTCCTATTGCCAATCTCATCAATCCATCAAAAAAATGTTCAAGTACTAAATTAAAGTTCTTTCCTTCAACTCTATCTATTCAAGCTACTTCTTCTTGCCTCCCCTTCACTGGCAAACCTCTATTTTCTCTCTGGTCTACCACCTTAGTAATCCATCTTCCATCTTCACCACTCACTTGGCTCTGGAAAAGGTGAGGAATGATCTGATTTCTAAATTCAATTGCTTATATTCAGTCTTCATCTAACCTGACCTCACTGCTCTCAAAAATCAATGAAGGTAATAAATGTAGATGGAATGAAAGAATTAGAAAAATCACCCTTTGTAACCCTCCAATGCAATGACCGATTCAAGCAAGGATCATTAATGGATGCTAAAACCATTAGTTTAAAAGACTGTTAGGAACAGGATATTTACATGGCAATGAAGTATCACACTATCAATTATGTATTAAATAGTAGAGATCTGTCAGTTCTCACCTTTACCAAGTGATCAAGATGGAATCACCAACAGGGGACAGCCTGACATTATCTGTCTCCTGATGTGATAAAGTGGTAGGTATATATATCATCTGTGTGGTATTCTTGCCAGAAATATTCTACCAGAATCGAATCATAAAGAAACAGACTAATTCAGAATATGGAAGATACCTGAGGACAAATGCCTCTACTTTTCAAAAGATAAACCCAAGAAGAAAGGGAGACAGTGGGACTAGTCCAGATTGGGGGAGACTAAAGAGACATACAAGCCAAATGCAATGCATGAATCTTGACTGAATCTTGCATTAAAGGGAGAAAAAAAGCTATAATTTTGGGACAAATGGGAAAATTTAAGTATGGACTATATGTTGAATAATGTTATTGAGTAATTGTTGACATTCTTAGGTATCATAATGGTATTGTGGTTACGTGAGAGAATGTCCCTGTAACTGGGAGATGCATGCTTAAGTATTAGGAATGAAGCATCATAATATCTACATCCAAAAAAAAAAAAAAAATCTACATCCTGTTTTCAGGTTTGGCAAAGGGGTGTGTGTGTGGTGTCTGCGTGTGTGTATGGTGTGTGTGTGTGTGTGTTCGTTCTACTATTCCTTTGACTTTTCTGTGGGTTTAAAATTTTTCAATAATAATAATAATGCACCAATGAAGGCTTACTAAGAACTGAACATAAGTAGAAATGAGTCAGATAGATGAAGGGGAGAAAGGGTGTGATAAGGAGAACCCTTCAGGAATAGTGAACAGTAGTGCAAGGGCTTGGAGGGAAGAGAGAGCCTATTACCAGAAACCACAAGTAATTCAATCTGTCTATTTTAGGGGAACAGGGAGTTGTGGAGAGTCACTAGGCTAGAGAGATAAGTTGGGAAAAGAACTTAAATGAATTTATAAATCTGTTAAAGGAATAAGAAATGTGGGTTTCATCATGAGGAAAGTCACAGAAATAATTTAAGCTGAGGAATGATATAATCAAATTTGCCCTTAAGAAAAATCACTGATTATAGCACTGAGAACGGATTGGAGAAGACTAATACTAGAAGAGACCAAATAGGAAACTTGTAATAATGTAGGTGAGAGACGACAGTAGCCTGAACTCAGATAATGGTAGAGGAGACGGAGAAAACTGGATAGATTCAAGGTCTTTCTCCACTTCTAACCTCTTTTCAGTATTCCATACCCAAATTTGTAACTGCCTACTGGGCATCTTCACCTACAAGTCTCAGAGATACCTAAAATTCAATATATCCAAAACTTAAATTCATTATCTACCATCTTTATCCACCCTCCCCTACCTGCCAAAAACGTATTCCTTCTCTAGCTCAGTTAACAACACCACCTATGTAGTTTACCAAGCTAGAAACACTAGAGCCAACTTAACTCTCTGACCTCTCCACATTCTTCAATGTCTATACCAACTTGAACTGTCCTATGGATTCTACCTTTAAAATTCATCACAAATCCATCCCTTGCTCTCCATTCCAACTGACACTGCTATAGTTTAGGATTTTATTTAGCCAAATTGAAAAACAAAACAAAATAAAAACAAAACAAAACAAACAAGGGCACAAACTTTCTTGACATAACTATTATGATTTCAAAATTTTACTTTATTCACTCCTCATGAGAAAAACATCATAAAATATGATGAATTACCACAATATTCATATACAACCCTTAAAATATGAAGAAAGGCATGAATAGTAAATGAAGACAGAAGGAATTAGTCCCAGCAAGGTAACTGATCCAGATAACTATAGCTTACTCTTGATAAGGCTAAAATTTTTTGTATAAGGCACTTATGAAATTTTTAATTCTTAAATTATACATTTTTATGACTTTTCAAACAGCATATTTTGAAAACAAGGTAACCTTTTCTTTATAACTTAATTTCACCATTTTAATAATCAGTTTTATACTGTGTTGTAATAATGATACCCTCAGGTGCTACTGAAGGAAGTCAGTCTGCCCCTAGTTGGAAGAGCTCCAGATTTTGGTGATAATACTAGTTCTTTTACTAGTTTGTTAGCAATATATTCTTAGAACTTCTCTCTTCTCCCTAGAGAGGCTGTCAGCAGTTACTATTCTCTGCCTAGCTTTCTATATTCCTGCTTTGGCACCATCTAATTTGATTCTTCTGAAGCAAGTAACTCTTTTTTTATTAATTGAGGTATAATTGACATATAACATTATATTAGTTTCAGGTACATTAACTAACTCATATAGTATTTTACAGTTGACATAGCATCTTAACACACATTACCTCGTTTAATTCTCACAATAACTTTATAATACAGGAATTATCACTATTCCTACTTTATAGATGAGAAAACTGAGGCTCAGAAAGATTGACTAATTTATCTAAAGTCATAAGGCTGGTAAATAGCAAAAGTGATTCCAACTTTTCAATCTTTTCTTCTTTCATCACCAAATTAAGCTTGTTATAAAGAAATTAGAGTCAAAAGGGGCCCATAAGAAAAAAAAAAAGATGAGATTCATGTACAAGCTTTGAATTTTTCTGCATCACAACATACACTATTAATTAATTAAAACACTTCAGCTTACTTCTCTCCTTTCTTCGCAGTTGAAGCTACCAGGAAAAGAAATCTAGATAGAGAAAATACTATTTATCTATTTCCAATTTCAAAAACCTATGCACCAGTAACGAACAATTCAAAACATAATAGTTCAAATCTGCAGTAAAGTAAGGCTGTCATTTTCAGGAAAAAATTTTTTTACTTCAGATTTGAAGACAACTAAACAGACTAAAGAATATCTGCATTATGTCACAGATTTCCTTTTAATTTTCCCTCAACCGCCTCCCCCTGCAAAGAGAGAGAATTGCTAGAGGACCTAAAGTTTAATCTAACCCACCAAACAATGCCCACTGAAAATATTTTCCAATCTGGTGGGAGTCAAGAACATTTGCTCAGGCCCTTACCAGAATCACACAAACCACAGGATTAGAACATTACTGATATGTAGGGTCAGATAATTCTTTGTTGTGTGTGTGGGGTAGGGTGGAGTAGGACATGTCCTGTGCATCCTAGGATATTTAGCAATAGCACCCTACCCTCAGTTGTGACAATGAAAAATGTCTTCAGACACTGCCAAACGTTCCTTAGAGGGCAAAACTGCCCCTATTTGAGTACCACTGGTTTAGATGTTAGGGTCCTGGGTCTTTGAAAAAGGAGGCCTCCAACCAGCCCTGTATAATTTTTAAAAATTAATTTTGTTTTTAAAATTTGGAGTTTTAAAAATAAGATGGTAATAGTACAAGAAGATAGCTAAATAATATATATGCCATCCTCCTTTAGGTTAAAGCATTTTAGAGGATTTTGTAACATGAATCGCATCTACTGTCACCTCTTCCCCTCCATCCCAAAGTTGGGGAATGTCCAGTTCTCTCCCTACTCTGCTAGTAAAATGTCAAATACTTACATACATATATACATACATACTTATATATACATAGGATCTAAACAGTTCTAACTTGCAAATCTCCATTTCTTGCCTTACACTGTCACATTGTGGTTCTTGAGCCATGCATTCTAGAGAGTCAACCTTCCACTCTTCAGATTTCCTCATCTGGTTCCTGCCATCTATTTGCGAAGCAATCAGGAAGTAAGCTGATGACCTTTTAGATCTTTTCCAGCCCTAATATCCAATGGCAAAAATACTCCTTCAACTTTTACTTACTGACTCCCAGCTGACTAAACCACCTCCTGAGATCACTTAAGTCATTCATCCTAACTTTTTTCTTTCTCCACTCTATAGTAATCCATGAGGAATACAACCAAACAGTATATCAACTGTTTAAAACATCACTTATTAATACCAGTGATCAGTTGATTATTTCCTGTCTAAAACTATTTTAAACACGGAAATTAATCTTAAAAGAAAAACTTTTCAGGGAGCTGATACTATTTATGAGTGAACCACCATTCACTCATTGAGAGGGAAAGTATATTAGTGGTTGCCTCGGTCTGGGGCTGGGGTGGGGAGTTTCTTTTTGGGGTGATGAAAATATTCTAAAACTAGATTATGGTGATGGTTACACAACTATGTAAATATACTAAAAATGGATGAATTTAACACTTTAAATAAGTGTACTTTTACTCAATAAAGTATGTAAAAAGCTAAAAGCAGGAAAATAATTTTAATCAACTTTTACTGATAGGAAAGGAATGTGATTAAGAGCAAATTCTGCAGTTTGCCATTTCAAGAGTTATGTAAGATTTGATTTTAATTCTGACATAAAAACTTAATACCTATTCAAAAATAAACTTTAACTTTTCCAGAAAACAAACATATGCAAATTTAATCATCTTTTCTTAGTAAACTTTGGATAATTTAAAAGCAACGGAAAACACTTCAGAAAGCCCAGTGTTAGAGTAACAATACCTCTCCGAGACCAAAATATATTAATATCATCAACAAGAAAATGTGAAGTCTTTATAGTTTTGTAATGCATTCTTTATAAAGAAAACCATAAAACATTTATTTCTTTTAAAAGTGATCCTCAGATTGTAATGTCTGTCCTGATAGTGCAATAATTCTGAAATTAACAGAGCATAATTTTAAAACAGCCAAATCACAATAAAATCGCAAACATCTAATCCCTCAAACCACAACTATCAATCGCCCAAAATTTGCACACATTGATCATTTTTACCAAAACCTATCATAAGCAATGATGACCACTATGAACAATCAAGTAATACCTATTTCTAGGAAATCAGACTCTGCAATACAAATACAGTCAAACAAACAAATCCCATCATTCCATCTGTTCTATCATAACTGCTTAGAAGTCATTAAGGCTCTGAAGGTACTTTTCCAACTAGAACACTTCATCAGATATAAAAGTCAACCTGACTGTCCATCAAAATCTGCAGTTTAAGTTACCACAATAACACATATCTCAGTATACTATCATGACATCACTTGCCTTGTAAGCATTTACTCTTAAGATTGCCCTGGGGTTTGACAAATCAGATATAGAACCAATTAAAAGCAAAACACAAAAACATTCCAATATAATTCTTCGAAAGTAAGGAGAGCCCCAATAAAGACCAAAATAAAGCTGGTGAAAGGGGAACTTTAAAAAATATTGCATCCCGGGTCAACCAAAATTCTAAAAATACCATCCCGAACTCAGTACACGGACAGACCAAGTGGTTAATTATAATGGGCAGGCAAAAGTTCCCTTGTCAACGACAGGAGGGCAGGGGAGGCCTGCCTTTGTACCAGTGCAGAGATGGAAAGACACATAACTGAAGAAAAATTAATTATTGAACAAATGATTGCGACCTAAATTGCCAAACTGCAAAACACCGAGTTATTTTCTGGGCTGGCTTTCGCCAGGAGGAAAAAATGAGTTTTTTAATTTAAATTATTCCAGTAGGATCAAAAAGGGGTAAGGGCCCGGCTAGAAAAAGAAAGGGAAAGTTTGGGGGCAGCGTCAAAGGCGGGTGGTGGAGGTTCCACAGCCCGGATCCCCGAGAGGGGAGAGAGGGGTGAGAGCGGCGTCGCGGCCGCGGGCTGGAGGCGAAGAGCACAGCTACCGGCCCCGATCCCGGAGGGAGAGTAAGAAGGAAGAGGAGGTGGTGGTGGCCGGGAAGAATGGAAGCTTCGGCGCTGGTCAGTTGTGACCGAAACTCCGCCGGCTCCGGCAGGGGAGGAGACAGAGGGGGTGGGGTCTCGGTCCTCCCTCTACAGGAGGTCGGGGTGAGGGTGGGCCGCGAAGCGCTGGGGGCCGCGTGCGGCCGGCCCGACACCTACCTGCGGGTCCCGGGCAGCAGCCCCAGAGCGAGGCCTAGTGCATCGCCGCCGCCTCCAACCCTCCACGTCGCGCCGAGGCTGCTGCTCCGCGGCCGCCGCCGCCCGGAGCCCGGCTGGGCCCGAGCCCGGCTTCCCGCCCCCGCCCCGCGCCGGCTGGCTAGTCGGCTGGGGGAGCACAGGGCCGCCCTCTCGAGCCCAGCTCCGCTCGGGGGTGAGAGGCGGCAGCGGCGGCTCCCTCACGTCTCTCCCGGGTGTCCTGTCAGCCAGCAGTTTCCCCCGGGTCCGCAGCGCCGCCTCCGCCGCTCCTGCCACCGCCTCTCCCACATCCCCGGCCTCCAGAGGAGCCGCCGCCGCCGCCGCCGCGCCGCGACCACTACCCTAGCGCTTCTGCTCCCTGCTCCACTGCTTCCCCTCACCCCGCCCGCCCGCCCGCCTGCCTGCCTGCCTGCCTGCCTCGGCCCGGCTAGGTCCGGGGAGACAGTGTCCGAGGCCGCAGTGAGGCCGCCGCAGCCCCCAGCCCACAATCCACCGCGCGGCTCCGCCGGGGCGGGAGGCCGCGGCCCGGACCGGGAGTAGCTCTCGCCGCCTCAGGAGAGGGCCGGGGCCGGCGCTGGCGCCGCCGGCGTTCCCCCGGAGCGGGGAATACCCCGCGCGGCGGCTTGGCGCCTCCTCTAATCTCTTCTAATAGTCCTCCAGGCAAAGAGAGAAACCCACGCTGAACTCGACTTTTCCCCACGACCCTTCCCCCACCCCGAGGCGCTCTCGGCGGCAACCAGGTGCCGCCTGCCGCCTTCCCAGGGACGGTCCGCGACCCCTCAGGGTGGCCTTCGCCCACCCCCCAGACCAACTGACTCCAAACATCCCTCAACCACCCAGCGCCTATTAAAGGAGATACCTCCACAACATTCCACCTCTCCTTTCACCCCCTCCAAAGTGAAGGCTGCTCAGAATTTCCCAGTTAAGTGTCCTTTGAAAGGTTTAAGGTCACCCCCTCCCCAACAATCCCCTGGACGCTGGAAACAGTGCATTGTCTCCCTCTCGAGGCCTTCCCTCACCAAGTTCTTCTCCTAAGTTTTCCCCTAATTCCAGGTCTTCCTCCCAGGCACCTATCAAACTTCTCTGGCACTGAAATCAGTTATTCCTGCTATTTGACTGAGATGCTTGAAGTGTGTGTATATTATTAATACCTCCTCCCTGTGATTCTCAACAGTAATCCAGTTTAGCCGGGTTTCAGAGGGCTGGTGATCTTAATCCAATAAAATACAATCCACAAGAAAGGGAATGTCTTAGGATATTTTTTAAAAGAGAGGAAAGGGCCATTTGAGTGCTTATGTCTTAATTTTAGGAAGATTTCTTTCAATTTTGAAATTATTTCTTTGCCTAAAAATATCAAAGTTTCAGGCATTTATAAGACACTTGGTGTGTTTTAACAAATCAAAAGTGAAAATATAAGTCTTACCTTTGGGGATTGAAAAAAAAAATGTTCCAAATTTCACTTCTAAGAAGTCACTTCGAAAACTGCAAACATAACTCTTTGTGAAATAATAATTCACACACTAAGGAGCTAAAGTTGGGGGAAGGGAAGGACAAAAGAGAAGGAAGCAACAAAAATAGCTGAGAGGAAATTCTTACAGTATGTTTTTCAAATTCAATTCTCTACAGTTTTGTAATAAGGAGAATGAGAATATCAATCTCCAATATGAACTAAATTTAACTTTAAAATTAGAAATCCTCCTAAATCCCCAATCTCATATAAAACCAGATGAGTTTACATTATAAACATATCAAGGAAAGACTCACCAAATTTCATCAAAGGCCAGAAAGGAAAATAATTCACTTTAAATCTAGAATCAGTTCACAGATTATACTAAGAAATATAGCAGGTTCCTATATTTTGGAACCACATCAGGAAATCAACAATAGTTCAAAAGCTGCCTTAAACCTGGCAGTTTGGCCTTTTAAAAAATATTTGCATTTATACCCCACCTTGTTTCAAAGAGATTCCAAGTTGCTGTAGTTGGCACTTGGGTTAGACAATAGCCATGAAGTATCTCCCAGACACTAGAAGAAGACAGACTGGTTTGCTTTCCTCATTATCCATCTGTAGATAACATACCGTAGGAAGAAAATACACACTGAGTATTGCACTTAGTTCTTTCAGGGATCCAGCATGATTTGATTTTTACTTTTCCACAGAACAGTTCATAATCATGAATCTAAATGTAAAAGTAAATGCTAATGATCAGGTTTGCCAAAAATAAAACAAAACAAAACAAAAAACTGTTAACTGGACAAGTAATTTAATTTAGAAGTAGATAAATTTCAAATTAATTAATATGTTCACTTGTTATCCCTTGAATCATTTCAGTATTAAAAAGAAAAGCCAATGGTGGTGTGATGAATTGGGTGATTGGGATTGACATGTATACACTGATGTGTATAAAACTGATGACTAATAAGAACCTGCTGTATAAAAAAATAAATAAAATTAAATTAAAAAATTAAAAAAAAAAAAAGACAAACCGAAAATAAATATGCAGAGATATATTATTAGTGTTAATTTCCAGGAAGCACAGATCACAGAAAATTAAGGAAAAAATGGATAGAAATAATCATTGCCCTCAAAAAAAAGCAAATATGAAGACAATATTTAGCTACCCTATTACTAACGGTGTATCTAGCATAATCTTTATTAAACCTGTTGAGAATTATGAATGGTGATAGTCATCAGGGTCATATATTCTCACTAGATGGACAATGGGCAAATTTTCTAATGCTGCAACACCTATGAAAGGCCTACGTTATGTTTGCTGTATGTTCAGCACATATTTGTGTATGGGGCAGTCGTGAGGTTAACGTGTTTATCAATCAGTGAACACCATTTTTAATGACTTGTTTGACAGAAACTATACATTCACATGCCAATATAAGTACAGAAGGGAAAGGGGACACTGGTCAAAGGAACAATCAGAAAAATCATTTTGCAGTTTAGTTGGACATGAGCACTAGCCCCTCTTTTTTCCACAGTAGCAAAGCTTAAATCTATCAGATGGAAACCCAGTCAAGTTCTCTAACCTACTCTATAGCTACATATGTATAGTTACATTGTGTGCTTTCTATGAATTACCATTGGCAAGCAAAGTCCACATGTACTCATGCACTGAAAGTATTATGCTGGTAGTAGTTTCATCAGGGTTTGGTTTTTTGATCCAATGCCCTGAATTACTTAATCCATCATATTTAAGCTATTGTAAGATGTTACAGCGTTTTTAAATCACAATTTATAACAATATGATAAAACCTGAAACTATGTTTTAATATTTCTTCATATCTAATGTGGGACCATTGGAAAACTTTCCAATTTACTCTGCATATGGTGTAAGACATTAAAACTAAATGTGTGGATAAACAACACTAGAAATGTTATAATATTTCACGTGATAATAATACACTCAGTAATTGTTGGGAGTAATATATAAGTTTTCAATATTCCATCATTGTTTTTTTAACTTTATTTATTTTTTATACAGCAGGTTCTTATTAGTTATCTATTTTATACATATTAGTGTATATATGTCAATCCCAATCTCCCAATTCATCCCACTACCACCACCTCCCCACCCCCCATCCATCACTGTTTGCATCTTCTAAATCAGCTGCTTGATTACTTTGGAAACAATTATTTAACTCTGTTAAATTGCCCTGTTACATTTCTCTTTGACACTGATATTCCACATTTTCATTTGATTACCATAATAGCAACTACCATTTACTAATAATTTACTGTGCTCCAAGATAGGGAAAACCAAGGTAGCAGGGTGTATTAGTTTTCTATTGCTGTGTACAAATTATCAAAACTTAGTAGTTTAAAATAACACATATTTATGATGTTATAGTTCTGTGAGTCAGGAGTCTGGGCACAGTTTAGCTTGGTGTTCTGCTCAGGATCTCATAAGGCTGCAATCAAAACATCAGTCATGCTGTGTTCTCATTTGGAGGCTTGACTGGGGAAGAATTTGCTTCCAAGGTCATTCATGTTGTTAGCAGAATTCCTTTTCTTGTGATTGTAGGACTGAGAACCCTAGCTTCTTGCTGTCTGGGGGCTGCCCTCAGCTCCTAGAGGCCTCCTGCAGTTCCTTGCCATATAGGTTTTCTCACTATGGCTGCTTACTTCATCAAACCAGCAAGGCGTGTCTCTAAACTCTAAAGTGAGTCACCTAGCAATATAGAATGATATTCTATCTTCACCATGTTCTATGGTTTAGAAGCAAGTCACAAATTTTGCTCACACTTAAGAAGAAGGAGTTACACAAAGTTTTGAACACCAGGAAGTAGGAATCATGGGGGCTACCCTAGAGTCTGTCTACCACCTGCAATGATTAATTCCACAGGCTTTGGAATTCAGCTAATTTTGGGTTTTTCAACCTGCTTTGACACTTTAACTATGTGATTTTGATCTCAATTTCTAATCCTTTGTTTCTTCATCTGCCAAATAGGAGTAATATCCTCTTCACAGTTTATTTTTCTCCAATGTAAAGTGACGGTAATAATAAAGTTGTTGTAAGGATTAAATGAGCATTTTAGCAAAGTAACTTATAACATGAAAGGCTCAATAAACACTTGTTAGTTTTCTTCCTTTTCCCTCCTCTCTTTTTTATTTTGATCTTGGTCTCCTAGAAGTCCCCACTGTCATTTCTACTTTCAATGGCTACTTTGGTAGCCTGCGTGCAGAGTACGCATGTGTGTGTACCTGTGTCTAGGGCCATGCAAACCCAACTCTAATATCAATACCTTTAAAAATAGGACTGTATTGCAAATGTTATCTCTAACTTCAACTAGGAAAATTAAAAACTGATAAACCCATAACATTAGAAGGATAATTATTAAACATAGAGGCTCTGAGAGTTTAGAGAAGTTTGTTGGGATTGACTTTTTTTCCTCCCTCAGAATCATGTTTAATATGCATATGGTACAAAAGACATGTTATTGCATAGTAGTCTTCATGGACTCTGGGTTTGCATCCTAGACCTGCCACTTTCTAGCTGAGTAACCTCAGGCATGTTCAGCTCTCTAAAGCTCAGTTCCTTATAGGAATAATGATAGCACCCACTTCACAGACCTTCTATAAGGATTACATTTAAAGTATACTTAAATAGCATCACTTAGTGCCTAGCTCATAGTCACTACTTTAAAATGTTAGATATCATACTCATTACTATAATCTTTACTATCTCATTATTATTAGGAAAGGTGTGTTAATGAAAACCATAGAACAGGAAGCAGCAAGACATGGCTATGAATGAGGTGGGTGAAGTGAGGCATGAGAAGTCACAAAATCTCAAAAGTTCTCGTAAACCAAAGGGCTGCAAGTAAGATAAATGGTCAGAAGTATGAAAATTTGCAAGTCAGAAGTTGGACAAGTAGGAACTAGGGGCCAAGGTAAAATTGTGACTTCTCAACCAAACTATGAGTAATGCAACCTAAGACATCAGCAAGAGAAGGGCACATGAAACAGGTAATTCCTACCTCAGACATGAAGTCTTTTATATAGTTCCTCCTGGCGCAGGAGTCAACCATATAGCATATCTAGTTGCATTTGGAACAGGAAACACGTGAGTCCTGTTACTATTGGAAAATAGTGAGTAAATTGTTGAATAGATTAGGAGAGTATAGCAATCAGAAATACGGGCATATCCTGACAAATGTAAAATTATTTTCAAATTGGACCATTTCCCTAGAGAAGTAGTTATACCATTTAATCGGTCCCATTATCATATTTTTTCTTATGTCACTTTTTACAGTATTGGTTCTTTTATCTATGGAGGCTTTGTCTAACAAACTAAGTTATAAGTATTTCCAGGACAGGATTTTCTGTTGTTGCTGCTATTGTACTTTTTAAAATATCCTACAGAATCTGGAACAATGTACTACATAGTAGACTTTCAATAAATGCTTGTTGAATTAAAAAATAAATATGAATTACTCCCGCTTAGTAAACGGTATTTGGTATAATGAATAGTAATAATTCATGAAATTAACTGATGACCTTGAAATCATACTTGACTCTTTCATATTCCACATCTACCATGTCAGAAAATCCTATTAGTTCTACCTTCAAAGTATATCTTGACTGAGCACTTCTCACCACTCACATTTCATCCACCCTGGTCCAAGCCATCTTGCCTACAGGGCTGCTAAGTACAGCTGTTGGGCTAGACACTGCTCATTACGGGAAGCACCATTCTCAGACACTGCAGGGTGAATGATGCTTCTTGGAGTTGTATAGTGCAATGATCCTACTTGCCTGGATTACTGCCAAAGTCTCCTAGCCTTTGTCCCCCACCAGCTTATTCTCAACACAATAATCAGCTTGATCTTGATGAAACTTAAGTCAGGTCATGTCATGTCATTCCTCTGCTTAGAACACTCCAGTGGCTCTATCTCATTCACAGTAAAAGATAAAGTCCTGGCAAGGCCCTAGTTGATCTCATCCCACTCTTACCTCTCTATCCTTATCTCCTCCTAGTCCCCCCATTTCTCACTGCTCTAGTCATATTGGGCTCCTCACTGTTCCTAAATCCAGGCATGCTCCTGCCTCAGAGTATTTACACTTGCTCTTCCCTCTGCCTGGAATGCTTTTCCCCCACATATCCTAATGGCTAACTCCTTCACCTTCTTCAGGTCTTATTCAGATCTTACCTTCTCAGTGAGACATTCCATGACACCCATATTTCTCATTGCAACACCATGTCCTATGTGTTTTTCCACTTTATTTTTCTCCTTAGACTTTATTATCATCTAAGCCCCCATATGTTTTACTTATTATCTGTCTTTCCCCCACAGGAATGTAAGCTCCATGAGGACAGAGAGTTTTGTCTGTTTTGTTTACCACTTTACCCAGCCAGTACCTGGAACAATGCCTGGTGTGAGCTGAGAGCTCAGTAAATACTTGTTGAAATAATGAATGAAAGACAAAGACAAACTAGTGCTTATAAACATAAACCCCTTTCTTCTACACATTAAGCAGAATGAGTAACCAATTAGTCTAATGTTTTTTCAAGACTTGCCACTGATATGTTATAGGGCTCAAGATTTTTGCAAGTCACTATTAATTTATTACATAATGATAGTCTTGGCTTATTTTACAATTGGAGTATTTTAAGTAATAACTATATGGAATTATTTTTTAAGTATGCAATTCTATAATGACAAGACAATGGTTAAACGTCTATTAGAAAAAAAATTTTTTTCATTTAAAACTTCTCTAGGTTAAGGAGAAATTTCATTTAAACTTTTCTAGGAAAATTATGGGCAATTTAGAAACCATACATTTTCAGAGAAACAGAAGCCATGGTTGGCCTCTCAAGGGATTTTCCTCAAGAACCACCCTCTACATCAACTGGGTATGTGACTCAACACCAGCCATCACACAGAAAGAACCCCCTAAGCAGCAGGAATATAAATTCTTATACCGCTATGTAATATTTTTAAATAGAGAAAAAAATCAAACAGGAAATATTTTAGAAACAAAATAAACAGAGACAAAAACAACAACAACAACAAAAACAGTGGTATCATGAAAACAGGACAATTTCACAACATAATCCAGAGTAAAAGATTAGTATAACAATGGATTGCAATTATATAATGGACTTTCGTTGGATACCAAAATGCATTAGAAAGGCCATTTAATTCTCATGCCACTGTCTGGTCATTTTGATTCCGATTCTACCAGGAAGTAAAATATCTGTGTTTTCTTGCCTTATTCTCTTTACTTCTGTGAATTCCTGAGCATTAATAAAAACAAGTTCTCAGTCAGAATTTGATTTCAATCTAGAAGTCTTATTTCCGAAAATCTAGCCTTAGATTTAAAACAGTATTTTCCCCTTTCATACTTTTTTTATTAACTTTTAAGGATCTATATAAAATAAAAATAATGAAAAACTCAAAAGAAAGAAAACATCTTTGAAATCAAAGACTTTAGGAATGGAAGAGGCTTTTCACTTGCACATGAGGAAATGGAGGTCCAAAGGGCTGAGACAGATAACATTTTAGCGGTGGCAGCCGATTTCTAATCAGAAGCCAGGTTTAAGGGTTTCCGGTCCCATGCTGTTTGTCCCACACTATATTATGGGAATGCTACACCAAAAAATTACTGAAAAAGAGAATTATGTTAAGTGGAATTACTTATTATTTGAATCAAAATAATATCAGATTCCCCTTCTTCTCCAAAGAAAAGTTAAGGCTTTCTCAAAAAGTATGGAATTTGAAGGTTCTCAATACTTGTAAGAAAAAAAACATCTTGTAGGGAAGATTTTGCTTGGTAATAAGTATTTAATAACTTAGTAAATAATCAATTAGATTAATTTATTATTTCAGGTATTCTTTACCAGTTCACAAATCCAAGAGACAGTTCCCATATTTGGTTGCAAGAATGCAGTATTTTAGAAAATGTATAGCTTATTTTCGTGTGTTCCTCCTTTATAAATATGCAAA
This sequence comes from Eschrichtius robustus, assembly GCF_028021215.1. Classification (NCBI taxonomy): domain Eukaryota; kingdom Metazoa; phylum Chordata; class Mammalia; order Artiodactyla; family Eschrichtiidae; genus Eschrichtius; species Eschrichtius robustus. The sequence goes on from NC_090838.1 coordinate 54,810,167, forward strand.
AGCCTATTTCCATTCTTCTAAGTTTACCCTAACTTTATTTTACAGCTCAATATGCCCAGCAAAAGAAATGGTAAAGAAAGCATACAGGACACATTTACAAAATGTAAGTATTTTTGTGTCTATTACAAATTGAAGGTCAGACTAGTGACAGTTTTTTTTCCACAGATCCCTACAACAAGTGTATATCAAACCAGTGAGCAAACAAAAAGCCTGTATAAATGGCTTTGTCTTTATGATTAAACTGGCTCACTGATGCGTGCCAGGGAGTGCTGCTTTGATTCCAGGTGGTCAGCATATCCCTCTAGTTAATGGCATCCAGAGGGAAATGGCTCTCCTCTCTGGCTGTCTGATTCTTTACTGCCTGCCTGAGCTGCCTGCCTTTTGCCCCAGTATGTTAGAGGCTACCTCAGTTACTCACTACTTGTACCCAGAATGAGGTTAATTTTTTGTCAAAATCATGACTCCTCTTAATGGTGGAAGAAATATTCTGATTCTAAATCTCTTATTAGAATGAAGAGGTAGGGAAAGTGTTCCTACACCAGCATTCCCTAACCCCCTGCCGTCATCCTCATTATCCAGTAGACATCCAAACATCCATTCACACTCAGTGGATATTTATCAAAGACGTTTCTGGGTCCTAGATGCTAGCAGTAAGCAAGATTGATTCAGCTCATGCTCTCATAGCACTCACAATCTGGGGGTGGTTTGGAGAGGGAGTACAGAAAAGAGACATTCAACAAATATTATAGGAAATGTTCAACAACAGTTGGGATACGTGTCGTGGAAAAGTAAAAGAAGCTATCAGAGCTTGTAAAGGTGAATGTAACTTAATGCAGGTGAACAGGGAATCCTTGCCCATGGAAGCAGCATTTAAACTGAGAAATGAATAGGAATTGGCCAGGGAAGGGGAATAGTGGTGGTGAAGAGTCCCAGGCAGTGCAAACAGCCAGCAGAAAGAAACTCTGAGACATGAAGGAGCTAGGTAAGCAGAGGGAAGAGAGAAAAGGCTGAAGAAGGCCTAAGCCAGACCATTCAGGGAGTTATAGGTCATGGTAAAGTTTGGACTTTATTATAAGTTTTTACAGGGCTTTGGGGAAAGAGATGACACAAGCATGTTTTTAAAAGATCAGTTTGACCACTCTGTGGAGAATAAGTTAGTGGAGATAACCAAGAAAATGTATGGCACTAGCAGCTAGAAAGGTGTCTGTTATGGACTGAATGTTTGTGCCCCCCACACCCAAATTCATATGTTGAAGCCTTCATCCCCAAGGTGATGGTATTTGGAGGTGGGAACTTTGGGGGGTAATTAGGTTTGAATGAGGTCATGAGAGTGAAGCCCCTATGATGGGATTAGTGTCCTTATTAGAAGAGGAAGAGTGAGAGATATCGCTGTGACAGTGAGACACAGTGAGAAGGTGGCTATCTGCAAGCCAGGAAGAGGGGGCTCTCACCAGGAACTGAATCTGCCAGCACCTTGATCTTGGACTTCCCAGATCTCATAACTGCTAGAAATATTTGTCTGTTGTTTAAGCGACCCAGTCTATGGTATTTTGTTATAGCAGCTGGAGCTAACTAACACAGTGTCTGAGTGGTCCAGGTGCTGGGCTAAGGTGGTAGTGGTAAAGACAAAGAGCAGTAGACAGATTGAGAAGTATCCTTGGAGACAGAATTGACAGCACTTGGTGACTGGTTGGACAAAGGGACTAAGAAATAGGTAGATGTAAAGGATGATTCCTAGGTTGATGATTCCTAGGTTCCTGACAAGAGCAACTAGGAGGATGGTGGGACTATTTAATGAGGTAGGAAACACTGGAGGAGGAAAAGATTTGGCACCATAAGTTCAGTAATAGACATGTCCAATTTTGGATATCTATGTACTAGCTATCTGGAAATACTAAGGAGGCAGTTAGATATATGTACTAGCTATCTGGAAATACTAAGGAGGCAGACCTATATATAGGTCTGGAACTAAGAGAGACCTGAATGAAGATATAAATTCAGAAGTTGTCAACATGCATTTAATAATTGAAAGGATGGATGTGTATGAGATTCCTGAGAGAGTATAGAGAGATTAGAAGAGGAGGGAAAGGAAGGGAAGAGAAAAGAAGGGAAGAGGGCCTACGACTGGCCACAGATCCATACAACAAGCATACATCAACATATATCAAATCAATGAACAAACAAAACATTTATATAAATGGCTTTGTCTTTATGATTAAACTGGCTCGTTGATGTGTGTTAGTACTACTTTGATTCCAGGTGGTTTAGCATATCCCTCTGGTTAATGGACTAGGTCCCAAGAGGAGGAAAAGCAACCGGGGGAGACTAGAAAGAGGAACCAGAGAAATAATAGAAAAGCCAGGAGACCATGGGGTCACAGGAGACAAGGAAGTAATTTTTTTGGAAGAAGATGGGAGTGGTCAACTATGGCAAATAAGATGTGTTGTCCATTAGATTTAGCAGCCTGAAGGTCACTACTGATCCTACCAAGAAAAGTTTGGTAGTTGGTAGAATTAGAAGCAGATTATCATGAGTTGAGGACCATGATATGAAAAGAACAAAGAATGAGTAAACTGTTTCTAAAAGCTTAGTTATAAAAAAAAAAAAGTGGGGTAGGGGGAGGGACCGATGGAGTGGTAGGTGAATGTAAGGGAGGATCTTCTTAATATGGCACATATTTGAACATGTTTGAATTCTCAGAAGTTCTCTTCAAAAAAAAAAGTAAGCCCATTGGGCATAATAATTAAGTTTCTCCCAAATATTTTTCACTCATGTTATTCTGTGGGTCAGGAGATCTAATATCACTTAAAACTTTTGATTGAACTTGACAAAAAAATCTTGGCTTAAGCTAAAAATTGGGGTGGGGGCGGGGTGGGGAGGGGATAATTTATCACCTTATGTAATTAAAAAGTCCATGGTTGGGGATGACTTAGGACATGGTGATATTTAGATGCTCAAATGATCAAGCAGGAACCAATTTTCCCCATCTCTCAGCTTTACTGTCATTCATTTATTCATTTGAAAATATTCATTGAAAAGCTACTATGTCGGACTTCCCTGGTGGTCCAGTGGCTAAGACTCCATGCTCCCAATGCAGGGGGCCTGGGTTCGATCCCTGGTCAGGGAACTAGATCCCGCATGCCACAACTAAAGATCCTGCCTGCTGTAACTAAGACCTGGTGCAGCCAAATAAAGAAAGAAAGAAAGAAAGAAAGAAAGAAAGAAAGAAAGAAAAGCTACTATGTCTATTTTAAACACTGGAGATACAATGATACAAAAAACAAACCCACTTTCACTACTTCTTTTCAGCATTTTACTGGAGGTTCTAGCCAGTGCAATAAGTTAAGAAAAAGAAGTTTTAACAGTATAACAATTGGGAATAAATAAAACTGTTATTATATTTAGGTAATATAACTGTGTATTTAGGAAATCTCAATGAATCTACAGATATATTACTTGAATTAATTAGCCAGTAAGGTTGCTGGACACAGGTGTGGGAGGTAGAATTCTAAGTTGTCCCTCAAGATTCTGGTCCCCTGGTGTACATACCCTATGACATTCCCTCCCCTAAAGTGTGGGTGGACCCGTGAATGAGATTTCACTCACATGATTAGTTTATCGTGTATGGCAAAGGTGAAGAAATTTTGAAGATGTAATTAAGACCAGTTGAACTTGAGGTAATCAAAAGGAAGATCATCCGAGTGGCCCTACCTAATCAGGTGAGCCCTTTTAAAAGAGTTTAGACGTCAAAGATGTCAGAAATCAGACATATTTGAAACAAGAGAAATGGTATACTGCAGGCCTTGAAGAAATAGAATGCCATACTCCAGAGAGGACTACATGACAGGAAACTGCAGTGGCCTCTAGGAACTAAGAGTGGCTGCTAAATGACAGCCAGCATAAAAGAGGAACCTCAGTCCTACAACCGCAAGGAACTGAATTTCAGCAATAATCAGTGAGCTTGGAAGAGGACTCTCAGCCTGAGGTGAGATCATAGGCATGGCTGACACCTTGATTTCAGCCTAGTGAGACTTTGAGCAGATGACCTAGCTAACTCATATCCAGACTACTGACTCATGAAAACAGTGAGAGAATAACTTTATTTTTTAAGATGCTAGGTTTGTGATAATTTGTTATGCAACTACGGAAAACCAATATAGAAGGTCAACATGCAAAATTCAATTATTTTTCTATATACCAGCAACAAACAGAAAAAAAATTAAATTGTTACCATTTATAATTGCACGGAAGTATCAAATACCTAGGAATAAATTTAATTAAAGAATGCAAGACTTACCTACACAGAAAACTGTAGAACTTATGGAGGGAAATTGAAGATAACCTAAATAAATGGAAATATGTGCATTGTTCATGGATTCGAATTTCAATGTTGTAAATATGTCAATCTCTCCAAATTAATTTATAGATTCAATGCAATCCCAATGAAAATCCTAACAGATTTCTTTGTGGAAAATAGCAACCTGACTCTAAAATGTATATGGAAATGCAAAGGGCCAAGAATAGCCAAAACACTCTTTACAAGAAGAGCAAGATAGGAGGACATACTCTACCAGTTACCAAGGTTTACTATAAAACCACAATGTAATACGGCATGGTATTAGGGTAGCAACTAAAGATAAAAAATTCTTAAACCTCTTACAAATCAAAAAATAAAAGACAGGTAACTCAATAGAAAAATGGGCCAGGCAGTTGAACAGGCACTTCACGGAAAAGGATATCCAAATGGCCACATGAAAATGTATTTAAACTCATTAGTCATGAGGAAAATGTAATATGATATACTATACTACACATCCACACTTAAAAGACTGAAAATACCAAATGTTGCCGAGGATGTGGAGGAACAGGTACATAACAGGGTGATTTCATGCGATCACTTAGTTCTTTTAATTTAAAAAACTTTTTTATAGTACGATCATTTTGGAATGTAATTTGGCAACATCTTCTAAAGTTGAACATATGTACACTCATGTACACTCTATGATCTAGCAATTCTATTCTTAGGAATATATCTGAAAAAAATGCATGTATATGTTCATCAAAGGCATTTATAATAATGTTGGGTGACAGAAGCCAGACACACTGGCTTCTGAATACTATATGAGAATGAATACTATACTTCTATTTACACAAAGTTGGAAAACTCAAAACTATGGTGTTAATAGTCAAGAGGAGAGAGGGGGTAGTGACTGGGAGGAGTATGAGGCGGGTAATGTTCTATTTCTTGATCTGGGTGGTAGTTAAATATGTGTATTCACTTTGTAATAATTTTTTACTCAAATTAGTTTTGTGTGTTTTTTTTCTGTATGTGAATGATGTATCAATAAAAAGATTTTAAAACAGTGCCAAGCTTCCTGCTCTCATGGACTTTATATTCTTCTGTGAGGATCCCTGCTCTCCTCTGTGTTGGTGGCTTCGATCTCAGGCTTCAAGTGGTGGGAAGAGGTAGGAAGATAGCTCCCAGCAGCTCCTCGTCTACAACTTCCCATGTTCAAACCAGAAGCCAAGGTAGGCTTCTCTGCTGAGTCTTACAGGCTCAGCAAAGTTCCAGGTTGCCTCTCTCTGGCCCTGATTGAGTGATGCTCCGATCCCAGTCACTGAGGCCAGTGTGAGGTTCTTAACTGGGAGGCCTGAATCACAGCCAACCCTAAAACCAGAGTGAAATAGAGTCCACTTCACCAGAACACATAAAATAAGAATGAGGAAAGATGTGGTTCTCCAAATAAAGAAAAACGAAACAAAACAAAACAAAAAACAAAACTGGGGCCCCATTTCAGAAAAGGAAATAAATGTGGGCTGAAAACCCAGGAAACGTGTACCACGGGTCTCCTGCAAGTGAAAAACCAGATTTGCCAATTCATATTAGGTCAACTTCCCTTTATTCTCTTTCATTTACCACACATGTTTCAGGGATTTGTTTTGCTTGCTTCTTCCACTACTAACATGATTGCAAATAGACTTTTTCTTCCCTTTCATTAGCTGAGAAGTAAGGTACTCCCTGTTTCTATGGCTTTGAGACAAGCCGAAAACAATCAACCAAATAAAAATTAACAACAAAAATCAGTTTAGAGTTTTAAATATCTGTGTCTGCTAGAAACTACAATGGTTAATAAAAAATTATCAGACCTTGGGAAATAAGTTCTATTTCCACTCACCTTCAGAGGCTCCTTTCAGGTGCCTCAGGGGATACCTTCTCTGGTAAGCTTTCTTTACCATCTCCTTCCCTGATCTGAGTTACTCAGCTCCTCTGACTGCTTGCTTACACTGTACTGTAATTTCCTGTTTTCTTATCTGTCTTACCCACTGCCTCATGTTTTCCTTGAGGACAGGCTTTGGCCTATATCGCTGTATCACCAGTACAAAGCTCACTGTCTGGGACATACACGATGGAGGGTCAATAAATATTTTCCGAATGAATGAGTGCTTCATATCCCACTTGCATTTAATTCTGGTAACAGCCTGTGAGATAGAGATTATTAGCCTGAGGCTTGGAGAGGTAAGGTAGGTGACTTGCCCCAAATCACACACAGGTAAGTGGAGTCAGGATTTGGGCTTGGATCTATCTGATGCCAAAGTCTGGGCTCTTGGCTACTGTCTTGGTCAAAAATGTTCATTTATTTGGAATAAGATTCAAACTCTAGCTTGTAAAAGTTGTCCATAATTGCATCCTATCTGCCTTTCTAAGCCTTTCTGTCATTCACCTTCACGTATCTTTCCTCACAGCCCCTGAACAGACTTGAGTTTTCCTGCCTCTGTTTTTGCTAGGCTCTGCCAACTCTGCTTACTAATCTTATCCCTTCTTCAAGGATCAGCTCAGATGTCATCTCTTTGATGAAATGTTCCCTTATCATTTAGCCAGAAGTGACATCCTCCTCTTCTCAATTGTCATATCCTTTATTTCCTGAGCCATGGACATGGCATTTACGACACACTAGTGTCCTGTTCAAGCTATTAGCAGACCTCTTAGTTTCCATATTAGACTATTGCTCCATGGCCTGTCCCTCTATGGCCCCTCGTACAGTGACTTGCACATGGTAGACTTTAAAAATGCTGGATGAATAAATGGTGGCAATGGTGACTTTTGGGTATGCCACCCATCTCCCTCCCTGTCTAGGGCTTATGACTGTGCAAATCATTGTTAAATCTGCCTCATATCTCATATCCTCCTCATATTCCATAGTCTGTGCTCTCTTGGGACTCAGAGGGATCTTCTGCATTCAGAACCACCAGCTCTTAAGTTGGCAAATTGAAGTATAGAAGGGGTTTTTTTAGCTGTCAACAACGTGGTTTCACAAATAGTTTGGTGACATGGCTTTGTGAATAATACATCTTTTTTTTTTTTTTTTTTTTAGTTTAGAAGGCCTAGTGACCATGAGAGGAAACAATAAGGGAGTTTATTCTAGGTGTTTCTAGAGCTGAGGTAATTTGGTCTGTTAACAGTAAAACCTGAAGTTAACCAGAATCCAATTAACTAGCAGTAATTGGCACCTCCAACGAACACACGCGCGTGCGCGCGCGCGCGGAAGAGGGAGAGAGAAAGAGAGAGGATTTGCCCTTAGGAGAAAGAAACAAATGACAAGAACAGCACAATATTATCAGGTGCACTCAAAACAACCACTAGCAGCATGTGCCCTCCTCTCAATAACAACATCATTTCCAGAAGTGAAGCAACTCAAACTTCTGAATCATGCAACGTGATAGAAAGGTAGAAGGGTTGGGGCTTCCCTGGTGGCACAATGGTTAAGAATCCGCCTGCCAATGCAGGGGACACGGGTTTGAGCCCTGGTCCGGGAAGATCCCACATGCCGTGGAGCAACTAAGCCCGTGAGCCACAACTACTGAGCCCAAGTGCCACAACTACTGAAGCCCGTGCGCCTGGAGCCCGTGTTCTGCAACAAGAAGCCACCCAATGAGAAGCCCACACACCGCAGCGAAGAGTAGCCACCGCTCGCCACAACTAGAGAAAAGCCCATGTGCAGCAACAAAGACCCAACGCAGCCAAAAATAAAAAAATAAACTTATTTAAAAAAAAAAGATAGAAGGGTTTACCAGAAAATTCATTTAACCAGCACATGTCATTTCCCACAAATTGTGGTTAAGCAGTGTTATATCTTAAGACTATAGTGAGCTGCCTAGGAGTTGTGGGCAAGTGTAATTCCTTAAAAAACAACAGCTTTTCAAAGTTGTTGAAGGGAAGAATTATAGCAACTAAACTAACTAGAAATGGAAGCCATTTTCAAAAAGAAACCAGAATCCTCAATGTACAGCTGGAGCAGAAGATTCTGGAGTGCCTTGTTTTCTGCTAAATTGCAGGCTCCAATGATCAGGTTTCAAGTTTTACTGCAGCAACTGACTCAAAGTGATTACTTAGCCTGCAAAAGAGAAAAGAGTGTAAAGGAACAGGCTTAAGGTACTGAAAATTGCAATTAAAGAGGGCACATGAAACTTGATTTGTTCCTCCTTTAAATCTGGTTGAACAATACATGGACAAGAACAATTAAAATAAAGTTTAATATTCATGGAAATACTAGAGAAGCAACTAAGATTTCTGGAGACATTTTTAAAGGCGTAGTATTTATAATGGCAAAGGGGGGCATGGAGAAAAAGGCTGAAATATGATATATTTTTAGCGAGTAATGACACATATTAGCATTTGATGACAAAGTCAACAATGTCAAATTTCAGGTGATTAGAACCCAAGAACTTGGTGGGCTAACCCTGAAGATGCTGCTGGAAGAACACAACAATAGCCATTGTAAGGTTGGAGGCAAATTAGCATGGTGAGCCAAGTGGCCAATACATCAGATCTTCAGATGATGGTGATGATGAGGAGGAGGAGGAGAACTGGCGTGTTCACAGCTACTTCCCCATTATTTGAAAAAAAAAATTTCTTTGAGTTTCTTTTTGTTTTGTTTTTCTCCATTTCTTGGATTACCTTCCTTGCACCTCTTCCTACCTGCCCCACCCCCAACTCTGCATATCCAAATTCTACCTCTTCTTCGAATAAACTTTTAAAAATGCAGTTTATTCCAGAAAGTGATTTCTGAGCTCACTACTAAGAAAAAGCAAGCCTCTTCTCTTTATCCCTCCTCCACACCTCTTGTGAGGCACTAGTCATTTTCTGCCTTATAATATGGATACATATAATGGGGCTTGTTTCCTACACTAGACCTTAAGCATAAGATTCATGATTTATCTCTGTATTCTCTACATTATCACTTCCTTCTTATGTATAGAAAGCAACCAACAAATATCTGTAAATAATTATAAATTTGTGTTTAGTGAATGGAATAGTAGAGATGGAGTTGCACTGATGTAACTGTCTTATCCAGATTCTCTTTGACCAATGTCTCATCTTTTCAAAGGCTAAAGATGCAGTTCTTATGACTTCATGGGCTAAGGATTATCAGCATTAAGACAACATATGGTACATATGTTTTAGAATCTTTATGTGAATTAACTTTATAAATTTAATTATATTTTAATGCCAGAGGGGTTTTGCTATTTAGAGGAACCATGTATAGGATCCTTTTGAAATACTTAGCTCCTCCTAAGTATTTTGCTGTAATTTTAACACATGGAGATAGTTTTTTATTTAAAAAAATATTTATGTACAATAAAAGTCACTTTTTTGATGCATAGCATTATAAGTTTTGACAAACGCATAGTCACATAATTAAGACACAGGACAGTGCCATCACTCAAAAAGTTCCCTGATGCTGTCCCCTTGTTAGTCCATCCCCTCACCACAAACCCTTGACAACCACTGACCTGTTCTCTGTCCCTATAGTTTTGCCTTTTCCAGAATGTCATATAAATGGAATCAGATAATATATAGCCTCTTGAGTCTGGCATCTCTCACTTAGCATAATGCAATTGAGATTCATCCATATTGTTGGCATATCAATAATTTAATTCTTTTAATTGCTGAGTTGTATTCCATGGTACAGAGGTATTACAGTTGAAGGATATTTGGGTTATTTCCAGGTTTTGGCTATTATGAATACATCTATTATAAATATTCATACACAAGTCTTTGTGTGAACTATATACTTTTCTCTTGGGTAGACACCTAGGAGTGGGATTATTTGGTCACATGGTAAGTGTGTAACTTCATGAAAACTGCCAAACTGTTTTCCAAAGTTTCTGCAGAATTTTGCATCCCCATCAACAATATATGAGAATTGCTCCGCACCCTAACCAGCACTTGGTATTATAAGTTTTGTTTTTAGAAACCATTCTAATGAGTGTGTAGTGGTATCTCATTGTAGTTTTAATTTGTATTTCACTAATAACCAAAGATGTTGTGCATCTTTTCATGTACTTACTTGCTATCCATCCTCTTTAGTTAAATATCTGTTGAAATCTTTTTTTTCCATTAAAAAATTGGGTTGTTTATTTCATATGGCTTGCCTTTACTTAAATAATTTTTTAAAATCACAAAATTTTGTAGAAAAAGAAGAAAATTAAAATCATCCATGAATCCACAATAGGTGATAACTATTTTTAAATATTGGTATATGTACTTCCCATCTATTTTTTTAATGTGGGTTTACCCTGAATTTCCTTGGTTGCACCAGCCTAAATATATAAACAAGGTCAGCAAGTAGTAGTAAGTCAAATGTAACTCAGGTCCTTTCTATGCCTTGTTCACAAAATGCTTAAGATAGAAGAATGGAGGATTATTCAATGGAGAAACTAAATAGACTTAGAGAAAAAGATATTTTCACATACTGGCTTTAGGTAACTGGCCAATAAGAAGGCTGTTGTATCAACTGATCACCCTAAGAGAAGCCCATCATTTGAACTGTTCCCGTCACCCCAGCAAGCGCTTTCAATTTACTTTTTTAGTTGATTTCTGTCACTTCGAAAAAGAACAGAGACCTAAGAGTCATCCGACAATTAAGAAAAGCCTTGGAATATTACTCAGGCATAAAAAAGAATGAAATAATGCCATTTGCAGCAACATGGATGGACCTAGAGATTATCATACTAAGTAAGTCAGACAGAGAAAGACAAATATTATATGGTATCACTTATATGTAGAATCTAAAAAATGATACAAATGAACTTATTTACAAAGCAGAAACTGACCCAGACTTGGAAAACAAACTTATGGTTACCAAAGGGGAAAGGTGGGGGGAGGCTGGGATTAACATATACACACTACTATACATAAAACAGATAATCAACAAGGACCTACTGTATAGCACAGGGAACTCTACTCAATATTCTGTAATAACCGATACAGGAAAAGAATCTGAAAAAGAATAAAAATATGTATATGTATAACTAAATCACTTTGCTGTACACCTGAAGCTAACACAACATTGTAAATCAACTATACTCCAATATAAAATAAAAATTTAAAAACAAGTCCACAACATCAGAGGTAACAAAGAAAAAAGGAACTTGGAGGAAACAAAGATGATGCAGGATGCAGAAAAAAACCCAAAAAACAAAAAACACCTTTTTTAAAAAAAAGTACTTGAGGGAATTCCCTGGTGGTCCACTGGTTGGGACTCTGTGCTTTCACTGCCAAGGACCTGGGTTCAATCCCTGGTCAGGGAACTAAGATCCCACGAGCCGTGCAGCACAGCCAAAAAAAAGTATTTGAAAACTAAAAATACGATCACTGAAATAAAAAGTCCCAAAGAAGATCAAGAGGAGAATATTGAAGACAAAGAAGACGAGGAGACAGAAAGTAGGGGAAAAATATAAGAGACTTTAAAAATCAAACAGAAATTCCATTGTTTAGCTAGTTAGAGTTCCAGAGAGCACAGGACAAAAATGAAGAAGAAAAAATTATAAACGAAATCCTAGAAACTGTATCTGATGTAAAGAACATAATCGCCAGGTGAAATACCCAGCCCAATGATTGAAAAAAGTCCTGTAACAAGGACATGATGATAAAATAATAGTACACTGAGCATAAAGATCATAAGACCTTCTAAAGAGGGGAAAGATGATTGTATCAAAAGGAAGAAGAAACAATAACTTCAGCCTTCTCAATAGTATCACTCAATTCTAGAAGACAATGGAATATTATCTTCAACATTCTGAAGTGAAATTATGTTTAGCTAAGAATTTTATATCCAACCAAGACAGTGTGAGGGTAGAATAAAGACATTTTCAGAGATTCAAGATCTCAAAAATTTATGTCTTATGTATCCTTTCTAGGGAAATTACTGTTTCAGAAATATAAGAGTCAACCAAGAAAGATGACAAGGTGCCCAGGAAATGGGAGAGCTAACCCAGAGGATGGTGAGAGAAGTCCTAGAATGCTAGAATGACAACCATGCCTCAAAACCTAGGGCTCATTCAGTCCTGATTAGATCAAGAAGACAGAGATTTTTTTTTTTTGAGAAAAAATGTGGAATTGATAGATTGATGGTTCTGTGTTTGGAGGCTTGGAAAAAAAATATTTCTAGCCTTTTGAGACTTGAAAATCTTTATATATAGTTGTAATTAAGTAAGTTCTGACTACTGGCTTAAAACATTTTTGCCTTGTGACATTTTTGCCAAAAAGTCTTGCCATGTGACATTTAAAGATTATGATAAATCCATAGTGGGAGGAGGTGGGGAAGGGAAGTGGAGGTGGAGGTGGAGTTAAAGGGCTAAATCCTCAACCACCATAACAGGATGTCATTAGACAATGTCTTAAATTGATAAATCGAGAAATAGCTGAATGAGCAAAGTACTTAAACACAAAGAGGTAAATAATAGATAAAACAGTTAGAAATTGAAAGTGGCAGCCTCTCAAGAGCAGTATGGATAAGAGATGGAGCAGAGGTCCAACTGTATCCCCACGTAAGTCTTCTAGAATAATTTATTTTTTTAGAACCATGTGCACATATTATTTTGATGAAAAAAACACAAAAATTAAGTAAAAATATTTGCATACACTCTTCAGATAGAATTGGAGTTGATGTTTCAAAAGGCCTTACACTTTTTAGGTTTTTGCTATATACTGTAAAATTGTCTTCTAGAAGTTATCAGTTTTATTGCCACCAGCATGTATAACTAGTATCCATTTCACTACCTCTTTGCCAATCTATATTATTTTTTTTCAAATCTTTGCCAGTTGGATAGGGGGGAAAAAAGTTTCTAACCATTATTTGAAATACATTTTCTTTAATGGGTCCTACTTACAGTTGAGGCTAAGTGGCATTCTGTCAGTTTGCTTCCTGTTAAATTCCTGGATTGCGACTTGATGAAATTGCTAATCTTCTATATGAGTATATGTCTTAACATCTAGACCTAGAGCTAGACAGACTGCAAAAATTGCCTTAACTGTGAAGTAACAGAAAACATATCTCAAACGGAATTACTGATCTGCTTTCCCAAGCAAGTACCTCTTCCTGACTTTCCTACTTCTATTTAAGACCCTGGTAATTTTGGACCCTTTCCTCCATACTTAGTCAGTCAACTAATGAATCAACTTTGACTCTACGTAGACTCTTATACTTGTTTCCTTTTTATCCCCTCTTACCACTCAAATGTTGCTTTTGCTTTCAGAAGAATTTTGATAGATATTTCCAAGATTTTATATGAACTTATATTTCCACCAGTAGTGTAGGAGAACAACTTTGTCCTTGAACTGTCAACACTTGGTACCAAACTTTTTGATCTTTATCAATCTAATAGGTGAAAAATAGATGATACCTCATTGTTATTTTGATTTGTACTGCTTATGTATGTAGCTAAAATGTATAATTTCTGCCTACATCTCAGTAACCAACATTAGGTCACATAGACAGGTTCAGAGGCAGGGGGCTCACAATGCCAGCATTTCACTATACAGCCTTTACAGTGCAAGGCAGGGAGGAAGGGGGCTGGAATGGATGTTGAAGCCATCGTCATTTTTCTCATATATGACTTTTGGGTTTTATGTCCTTCTCTACCCTAAGATTAAAATTTTGCTCATTTTTTATAACTTTTTATTATAAAACCATTGAAATACACAAAAGTAGAGAGAACAGAATAACGAACTTTCTGGTATCTATCACACAGCTTAAAAATTATTAACATTCTATATTTTGTTTCACTTATCCTATGCCTAATTATTTTTCTGAAGTCTTCTAAAATAAAATCTCGGATACTGTATTATTTCACTCATGAATAATTTAGTAGGTTTCCCTAACAGGTAAGGAGTTTTAACTGATGTATAACATATAGACATTAAAATGTATGGCTCAATTAACTTTCATAAAATGAAAACACTCATGTAACTATACCTCATATCAAGAAAGAGAACATTACCAATACTCCAGAAGCCCCCTTTCTGTCTTCTCCAGGTTATTACTGTAGGGAAGAAAAATGTTTTCTTTGACCCTCTTAGGGTCCCTGGATGGGTCTGACAATTAAACTGACAGAGACAGGTTAACAGGAGAAGAGCATACAAATTTAATATAAATTTTACTTGACATAGGAGCCTTTATATGGAAGTGAAGACACAAAGAAACAGAGCTGTGTATTTTACACTAGGTTTGATGAAGAGTGGAGAGTGATGGAGGAAGAGGCTAGGTTAAGGAGTATGAGATAATGTAGTAAACTCGGGGAAATTCACAAGGCCTGTTTGTTAGGATGCTTCTTGGTGTTCCTTTGTCTTCCAAAATTAGGATGCACCTTTACTCCAGCTATAGTGAGGGCACCTCTCACATGAGAGTTTTATGACCTGTTTCAGAGGAGAAGGGTAGGAAGGGGGGTGAGTAGGGGAAGGTCGGAGAGACCTTCTCGCGCTGCTGTTTTTTCAACTCATTCAGTTTAAAATAGTATTTCATTGTGTGAAAATTTCATAGGTTTTTAACCATTCATTACATTAATGGATATTTGGGGTATTTCCAATTATTGGCTATTGCAAAAAGTGCTGCTACGATCATTTTTTAAAAAAAAAATTTTATTTATTTATTTAGTTAGTTTTGGCTGTGTTGGGTCTTCGTTTCTGTGCGAGGGCTTTCTCTAGTTGAGGCAAGTGGGGGCCACTCTTCATCGCGCTGCGGGGGCCTCTCATTATCGCGGCCTCTCTTGTTGCGGAGCACAGGCTCCAGACGCGCAGGCTCAGTAATTGTGGCTCACGGGCCTAGTTGCTCCGCGGCATGTGGGATCTTCCCAGACCAGGGCTCGAACCCGTGTCCCCTGCACTGGCAGGCAGATTCTCAACCACTGCGCCACCAGGGAAGCCCCTATGATCATTCTTATACAAGTCTTGCTGCACATATGTCTGCATTTCTCTTGTGTATATACCTCAGAGTACCATCATTGGATGATAGGGTATGCTTATGTTCAGTTTTAGTAGATACTTTCAGTTTTCTAAAATGTTTGTACCAAGTTACAGTCCCACAAGCAGTGTATGAGAATTACAACTGTTCCACGTGGTCATCAACACTTGGCATTGTCAGTCGTTACAAGCTGAGTTCCCTGGGAAGTAGACTCTGAGAAGGAGATGATCAAACAAGGAGTTTATTGGGATCAACACCTACAGAAGGGAAAGGGAGTCAGCAGGACTGGACAGAGGGAGGAGTTGCACTGTGATGCAGTTTCAACCAGTGACTCAACTCACCCCACAGAGAGCCAAGTTTTGGGGCCATTACAATAGTCCCCGCCCTGCCACCATGGCTGCTCTGTTTATATGTCTATTAGATCAGCATAGGAGCTGATGATGGAGGCTGAGTGAATCAGCCAGCTGAGTCATTTTGTCTCCTGGTGTTTAGTGCCTCTTCTGTGGTAGATGTTCTTGGTGGGTGTTCACATGCAATCTTCATATCCACTTTATCCCCACTCCTATATGGCCATCCCACCCCAGACTTCTTCCTCCCTGATCTCCCAATCTTTCTTCTTCCAGGCCCTGACCAGTTGGCCAACGCTTTGTCACTGATCATGACTCTATGTATATTCTAACCTCCAGGCCGCTTCTCTTTCCACACAAAGTGGATGATGATTACAGTGAGATAAGTGTTTATAAAAGCACCTTGTCAGTGGTTCTCCATGCCCAGGCTATATACCTCAGGCCAATTAAATAAAAATCTCTGGGAGTGGGACCCAGACATCAGTGTCTCTTTAAGGTTTTCCAGGTGGTTCCATTGTTCATCTAAAGTTAAGAACCACTGCTCAGGTGTTCAGCTTTCTGCTAAAACTTGAAAGATAGTGTTTCTCCAACTTTGTTGTGCATTAGAATCAACTTGTAGATGCAGATTCTTAAGCTCCAAACCCACAGATTCTGATTCAGAGGACTGAATTAAGGCCCAAATCTTTGGATTTTTTAAGTCACCCAAGAGATGGGTGGATACAAGTCAACCAAAGAGCTAACTCTGACAATCTCTGATATAAGTAAACCAAGTTTCTTGCTTACAAGGAACTCAAATCTCATAGAGAGCAAGTTATTTTAATTGGTGGCAGGAGGAATTTTAGCAAAGAGTGTTGAAAATCATCTCTACAGGATTTTAGAAATCAGATAATTCATTATCTGCTAGTATGACAAATAAATCTGTACTTGAAAAATAAATGGGTCTGAATTACTGTGAGATACTAAATAAGCTTATATTTCAAGCTCTCCATAATACATTTGACTTTTTTAAAAGCCAGGCTATACTATTGAGAACGTTTTCAAAAGGAGCACCCAACCTAAAATTACAGCGGCTCTTTGCTGTCTTTAGGTTCATGTTCTTAATATTCATGGTGGGTCTCCTTTCTGCTAAAGCCCAGAGACAACTGGCAGCAGCAATTTTCACTGTCAAGAGTACTGCTTCTGGGCTTCCCTGGTGGCGCAGTGGTTGAGAATCTGCCTGCCAATGCAGGGGACACGGGTTCGAGCCCTGGTCTGGGAAGATCCCACATGCCACGGAGCAACTGGGCCCGTGAGCCACAATTACTGAGCCTGCGCGTCTGGAGCCTGTGCTCCGCAACAAGAGAGGCCGCGATGGTGAGAGGCCCGCGCACCGCGATGAAGAGTGGTCCCCACTTGCCGCAACTAGAGAAAGCCCTCGCACAGAAACGAAGACTCAACACAGTCATAAATAAATTAAAAAAAGAACGTGAATTTCTAAAAAAAAAAAAAAGAGTACTGCTTCTCCAAGACAGCATCTTCAATAAGTGGTGCTGGGAAAACTGGACAGCTACATGTAAAAGGATGAAATTAGAACACTACCTGACACCATACACAAAAATAAACTCCAAATGGATTAAAGACCTAAATGTAAGACCAGACACTATAAAACTCTTAGAGGAAAACAAAGGCAGAACACTCTATGACATAAATCACAGCAAGATCCTTTTTGACCCACCTCCTAGAGAAATGGAAATAAAAACAAAAATAAACAAATGGGACCTAACGAAACTTAAAAGCATTTGCACAGCAAAGGAAACCATAAACAAGACCAAAAGACAACCCTCAGAAGGGGAGAAAATATTTGCAAATGAAGCAACTGACAAAGGATTAATCTCCAAAATTTACAAGCAGCTCATGCAGCTCAATATCAAAAAAACAAACAACCCAATCCAAAAATGGGCAGAGGACCTAAATAGACATTTCTCCAAAGAAGATATACAGATTGCCAACAAACACATGAAAGAATGCTCAACGTCACTAATCATTAGAGAAATGCAAATCAAAACTACAATGAGGTATCACCTCACACCGGTCAGAAAGGCCATCATCAAAAAATCTACAAACAATAAATGCTGGAGAGGGTGTGGAGAAAAGGGAACCCTCTTGCACTGGTGGTGGGAATGTAAATTGATACAGCCACTATGAAGAACAGTATGGAGGTTCCTTAAAAAACTAAAAATAGAACTACCATACGACCCAGTAATCCCACTACTGGGCATATGCCCTGAGAAAACCATAATTCAAAAAGAGACATGCACCACAATGTTCACTGCAGCTCTATTTACAATAGCCAGGACATGAAAGCAACCTAAGCGTCCATCGACAGATGAATGGATAAAGAAGATGTGGCACATGTATACAATGGAATATTACTCAGCCATAAAAAGAAACGAAATTGAGTTATTTGTAGTGAGGTGGGTGGACCTAGAGTCTGTCATACAGAGTGAAGTAAGTCAGAAAGAGAAATACAAATACCGTATGCTAACACATATATGGAATCTAAAAAAAAAAAAAAGGTTATGAAGAACCTAGGGGCAGGACAGGAATAAAGACACAGACATAGAGAATGGACTTGAGGACACGGGGAATGGGAAGGGTAAGCTGGGAAGAAGTGAGAGAGTGGCATGGACTTATATATACTACCAAATGTAAAATAGATACCTAGTGGGAAGCAGCCGCATAGCCCAGGGAGATCATAGTCAAAGGAGATCAGCTCCGTGCTTTGTGACCACCTAGAGGGGTGGGATAGGGAGGGTGGGAGGGAGACGCAAGAGGGAGGAGATATGGGGGTATATGTACATGTATAGCTGATGCACTTTGTTATAAAGCAGAAACTAACACACCATTGTAAAGCAATTATACCCCAATAAAGATGTTAAAAAAAAAAAAAAGAGTACTGCTTCTCCACTTCACGTGCGTAACAATCACCTGGAGCTCTTGTTAAAATGCTGACTTGGATTCAGTAGGTCTGGGCTTCTGCATTTCTAACAAGTGATGCATTACTAACATCTTCTGCATTTCTAACATCCCAGGTGATACTGATGCAGCTAGTCTGGGAACCACAGTCTGAGTAGCCAAGATCCATGGCCTCTTGTCCTTCCCCTGTAGCTCATACTTTACCTTATAACAAATTCTGTTCCACTTTGGTCCTTTGGGTTAAAGCCAATAAACCCAAACTGCCGAAGATGTTAAAATCTGGTAGGTTAACTGATCCCATTACATGCTCTGCTTTGCAAGTTAGAATGAGGACTTAAAGAATTAAACTATATTAAGCATAGACTTTAAAAACAATTAAAAACGTTACTCACACGCTCCATATTGATTCAGACTCTCCATATCCTTTGATTTCAGCAGTATTATTGTCATGCCTTGACCTCTTGTTAATTAACAAGATTTTAAAAGATGGATTGATGAAAATGATGTGCTGATCAACTTATCTGATGACACTGAAACTAAGTAAAAATTCTTTTGGAAATCTACTTAATCTATACCAAGAGACATTAAGTTTGTTTACACCAGCATTGTTTTGATATTTGATCTCATATTCTCATTCCTGATAACATATTACAAATAATTTACTTATACAACAAATATTTGCTGAGCATTTACTATATGCCCCTCCCTGTAATAGATGGTGAATTAACTTAAAAGAAGGAAGAAAGCACTTTCTGCAAAGATATTTATTTCAGTATTAACTAAAACGAAAAACTTGGAAACTAAATCTTCAACAACTGGGGAATAATTATGTACATTTTGATATAACAACTCAAAGGAATAGTTCAAGACATTAAAAATGCTGTGTAGATTACAAAATTGTGTGTAAAAGGAATTTAAAAGAGGATTAAAAAACTGTAGAAGCAAAAAACTGAAATAAAAGCTAGGGAGGTGTATTGTTATAATATTACCGTAAATAAAATGTTGCCGTAAAAAACTTATTAAAAAACCACACACACGCTGACACACACACACTTGTAGCAGCATCAGATACTATAAAGGTTCATTTCTTTGACTATCGATGCAACTTTTAAAAAGCCTTCTCTTACACCAACAAAAACATTTCTGTCCTTTCCTGCCTCCATAGCCTGCTTCTTCCTGTCTGTAAATGCAGGCAGGAGATGTCGAGGAGGTAATCTCTCCTGATTTACAGTGAGCAAAATAACAGTTTCCTGAAGAGGCTGGCAAATGTTATGCAGACATTTTACATCTGTATCAGTGTTATCAATGACATGGATTCTACAAAGCTAAACCCAGGCATAAAGGTATTCTTCTTTCAGCTATTTTTACTTAAAAGTTATTGGTTTGGGGTTCTATTTTTCTCATATTGCAAACTTTATGGATATTGGGTTTTTAGTTGTAAATATCATCTTGTTTATATTTGAGTTTACTCAGTGTTGGAATCCCTATGTAATTCTCTAAGTTTGGTAAGTTCTCAGGTACAAAGGCATAATTTAGGGAGGGGAGTGGGAGGGGTGTGTGTGTGTGTGTGTGTTTAGGTAGACTACCACAGCTAGTGGGTGATGAATGGCGTTGGGGTGGGAGTGGGGGAAAGGGAGTTTGGGGATTTTTTTTGCAGAGAGAGTGCAAGGCTCAGGGATGCAGTCCTGCAAACTATCAATTTTTATTCTTCTCTCATCCTTTCACCTACCAAAGACTTGCCAGGGCTGTGAAGAATAGATAAACATACACAGAACTGGAAGGACTGAGTAAGTGATAAGCCACTTAACAGCAGAGATTTTATGAAGGTTACTATGAGCTAATTTGAAAAAGTGTTGTTGAATGGTGAAGAAAGGATGCTCTCATATTCAGAGTTAGAGTGATGCCAATTCCTTCTGGGCACCATTCATACGAATAGGTTTGCTTCTTGGCCCTATGTCAAGGAATTAAGAGGAATGCCTCCTGGTTTGCCCTCCTATTTACACTCCTGACACACAGAGGTGAAGGCAGGTGGGGTTTTGCATTATTTTGTACGTGCAAGTGGTTGTTCAGTGACCTTGGAAAAGCCCAGTGCTAATGTATTACAGCAGGTGGCAGCCTTTCCCTGGGAGAGAAGGAAGAGTTAGTCTTACCTAAGGCAAAATTGTTTTTGGTTTTATAGCTTTTCTTTGATATAAGTGTAAGGTGATTTATCTAGGGCCTGAAGTTAAGATTGGCTTTATAACAGAGGGAAGAGGAGCAGGAACCCTGGAACCCAGAAAAAGGGATGTGGGCTCACTTCCGGGACCCGGCCGCTTAGTCACTGACTCTGAGTTACTCAGTGGCTGCCCTTGGGGAGCCTGGTCAAGTTCAGACTCCACAACAACAGGTGTGGGTGAAGGCATCAGCCTGAGGCTCAGAAAGGGGCTCTGAGCAAGAGGCCACAGGGAGGTAAAGAACTGACCTAAAGGCGTAGAATCAGAGCAGATCAAGAAGACTCTGCTCTATACGGTGAGGAAGGGCGTTTGATAACAGAAGTATCCCCTTTTCATTCCAGATCTGTAAAGAAACATCTAAACTGCCAAATGTTTTTTTGAAACGGTTATTAAGTTCTTCTCCTTCAAGTTTGCAAAGTGCTTAATGGATAGCCGACTTGGCTGAGAAGCTTGATGCTGGATATATATCCAGTTCGTTTCTACTTTCTTAATGGTATGATTGTATTTTATCATTTATCAGGAAGGAACTAAGTCAACTACATTTCAATTTAAAAAGGTTTTATGTAAAATGATGTTATTCAAAACAGTGTGAATGAGGAGACATTTACTAAAGCACTTACAAATGGGTTTGCTTCGTGACTAAAGGTAATTACTGTGATGAGATGGGGGTAGGAACGCTCAGACATCAAGGAACTAGCTGTGACTATTTAAATTAATTAAAATTAAAGCAAAAATTCAATTCCTCAGCTGCACTAACCACATTTCAAGAGCTCAATAGCCATCTCTAGCTAATGGCTACCATATTGGATAGCACAGATTATTGACCACTTCCATGGTCACATAAAGTCCTACTGGTCAGCGCTGGACTAGAGGAAAAAACTGGGGAGTGCTGCCAAGTGAAAAGCATGAGGTTAAGAACAAGCCCTCCTTGTAATACTAAGTATCGTAATCATAATTCCTCAGTGCGGCAGGAGTTTCAAATAGAGTATTTCATATAATTCTGAAGGCAATCCACGACCATAACAACACTGCAGCCTACATTTGTGGAAACCTTACTGCCGGCCAGGCACTAAGGGCTCTGTTGTAATAACTCATTGGTCTTTGCAAAAAACTGG
Source organism: Eschrichtius robustus (assembly GCF_028021215.1). Lineage (NCBI taxonomy): Eukaryota > Metazoa > Chordata > Mammalia > Artiodactyla > Eschrichtiidae > Eschrichtius > Eschrichtius robustus. Next base: position 54,832,039 of record NC_090838.1, read on the forward strand.
TGACTTCTAACTTATCTGTGGTTACCTGGCTTGTAAGGAACAGCTGGAACTCAAACCCATGTTTTTCTGGGTTGTAATAATTAGAGAGAAGACGTGGGAAATGCCTAGCACACTCTGTATGTGAATAAAATCTGCTTTTAAGCCACTTTCCCCTTAAACTGGGCCAACTCTTGGATTCTCTGTCACATACTTGTCTTTCTGGCTGAAGAAGGCTTTATGCCAGTTCTGATAGAGTAACAATGATGCCCTGTTTGTCAGGATGTGAGCCATTTCCTCCCCCCGCCAAAGCAGAATCGGCTGTTTGCACAAAGGAAGTTGGTTTCTCAGCAGCTCACCTTTGTAGAAATCAAGTCTATTTGGGTGAAAATTTTGAAGTAAGATATTCTTGTTTAAGACAAAAATATTCTTATTTAAGACTGGAAGTATATATGGGAAAATGCTGTTTTCTCTAGGTTGGTACAATTATGAAAAATATTTCCTTTTTGCCCTTTTCTCCTTTTTCTTCAAAATGTTGGCTCTATTTTGTAACTTTTCTACATGAATATGTGTAATAACATTTAACAAAATCAAATCCAGATACTACATCATGAAACTGGTTAACTGGTTAACAATATTTTAAGCTTTTGATAATACAGCAAATACTTTAATACTAGCCAATAAAAAACTTTAAATTGAATGCTAAATAATACTTTAACCAATAGCCGAGGAAGCATGGAATTTAATTATAAGGTTAAAAACGGCAATAAACAGTGTTTGGGTACTCACTGCCTCTCTGCAGATGGGGACTCGGGGTTGTTTTATGTCAGTGGCCCCATGGATGCCTGCTTTATGTCATCCCGTTCAAGATGAAGTAGGGACTGGTCCATAAAACACTCTGTGATTCACGCTGTTACTTTTATCATCAATTAGCACCATATGGTCTTTGAAAACTAATAAACGTGGTGTGAGGAAAGAGAAAAGGGATCTTTTCAAACTACAGCATAGATGTCTGTCCTTCCCAGGTGAGGCTCATTATGTAGGAGTGCTGTAACTGCAGGGAAGGCAAAGGGGAAAAAAGAGGTTGAGAACTGGCCCGTAAGTGCTACGGTTCTTTTCTCCTATAAAATTCAGACTTTGTGATAGTTTTACTTTAAAAGCATGTCTTTACCTACTTTTAACTAACACATCATTGTAAAGCAATTATACTCCAATAAAGATGTCAAAAAAAAAGTGGTATTCTTTTAAGTGTGTATGCATTTTAATTTTCTTTAATGAAATTTGGTATGCTGCTAAAGGATATCTTTACATACTTTTAAACCTGTAGTGTGAGTCTACTGTGAAATAATAGCCAAATGAAATGGTAGCCAAAAACGTTTTCAAATATCTAAGAATTCTGATTGAATACAGTTTATAGAATCATTCACTTTAATGGCCTAATAAAAAAATTTTTAAGTATAAAAGATAATTTAGAGGATCAAGTGATAATGTAGCAGCAGAGAATCAAGAATTCACTCCTTATTCCCTCACTTCCCCACCTCTGAGGCTTCCATTTAAAAGCGTTACTGCTAACTTTAGAGTGTAATTTAAGTTAGGTGGCTATAGGTTTAAAGCTAAGGAAAAACAAAAGACATGTGAATTCCCAGCAATCATCTGCCTAAGCAGGCAGTTGGAGATAAGAAAGAATGAACTGAAAAAGGGCAACAGATTCATTCCACAGGTGGTGTACGCAGCTGCAAGGACTCGGTGAGCCAAGCCCTTTTCAGAAACACAGAGAAATATTCAGCCTTGTCCGCTCTCATTCCCTGCAAGAGGATAGACCTGGCAGCCTTAAAAAGGAAGAGTCCTGGAATCAGACCAGGCTCTTTTGTGTTTCCTGTTTGAAGGCATTTTGTAAAAAACAGAATCCTGAGATCAATTCACTTAAAAAAATTATGTACATACACATATGAATACCATGCATTTTATACTGCCTGATGGATGCCAAACAATCCACCTCTGCCAACTAAATTGTCTTTGCAGATGTCTTGGAGCTACCTGTTTGTCTCCTGTATTCTGATTTTCATAGTAAGATATTATTTCAAATAATTTTTCTTTTTGCTTATGGAAGTAACAAGGCTAGGGTCACTGATCTGATACCACAGAACGATATGTTCATTCTTGGTTCCACACCGCACTTCTGGTTTCATAAGGAAGGCTGCCTTTAGGCTTTGGTTTACAGAGTTCAGTTTACAGGTGTATCCTCCACTATATTTTATTCCCATCCTCTGGCTTTCCACTGCTGTGTGCTTTGCTCAAGTGTGGTTAAATGGATGAGCTACTCACACAGCGCTTCACATGGATTATCTCAAAAGGCAGGAATCACTTCTCATTTGTGGAATGAAAAAACTTCAAGCAAGATAGGGTTTACATCTTTCCTTTTTTTTTTTTCTTTTGGACTTCAAGTGCAAAGACTTGAGTTAATCACCCTCCTCAGTTCATGATGGCACATGATCATCCATGCAAGGTCTTTTCTTGTTTCATTTTATCATCATCTTTTTCTATTTTATTATTTTGCCCTTTCATCTCCAGCATCGGCAGGCACTCTGATATATTTAATATGTGCTTGGATATGCACGGACCCCCAAGTTTTTAATATAATATTGTTTTATGAATGTATGTGTTTTAATTCTGTATTGTTCAATGGCTCATTTCTGTTTATTGATTTTTTTTTAATGCAGTGCTGTTTTTAAGTTCTTCCCATGTTCCTTTATGCACATATAGCTAATTTCTTTGAACTGCTACATAAGGTTCCATAGCATGTGTCAGATACCTTTAATATGTCCATCCCCCTAGTGATAGGACACCTGGACTGCCTCTAACTCCCTTGTACCGCAAACAACCCTGTGATAAACATCTTTATACACTTCTCCTTATGAACCTGTGCGGAGAGGAATTCCCAAGTCATAGGTTGCATGTGTGCATGTGAATGTGTGCAAGCACACACACACACACACAATTAAATACTGCCAAAGTGCTCTGTAGAATACCTGTATCTATTTACCATCCCACCAGCAGCACACGAGGGTCCTTGTTTTCTCACATCTTTGCCAAGACTGCCAAATCATTGTCCAGCTTTCTAATTTTTACAAATCTGTGTGTAGGTGGTATCTTTAAAAGTCTTAATATGCATTTCTGTGTTTATTGGTGACATTGAACTTCTCTTCAACCCTTCTTAGCCATTTGGGTTTCTACTTGTGAGAAATGGCTATTCTTACTCTTTGTCAATGTTTTTTTTTTTTTTTTAACTCAGTCCAGATCTTTTTTTTTTTTATTTTATTGAAGTATAGTTGATTTACAATGTTGTATTAATTTCTGCTGTATAGCAAAGTGACTCAGTTATTCATATACGTATTCTTTTTCATATTCTTTTCCATTATGGTTTATCACAGGATATTGAACATAGTTCCCTGTGCTATACACTAGGACCTTGTTGTTTATCTAGTCTATATATAATAGTTTGCATCTACTAATCCCAAACTCCCAATCCTTCCCTCCCCCATCTCCCCTCCCCCTTGGCAACCACAAGTCTGTTCTCTATGTCTGTGAGTCTGTTTCTGTTTCATACATAGTTCATTTGTCAATGTTTTAACAAAGATTCTTTACTTCACCAAACTTTAGTCAGGCTCCTGAACCTTCTCCTAGGCCCGTCTCTTCTCTGCACTTCCTTGTGAAATCCAGCTTTAGCAAGAACCCCGCTAAGTCAGTTTAACCAGGACCCTCCACCCTCGATATCTGATCACCCTTGATATCTGATCAGGTTCCTCATCCTCTACCATCCCCCAGGTGATGTCTGATCACCCAGGTCTATCTTCAGCAAAAATCTTATTAGTTTGATTTAGCCAGAATGCCCCTTACTGCTGATTTTCCTCTTAATAATTTTCCATTCACTGACCCCTCCACCCCTGCTCACTTACCCATGCTCTATCTGGAGTTGAGCCCAGTCTATCTCCCTTACTGTATAATTCCATTGCAGTGGTCCCTATACCACACAGTAATCTGAACAGGGGAAGTTTAATATAAAGTATATTAACTAAAAGTGGGTTTAACTACTAAGGAGTAAACAGAACTCTAAAGAATACAGGAATAGTCTATATGGGGAGCAGTACTTTCTAAGGCAGTGCTACTGAACTTCTTTTTTCATTATTGCTTCCCTAAGGAGATTTTTTAGACATTTTCCCCCCTTAATGCTCCCCTCCATGAAATTTTAACACTGCAGATATATTGTGTATCTGTTTATGTGCTGTGGCCTTTTGCAGGGCCATAAACCATTGTAATACTTAAGATTATTTCACACACACCACCCCAAGAACCAGTTTTTACCCCCACTGAGAATGCTTGCCCTAGGACTAAGGCCAAGCACCCAAGGAAGGGACAAATTTGGAAGAGCCCTTTCTCCCCTCAAGGCTGAGATTCTGATCTCACCAAAGAGGGTGTAGCTGTCATCCATTGGGTGGTAGAGAAACTCACTGAGGTGCTGCAAGTCAGGATGGGGAAGAAATCACCTCGCGGAGTACCTGTGAGACATACTGGGTGGTTGAGTGTGGTTGGGATTCTGGTACCCACTGGCTGCCATGCACTGCAGGAGAAGGAAAACCACATCAGAACAAAGAAGAGAAGCACTTTCCTCCTGCAGTGGTCCTCCAGTGCTCTTTACTGACAAGGCATCATGCCAGCTGCAAAGGAGAAATATTTACAGGGTCCAACTCCAGCATCACAAAGCAGGGTAGTAAAGGGTGGATTTGAGCTGAGAAGAAATAAACTGGTAACTGGAACATGCATCAAAATAAATTCTTTTAAATTTAAGGTTCTAATTAAGTTCTGGCTAGTCAAAGCTTTACAATGCCAACTCACCACACTGTGGTACACACACATCAGAAACATCTAGGAATTTGCAAAAATGCAGGGCATATCATCAGTAAAGCAATTTATTAATGTTATGTGTTGTCACTTACATGTGATGTTTATGTCTTTGGCCCACTGTCAGTGAGATTTATACTTGGAGTTATTTTCTTGAGAATGAATGTGAATGTCTGATTTGTCTGTATTCTTTCTCTAAACAATTCAGCCATAGACTGTTGACCAGCTGACACCAATCTTGTCTTTTTGATAGTAACATTTCTCAGGGTAATTCAATGGACATTTTGATTTACCAGAAAATCTGTTGTGAGGCTGGTAAATGTATCAGTTCATCAGGACCTGATTATTCTTGGGTGAACAGATGAAATTGAGTTTCTAAATCACAAATCAAAGGTCTAAACCTAAAAAAATCCCACAAGGACTCAGAGGCAAAGAATATACAAATCAATTTTCACTGCAAAGTAAAGGAGCTGTTACAGTGGAGGATTACTGGACTGAATGTCAATATTATGACATAGTATGAGTGTGTTTCATGTTTGGTAATTGCAATCATTGTTGCTTTTGTTGTGGTCATCCATGTACAATGCTTGGTGTCAGTCTATTTATCTCTTGTAAAAATAAAATACAGTGTGTGTGTGTGGAAAAAAAAAAAAAAAAAAAAGGTCTAAACCTTTGATGTAGAGCAGAGCAGATGTACAAATCATTGTACCACGGAAGCCTAGGTTGTCCAGTGAGACTTCCCCACTCACCATATACTGAGCTACCTAAAGGTAATGTGTGCAGCCAAGGGACAGAGCAAAGATAGCTAGTCAATGTCTTTGGCCTTGTTTGAAATTTGCCCCAGTGCTAATTGCTTGTGTAAGCCTATAGCTGCATATCATATAGATGTCTCAATTCATACTTCTAGTTTAGATTTGGGTGTGAAATGGCTTCCTAAAACAGGGCATGTGAATCAAGCTCTCTGGAATTTAGTTTCATTACTTGTAATGTGAGAAAGTTAGTAAAGATTACATAAGTGGTATGTTGAATAAGCACAATTCTCTGACCTAATCGAAAAGCAACCTTATATATTTATTTTTGCCCCCACTGTTCCATTACATATATATAAAGTCAGATGGTGAGGGGGAAGAGAGGTCATCTTTCTCTGCTCTAGGCTGAAAATTGTGGCAGGCCCTTAAATTTTCTGGCCACTCTGGCATCACAGACTTTCAACTTCAGTTATAAACAGTCTTGATACAGAAATTAGATAAGTGTAAGATACTAATCAAAGCTCCAAAGCTGATGTTAAGAACACACCTTTTCCTCTCCGCAAGCCCAAGACATCTTCACTCTGAAAGCTTGCAGTGGGAAGGGGGAGGGATATTGGATGGCTCTTCCTCAAGCCTTCTTGTCAAGTGAATGGAAATATTATTACAATGTTCCTGAGATCCACTCTCCACCGTTTTCTACCCTTCTCTCTGCCCAGGAGGCTGACCCTGTATGAATGTGTTCTCTTTCTCTTTGGCTGCCAGTTGGCTTTGGCCAATGGGGAGCCCTTGCAGAAGACCAGAGAAGGTCAAGGTATTCATCCCTTGGCTTTTTCCTAGTGAGACGGCCTTTGGTTGGCTTGGGTCAAGGTCACTGCTCCTCTTACTGTGGTCTGCTCCAAATAACACTCCCTTTCCAGATGCTGATAATCACTCCCTTAGGGTCCCAGGGTGTCAACCACTCTGTTTCTTTTAACCCCTAGTTCCCAGACTGTCCCTTGGGTTTTCATTACACCCCCAACAACCTCCTTACAAATAGTCTCTTTGAAAAGAAGCTCTTCTCAACTTATCCTAATTTAAGTGTACCATCTGTTTCCTGTTGGGACCCTATCTGGAAAAAATTCATCAAAATTCGTATTGCATAGCAACACTTGAAGTTTAAAAAATCCATTTTCTTAGATTAAGTAACACATCACAATACTCACTCTTAAAATCATTTGCCCCACAATGTTATTATCCAAAGTACTTCAACAACTACTGTACTGTACTGGGCCAAGTCTAGGTTCAGAAAAGCCAGAGCTGGGGCTTCTAGTCTCTCCCAATTCATCTCTTTCCTTCTTGTTCAGGGCTCTCTTGCTGGTAATCTCTCCCACCGAAAGGAAAAATGGACCTAATTAGTTTCAATATCTTCATGAATTAGTCTAATATATTTCCAGGAAAATATGCATTTTAAAAGAGAACTCCAGGATAAAAAATGAAGCTCTAATGACAGAAATTTCAGACTCTGAGACACCAGGAATGGGGAAGTATGTTTGACCTCATCTATTCTGAGCAAGATGAGGCCCAATTTTCCTACATCTTAAACATGTCACACAGGGCTGAGTTTTAAAGTCCCTGATTCAGTGTTTGTGCAACTGTTCAGGACTTTCCAGGGTATCAGTTATTCAAAAAAAATTTAGCCCAAGTCAAGGAGAGCTTAGCGTTTAGTTTTGAAAGTACAAGAAATACCTAAAGATTGAGGGTAATTGTTTTATAGTGTGCCTGAAAAATCACTAACGTTGCCTCTCTTTTTACGTCTTGCCTCTGATCAGCCCTGCCGCTTCAGCTACACTTAAATGAAAGAAATCAAGTAAACAACTTTTAGCAATCAGGGAACCTTAAAATTGCAGGTGATCTGTAGCAGGTTAAGCACACAGCAACACACATGCAATCATTCAAATTTTGTACCTGGCAAATTAGGCTAACAATTTAGACCTTGATCTGACTTGATTATTTGAAAAAGCTGCTTTTCTGTGGCATAAATGTAGATGCTAGTTCTGTCTTGCAGCCAAGTTTCTCCCTAGAAAGCCACATTAATCTTATGATTCCCTTACAAAGAAACTAGTAGAAATGATTTCTTCTAAATTGTAAACTAATAAAAAGGTATCCATGAGTGCTTGTCAAGTTTAAAAATATTGTCTTTCTCCTTTTCCCCTCTGAATGAACTTAGTTGGTTTTGGTCCACACGTATTTACTGTTTATTATGTGCCAGGCACTGTTTAATGCAAAAATACAGTGCTGAAGAAGGCAAACCAAGTCCCTGTCCAAGGTGGTTGCACTCCAAGTGAGGGGGAGATAGGTAACAAACATTTAAACAAACAAATAATATAATTTCAGGAACTAAGGGCTATGAAGAAGACAAAATAGGGTAATATGGTCGACGGTACCTGGGGTGGAATGTGGCTGCATGGTGACATCTGAGTTGAGATCTGAAGGCTGAGAAGGAGGCAGTAGTGTGACAATCTAGGGAAGAGCTCTGCTAGCAAAGAAACAGTAAGTGCAAAGGACCTGGGGTCAAAATGAGCCTGGTGTATTTGAGAGCAGAAAGGTGGTCAGTGTGGCTCTAGTAGAGTAAGATGGAAGGCTGGGAAGATGAGGCTGAAGAGGGAGGCGGAGTCAGGTCAGAGTGATAGGAAGCTATTGGAGGATTTAAAGCAGGGAAGCTGGGAAGTGATAGGATCTAATTTATATTTTAAAAAGAAAAGTCTGGCCGCTTTGTGGAGAATAGACTGTAGGAGGTCGGACATAGAAGCGGGAGACCACGGAGGAGACAATGGCAGAAGTCCAATGACAGATGCTGGCAGCCAGGCTGAGGGTTTCAGTAGCAAGGCCACGGCTGGCCCACACAGCGCTTTTGTGACAATTAGAAAAAGTCTCCCATTCCCTTTGGTGGTTCTGAATAGCAGATGGGTTATATATGGAGTGTGAAGAAAAGAGAGGAATCCAGAATGACTCAGGCTTGCACTGCCTAATTGGGTGGATAACGGTAGAATCAGTTTTATGTTCACTTTGAGGACCATGAAGTTTTTGCATCAGGGGGGTTTACCCAAGTCACAACTGAAAACTTAGTAACATTTACCACACTGACACTGGCTTCCCCGCAGCACTGGAAACCTTATGCTGATGTCATGGAGATAACATTGTGAGATATTCAACCAGCGTGTTTGCCTTCCCGGTAAACCCTGTCTCCATGGATCCTCCACCCAATGAGTCAATGACATGCTTTGAGTCACGGGGAGGAAAAAACCCAGCCAAGAATGGGTAAGTCATCATATACTTTGAGTTTCAAAATGGGATTGAAAAAAAATTCATAGCAAGACAATAGTTTGAAATGAACTGCCTTTGATTCGTAAAAGCCAGACTTTGTTGAAAGAAAAAAAATGTATTTGTATACACGGATGAGGCAGAGCTTGGAGGGCTGCCCCTGAGCAGGTCACAGACAGTGCCAGGAAGAACACAGGATGTGATGTCAGAGCCATTTTCCCATGGCTGGAAAGGAAGATAAACGTTGAAGCAGCAGGCAGGAAGTTGTGAGAGTCAGAGGGTGTGAGCACAGGGTTGCCCCAGATGAGGGGTGCAGGGGCCCTAACGGCAGGAGGGGTGTGTACCCTGCTTTTCCCTTTGGAACTAGGCCAACTACAGACAAGTGGAAATGCTAGGGTTGGGCAATGAGGGGCCTTGAGAAATGCTCCCAGTTCCCGGGCCTGTGCGTGGTCTGCAGCAGAGCCCGTGGGAGAATGACGAAGGCTGACAGGATGAACGGGCTGCAGGAGGCCTGGCCTTGGGCCAAGAAGGTACAAGGTGTGCGGCCTTTACCACTGAGGGCCGTGGTGGGGACCGTGGCTGTCAGTGGCTGGTATCAGTGTAGCCCAAAGGCCAGAGAAAACAATTTCCTCACCATGGCCTCACGGTCAGGAAGTCCTGGCGGTTGGCAGACTTCCCCTGCACCTCCCCTGTAGCGTGCCTTTCACCTGGGCAATATTTTTGGAGAGGGAACAGGGAGAGAAGAACCCTGCGATAAGGGAGAAACCCCGAAAGACTGAGTGATTTTCCGAGGGAGACTGGTTTAAACCTAAAGGAGATATCTTTTATTTGCAAGATCAAGTGTTTTCCACCTACATCAGCAATGGGGGCTTTTTAGCAAGAAGTTGTTATAGACAATAAAGTTACCATATATATTTTTGTAAATCTGATTTATTTAGTGTGTCCATTTCAAGGCTGCTACATTAGGAAGGTCTGTATCTTTACTGAATGAAGAGAACTCAGCTTATGTACCTCAGCCTATGATGGAGTGGGGGAGGGGCGAGGGAGAGGGCAGGGCTTGATTCTGTCAACACTGGTTGCGTCCCCAGGGACGGCAGCTCGAGGACAGAGGAGAGAGAAAGACTTATTTTTCACAGTATACCTTTTGTAACTTTTGTATTTGTACCATGTGTAAGCATTAACTATTCAAAAAATAAAGTAAAATGGGAAAAAAATAAAAGTTTCTGAAATGAAAAAAAATGCAGATGCACAGAATCTCATATTCGACGCTTGACAATTAACATTCAATACTTTTCATCTCACCAGGAACCTCTGAGCCATTTCTCCTTCTTGGCGCACCCTGGGTTTATTCCTTTCATTTGTGCTGGTGTTGGTTTTGTAAGCTCTCTTGCCACTCCAGCTTGCCCATGACCCATCTGTGCTTTGTACCCCAAACACAGTACATCCTGTGGGTAGACCGTCCATTATCCAGGGGAAAACAGTCCTATTGACCCAGTCAGTCTTACCTGTCGTCCTGGATTGAGGTGTGGAAAGGATTAATGAGGGGTAGATCTGGTTGTTTCCACCTCTTTGGCATCAAGTAGCAGTGGGGAATTAGCGGAAAGGACTTGAGTACTGGGGTCAAACTCACTAGGACTTGCCTCTGCTGGCTACTAGCTTTAGGTCCTCGGGTGAGTCTTGAGTTTCTTCTTCTACACATTAGAGTTAATATAAGCCTCATTGGGTCAACCTAGCACAATGCTAGAACTGTTCTGATTACCCTCAATCCCCAGTCCAAGAGAAGAGAGATTAATTTTGATAAAATCTTACATCCAGCCAAACTCAGCGTACCTCTTCTCCCTGTTTTCCTTGGTTTCTACCCAAGGCCTAAGCCCCTCCATTCATCTATCACATCCTTTACTCTCATTTACATCCTTCCCTATACTTTTACTCCCTTGACCCAATCTTCCTCTACTTCCTTCCTTCATTAAATGTATTTTCATTTGCAAGTACCAGGCAGCTCAAGTCTAACTGGTTTGAACATTAAGGGCATTTATTGACTCAAGGGGCTGAAAATTCAGCAGTGGCAAGGGCCTTGGGTTGGCTGCAGTTCAGAATTACTATGGTCTCTGTTTCTTTCTGTCTCTCCACTCCACCAACCCTCAGCATTGCTTTATTCTGGGACTGACTCCCCTAGTGTTTATAGGCTGGATGTCAGCAGCAATTGGGCCCACATACTTCCTCATTATGTCCAGAGGGACTGAGAGGGAGTGAGTCTATAAGCATCAAACAAAAATCTTAACCTTCCATTAGTTGGAATAGCATGAACCGATCATGGTGACTAGGAGACAGCCATGTGCTACTTCACTAAGGTCTGAATTGTCCACCCTTGAGCCAATCACCGTGGCAAGGGAGAGGGGATTACCATGATTAATTTAGACCAATGGTTCTCAACTGTGAGCAGTAACACCTCCTTAAGATTATTGAAACATGTTGTTATGACTGGGGGTATCACTGGCATTTACTGGGTGGGAGCTAGGAGCTTCGAATGTCTTGCAATGTACAGGACAGTCCTGTACAATGAAGAATTGGCCTGCCTCAAATGCCAATAGTGCCCCACCAAGACATACTGGCTGAGACAATCAGGGCACATCACCCTGAAGTTGAGGGTTTACTTTCCTCTGAAGTGTGACAATACATAAGCCACACTAGGGTGAAGAGATACCTGAACAAAAATGACCAGATCACTCAGCTCCTTCCTCACCTTTATTGGCTCCCTTCTGTCTACTTAAATCCCTCTTGACAATATCATTTACTTCCTAGCCCCATTCTGTTGTACCTACCCAGGTAAACCCTCTTGTGGCAGTGATTCTTAGTATCTCCCAAGGTCTGGGCTCAAATTTTTAAATTTAAAATGTAACTGGTCACATGGCCATCCATAATAAAGACTAAAATTTTCAGCCTCCTTGCAGCTAGATATGTCAAAGGACCAAGCTATGGTCAATGGATTTAGGTAGAAGTGGCATATGCCCTTCTGCTGGTCCTGCCTTCTTCCTGCTGACCAAAATGCAAACAAAATGGATGGAGCTGGAGTAACCATGTTAGACCATGACATGGAAGCCAAACCCTGATGGCAAAGTAAGGCACTCAAAAGAATTTTGATTCCTGACACACTGGTGCTCTATTCTAGCCTCATTAGTCTGCCTGGATTTTTATGTAAGAGGGCAATCGACTTCTTTCATGTTTTGTTTTTTTTTTCTGTCACTTGCAACCAAACATAACTATGTAACAATATTGGACCAATCTAACTGCCTCCCCACATCAACACTGGGGGTTCAAATGCTGATGGTCAGTCAAATCACATGACTAAGCAGATCACTGCCAATATCTGGTATATTCTCCACCATCACCTGGGTCCTCAGTGCTGCCCAGCAGTGTCTCCAATTCTCTCCCGTAGCCACTTCAAACCTCCTTCATGCTCCTCAAATTTTCATTCTTTCTTCTCCTATTTCCCTCTCTGCTTATTTCAGAGGGAAGATACAAGAAACCATTAGATAAGAACTTCCCCCCTCAGTTGCCCACCTCCAACATTGCTTATATCCACACCGTTGTTTTTTTTCCCTTTCCTCCAGTTACAATGAAATTAGCTTGTCTCAGGCTAATTCTTCCCATGTGCTATGGATCCAATCTCCTCCATCCTATGCTCTATCCATTATCTTCCTCCCCTCCTCCAAAGGCTCCTTCCTTTCAGCCTTTAAACATCCTTAAGTAGCTCTAATCTGCAAACACACAAAAACCTTTCCTTCAACCTTGCATCTCTGTCCAGTTTTCTCCCTTCTCCTCCTCTCTCCTTCCTGCCTCTCCTCTATTCCCTATTTACTCCCTTCCCTCCCTTCTCTCCTTTGCTTCTCCCTCTCCATCTCCTCCCCTCCATAATCAAACTATTTGACTTTTCCAGGTCTCCACTTCATCATCCTCAAACCTCTGAAGCTTGGCTTCTACTTTTCTCACTCCTTGAAAATGCAGTTGTCAAGGTCACAGACACCTTCCTTGTAGCTAAATCCAAAGAATATTGCTCAACCCTTGACTTACTTTGCTCCTCAGTAATTTGACACTGTAGACCAGCCCTCCTTAATGGGTTCTCTTCTCTTGACTTCCACGTCATCGATCTCTTCTGGTTTTCTGTCTTTTTCCCTCTGACATCTCTTTCTCAGTCTTTGCTATGGGTTTCTCTTCTTCCACCCTACCCCTTAATGTTAATGTTCCATCTGGTTGGGTCACAGCTTCCTGGGAGGTCTTACTCATAGGACCTCAGGCTGATACTCTCCAAATCCGTATCTCCAAGGTGGATCTTATTTTGGGTTTCAGAATCATACATTCAACTGCCAACAGAACAGCATCATGGATAGTTTATAGTGATCTCAAACTACATTCATCCTCCTCCCTTCCCTATAAACCTGCTCTTCTGTTATACCATACAGGGAATGAACTACCATCTATATCAAGTTGCCCAAGCCAGAGTCATGGCTCCTCTTTCATCTGGTCAGTCATAAAGTCCTGCCAAGTCTACTTTTAAATACATTAAATGTTTAAGATCCATCTGCCTCTCTCCATTCCCACCACTACTTCCTGTATGCAGTTCCCAATCATCTCTCACTTGGGCTATTCTGCAACTTTCTGTCTCTCTGCATCCAGTCTTGCATACCTGTTCTCCACAGCAGTCAGAGAGAGTGATCTTTCAAAAGTGCAGATCTGATCTCGTCATTCCCCGTCTCCCTATGGCTATCAGGATAGAGCTCAAGGACACCTTGTCTTTTCTTACAAAAGCCCTGTCTGATGTGTCTCCCTCCTGTATCTTTTCCTCCCCTTTTTTGTACTTTCCACTTAGCCACATTCAGTTTCAGTTACTCAAATATGCACTGCTCTCTACTGGTGCTGAGCCTCTGCACAAGCTCATCCCTCGCTAGGAATCCTCTTCCCACTGCCTCCACTGCCACCTTCCCCTGTCCTCTTCCTTCAAGTCAGGCTTCTCTGACCTCCCAAGTCTGGTTCAGTGCCCCTCCTATGTGCCCTTAAACGATCTTTATTTCTGTCATAGCACTTACACATATTGTAATTGCTTACTTACTCGTTCCCTTTGACTAGATTTTCAGCATTGTGAGGGTAGGGACCATGTCTGTTTTATTCTTTATTCAGTGCCTCTCACTTACTAGATGCTCAATATATTTTTGTTGACTAAATGAACCCAAAGTAGGTATTCAATACATGCTTCCCTTCCCAGTGGATAAACACGTCTGACTAGTCAGGTAATTAGAAGGTATTCAATGAAACAACTGCTCTCAGGGTGGGGGAAATGAAAGAATCCCTCTCTAGACATCTTATTTAATGTTGAAAAACAAAAACCCACTGAATTTAATAGAGCACTGTAAATTGTGATGTTCATGTGGAGAAAAAGACCAATTAAAATCAGCTCTTGCTTTCCAATTTGTCAACAGGCTTTCTTCTTTGAGGTTTCCCCATGACTCCCACAGAACAAGGAGAGAAAGGTATATCACAACTGTCGGCAAAGATTCTCATTACTTTCCTCTCCACTCAAGAATGAAGTTCTTCTCTCCTATCTTGTGATCTCAAGGTTGCTAGAAAATTAAAAATAACTCTTCATCCTTCATGAAGGATGAAGGGTCCAGTTCTGCTCAAATATTCAATGAATATTTAACTGAAGGCTGACTCTATACAAGACATCCTCTTATTTTTCACACTCTCTTCAAGTTTTATGAAGGATCGAACTTAGTCTCCTACAAGTATTTTATTCTCTTGCACAGACTTCCCTTCAAGAGGGCAGCCTGTACTCTACTGCCAAAGGCCCTGTAGCTTTTAAGAAGCAGAATGAGGGCTTCCCTGGTGGCGCAGTGGTTGAGAATCTGCCTGCCAATGCAGGGGACACAGGTTCGAGCCCTGGTCTGGGAGGATCCCACATGCTGCGGAGCAACTAGGCCCGTGAGCCACAGCTACTGAGCCTGAGCCTCTGGAGCTTGTGCTCCGCGACAAGAGAGGCCGTGACAGTGAGAGGCCCGCGCACCGCGATGAAGAGTGGCCCCCGCTCGCCGCAACTAGAGAAAGCCCTCGCATAGAAACGAAGACCCAACACAGCCAAAAATAAATTAAAAAAAAAAAAAAAGCAGCAGAATGAAATCAGATAAATAGTTTCTGTCCCAGCCATACAGGTCCAAATCACATCACTCATTTAAGATACCAAAAAGAATTTTGCTCTGAGCTACTTTTCTAATCACATTGATCATGATGCATTGCACTACTTACTCTTTCTTACCCATTCATTCCAGTATATATTAGCCCCTGGTACCTGTTTGCTGGTCATAGAATAGTTTTTCTCCATGAGAAAACAATTGGTCCAGAAAGGAGATCAAATTTTGGATCAAACAGCAAACCAACTCCACTATCTCCAATTTCATTTAAAGAACTGATCTTCTGGAATTTCACAAAAGCATGGCATTACCTTGTTGGCACCCATCTAAGTTTAGTTTGCTTAGATACAATGCCAGAAAACACAAAGCAAATGCTGGCATTTCAGAAATGCTGTGTTGGCTGGAAATGAACCATGAAAACGGAAGCAAATGGAAGCAAATGAAAGAGGGTCTTAAAGTCAGTGCGTTCTTGCCAATCAGGAAGACGAAGTTGTCACTGCATAAGATTCCATTTTGTTTACTTATACCAAGTTCTCCAAATAAATAAAGACTTCTATCACCTTTCCACATAAAAGAGAAACTTAAAAAAAAAGAAAGCCACAAAACAGATTTTCTGGAAATGTTCTCAACTCAATGAGATGTGAGCTTCCTGTTGTGTGTAAATCTTCTCTAGTGAATGCTGGGTCTTATGGTTATAAGTGTACTTACAAATCAGACCAGGGGTATTTGGGAACCCAGAAGGTTAGTTGGTAGCTCAAAGTGTCAGCCATAACGAGCAATGAACATGACAAAAGTTAAATTAATGTAATATTCTCAGGCTAAAAATTTAAACTACTGCATGTTATATCAATTCTTTCACTCACGTCTCTCCCATTTTGTAGAATATGTCACTGGTAAGCAGGTGTAATTCATAATGAAGGAAAGCATCAAAAGGTTAAGATCGACTTTCTATTTGAATTCCCATTACAACCAAGCATATTCGCAGATCAAAAAGATGTTCAAACTGGTGTCACAGGTCAACATATAATTAAATTCCAACACAGGCTCATAGAGACAAGTTCCTTGGAATTTGTTGTTAGGGAATTTGACATGTTGGGTCACTGCTCTGAACTGTCCCCCAAACTATACCCTTTCAGGGATGTTTTGGCTATGAATAATTTGGAATATCCTTTCCTTTAGCCACTAAATGATTAAGAAGATCCTTAGACTGAAGATAGCTTTATAATTCATTTAAAATTCTTTCTGACTTTGTTGTATATCAAAGAAGCTACTGAGCTCCCCAAGTGAAGAGACCATAAATTTATTAGTCTGGGACCATCTGCTCTTACAAGTCTAGTTCCACACATAGGACCAGCACCAAAGTCCTTAGGAACTAAGATGAGGTAGAACGAGTATTAATTAACTGATGTCAAAGGGTTGGATTTTCTCTTCCCATAGGATATCAGGTAACAAGATTCATGACCACAGATAGATATCAGGTAATGAGATTCATGACCACAGATAGAGCCAAGGAGTTAAACATAAAAGTATGTTACAAAATTACAGGAAATGCTGGCTTTAGTATAATTAGATCCTCTCCAAAGGGACTGTATAGCTTAATATTTTCTCACTCTCCTCACTCACTTAGGCTCTAGTTTATTTACAATGAATAACTGCCCTTTGTTACCGACGCTGATAATGGAACATCTGAGGACTGGTATCCGAGGCCAGACTGGATTAAGGCTTGGACTCGTGCCTTGTCTGAAGAATTCCTTGTTTTTGTGAAATTCCACCCAGATATTTTCAATGGCTCTTTTGTATTTAAAAAGGAATTAAAACACTTCGGTAAATAAATATGGCCATATTTGAAGTCAGTAGCAATAATGAAACCATAAAAGCATCTTCAAACAAACTCTTGATTGTTAACTTTCAAACTTTAAAAATCCTGTAACACGTACCAAAGCAGTAAACGTTCTTTTAGCGCTTCTCTGCGAAAGGCCACATCCCAAGAGTAGTATCTTTGACTTTCATTTCATCACCTCACAAGTATCACGTCATAGTTATATTATGTTACCTCTACAACTAAATACCAACTGTGCATAGTACACCTGACTCAGTGCTTCTTGCCACCGTTGAGTGCTCTGAAAAAAATCAATCAAAAATACAACTAACATTTGCATTCATTCAGTGTGACTAATATAGAAATTACACTAACAAACTTGTCAGAATTTACACACTCAAGTGAACACTGTTTCTTTCAAAAAGTCATCATGAGGAGCTATACTTATTCCAAAATTGGGAGCAGGTGTTTGGGGTGTGGGGAGGGAGGGGAAGGAGAGAGGGAAAAGAGAGAGAAATTGCTTGAGAGAGAGGCAGTGGTGGTGAAGGGGGAATCCAAGAAACTGCCTGTCTCTGGATGTAATGATTCCTACCCATAATTTCCACACCTGGACATTAGGATAATTACTATGCTTTCTCTGTTGGGGGCCACAAGTTCTCTAACTTCCCGCCCCCAATCCCTGTGCAAACTCAACTTTGGAAGTAACTGCCTTAGGGATCCTAACATGTTACCAAGACCCACAGTGGGGAATTCCTCCCATTACCCCTCTCAGCTGTCACCAGAGCCCATCCCTTCTTTGGGAGCTCCTACCACCTACAGGTCTCTGACAGCCTTTCTTGTGGAAGTTCCTTTTCTTGTGTCTGTACACCTAGCCCAATTTAACTCCTCTCTCTCCACCTAAAGATCTGCCCCTCAAGATTCAAGATTTAGACAACTTTATGGGTACTTAGGGTTTAGGTTGCTATTATTATTCAATTACATTGTGGACCAAGAAAAATTCTGAGTTGCTTGACAATACAGTAATTTTAACATTTTAATGAGACATTACAATCACCACTTCAAATAACTTATTTTCCAAAGGTCAACTGAAAAAGACGCCTACTGAAAGTGAAGGGTATCTGAATGTGTTGCAGTCCTGCAGAGGTGCGGTATGCAAAACAACTGTGCTAACTTCACAATAAATAGAAAAGTAAAATAAGTGCCCTGTCAGTGAGTGAGCGCTCTTGTTGGCTGAATGATTCACGTAGAGGCCAAATGGCTGTAAGTGACACTACTGAACAACTCTTGATTTTCTTTTACTCTTATCTTTCATTTCCAAACTAGATAACCTTTTAATGAAAAGAATTCTGAAACAGACCATCCCCTACGTTTGGGAGCCATTGTTTATATGACAATGAGAGTTGATGTTTTAACTCTGCTGACACTTTGAATTTAAAAATAAAAACGATTAAAGTGCATGTACTTATCTCTGCTTCAACAAACAAAACATGGCCATTGAACTGAATCTTGGTGACTCAAGTTCATGATAATCAAGAGTGTTAGGGGACACAGGGGACCGAGGTTCTAGTACTGGATTTATCAATCGGTAGCTACTACCTAACAAGGCCTTGGTTTCTCACCTGTAGCTTAATTGCCAAGATCCCTTCTAGTTTATATTCTATATTTTTATTAATAGTTATACAGTAATATGATATAGTAAAACTTTAGGAAATTCTAAGGTGGGTAGATCTTAACTTTCCCTTTCAATCTTGGCTGTCTTCTGTGTCTTCCCCAACCAATAAGAGGCTCAAAAACTTGAATTTCTGGATGACATACTTTTGGGCTATAATTGATATTTCTTCTCTCTTCTCCAGGATAATCCTTTTTGTTCTCTTCTGACACCACCCATGGGTTTTCTCCTTGTTGCCCTGTCAACCTTCTAGCAATTGTCACTTTTGCCATACCTCCACCTTTTCCATTTTTGTCTTTTCGACCAATGAAAACACATTTTCTGATTAAATAAACAGCTTCTGTAACCTTCATTCTTTTGACTGTTTTTGTTAATGCTTCTACTCAGACTGTTTGGATAGCTTAACAGTTCAGAGTTCTAACAGTTTTCTATAATTATATAACAAATAGTTTTTGAGCATCTACATGTGCCAGGCACCACGACAGCCCTTTATCAACCTGGGGAAGAATTCTTTCAATGTGTTCCATCATTAAAATGGGGAAGCAGCAGATATGACACCAAAAGCACAGGCAACAAAAACAAAAATACACAAGTGGGACACACTAAGAAGCTTCTACACAGCAAAGGAAACAAAAGAATGAAAAAGCAACCTATGGAATAGGAGAAAATATTTGCAAACCATGTATATAAGAAACTCTTACAACTCAATAGTAAAATAAACTAATAACCTGATTAAAAAATGGACTAAGCACTTGAATAGCCATTTCTCTAAAGACGACATACAGATGGCCAACAAGTATAGGAAAAAATGCTCAATGCCACTAATCATCAGGGAAATGCAAATCAAAACCGCAAAAAGATATCCCTTCACACCTGTCAGGTTGCTATTATCAAAAACAAAAGATGACAAAGTATTGGCGAGGAGCTGGAGAAACTGGAACTTTTGCCCACTGTTGGTGGGAATGTAAAATGGTGCAGCCTCTATGGAAAGCAAAACTACCATATGATCCAGCGATCCCATTTCTGGGTATTTAACCAAAAGAATTGAAATCAGAATCTTGAAGAGATGTTGGCACTCCCTGTTCACTGCAGCACTATTCACAAGAGTCAAGAAGTGGAACAACCTATATGTCTGACAGATAAATGGATATAAAGTAAATAAATAAACACACACACATTTACACACACACATACACATATAGTCTGGAATACTATTCAGCCTTAAAAAAGAAGGAAATTCTGCAATACGCAACAACATGGACGAACCTTCAGGACATTATGCTAAATGAAATAAGCGAGTCACAGGAAGACAAATACTGCATGAATCTACTTATATGAAGGAATGGCACTGCTTCCTGAATGTGAATTTCTCTGCTTGCAGGACCAGAAATGAGTACAAGTTTCTGTAGCAGTGGATTTGTTGCTACCTTCCAGGCAGCTGCCCTGGATCTTGTAACTGATCACGTTCCCCTTACTGAATAACCTACTAAACACCTTTGCACTAAATCTATTTGTGACTCACCTTTAGCAAGTTTACAGGCCTTCATTAAATCTACTTGTGTACTCATGCCAATGCTGATTCTTACTTTGTTATAATACCAAATTCTTTTACTTCTTCCAAAAATTTTTACTATTGATGTTTAACATTCATTATAATTTTTATAAGCCACCTTAAATCATTTTTGAAAAATTGTTTAAAATTGATTTAAAAAAAGACTTCAAATTCCAGTGGAGGGGGGCGGACAGTAAAATGTAGCACCTGCGTACACAGGTATGGAGCAAGACTTCCGAGGTTCAAATTTTGACTCCTCTAGTGATGAGCCATGTGAACCTTGGGCAAGTTACTAGACACTGCTGTGTCTGGTTCCTATTGTAAATGGAGACATACAGATATAGAAAACAAACTTATGCTTACCGGGGGTAAGGTGGGAGAGGGACAAACTGGGATATTGGGATTGACGTATACACACTACTATATACAAAACAGATAACTAATAAGTACCTACTGTAGAGCACAGGGAACTCTACTCAATACTCTGTAATGACCTATATGGGGAAAGAAGCTAAAAAAAGAGTGGAGATACATATATATATATATATATATATATATATACACGCACACATATATATATATACATATATATATATATTTACCTGATTCACTTTGCTGTACAGCAGAAACTAACACAGCATTGTAAATCAACTATACTCCAATAAAAATTTAAAAAAATAAATAAAATGGAGATAATAGTTCCTCTCTCAAAGGGTTGTTTTGAGTTTTAAATAAAATCAGTAATATACTTAGAATGATGCATTTAGAACAGTGCTTGGCACATAGCAAACACTCAAATGTTAGCTGTGAGGAATTTTTGTGCTGTAGTTTAGCATACATAGCTGGGTTTACAATCTAATGTCAGTCTAAACAAACCAGCATTCCCATCATATCATGTAACAGAATGTTTGGACATGATATTTTACAATGATTACTAGAAGAACTCTTTTGATCTTCTTTACTGCATTTTCTGCTGACAATATTATCAAAGACAGGCATATTTCCTTAAGGGAAGCTGGATATTAAAATCTGGACTTATAAAATAGGTTCAAGAGTTGTTTTCCGTTAACATTTAAATATTAAAATTAAAACACACACAACTGTGCTCTGCCACTGCCAGAAAGGATTTGAAGCAACAAAATATTAAGCTTCAATAAAACTGAGAATTTTTTTTAAAAGCAAGCAAGAGCTAAGGACAAAGGTGTATATGAGCGAGATGGGAGAAAAACTGTATCAGAACAAGTTGGCTAAAGGAAGTTACTGTAGTTGAAAACAGAACTTCATTTCCTCAGAGGGCAGCCAAAGCAAAGGGAGAAACATGAGAAGTATCCTGACTCTCTATTTCAATGAAAGGAAGCTGGCCCTTAATCAGGAGGAATACTTTTTTGTTTCTAAGCCAGCATAGGATACATGGGGAACACTGATGATAATAATTAAGAACTTTGACAGTAGTCAAAGAAAAGAAAGAAGCAGAGACAGTTTTCGGTAAATACCTCGTCTAAGAGGAGTCTCAATCTAATGTCCAAGGCTAAGTTCCACAGTCAGTACACCCTCCCCCACAAACTGTTCTCTACTTCACTAAATGACAGTTCGATCCTTCTAGTTAGTTATTCAGGCTAATAACCAAGTCGTCCTTGACTCCTCTTCGTTCTTTCACACTCCGTATCTGATCTGCCACAAATATCATCAACTCTGCTTTCAAAGCCTACCCAGATTCTGGTTACTTTTCAAACCAGCTCCACTGCCCCCACGCTTTGACCTAAGTCGCCATCATTTTCCCCCAGGATTACTGCAACAGTCTCCTAACTGGTCTCCCTGCTCCACTTCAGTCTATTTGGATCTTATTAAAATCGAAGTCTGAGCACGTCATTCCCTTGTTCAAAATCCTCCTATGGCCCCCCACTCATTCACAATAAGTCAAAAATCTCAGGAGGCTCTCTGAGATCTAGTTCCACCCCCATGCCCCACTTCTTCTCTGTCTCTTTACCTCTTTGACCTGACCTGCTCCTCCTCTCCCTTCACACCACATGGCCACACTGGCCTCTTGGCTGTTACAGAAATGTTCCAAGCGTCAGGACCCTTGCAATTGGTGTTCCCTCTGCCTAAATGCTCTTCTCCTAAGTAGCCACTCCCTTCAGATCTTTACTCAAATACCACCTTCCCAGCGGGGCTTTCTGTTGCTCTGTTTAATACTGCAAACACTCCGCACACCCACACACATCACACATGACGCTCTGTATCGACGTTCTGTATCTCCCTTTTCTGCTTTATTTGTCCCTCAGCACTGCTCACTACCATACTATGTCTTTTAATTTTCATGTTCATTTCCATCTTCCCCACTAGAATGTAAACCCCATGAAGGCAGGGTTTTGTTTTGTTTTGTTTTTTCCTGCTACATCACCCAGTGTTAGAACAGGGCTTGTTGCACAGTGGATATTCAAATATCCGCTGTAAGAATGTGTGGGTAAAATTCTGAGGGCATGGCCTTAGAGTATACTTATATAGGAGTAATTCTGAAAGCGGGAGTGGGAGATAGAGTAATACAGTTCAGTTATGTAGTATTTTGGTGATCTGATTTGCTACATGGTTAATGCTTAGAACACAAAAACCAAAGAATGGATCACAGATCTTTCAGCCAGTGGTCTCTAAAGTGGGGTAGCATAAGATGATCACCTGGGATGAGGGGCCAACATGTTGGAATTATATTTTTTTTATAAAGTTAAAGAAATAATGGATGGACTTTCACTGGTGCCCTCACTCAGTCTATGTGTCAGAAGGTCATGCATCACACATGGTTCTTGGGGCACTCTTCTGAAGGAAGAGTGGAGTGGGAGTACTCATGTTAGATGTAATTATATATTTACATGATTATTTATTCCTATCCTGTTTCACACGTACTAGAAGATTTTTATATCATGAAAGTAAGCAATCACAGCTTCGAGAAGATAACATGATGAAAGACTCCTCTTTCTAGATATCTACCCTGTCTTGCTTCATGACCCTAACATTTTAGATGAAGGGAAATTTAATTCACTGTACAATGTAAGGAACATTTAGATATTAAGATCACTTTGATAAAAGAATTGAGCCATAAAGATTGTCTTTCTTGAGAGTGCATTTAGGAGACCTAAATACAACTTCTTCTCTTTGGCCAGAATACTGACATTCCCTTAATACAACTGAATAAGTAAAAGTATTCCGTTAGGCATTGGCAAAATGAAAGAATTAATAATTAAAATGCTTGAACAGAAAAAGTATGACTAAAGATTTAAATTACCTGAGTTTTCAAAACTTAAATTTGATAGAAAGTGAACCAGATTTTTCTTAGTTGGTAGGAGGAAATTCAGGCACCTCGGGAAGAACATGAACCTTTTATGATCACTGAGGCACTATTAAACGGTCTAGTACGCAACCTGCTACAAGCCATCTCTCCAGCAGGGCTTAACTTAGAAAAAGGCCTCAATTATTCAACCACTAAAGAAGTTCCTCTATTGATAAGTAAGAGATGCTTTCCCAAGAGAACCAGAGATTTAAAGTGTTACATTAAATGCAAACTCCTCATCTATTTCAAGTGAATATTTTTGAAGTGTGGACTAGATTTGTCCACAAGTTTTCACTTCTGGTTTCCCATTCTCAGTTATGCAAAAATGAACTCACAAAGGCAAATTCAAATATCTATTTTGAAAAGTATTTACTCAGTTTGAATAAATTAATTGCAAATAAAAATCAGCTACAATATATAGCCTGAATAGAAATGACTAGAACAAATACAACACAGGACTTGATTTCCTTGCATTAGTCACAAAGCATGTGACAATCTAGAAAACTTCAAAATCAATTATATTTCTTTGAAAAAGGAGTAACAGCAGTTACTGATACATCACAACTAGTCAACTTATAATACAAAGTTTCCTGACATGCATTTCCTGAGTGAACCCAAATGATTTTTTAAAACAAGGAAATTTTGACAAGTTGAAGTAAAGTAAAATAGTTCATGGCTTCTAAGCAACAGGTTTTGTTTTTTAAAAACCAAAAGAAAATTCAGAACAGCACTGTAATAGGATAAATTAAAGCTGTGCTACCACATACAAAATTTTGCTAGAGTCAATTAAGTATAATACAATTTTTCGAACTAAAAGAAAACAAAAGATTAAAAAAATGATTCTGTCTAATCTAAAAGTGTACTGATTTCTACAAGTGTCACAAAGGGTTTGATGTAGTGCAACTGTCTATACTTTCCTTGTGGTGTGTTAAAAAAAAAAGGGGGGGTGGGGGGAGGGGAGAAGAAATGTTTTCTTGCTTCTGAAAGCAAAGAACTTACTGGAATTAGAGAATAAACTGACCATGCAAGTATGTCCCTCCATTTGGCTGTCACTGGTGCTCATTTGCCAACCAAGCATTTCCTTGAGTCACACTGTGGCAACTGTCCTTTTAGGATTCAAGCCCACAGTTAAGGCTGGTCTGTTAGATTAAAAAAAAAGAGCACTGTTGTCATTCAACCCTTTATATCTCTCTAAATTTCTTACCTGAATAAGTCCAAATACAGGATAGTTAATTAAGCATTTCTTGTTCTAAAAGCAAATCAAGTCACTCTCCTTTCTTGTTATTTATGCTTTTTCTCATGGGAATGATTTTTTTTTCTAGAAACAGTGAACAGATGAACCACAGTTTATATCTAAAAAATAAACTTGCCAAATGTTGCTGATACTAAAAACAGATTAGTTATCATGGGAGAAAAATAGATAATCTAGATTAAATTGCATATTCAAAGGAGCATGTGAAATGTTTCTTAGCATTAAGTTTTTGTTATAGTACTACACATGGGAGAAACACTGAGGAAATAAAATCTTTCCTGATTATCTTCAATGTGGTTAAAAACAAACACCTCTTACATAATGGTAATTAATATGAATTTGTTTTTACAAAGTATTCTAATTTACCAAATTTCATATTTAGATGGGGGTGGGGAGAGAGGCTCTCTTGTCCTTCTTCCTAACTTTGCAAATCCTTGAGCTATGCTTGCTAAACTACCATTCACACCAAGAGTGTGAGACCATCGTTACCATGCTGCTCTACCAAGAACATTCTAAGATATTTTCTATAATAAAGATAAATAGAAAAAAAGTGAATATACATGTTGCTGTATTTTACAATGTTTGCAACAAACTGTAAACTAACATAGTTTGAACCAACAGTATCCTCAGTTATACAAAACAATTTTTCAACACTGAGGATGGGTGATTCAAAACACTAAAATGAAGGCATCAAATTAGACTATGTCTTTTTCTCCTCAAAATATATTTTCAAAACTCAGAATTCAGAAGTCTGGTACTTTTGGAAATTCCTTTGCTTGAGTTTCCCAGATTTTTGCTCAGAAATTGCTACTATTTATTATAAATGTTTAAAAAAATTACTCATCTTAATGCAAATGACCAGAGCAGAAAAACTGTGATGTGGACAACAGGTTGGAAAACCCAAATCACTTAGCTTATAAATGTATAATGTAGTCCTGGAGGACAACGGTCTGTTAGTCTAGAGGTCCTTGGAAAATAAGTCTGATGTAGCCTTGTTCACCAGCCAACTGATGTGCACAAAAGGGACAGGCTGCATGAAAAGTATGAGTACCATGTGGAAGCGGGATCTGGGACCAGTAGGCAGTTGTCTTTTCTGAACACACATGCCCACACGGGCTAAACGCATGGGTTGGAGGGCCGGCGTCCACATAAAATCCAGCTTCACATCCAAGCCACAGAGGGACATAGGGACCAACAGACCTACACATAGGACATTCACGATCTTTTCCATCACGTTCTTCTTTGTTTCCCCAGTTATGATAGCCATGCACATGGCCGCAGTTCAGATACACCCATGGTTGCTTTTCATCAACAACATCTTTCCTCTTCATACTAGGAAATGCTAGTGTGTTGAACCCTACAGGGCACTGAGGTCGTGCTGCATTGATTTCCTGTCTTAAAGCTTCTAAATGCTTCACGGTAGGAGTGTGGGAAAGTCCTTCTGCAGTACGCCACAGCAATGTTGCACCACAGAGGTCAATTAATGAGCCATCTTGTAACTGATTGGTTTCAATTTCCACCTAGAGGAAACAAGAATCAAAAAAACACATTCACCACTGAGTTTTGGATTTTTACCTAAGAGTTTCGGTCTTACGTGCTCCTTACTCAAGAATCAAGATTTCCTCTGGTTGTTTATTTAAGAAACTCGAATGGCAGTCATGAAAAAGATGGGTTTGAAAATCAAGGATAAAATATTGAGCAGTAACTTACCTCTTTTCAGCTTTATAGTAAAGACAATTTATGATTAAAACATCTGGCTGATCAGTAAGTTTAATATTTCCAATTTGGTAAATATGTTGGTCAAAGATATACAGATACAAGTAGAAAATACACAGAGTGCTATTTAAATTGGGAAAGCTTAGGTTTTAAAATATATTAACATAATATAAAAGAAGAATAAAGTTTTAGAGTGTTCTAATTGAAACATTAAGATATTATCCTCCTGGTATAGTATTTGGTAGTCAGCACTTGATAGCCATACTTGGTACTCTGTGTCAGCAAAAGATTTAATAGTTTTTGGGAATATGTAATGCACTCAGTCCAACTCACCCTCTGCGTTTACTGCTGTTAAATAAGAAGCTACATCTCAGTACTTACCATTTTCCCTCGCTGCTGAGCTGATCTGGTTTCACGCAGGCTGAATACATTTCCACACACTGATATTTCTCTCCATATTCCAGGCTTGGAGTCTTCTGTGAACCCATTGCGTGGATGCATAACAAGAACGCCATTGGTGGTCAAGCCATCCATCTGTCCATCTGATGTCTTCCATTTGGCAGCCTTCTCCTAGTAGGAAAAATAGTGAGCTTCTGTTTATTTGTAATTGGGAAATAGAAGTGGTTATAAAATGCAACATTTAGGAAAAAAGCTTTTTACCCCAAGAAAGATGTTTTTTGATGAGTCAAATCCTGCAGCATAAATCCGTGCTGTAAAGGGGGGATTCCGTTCACATATGATTCTACAGGCAAATCTTGATATGGTGCTTTGCACTGACTGTGTATCAGAATTACTTTGACTTCCAGGAACTGTGTCAGTTACTACAAAGTCAATGGGACTTTCAGTCGACCGACCAATCTAAGGGAAAAACAAATATCTATAAACCTATTCAAAGGAACACAATGGAAAATCCACTCAAGAAAGGCACAAACAGTAAGGTGAAATCATTAAGCCTCTGAAATTTCTAATGCTCAAACTTATCATACTTAACTCTGGGGCATCTATACCCTTGAAAACCAATCTGTCACATTTCCTCTGATGTAGTAATCACTTAGAGCAATAAAATTTAGTAGGAACTTACAACCCAGAATATATGAAACCCTCAGGGAATGAAGAGTTTAGGATGGCTGAGATTTCTAGGTGGCTGCAGATTTTAATTTTAACCCCTTTGGACAGAAATATGTCTACCATGTATTACTCTAGTTTCCTTAACAGAGTATAATGAACATAAAAGTAAATCTTTTATGATGACTCCAGGACATTACACTATGAATACCATTTATATTAAGCTGAACTGCACTGATGTCTTCAGGTGCTATAAAGGTATAAAGGAACGCTGATCCTTATGTTAAAGGTTTACGAAGCCGTGCTTTGAGGTCTTATGTATAATTCACAGGATTCTTGTGTCTCTTCTGTCAGGTTGTCAGCTACCATTTATTGCTGTTGGGCATATTTGCCTCTAGCAGCACACGCCTCCTCTAACTAGTTACTCTAATTCTGCCATGGGTTGAGAAATCAAAATAACCAAACTTCAAAGAACAGTATTTCAAAAGGTTCCTAGTGATGGCCTAAGGGATTCTCCAGGGAGCAGGGAAAAGTGCATGGACTTTGTGGCATTTATCTTATATGCCTAGGTGTCCTTTTTGTTTTCTTCCTCGTTCTTGGCCATATTTCAGAGAGACAAGGTTCTTAGAACGAAGTTCTGCTGGGTGAGGTGTCAGTGAATTAAACATCTTCAAAGGTCTAGCAAGTATAAATTAATTTCATTTTGGAAGATGAATGTTGAAAAGAAAAAAGGAAATCAGTGGAAGAGATGACAAAAGTGACAAATGTCACAGTTTTAAAGTAAACATTTAGAAATCAGTTCATTAATGTCTTTGTTATAAAGTAGTATCATAAAAAATTAAAGAATACCGTTACTAAGAAAAAATATTGACCCTTTACAAAGATGACGACTCTTAAGTCATTCTTTGCATAGTTGAGCTTTAAGAATTCCTTATATCAGCACACTTTTAGATAAAATTCTTCAGTGTTTTTATCCTGCCACCAAGTACAAAGTCTTTATTTAGTTTGGATAGTGTTAGGGGGAAATTTGTTGGTTAAAAAATGTAACATTGGATGTCCCTTTATTTTTAAGAATATGATATCCAAAGAAAACGGTCTCAGACCTTTGGAACTAAAAATATTTCTACTGTTCTAAAAAATTCAGCATTCCATTAAAAGGATGTGGGGGAGAGTGACTTTAAGAAATACTTTGTTACTGACTACAGCAAAGACACCTCCAGGCCTTATTCATCTTCATTTAATTCTTGTAAAATAAAGAAAAACTGAAAAGTCATTGGGACTACAGGTATAAGAACAACATTATTAGGTACTTTATGTCCCACCTGTTTCAAAAAAGCGCAAGGCCTTACAAAACCCAATATTAAGGGAGAAGATATCATGAATTTTGCTTACGTCTTTGGGT
This sequence comes from Eschrichtius robustus, assembly GCF_028021215.1. Taxonomy (NCBI): domain Eukaryota; kingdom Metazoa; phylum Chordata; class Mammalia; order Artiodactyla; family Eschrichtiidae; genus Eschrichtius; species Eschrichtius robustus. The sequence goes on from NC_090838.1 coordinate 54,860,942, forward strand.
TTAGCTTTTCCATCATCTATCAATTTATAAAACCATCAGCACTGGATTGGTACAAAGAATGAGAGAAATAAAAACTGTTATCGCCAATAGCTTTGACCAAATATGTGCTGAGAAGCAAGTTTGACTCCACATATATGATGTGAACAGTTAGAAACTGCCTGTAGTTTCAGTTGCCTAGAGAGGAAGGTGACAAGTAATAGCAAAAAAAAAAAATCATAAATGTGTACAAAATATCTCTTGGTTCCTTTTTTTAGATAATAATAGCTAATAATTATTATAGCTACTAATATTAATAGCTAAGTGTTTACCAGGTACCCGGCACAGTTCTGAGGACTTTATAGGTATTAACACATTTAAGCCTCCTAATAGTCACCTGAGGGAAGTTCTATTATCTGCACTTTATAGGAGGAAACGGAGGCAGAGAGTAACTAAGTAATGTTTACCAGGAATTCTGATTTCAGAGCCCATCTTTTAACCATGCTACATGGACTTCTATATATGGGGTTTAGAAATCAATATATATTTTAATGAAATGCACTAAAATATGACAAATCTTAATCAGACCACAGCAAAAGTCACTTACAACAGGTTTTTAACTTAAAAAAAAAAATGTAGATGTTACAATACCTGAAACATATCAGTGTTGCTGTCATGAGTATATTCAACCACCACTGTCTGGGCCCGAGACAAGGTGTATGATATGCTATGCTGGTCCTTGTTGCTTATTGCCTAAGGAAGGAAAGATCAATAGCAAAAATTAGCAGGTAGGTCAATCAAAATAGATAATCTTTTCATTAAAAAAAAAAAAGGTCATCTATTTATTATGTGTGTAACATATCTTCTCCCTGAAATTTAGGGTAGAGATTAATAACTCTCCCGTAACCTCGGCTGTGACAGTGGCTTCTTAGGTTAAGTGGGATGCGGAAGAATCCAGGCAGACCTCATTTTATTATGCTTCACAGATATTGCGTTTTTTTTTTTTTTTTACAAACTGAAGGTTTGTGCCAACTCTGCACTGTCAGATGACGGTTAGCATTTTTTAGCAATAAAGTATTTTTAAATTAACGTATATACATTATTTTTTTAGACATAATGCTATTATTGCACACTTAGTAGAATACAGCATAGTGTAAACATAACTTTTATATGCACTGGGAAACCAAAAAAATTTGTTGTGATTTGCTTTATTGTGGTGGTCTAGAACTGAACCCAAAATATATCTGAGGTATGTCTGTACACTGAAGCAATTATAGAGTAAGAACATAAGTTCACTGTATAAAAACATTATACAATCTGAGTCTCCATTATAAGTATTTTAAATTATAAGGTAATCGAAACCAAATCCCAGGTAGAAACTGAAAGCAGTACTCAGTAGTGCTCTGATAAGGAGAAAATACAAAATCTTGCAAGATAAGAGGAATCTTATTTTTAAAGTAACTCAAAGAGGTTTAAAGTTAACAAATAAGCAGAGATAACTGGTTTTCCTAGCCATTCTGTGACTCTATAGATGACAAATATTTGCCATATGCTGGGCTAGATACAGAAAAATTCATAGAATGATTAAGCATACCAAAGGAAATGGATACAATGCTTATGACTGTACTTCTGACTTATGCCAAACTAAAAACATTGCTAAAAAGAACTTTTTAGTTTTGTTTTCAGGCGTTTTCTATGTATATGAGTTGACGATAATAGCAGAGAGGGAAAAACCTGCACAAAGGAAGTGGAAACAGGTTGCATAGAAGGAAAACAGAAAGACATAGAAGAATGATTATAGGCAGCAAAGAGGCTAAATGAAAAAACTTTCTTAATTAGAACTTTGGCATTATAAAATTTTACTTGGTTTCAATTTGTAGCTAATCTGTAATAGATAAAGCCTTAAAACCACAGTTTTAAGATAATTAAGATCATGAAATTTTCAAATATACAAAGAGAATAAATAAACACCTGGGTACTAACTACCCAGCTTTATCATTCTTACTAATGCCATTTTTTGCTTCTGATTTTTTAAAAGAAATTAAACTGCAGATATAATGAAGGCTGCTTACATGTCCTTCCCTACTCCCCTCTCTCTGTGGAGGTACTGAATCTCAAGAGTGCAGTGTAGGTCACTCCCATGCACATGCTTAACATGTTTTACTACACATTTATGTGTTCATAAACATTACAAAATGGTTTTAAAGGTTTAAAAACCTATAATTATTTTAACTCAGCATTAAGCAGCTGATTTTTCAATGAAAGAATTGCTCAGTATTTTGGAAGTTAATTCTTAATGGCTAAAGGGATTTAAAAACACAGGTTTTGTGTACTTTGAGATTGTTAGGCCCTGGTTTTTTTCTGTTGTTTGTTTGTTTTTTAAACTATTAGACCTACTCTTAGATTGAGAATAAGAACTATGTCAAGTTCTCACTGGACTGGAAGGCAGGGTTTAACCACTCATCCCAGATGACTGCCAGACTAAACAATTAGTTTTCTTCATGACCTCATTACCACATCCTTCCAAAATTGAAAGAGGAAAATGTCAATTTTTGACCCCTAAGATTCTTGTTGCCTAGTAAAGATGAAAAGGAGCCAACAATGAAAACATTAGGAGCATGACAGTAAAAATATGAAGAAAAGTACAGAATAGGAAATTACAGAAGTAAGGATCAGAAAGATTTCTGATAGTGGGTCTCAACCAGAGGTAATATTAGCTGTGTAAGGGGCATTTGGAAATACGCAGGTGCAAGTTTTGGCTGTCACAATGATTTGAGGGCTTAAGTGGCATTTAGTGGCTGAGGACCAAGAATATTAAATATCCTACAACATGTAGGACAGTCCTGCATAAAGAAGAATTGGCACACCCAAAATGTCAAGAGCACTTCTGTGGGGAAATACTGGAAAGAAGCTCCTCAGATTGGATCAATAAGCCTTCCACTCCACCACCTGCTTATTATTTATCAGTACATCCCTTCTCTGCAAAGGAGCAGAAAGAAACACCTAAAAGAAACTGTCCCTTTTCTACATTCACTGGTTCTCGAACAGTAAAAGAGGAAGACTACTCAAGGCATGAGAACTCTTGTTTAGACACCACACTGGATATAAAACAAAGCCAAAAATCCAACTGACTTCAGGGACCAGAGCTGTGACCTAGAGCAAGGCACTGTATGCCAATTTCTCTCTCTTTTATTAAACCTACAAAAATATACCTCAGATGGTGTAATATTAACGTACATTCTGGGGCTGCTTAGCTAAAGATATAGATACTTCCAGAAGTCAAAGAACTCTTTGTAATTTTTATTCACTCACCACAGTATCAAATTCAGTCTGTTATAAAATTGGAAGTAGAGGAATTCACAGGAAATGTAAAGATCTGAAATTCCCCCTTATTGTCTAGGAAAAGCCCAAGGGTCCTGAAATGGTGGCCCAGCTTCTTGAGATCTTGGTTGGGAAATAAAAAGGGGGTGAGAAGCATTAAATAGTCCAGGAGATTGAGAAGTTATATTATAGACACAATTGGGTATTTGCTTTCATAGCTTTGATTCAATTTAAATAATTATTGAGGTCTACTGTGTTCAAGGCAGTGTGCTAAAGCCATGACGATCATAAAACAAAAAATAAATAAAAACAAGAGCATCCATAGGATCTTTAGTTAAAAAAATCACCCCATCCAAACATGCTTCTAGTACCTGAATACAAATATTATGAACCACATTCCCTGCCCAGCCCAGGCGGGGTCTCTCTGGTAATAGCAGGACGCCCTACTTCTCAGGGGAGTTTCACAATTCCAAATACTACATAAAGCCCTGGCCCCACCCCACCCCACCTTTTTAATAAGAAAAAGGATTTATTCCCTTCTAATTTCCACCCACCGATGCCAGTTTGTCATAAAAAAAAAAAAAAGTCCTATGCTCTTCCAGATGGCAGTTCTTCAGATATCCTATCTCCAAAGTGTCTTCTCCCACCCAAACAAAAGGAAACTTCTGGTACAGAATGTGAAGGGAATGCTAGAGAATATAAACAGCAAGTACAAGTCTTTCAATTTCTCCAAGTTAATTTATTTAGTTTTTATTTTTTGGTTTTTTTTTTTTTTTTACCTTTGCAGCCTGAGGAGTACAAGCAATATGCACAGTGCTGGGCTTCACCCCATTTGCCTTAGGTCTTTTAAACAAAGCAAACCTACTTTTCCTCCTTCCTCTATCGCCGTTTGGGAGAGACCCATTATACCTGATGGAGGAGAAAAAAGTTTAGGGGATCTCATGTAAGAACCACACAATTCTAAAACAAATGTTTTACACTTCGTCTTAGAGGATCAATCCCCAATTCATTATGTATTAGCAGATTATACGTGTCTGGAATTAACTTCTAGCAATTGCTGATCCTCAGACCAGCTGCCTGAGTGTGAAACAAAATGAGATTCTTTCTGGTGACATTCGAAGTCACAGAGAAGCACCTTTTGGATTACACACAGCTGTGAATTATCTATATTTTCCTTCCCTCTTTTATTCAAGATAATCAAGAGCTGATTAATGGCATATCTGACTTCATATGACTCATTCTTTTTTTTAAAAAGGTGAGTTTGCATGTGCTAATACAACCTTTAAAAGTACAATATAATCTCCTTTAACTATGAACCAAACACTTTATTAATAGCTGAACTTCTGAAATAAGGAATTTTTAGATTGAAGTCTCAGCTACTTGTATACACACTCACATTCACATGATGTCAGCAAAACCCGCCTGAGGGTAACTAAGTGGTAGTTAAACATACTTTTGTTGTTCAGACCTTATGACCATTTCTCCATGATAGCATATATATGCCCTAAAGCTAAGCCAAGGAAGCAAGGACTGAACTAATAGGAAAAAAGTTCAAAACATTTGGGTGTTTACTATGTACTAGGCACTAGTGGGTTCTATTCCACACATCACCTCACTTAATCCATTCTCATAAAAACTGCGAGACTGGCGCCACTAGCCACTGTTACAGGTTAGGAATTAAGTTATCCCTCAGAGGAATTAAGCTCCTCAGAGGCTCAGAGGAATTAAGTTATTTCCTGAAGGTCACACAAGTGACACTGGCAAAGCTAGAATTGGAATCCAGGTGTTTGTCATTCTTTTTTCATTCTTTACTGCACCGTTGCGGCATGAACGGTAGCTTAATAATCACCTCTCTTCATGTACTATCTTCTTACCGCCCAACAAAAATCTTTGGTTTGATGGTTTCTTATTTACAGTTGGTTAATCTGGGGGAAAATGAGGCAAGGAACGGGGACAGTTTTGAGGGTGGAGGAGAATGTACTTGTAAAATGGCCTACGTTAGTGTCTGACAAGGAAGGGAAGGGAGTTTACTCAAAGACTGTCAGATACAGAAATTACACTGAACCTTTATAAAATGTAACACACTCTGACTCTACTGGAGAAAACCCCTGCTGGAAGTTCAGAGTGGCGTCTGGCAGCTAATGCATGAAGTCTGCTGTTCTAGGCTGTGCTGGCCCCAGCCCACCCACTGTGGGCTCCTCACTGCCCCTCACTACTGTCCACCCAGAGCTTGCCTTGTTCCTCTTCTGGACATATGCTCTCTATTTCCATACTGTGTTCCTGCAGCTCAGAGCTCTTTTTTAAAAAGCAACAGCATGAAACTGACAACCTTATGTAGCTTGACTTCTCCTTCTAGAGGGTTGAGAAGAAGCATTATTTGCATTTTAAGATACCAAGTGCCAGGTACAGAGACAACTACTACTGATAAGATTAACTGAGAAACTGCTGGGCTAAAAGACCCAGTTTAAACCATATACTAAATTTTAAATTCTAAGTCTTCAAATGACTCAAATTTCCTGAAGAATTTAACTCTGAATAGTTTTTGGTGGTTAAAAGCTGTTTGTCATTAATACATCAAAATCTATGTGATTTGAAATTGTAATATTGTAGTTACTATATTGTTTACAATCTTTTAAATTGTTTTTGAGAAAAAACCTGCTTTTTTATCTCAAAGGGCCTTAGATGATCTTGTCTACCTGTCATTTTACAGAAGAGGAAACTAAGGCCCAGAATGGTTAACTGACTTGCCTAAGGCCATACAGCTAGCAGTGTTGGAATAAGCACTGGAATCCAGGATTCCTGGCTTCCAGTCAAGCTTAGTAATGCCATATTATCTCCCCAGTTTTTCTTACTTTCTTATCTGAAACAATGGACACATTCTCACTTAAAGAAGAATTTGCACCAAACTGATTCTAAAACATGTTGTAATGTCTAGAGCTGCTTTTTAGGCAGCAGAGAAACAGTAGGGGGAAAGTAAATTTCACAATTTCTAGTTTCTGAGATCTCTAGTAAACAGACTAACATTGTGTCTCCATTTTGACAGCTGTGGCAAGTTTAGATTGAATAAACTGAAATAATAGAATCATCTATTCCTCAATCACAGATTGTATCTGTGTCAGTTGAATGGATGAGATTACTTTTGAAGTAAACAAGTAGCAAGGTCCTGGCTGCCTCAGAGGGGAAAGGAATAAATAAATACTAACCTACACGAAATGACCTAAGCAGAGAGGGGATTTTTGGTAAAGTAGCTGAGGCAAATTTTCTAAAAGAAGGGACAGGAAAGACAAATGGACTGGCTATGTGAATTTAGACAAATACCTCTTTTACTTCATCTTTAAGGTTTGTCCTTTCTAGGGGTGAGGGTGAGGCAGAGTTTATGTAGCATTTGAGTACTTATAAAAGATGATAATAAAAATGAGAATTAAAAGAGTTTCTTGATTTGGTAATACTATTCTATAGCTTTAAATACTCTTTGGAAATCGGTAGGATATAAACTCTAAAAAAGGTACTTTTAACCTAGATGTTCAAGTTACCATATATCATTCAATTATATGCTCATCAGATGGAGAAACCTTACCCTAAGACAATGAGTTCACCATATTTTACTGGTGCTTTGGATGGATGATTTTCTTGATCAGGAGAAAACATGAGCTTGGCTGTTTTTCTCAAATCTCTGTTCACTGATCAGGAGCCTTGGGACACCTTTTGCATTATTTCCTAGAGGGGAAAAGTTTTCATTAATAATTTGAACAATGAATTTCAGTTTAAATAAAGATGTTCTTTTCTAGCAGTCCTTGTGAGCACAATATTATGCAAAGTATCACATAATATATAAAGTATGTGACATTTTCCCCAATAATGGTTATATATTTGATATAACCGTTTAAATACATTAAAAATGTAAATTTAGCAACTTCTGGTTCCAGGAAGATGAAGTAGACATTATTTTCCCTACTATTTCTGGTAATTATAACTAAAAACCCTGGACATTATATATAATACATAAGAAGACTCCGAAAAGTAGAGAGAAGGCAGAATAGTTAGGGGCCTCCGGGTCCAAGGAACGACTCAGTGGTGAGTTCTTTGGGTTTTCTTTTTGCCTAATATAATCCCACACTTGGAGCTGAAGAATCTAGCAACCTGGAAATGCCAACTGGCAGACAGAAAAACAAACAAACAAACACCTGACAAATGTCTGGCCTCTCTAATCAAAGGAACAAGAAAATGGCAGCCTTAGCAAGACAGAAAACTTTTGACAATAACTGCTCTACTGCAGCCAACACCACAGAAAACAGTGTGACCCTACCACCACCCTCACCAGCAAGGCCTGAGTGGGGAGCCCAGACTTCTACCTCATGAGGCCATAATGAGGCGGCCTGACCTCCCCTGGCCCTGCCCCTGCCACAGGTAGTGTCAGAGCAGGTCAAGTAGAAAGCCAGCACTTCCACCCTGTTGGCTAGTAACATGCCCCCTCCTCTGCCCTAGTGGTGTCAGTGGAGACCACGGGGAGTGGTCTAGAGCTGGACTTCCATCCTGGACTAGGCAGGATCTCCTTCCCTCAGGTGTCAATGGAGGCTGAGGAGGGAACCTGGACTTCCATGTCCACCTGGCAGTAACAAAGAGGCTCCCCCTCTTCCCCTGACAGCAATGTGAGGAAAAGCCAGTGAAAACAGAAGGTCTGGATAATATCCAGTGTCAGAACTTAATACAAAAATGTCCAGGTTTCAAAAAAAACCCACTTGTTATATCAAGAACTAGACAGAATTAAAACAATGCAAAAAGATAATCAACAGATGCCAAAACTTAGATGACATAGACGTGAGAATTATCTAACAAAGATTTTAAACCAGTCATGATAAAAATGCTTCAGTAGTCAATTACAAACAAGTTTGGGATAGACAAACAAACAAACAAAAAGATATAAAGTCTCTGCAAAGAAACAGAAGATATATAAAGCTCACTGGATGGGCTCAACCCAGAATGGAAGGAATGTAGTAAAGGATCAGTGAACTGGAAGACAGAAAGTACCCAGTGTGACCAACAGAGAGAGAAATAGACTGGAAAACAAAAAACAACAACAAAAAAAACAGAGCCTCATGGACCTGTGGGGCTACAGCAAAAGATCTAATATTTGTATCACCAGAGTCCAGAATGAAAGGAGAAAGAGTGGAGCTGAAAAAGTACTCAAAGAAATAATGACTGAAACTCACCAAATTTGAAAAGAGAAACAAAACCACAGATTCAGGAAGCTGAACAAACCCCACACAGGATAAAACTAAAGAAATCTATGCCAAGACACATCATAATTAAACTTTTGAAAACTAAAAAAGAAATTTTCTTAAAAGCAGTCAGAGAAAAACTACACCTTACCTATGGGGAAAAAACAATTAGAATGACAATTTTTCATCAGAAACTATAGAAGCCAGAAGAAAGTGGCCCTTTTCAAGTGCTGAAAGAAAATAACTATCAACCAGATTCCTACACCCGACAAAAATGGAGGGGAAATCAAGACGTTCTCAGATGAGGGGAAATTAAGAGAATTTGTCACCAGCAGATCTACTCTAACAGAATGGCTAGAGGGAATTCTCTAGACAGAAGATAAGAAAAAAAACTTGGAACATCAGAAAAGAAGAAAGAACATGGTAGTAAAAATATAGGTAAATAAGCTTTCCTTTTCTTGAATTTTCTGCATTAGGTCTGAAGGTCAAAGCAAAAATTTTAACACTGTCTTATGTAGTTCCAAATGTATGTAAAGGAAATATTTAAGGCAATTATTTAAGGTAATACATATATTGTACTCCTGGGCATTTCTCGCAAAGAAATCAAGACTTATGTTCACACAAAACTTGTACATAAATGTTTATAACAGCTTTGTTTGTAATAGCCAAAAATTGGAATCAACCCAGATGTTCTTTACTGAGTGGATGATTAAACTGTGGTACACCCATACTATGGAATAGTACTCAGCAAGAAAAAGGAACATACTATTGGTACATGAAACAACATGGACAACTCTCTAGAGAATTATGCTGAGTATAAAAATCTAAGCTCAAAAGGTTACATATGATTCCATTTATATAACATTCTTGAAATGACAAAATTATGGAAACAGAAAACAGGTAAGTGGTTGCCACAGGTTAAGGAGGGGGTGGGAGTAGGAGGGAAGTGGGCGTGGCTACAAAAAGGCAGCAGGAAAGAACCACAGTGGTGATGGAAATGTTCTGTATCCTTATCACTGTCAATATTCTGACTGTGATAGTGTACTATATAGTTTTGCAACTATTACCATTGGAGGGAACTGTGTAAAGGGTACAAAGGATCTCTCTCTCTCTATTATTTCTTAACAACTGCATGTGAATCTACAATTATCTCAAAATAAAAAGTTTAATTAAAAATGTAAATTTGACACATGTATGAAAAACAAAAGACTAGCACTTCTGATAAGCTAGAAAAAACACTACAATAAATAATCCCCACAATACTACGATGTCTATTTTATCAGAAGTTTAATGGGACCAGGTACTTCCTATATCTATTCTCCCCCTGGTCTTCCTGATAGCCCTGTTATGAAGGTTTCACAAGAAAACTTTTCTAGCTAACCCATGAAAGTCTCTTGGTTTTATCCTTCCACTAATTGGTTTCATAGGCAACTCATGAATGAAAAATGCCTACTTGCCTTTTTCTACATTACAGTAAAATATGCTTGTACAGCAACACTTCTGGAGAGAAGGCAACACAGAATATTTGTAGCCCAATGAATAAGAACAAGTGAAAAAACAAGGCTTAGCTTTTTTGATGCCCTTTTATTCCCTTGTAACTGACATACACATTTAGACCAGCAATCCAGACAAACACACTAACTTTTTTGTTGGTAAATTTTAAAATTGCTTACAAAATTAAAGAAATGAAAACATTCGTAAAGAACTGTTTTAAGAAAAACATTTCCTTCAAATATGCTATAAAATCTTCTCATCTCCCCGGATGAATTTGCTTTTGATGAGCAGATTTTAATATATTAAATTGTTCGAAGTTTACAGAAATCGATATATAGGTATAGCACCATAATTATGAGACATTAGGTTTGTGCAGAAATGTTCACTTAAGTAAAATAAACTATACTGATCAAATACCCCATTCAGAAAAAGAAACTGATGTGAAGCTAACTAAATCCTTCAATGTAAAAATGTAAAAGTTTTAAGAAAAATTAACTAAAAAACAATTTAGTTCCATATAACAAGACCATCTAATCTACACTGTATCATATTTTAATATATGAACATGTATCCATATCTTTTCTCCCCTAAAGAAGCATTCCATTTTAAAAAGCTAAGCAGAAGCTTAACTAGAGGTTTTAAATGTGGTCTTCTTAGACAATTAAGGTACTGCCATCAAACATGAAAACACTGCTTTGACACACTTCTGACCGAGAACAGCAAGAATTAAAATTTTAATAACAAGAATTAATTAAATTGAAAATTTAAATTAAGTTTTAATAACACTGCTTTGTCTTGATTCAGATTCCTTTTTAGAATTACTTTCTATTTTTAGGAAGTGGGGGGTTTTCATTTATAGTAGCAAAACATTTCCTTAAAAAGAACTTAAAGAAGTCAATTTCAATAGTATTAATAGGACTAGTAAGTACACATATATGGCAAAAATCTGAAAATGATACATGGATGTCCATATTTGGCTGATATTAGTTTAAAGCATGGCTAGCAAGTATTAGCCTATGTTCCAGTTCTAGCTCTCTCTTTGAACAAAGTAATCTGTTTCCTCAACTCTAAAGATGAAGGGACTAAAGTAAAATGAAGATAATTTTGGAGGTGGAAATATATGAGACCATCTGGTCCTAACATAAGAATTTACAAGTAATGTGCACATGGCACTATAGATTTAGTCCTATTGCCTCTATAGCAAAAGGAACAAATTTTAGCTTTGACAAGGAATTAATAGAGTAGGGCTGGCATATACTCACCATTCTATACTTTCTAGAACCGCTGGCCAAATGAGCCAAGAAAAACAACATATTCCCAATTATTCTTACTCTGGTTAGGTCCCTTAGAAGGTCTGAATTGGGGTATTTTATCAGTGATATCAAAATTTCAATCACAGGAACATAAACTTGGCTTCTATTTCTGTATCTAATAATCTAAAATCTGTAATAAAATACTTTAGTAGTACTGGTTATGTATAATCCTAAAGCCCAGCAGCTAGATAGTGCTCTTGCATTCACTCTCTTCATATAATCTCTGTGTTTTGAAATCTGAATAATATACAGAATTCTTCAAAATCAATTCCTTAAGTCATGCTCCTGAGAACATGAAATGGGTATGTACATAAAGTATTTATATTCTAATGCCTCAATCACAGGCCCCAACTGTTGGTATTCAATTAAGTTAGTTGGTCTGACCCCATATATTCAGTCCTATCCCAAGGTGATCTAGCACAAAGAATATGAAATAGCACCATTAATTCTACATGAGACTCGAAAAAAATGATAAAGAAAACCTTGCTAAGATATTAATAAGGCTGTTTCCCATAATATCTATTACTTTGAAGCTTTGCTTGATCCTTGAAAACTAAGCATGCTGTTCTCATCAGCAGGGACCTTCCCAAGTTAAACAAATTTTTAAAAGAAATATATTCTGGAATAGTGTTGTTTTTTGTGTGGGCAAGGACAACATGAATAATTAGCCATAAAAAATATATTTCTTAGAAATAGTCTCATTAATTTGACTGATACAACATTCTAATCATTTGTTCTTTAAAGGCCAGTGAAATACAATTGTTTTCTTATCAAGTCTTTGCAAAGGAAAGACTCTATAATACGTAATCGTCAGTTTTACCTTAAGAAGGAAAACTGGGAAACCAATCTTTGTCCAAATTGCTCCCTCAACATAACACTTTTCTTTTCTTTTTTTTTTGTACATTGCACACAGCCTTTTTGCTTGCTTACTACATACTAAACACAAGTACAAGATTCCTGTCCTGAAAAATAAAAAGAACCAAAAGAAACACTAAGCAAGGGACAAAACAGATCTTCGGAAGATGTTTACATAATCTTTTGAACACTCCTATTTTGGCGGGCAAGTGAGTAGGCATAAGAGGTGCTGGGAAAAAAAGGAAAATGTTTTAAAACATGAAAATGTTACAAAGCTTCTTTATGGTGAAAAATATAATGTGGATTGCATATATTATCTCTGATGAAACAGATTTCCATCTACACTAGAGTTCTCCTGTGGTTGATTTCAAAAGGATGACTCAAACAGAAGGAACTGTTTTCTTATATTTGTGGTAGAGCCATTTTATGAAACCAATTTAGCTGATGATTGGAGGGAGGTAAACTTATAGCAGCTGCTTGATAAGAGTGAAAAATTAATCACCTTCCTTCTTTCACAATCAGCAGGATTAATAAGCAGCATTTTTCCATAAAAGGAGAGGAGGAATAGGACAAATAATGGTGTCAGCTGTAGGAGTATGAGGTTACTACTTTACTTTCTGTCGGTGTCTTCTGGCTTCTGAATATAGCACTGAAGGAAGTTAAGGCCATGTTCCGCTTCTCAGGATACAGGGCACCCCCTGGACAAACTCCCAGCCTCCCCCTTTAAGGTGGCCAAATGACATGCTGATATTCTATCAGCTACAGGGATAACGTATTTTCATCCTGATGGGAAAGCAACGAACATCTTTCCCACAGATAGTATTTGTTCCTCTAAACTAGGGTTTCTCAGCCTTGGCACTACTGACATTTTGACATGGGGGCAGGGGGCTGGCCTGTCCATTTTAAGAAGTTCAGCAGCACCCCTGGTTGTAATATCAAAAATGTCTCACCTTCCCACACTCCATCCCCTATCTTCCTCCCCATCCTTCTTCACCCTCAGAGCCACTGAGAACAAACGGGATAACAATTTTTTTCAGAGAGGAATTTCCCATACTTTTGGTATAATGCTTGGCACATATCAAGGTATTTAACAAACATTTGCTTACTACCATAATCATACTGATGTCTTAAAAGGTTATTACTAAGCCTTGTGATAGTGAAGGCAATGGCTTTGAAGCTGCAGTTTCAGTATTTTATTAGACTTGATAAGAGTGGCTGGGAGTGAGAATGGGAGAACTATCATCTTACCTTGATGGCGATTAATTATTAATATTTCTGTGCATTTAAAATATTTTAGTATTGTAGCAACCTCTCTCAAGTGGTTGAAGGGACTGGCCAAAGAAGTAGCTCTAAGGCCAGTGCTGGGTAGCCTGACATTTAGAGAAAGGCTAATCTGTGGAGGCCAGATAAGGAAATATCTTCTTGACCTAGGGGACCCATACCTAGAAAAACTAGAAGTAGGCTTTGGAAAGCATAGGGGAATGCTTTTAAATCAAAAGGCGTATCAATCTGAATCAAACTTAGATTAAGGTCTATTCTGTACTTGCACAGAATGTTAATTAGCAAAGTGCTTTCTCATAAGATTATTTTATTTGACCTTCACAATAGCCATGTGAATTAGGCAGGAAAGTCTTATTAACTCCATTTTCCAGATAGGGAACAGAAGTTGTCAGTCAGAAGGGCCAATGACTGGTTCAAGGCCACACAGGTAATATTTGGCAGAGCTGGCTGAAACCCATGTATTAATTAAACATACATTAACTCATTTAATTTCTATCACAACTATACCAAGTATAATCATTTATCCCCATTTGATAAATGGGAAGACTGACACTCCTACAAGTTAAGTAGTCCAGGTTTTTTGATACCACTAATCACACCCCAAACAAGGTTGGGTGGGGCTGACTCCTAAATAAGAGTAAGAGACCCTATTATGGGGCCATTTAGGAGAGAGATTAAAAAGTATAATAAACTCTAGACAAGTTATACTCCAGCATACACTAGTCACAACTATGCAATTATGACTAGGGCTTTTTGAGATTTGAAACTTTGTCACTTCCTCAGTGCTCATTGTATTTGTCAACCCTGCTTCCTGGTAGTGACCAACAATAAAAACATCAGTAAATAGTGGACTTCGCACGCTTATTTTAAAAATGAGGAGGGGAAAAAGGAACCCAAGGGGAAAAGCAGGGTATTACACTAAGATAAATTCCTGGCACCACCAGGAAGAAAAAAACATGTATTAGAAGAGAGTCCAGATAGCCTAGGGACAGAAGCCTTCATGCACCCCCAGAAAAGTGACAGCCAAGAGAAAAGTGCAGGGCAGTATTCCTGACTGGGGGAAGGGGGTTTAAATACAACCTTGCCACCCTACTCCAAAATGATCATTTAATTCCCCACATCTAGAAAATGTATTTTAAAAGACACAACTAAGGACTCAAACATTTTTACTGTCTCTGCCCATGCTTGGCCTGTATTCAACTCTTTTAGACTACCAAAGTTCCTAAAATGATAATATACTTCTCAGAAAGCAAGACTAGAAATTCCCCTAGATTTAACCACTAAAGTCGCAAAGAAAATTCTGCAGAATGCAGCAAATTCAGTGGGATTAGATAGCTACTTGGAACATAAAACATCTGATAAAAGTATACTCGTTGGAAATTCTATAGTTTTTCTAAAGTCAGCATCCAACACTGGCAGGCAACTCATGCTTGTGCTACCCTTTTTTCATAGTGTCCAACACTTCCTGGGTTCTGTCTCCGTGCCAAGCACTGTTCTAAATATTTTACATGTATCAACTGATTTAATGCCAGAACAACCTTATGAGGTAGGAACTATTATATTCCTTGTTTAATAGATAAGAAAACCAAGGTTACAACTCAGACTCTAGCTAGTACTCTGGAACTGCGGAAACAACTGAGTTTAAAATGAAAAGTAAAAAAAAAAAAAAAAAAAAGAGCAGTGGTTAAGACTCCACGCTCCAAATGCAGAGGGACTGGGTTCGATCCCTGGTCAGGGAACTAGATCCTACAGGCATGCCGCAACTAAGAGTTCGCATGCCACAACTAAGGAGCCGGCGAGCTGCAACTAAGGAGCCCACCTGTTGCAACTAAGACACAGTGCAACCAAATAAATAAAATTAAAGAAGATGTGGCACATATATACAATGGAATATTACTCAGCCATAAAAAGAAATGAAATGGAGGTATTTGTAATGAGGTGGATGGAGTTAGAGTCTGTCATACAGAGTGAAGTAAGTCAGAAAGAGAAAAACAAATACAGTATGCTAACACATATATATGGAATCTAAGGAAAAAAAAAAAAAAAGGACATGAAGAACCTAGTGGCAAGATGGGAATAAAGACACAGACCTACTAAAGAATGGACTTGAGGATATGGGGAGGGGGAGGGGGAGGGGTGAGATGTGACAGGGTGAGAGAGTGTCATGGACATATATACACTACCAAATGTAAAATAGATAGCTAATGGGAAGCAGCCGCATAGCACAGGGAGATCAGCTCGGTGCTTTGTGACCACCTAGAGGGGTGGGATAGGGAGGGTGGGAGGGAGGGAGATGCAAGAGGGAAGAGATATGGGAACATATGTATATGTATAACTGATTCACTTTGTTTTAAAGCAGAAACTAACACACCACTGTAAAGCAATTATATTCCAATAAAGATGTTAAAAAAAATAAAAAATAAAAAATAAAATGAAAAGTTCATGGGGGGTGGGGAGGAAAGAACTACATTGGGAAACTAAACAACAAACAAGAAAAGCCCCCAACTCTTTTCCTACTATAATGTATTAAAGAGTGAGAGTTTACATAAATGGTATAGTCCTAATATGGGATAAACTTCTATAATATTGACTATTTAAATTTTCTTAGTAATTCAATTTTAAAGCTGAGTTTAAAAGTCCCTTGGATAAAATTTAAATTTGAAAAAAATGAATAAAATGGATTTTTCTCAACCACTTGAAATCTATACCAACCTATGAAATTAAAAATGGAATATGGAGTCCATGTTCCACAAATAGTATTGTGCAATGATTATTTTTGGACAGTTAGATTACTCTAGAATAATCTGGGTTTTCTCTAGTCCTTATTTTTATTAAAACGCTGACCAAATTACACGCATTTTAAAAAGGCAATAACAATAGCCTCAAAGTACCTCCCCCAATATGCTTATTAATTATAAAGGAGAAAACAGTAACTTCACAGTGGGAGAAACCTGGGAGACACCATCTTAACTAACTGATCAAGGTTAACGTTATCTGTAATAAAACATTTTGATAGCATGTATTCCCTGATTATGATGTACTAAAGCCACATCACTTCGGTGGTTATGTTGCCAAAAAATGTATAACCTAGATCTAATCAGGAGAACACATGAGACGAACGCAAATTGACAGACAGTCTACAAAATAACTATCAGTACTCAAAGTGCCACAGTCATGAAAAACAAGGGAAGACTAAGAAACTCCCAGATTGGAGATTAAGGAGATGCAACAACTACATGGGATATGGGATCAGGAATTGGATCCTGGAACAGAAAAAGGACATTAGTGGAAAACTGGCATTTGAATACGCCCTATAGTTTAGTGAACAATATTGTACCAATGTTAATTTCCTGGTTTTGATAAATATACCCTGGTTATATAGATTGTCAACATTAGAGGAAGCTGAGTAAAGGGTATTATGTAAACTCACTGCATTATTTTTCCAATTTTTCTGTAAGGCTAACATTATTTCAAAATAAAAATTTTAAAAAAAGACAATAAAAATTGAAAACAAAATAGCCCTCCAAATTTAATAAAAATTTAAAAACAAAAAATTTAATTAAAAAAATGAATTCATGATTCAAAGTCTGCTTCCTTTCAGCCCTCTCACAACCTAAAGGTTCAAGATTTCCATTTATGCTGGCCCTGTCAAGTCACAGTGTCTGGTCTCATGTCCTCTCTCTGATGTGTAACTGTCCCATCCACAGCCTCTTTGGTGAATAAAGTTGTTACTACAAAACTGTGGACACTCACTGGACTGAGTGATACCTGAACAAAAGTGATGCATACTGATCTGAATTTGGCAGAATCATGCTTCACAGGTTTTTCTTTTTCAAAAAGTTACGACATAAGGGCAATTTACTATTGAATGCTCTAGGTGGCATCATTAGAAAACACTTTGTATATGGAATTATAGCATAGCTTCTGAATTAATGCTCTACACTGAAACCTCTAACAGTATTTGAATTTGAGTTCTAGCCACCTACACACATTAATCCTGGTCTTAAAGAGTGTATAAAAGGGAATAGAAAGGGGAGCTGAAAGAAAGAAGAGCTGGGAAGCATCAGCCCTGGGTAATTTTGACAGATTTCATTTCAAATAAAATTTTGAAAATTTTATTTTAAAGAAATAAAAAGTCAAATACTTTCCTGAATTATTCACTAATTATTTCATTATGATACTGTTTTCTTCAAACTAGAAGAGACTTGTGAAGGACTAAGCTATGACTGCCTAGGGCCAACCCTGAGAACTCTGGCCCTTGACAGTCATGAGGGCTATATCCATGGTCCTTCACGAATTCTCAAACCTACAAACCAGTCCTATAACACATAATCTTCCACCTAAAAAATGGGGGTAGGGGCGTCCCTGGTGGCGCAGTGGTTGGGAGTCTGCCTGCCGGTGCGGGGGACACGGGTTCGAGCCCTGGTCTGGGAGGATCCCACGTGCCGCGGAGCAACTAGGCCCGTGAGCCACAACTGCTGAGCCTGTGCGTCTGGAGCCTGTGCTCTGCAGCGGGGGAGGCCGCGATAGTGGGAGGCCCGTGCACCGCGATGAGGAGTGGCCCCCGCTTGCTGCAACTGGAGAAAGCCCTTGCACAGAAACGAAGACCCAACACAGCAAAAATAAATAAATAAATTTTAAAAATGGGGGTAATGTTTTTCCACACCTCATAGGATTTGTCACCAGAACTGAATGCGAACAACAAAGCTGCACGGAGATTTGTATGTTGGGTCATCTGCTTGATTCGCTCACACAATATCCAAGTCATAGAATTTTGAGTCTCTTAAAATTATTCAAACTGTGAAAGTTAAACCAGTGATTTTCAAGGTTCTAATGCCATGTTAAAAAAAAAAAAAAAAAAATCAAAAAAAAAAAAATCAAGTATTTGTTAAATGTATCTAGTTAGGCATACAAAGTTGGTCTTGATAATAACTGTTAATTTATGGTGACGCTGCCTCATCACTTAATATTTAATTATTTCCTCAGAGATGCATCTTAATTTCTCAGTATCTAAACAAATGTTTATAATCAGTTCTTTGTAGGTAACTTTGACACCATGTAGAAAGTTCTAATCTTCTACTGCTCATAATATATATAACACACCCTGAAATATATTCAAAAGCCTCAAAGATCACTGCAATTAGTTTCAAGGTTGAATGCTATACAAATGATTGATTCTCAATAGTGGAAAAAACTACATCTAAATCAGATAAGATTTAGTACATGTATTTCTTGCTCTTACAGGGAAGTTAACTTTAACTCTTTTATAGTTTCACAATTCCATAAGCTCTATCAAAAAGGAGTAGGAAAAGAGAAATGTAGTTGAAAATTCAAATTACAAATGAATCTCCAATATTTTTTCTAACAGTAAAATCAGCTATCCATAGAGAGAAGTCATTGTTAAAAGATGACAACTATTATAATCTCACTAATGAACAAGAGTTTCATGTTATGAGTTTTAATTTTTCTTTGGTTCATGAAAAGTTCTCAAAAGTAACAGCAGCTGATCTTTCTCTGACCAAATCATGTTTTCCCCATAAATTTTTATAGCAGTAATTTAGAGACATTGTGTGTGGGAAGCTAAGAACATCTATTTTTTAGCAGAGTGAATATTTTAAATCACTCAGTATGGTATTCCTATTTAACTCTTTATTAGGAAAATAATACATACATATAGCTTGGATATTTCTACAAATTTCCTCTTTCTACTCTGATTACTGTTATAGTATCACATTACAAATACCCCGATTAGGTACCTTATTATGATCAATTTTTCCTCCTAATTTGCAATTCTTCTCGTCGCTGACTTCTTGTATACATACACAAGAGAGTGAATACTTCCCCCTCACGAATAGATTAGAAAATTTGATAAAAAATGAACACACATTACTGGGCAGCATGTCACTATTCTAGCAAACATTCAGTTTTTTTCATGAATTTTCAATTTAAAAAATCTTAGTTATACCTTTTCTTTTAATGAAAATAAAATGCTTCAGAAAAGAACACTGCTGGGAACTTACAACTGTTCATCTTTTAGCAGAAAGAGCCTTACTCGCCGCCCCCCCCCCCCCCAGTCAATCATCAGATATAAAATTATTAAATCTCTTCCTACCACATCAGAGAAGAACAACAAAACATTCAGGTAGAGACATTACCTAAAATTCTTATAAAGCAAGACTCAATATTTACAAAAATTCTTTATAAATTTTCCCTAACTTATAAAAATGTTTAAATAGTAAACTGTAGTTATCTCAAAGGCCTAGATCTCTTTGAGAGGACCTCAGGAGATTTATGGTCAAAAAACTAGATTCTGAATAAGCTGTAAACAGCTAACCAAAGTACAATGACAGCACCATCATTCTGGCTACCAAACAATTTCCTTCAGAGAGCAACGTAATTCTCAAATTTAATAATTCAAAAGAAAACAATGGACAACACTGAGTTCCAAAGCATGTTAAAAACTAAATACTGTGGCTTGGATTGGAAAAATACTGCAAATGAAGAGTTTTCAGTTTTCTGCTGACCAACAGTCAAAAGGCAATAAAGCCCTGTAGTTATTGGTCTTACGCTTTCTTTAAGACTAATAAGAGGTTAAGATTAATAGTATAAACCTCCCTAAAAACACAAAATCCTTGGAGCCTGAGATTTATTCAACCCTTTTTCTAAGAGGGAAGGAAATATAATTTATACATAACATACTTCTAAAGCTGAATGTGAAAAAAATGTGAAAAAATTAAATATAAACCATCTGACAATTCAAATCATTCCTTTAACAACCCTACCTTTAACCCGAAGCACTGACAATGTGACACTTAAAATTAAGCCACAGAACACCTACCTCTTTATTCCATCGCTATTATCACAAGTTAGATAAACAACCTTCTCACCAGAGGATAAAATCCAGATAGTACTAAAGCATCTTCCAATTACCCTTGGAATCACACACAGCATAGCAGTCTGCTCAGTGTTTTCACTTAAGCACCTTCATAATATGTGTGGGTGGGCCTGTGTTATGCAAAATAGGTAAACACTATGTAATTCTAGATTCTATTGGCTGAATTCAGAATTCACTTCTCCTCCCTCCTCCCTAAGGAAGTCTGTGTCCCAAAAGGGAAGAAACGGAAGTAAGAGGAAAGCACGGAACAATTTTTAACACTGGCTGAATTTCAAGTTATGGAATAAGGTACCTCAAAAGGGAGTATTCTATTTCTTAAAAGGCTGACTGAACTACATAAATGCTCTCTAAAAATGTCGGAAATATAAATAAGATACTGAATTACGTTTTCATGATAAGAATAATAGCCTATTTTAACAGATTTAGTATAATACTCAATCTGTTAAGAAAGAAACACTCCATTTAAAAAAAACAGAAGAATCAATACCACTCATATGTAAAGAAAGAGTACCCTTTTAGAACTATCAAATGAAGCAGATTTTTTTGGCCTTGTTATAAAAAACCACATGATCCCAGGCATAAGAACAGGTGAACATTCAATCATATTTTTAATTGATCATGCTTGTCTATTTCCAGCTTTATACTTTAAAATAGATTCACTGGGTGTTCATAAACATGGAGAAGTGATAGCAGTACCCAGAGGGAGTTGGGATTGTACAAGTTTCACCAAATAGCTACTGAAGGCACCTGACTTACTGACTTCAGCTGCTTTTAGATCATCCTACTCATAAGCTTCATTTGAGGAGTTACTGCCTGCTTCTCCAAATTCCCCTGTACCTTTTCTTAAGAAATGTGTTTCCTTATGGTGAAGGGTTATACATGTAACTTGTATATTCCTCTACACAGCCAAAGGTGAACCTGTTTTGTGCTTAATTACATTTAAGATTTTTTTAAGCATGCTAAATTAAGTCACAAGAGCAAATTCTGCTCCATACCTGTTCAATAAGCTGCATATGCAAACCATCTATACTCTTCACCCACTAAAGTGTTGTTCAGCTTGAGTCTAGGGGGCGTATGCTCTTACACAAAGATACTTTTGGTAGCCCTAGGTCTAATAATATCTTGTCACAAAATGAACCCTCTTCTAGCTTATAGCTACAAGTCTACTTCTGTTGCTACCCAGCATTCCGTAACTGTGTCACATCCCCTGAAGCTATTCTTGTGTAAATCTGCATACTGTTTCTTTTGCTCATTCTGCTGGCAGCAGGCCCACTTAGGTTACTGTAAAGTAAATCTGCTCAGGTAGTCTGCTTTTGTCCAACGTAGATACATGTTCAGTTCAGGAAACCTATTTGTAAAAATGATCTGGGCATATTCTAACATTTTGCTATTTGGTGATCCTGCCCTGTCATGTGCTTCTAGGCTGATGAAACTGCTCAAGAAGCCGGACATGACAGGTCCAATACTTAATACTAAACAGAATGTAGTTGTTATTGACTATGCCTTAAACTTGATTCCACAACAAAACCTGAGGACCTGCCATTCTTTAGACCAATATATTGACCTCTTAATTTTGGGAGTGTATTTCCTGCTCAGCTCCTAAGGCAGTCAATATATCAATAGCTCATATACTATCATAATGACTTACCTTAATGATTAAAAATAGAGCATTGAGAGTATAAAAATTCCTAACATATTTCAAGCTCTGTGTTTATATCAAATAATCTCCTGAAGGCATATATTTTTCTTAAAGAGCTCTAAGAAGACATTAAGGACAAAACCTCCCTATTTACTAAGTGAGTATGATGAGCAATTTTTAAATGGGACAAAGACCCATATTCATAAGGGAAAAGGGCTAGAATTAAATTTTTAAGTTTTTCTTTCCCAATTTGAATTGACTAGTTACCTGTTTTTCTTTTTCTTTTTTCTTTTCACATGCGATTTATTTACAACGATGTCTGATTAAATAACATCATGGAAGCCAGTCAAATACAAAAATAAAACATTAAGTAGCTTTGTTGGCTGGTAGGAATCAAAGTTACCAAACTCTGGCAGATGGACCTTAATCTCAATGACCTTTCCCCCACTCTTCTTCCATATCTGCCTTGGCATACAGGTGTCAAACTTCCTTGTCTTCACCTACAATATCTGAACTTCTGGCACTTATCTCAGTTGGGCTCAGAGACCAAGAAAAAACTTTCAGTACCCTGAAAACTTTAAAAAATCAATCCAGAAGAAAACTAAACAAAACAAAGTGTACTTACCTCACAATTTCTATGCCTTTTTCAGATGTTTCTTTTCTCACGTCCTGTTTTTCTTATGTGTTGTAGTTTAGGTTTTGATTTTACCTTTGGACACAACTGACCTCTCTGAGATCTTGCTTCTCCCCTAATGATCTCCGAATACTTCTGAGGATGCAATCAAGGACTCATTCCTCCTAGTCCCTTTACCTCTAGCCACACCCACAGCAGGCTTATACATTATTTCATCCTTTAGTTCCACCTCACCGGTAACAGCTATGTCATGTTCCTCTAACCCATAAGGCAAATTCACATAGATGGCCTTGGCTATTCCACAATAAGCGTTTACTGAATATCTACATATGCCCGGTTTTATACTTGCCAAATGCATCTAACTCTCATCCTTTTGAGGAAAAGGTATTTGGGGCCTAAGATTTTTCAACAAGGCATGTCTTCCTTGTTTAGGGGCAGGAAGAAGAAAAACGTCACTGGTATTACTGTATCATATAACCACATATTAAAGCTGGAAAGAACCCTAATGAATATCCTATCAGCTTACTCAATTTTCAATTCCCTCATTTTATAGATGAGGAAAATCTACAACCAGAGAGGGTAAGGTATTTGATTAAGTCATAGGACTAAGTAGTGGAGCCAGCTAATAGATCTTTTGACTTCTGTCAGGTTGTTTCATTAGTTTTGGAGGCAATACCACAAACACTTAAGAACAGAGCAGTCAGCTAACAAGTAACTCATACCTTGTACCATAGTATAATCACATGAGATGGCCAAGTATTTACCTTTAGCTCTATTTTTTGCTGTGTGTTGTTACTTTATACCACAAAGAAAGAGCTGAAAATTAGACAAATAAAAGTTTGATGATGTGCATACCATGGAGATTTGTTTCTTTTTGCTCACCAGATGGGTCATGCCTCCCAGAACTGGTCACACTCCCTCTTTGTCGGCTTTGCTAACCTGGAAGTCTCCCTAAACAAACCAAAGAAATCTAGATATCAAAAGCACTGCATTAGATAACCCACAGAATGGTATACATATCTATATCCAGGTACAGATATATGAAGAACTCTTGTAATTAAATAATAAAAATATAAATAATCCAACTAAAATTTGGTAAGGGAATCTGAAAAAGATTTCTCCAAAGACATACAAATGACCAATGACTACAGGAAAAAAAAAATGCTCAACATCAATAGCCATTAGGGAAAGGTAAATCAAAACCATAATGAGATACCATTTCACACCCACTAGGACGGCTATCATCCATAAAAGAAATATTGTCGAGGATGTGGAAAATTCAAAATCAAAATCAAAATCAAAATCACTGCTGGTAGGAAAGTAAAAAGTGCAGTCACTTTGGAAAACAGTCTGGCAATTCCTCAAGAGATTAAACACACGGTTATCATATGACCCAGGAATTCCACTCCTAGGTATATATTCAAGAGAAATGAAAACATATGTCCAAAGACTTGTGCACGAATGTTCATAGTAGTATTATTCTTAATAGCCAAAAAGTGGAAACAACCCAAATGTCCATCAACTGATGAATGGATAAATAAAACGTGGCACATCCATACAACTGAACGTTATTTGGCAATAAAAAGGAATAATATACTAATGCATGCTACAGCATGGATGAACTTTGAAAACATTATGCTAAGTGAAAGAAGGCAACCACAAAGGATTACATATTACAATTCCATTTATTTGAAATGTCCAGAGTAGGCAAATCCAGAGACAGAAAGTATGATTAGTGGTTGCCTAGGGCTGGGATGGGGGGGGTTGGGAAGGGGTGATGGCTAAATGCTATGGGGTTTCTTTTTCAGGTGATGAAAATGTTCCAAAATTGATTGTGATGATGGTTGCACAACTCCATGACTATACTAAAAACCACTGAAGTATACATTTTACATTGGTTAAACTGTATGGTATATAAATTACATCTCAATGAAGCTATTATAATTATAATAACAAAGAGAGAAAGAAAGCATTACCACATTAAAAAAAAACAAACAAAAAAACCCGCCATAAACTCAAGATCACTGGATGCTAGCATGCACCTGGAATTCAAATACTGACCTTGAACTTGCTACTTCCTGAACCATAGAAACTGAGGGAAACAATCATTTGAACGTTCTACAAGATATACAAGTTTTCACAAACAGAGCTGAAGACTTTCCCAAACCAACTGCTTTTTGTACCAGAAATCTCAAAATTCACAATTAGGCTTGGAATTTCTAATTTCACATTCTGTTTCAATCTACCTTTAACTGCAGACACAGGTTTTTTGGCTTTTTTTTTGGTTTGGTTTTGCTGACATCTTACATCACCTTCAGCGAGTGTGAGTGACTGGTGTTTCCTCTAACACCAACCAACTCATCAATTCTCTGACACCAACTGGGTGCCCAAGAAATCAATTCAATTCTGACACTATCCACCTGGAGTAAGCTCAGATCCCACAAGTTAAAGGACTCAGTCCTACAGAAGGGCCCCATTTCAGATGCCAGCTGCAAATCCCAGGCAACCCTTAATTCTGCTATAAATTGGGGGTTCCCATGACTACCTCTTCATGCTCCATAATTTACTAGAATGGCTCACACAACTCAGGAAAACACTTAACGTTTACCAGTTTATTATAAAGGGAAGTATTATAGAAATATTTAAAGTATTAAACAGCTTATAGTCTTATTTGGCTGAATAGCTGAAAACAGTTAGAAAATTAACTGATGATGGTATCTCTCCACAACAGGATTATGAACAGCCACCCTTCTCTCAACATTCTAGATTCCATTAAATGCTTATTAATGATTTCTTCTACTAACAACAGCAATTATGGGCTTCCTCGCACTTTAATCAACTTAGATGTTTGAGTAATTTTCAAACTGCGGCCTGTGGTCTCCTTACTTTTACATCTAGAGTCACATCTAGAGTCTAATAATGCAATTACTAATCCAACATATTATTGAGCATTCACTACAATGCCAGAAGCAATAGGAGTATGCAAACTAATGCAAAAGGTATGATTCCCTATACTACCTCTCATTTACTTACAGTTATGAAAAAAAAGGTGTAAATCAGTCAGTCCAACCCAAATCAGTAAAGGACAGGTACCACATTAAAACAAAAGACAACAGATAAGGTAAGACTTCAAAGAAAAGTGTTACCACTTTGGTGGAGAGGACCCAGGGAAAGCTTCATAGAATGATCGGTATTTGAGTTGGGCCTTGGGAGACAGTCTAGATTCTGATAAGTGGGGAAAAGGCATTTCAGGTGGGAGAAACAACATGCATCAAGGTTAAAAAAGGCAAGTGGAAAAAATGTATTGTGTGCTCAGGAAAGGGTAGGTTCCCAGGAGTGAAGGGTTTGGTTAGGAGACCAATAAACAGTAAGCCTGGAAATCAGGGACCATGTAACCTTCTGTAAGCTCAGTGACTGTATCAGCAAGCATTGATAAATGTTTAATAACTGAATGAGATAGAGCTGAAAGGTAAAGAAGTGCCTGATATAGTGGGCCTTAAGAGTCTGGGTAGAGATTGAACTTTACTCTGGAGTTAGTCCAAAGTCTTTAAATAAAGCTTTCAGAAAAGGAAGAAAACAAACTTGTATTACCTACTATGTAGCTGGTAAGAACTTTACATTTGTTAAACTCAATCTTTACAACTGTCTTACGACAGATAAGGAAATCAGGCAAAATAATTTGCTCAAGGTCATTTAGAAACTAAGTGGCAAAAGCTGACATCTGAGTTTAAACACACATCCTGTCTACCATTCCACACAGCAAAAGTCAACCAATCAATCAAGCCAGGGCCAAAAGATGTCTGGCCACAATGTCTAGGATAAAAAGAACATATTACATCAAATTAAATTTTTTAGTCTGCTTATTACTACATTATGGTAAAATGGGTTTTTGCCAAATTTGGGTAGAATGCTGGGATAGCCTGACCCAAAATATAGGCTGTAGTAAACACATAAAATTCATTTTGGGGATTCTTGGGAAGTCATCTCGAAGAAAGAGTTATCTTTCCAAACAGATTAAACTGATATAAGAGAAGTTAATCTGAAGAGGGAAATATATGCCAATTCATTAAGATGAAATGGATGATGTAAGCCATAGAAAGCCCACAAGGACACAAGCAGCATGGCTCCTTTTCTAGTTACTGATTCTCCTCAAAATTTTTTACGTTTATTTATGAAAATCTATACTGATGAATACAGAAGGTTGGTGTGGGCTCCCTCAGCATTTGTGTACGTTAATTGTCAATTTCTCCCAGAGGGAAAGCCACACAGGGAGGATTTGTACCTTTCCTTTTTCTCAGGTTGATGGATCAAGAACAGATTAGTAATGTGGCTCTCTCCTTAAGTGAGATCAGTTGCACACATGTTTCTGGAAGGCAAGTATGTAAATAAAGTACAAAGCTGTATATAAAGCTGAAAGATGCTTATTAAACTTTTTAAAACTAGCCAGGCCAAATTGATCAAAAGGAATCTGTTTGATGTTGGATATGGTTTTCATATTTTTAGGTACTGAGAACCAGGACAAACCTGACCAAGGATGAGTTTACCTATAAGAATGAGAAGCTGGCTGGGGTAGATTGGAAGGAAACTAAAGAAATCACTCATCTGTTATGATTTTTAATATTTGTACAATAAAATCTAAAACCTCAGTTTAAAAAAGTCAGTTCAGCATAAAGAAAAAGTACGACAACAATTATTGATTCCTCTTTATATCTTGACAATAGATAAAATCTCTTTACACTATATTTTTTCAATAGTGGATAGGCTACCAAGACCAGAAAAAACATTCTCTTAAAGCATATTAACTTGCAAAAGCCCAGGTTGTTACATAACCCTTTTGCTGATATTTATTAAACAATAACAATAAAACATGGGAGAACAAAAGCACAAAACTCATCCAATTTCAAGCCATTAAGAGTTGGTTTGAAAACTTTTCAGAGTACGATTCTGTATAAGTTTGTTTGGAGACTATGCTTTAGTAGATTATGAGCATCACAGCAATGTTTCTTAAACAATGTTAAGTGAGTCAGGTTTTTAACACTGATGAATCGCAAGTGGATGCCTTTTGGAACTTCGTCGTGTTAAAAGTGTATTCATTTAATGCTGCTTTAACTGTTTTTTTCTCAAACTCTATTTCCAACCAGACCTTGACTGCAACAACTGCAATTTTGCTAACCATAGTTCTTCTCCTTGTTGTCAAAGTAATTTTGTACCTGAAATTGGAACTAACCTGGAAAATCTAGGTTGTTGCCTCAGTTAACATTTGAAAGTCAGAATTTAGCTTCCCTCTAATTACATTTGTTAGGAATGACCACTAGACAGGAAGAGATCCTTTTTTCAAACTGGTTCTCCACCTTAGTTTATTGACTTTTTTCCCATCAGTCACCTCAGATAAAACCAGATTCTTCCCATCCCTATGGTTTAGAATCTATATTCTGTACACCAGATACCTGAAAAAAAGGAATGCTGTTAAATCGAGTTCCCTTTCAAGTAATTTCAGTTCAAGCTAAGATTGGGTAGATGAAAATCATCAGTTTTCTTCACATTCAAAACTGAAAACCTATTTGTATCAAAACTGACATACAAAGGTGTGTGTGTGTGCTGGGGGGTTGGGGGAGAGTACGGTTTTAAAGGCCAGAAAAATAACACTGTCTATCCTGAAATTTCTAAAGTTAAGGTTAGTTCTGTAAACATTTATGAAGGGCCTACTATGGATCAGGTACTGTGCCAGGAGTTATAGATACAAAGATTAAATGAAAAATATTCTTATCTTAAAGGAGTCATTAAAATTAGGGAAAACACCTTTTCCTCCTAGAATTCTTCTGAGGTTTCCTATTTTAACCATATAATGGTCTTATAAGCAAATAAAGTTATACACTATACAGGTCTATGCTTTTAAAACTAAGCGATCAGATTTGTAAATGTACTTTTTAAAAGTACCGTATACATTTTAATTGCCACCACCATTTCTTTCTTTTTTCCTCTCCCACTACAGAATATATATATATTTTTTTACACGCCCTCAAAATTTTCCTAAAATTTTTCATTTTTTTTTTAAACATTTTTATTGAAGTATAATTGCTTCACAATGGTGTGTTAGTTTCTGCTTTATAACAAAGTGAATCAGCTACACATATACACACGTTCCCATATCTCCTCCCTCCTGCATCTCCCTCCCTCCCACCCTCCCCATCCCACCCCCCCAAATTTTTCATTTTTAACCAGAGTTACAGACTGAGTTGAACTAATATGACATCTGTAATGAGTTATTAAAAAATTCTTAATTTGCTTCTACTGTTATCTTTAATTGTTTGTCCTAATTATGCTTCCTGCCTTTACTGGAGTTTTATTGCAGACTATATAGTATGTTTAAATTTCCACACATATCTTTGAATTTCATACAATTTACAATGCTTAAAGAGGACTGAATGATTGAATTCCTCTATGAATATTTTCACATATTAACATTTGTCAAAGCACTGAGTTTTATGTGCGTTAACATGATTATTTTTCATAATAGAAATAAGATTTAATTAACATATTGCTCTTCCTATTTGAAGGCCCTGACATAGACAAGAAATTGCTATTTGGATCTGTAAGTTTGGAGGGCCTTTGGAGTTTTTTGGTTTTGTTTTTACCTTTGACCATATAGCATTTGGTCTATCACTGTGTTTACTGAGCCAAGTATCTACAAAGACAAATAGCAAAGCTTCCTATTCATTCCACTAAATCAATTAGGTTATTCACACATTTATTGAACACTTGCCAAAAAGCCCTTTTTTTGGTAGCAATAAAAAGCAACCTTATAATAAAGGTGTATTTTGTTTTGGAAAAAGAAAAGCCAGGGTTCTCAAATTCATATTGCAACTCTTGCTTCACTTGCCTTCAATATTGTGTAGGTGGAGGAAAGAAACCAAGACATTCAGAACAAAATGTGAAGTCAAGGGAAATTTTTAGACAGCAATAAATGGTGAAAATGACTTCCACTTACTGTCAGAACAATCTTTTGTAGAGAAACATAAATGTAGGCACTTTAATATACCCCTGACATTCAATGAAAAAAATACTAGGCACACAATACCACAGATTCAGATCTTATTTGTTTAAACTAATTTGGGCTCTTTTTCATATAATTCAATAAACTGCAATTATAATCATTCGAATAGGCTTTGTCTAATTGCTCTTTTTAAGACTTAAAAAGACTTAAATTCTTAATAACTCATGAAATATATTACTCCCTTTTTTATTATAAAAATGTTCTTCAGTAAATATTCAGACTATTTATAAATTTTCTAAGATCACTCATTTAATGTCACAATGTATTGTGGAAAATCCACTTTAAATGAACCATCCTATATTTGTAAAATGCACTAACACCTATATAAAAACCACATAAATAAATACATTGCTGATTCTAGAAGATGTAGAATACAGTCTGCAATTGGTAATACTGCTGATCCAAATACCGTTACAGGGATTTCTTTAATAATGACTCTAATGTTAGAACATTAATTTAGCACCCCCTAAGGCAATGTATGTACTGTTAAGTTTTTATTCAAATCATTGATTACCTACAGAGAAACAATGTAATTTTTGTTAGAAATGCTTCTCAACTAGTATTTATACTAGGAAGAGTTACTGTGGTGGCTGAAATAGAAAGCTCCCCAGTTGATGTGCCCCAATAAGCTCCATTACTTCAACTTTTAAGTTTTAAAGCATGTGTCTTTTAAATCCATTGTAATTCAAATTCTTTCCAACTTCTTCCCAAGTATAAAGTGCCATGGCTGTCCCTCTCTATGTCATATATAACACACGTTTTTGACAAAAATGAAACTGAATATACAATAAATGCTCAGTAAACAGTAACTTTTAATGTTATCCCTATTTACCTGTAAAAAATTCTGTTAATGTTTCAAGACCCATTTGATATTCCTTTTCCAATCAGGAAATTTTTCCTCATCCCCTGAACTCTTATCCTTATATCCAGCTTTGCATTACAGTTATGTATGACCTTGTGCTATCTCCTATGAAAGCTGAAAACTCCCCGAAGAGAGTGTTTTGCTCATTTTGCAGCACTTAATAATAAAGAAAAAGATGATGTTAATTATACATTTACATTAGATCCTTTGGAGTCTTCATTTTAATTTTGGTGGATAAAGCATAAATATTTCTGGGGTATCAAGAAATTTAAAAGAAAAAAACTAAAATTTCCTAGAGATTATAGAATGTTAAAGCCTTATGGGGATGGATGTACTCATTCATATACATATTAATGTAACATAAAAACTAGAAGGAGATAGCTAAATGATTATATTAGAGACTGAAATGTAAATATCATTTGCCACTTCATTTCATATTTTTGATGTTGAAAAGCAAGAAAAACCCTACAATGGGTATCTTATTTTTTCAGTAAGAACCAAGTTTTCATTTTCAGACTAAAATCAGTCATAGAAATCAATATGTAATGTCTTTACTAGTGTCCCTTATCGCCCCTTACTCCACCTCCTCTCACCAAGGCCCTGAGTGTCCAGGAGAGAATATTCGATTTTATGGTTCTTTATGAAGTTCTTGGTCCAAGAGCCCAGTCTGCTTAAGGCATTAAAGAAGTGTCAAACTAGCAAAAGATGTTAATCCATAAAGACACTGCCCTATATCACAAGAACTAGCTATCAACAAACTGGATTGCCATAGATAATAGGAAAATTAGTAGTATGGTATTTGTTAACATAGCACCAAATTTTAAATTTTGATACATTCCCAAAGCTCTTCAGAGGTGAAAAGTCTAGCAATTCCCATTTACATATTGCTTTAAACAGTAATTTGGAAGTGAAATTATACAAATTCCAAATTAGCGCTAAATACTAAATTAAAAAAAATCAAATTGGTCTTTGAGTGCTAACTCTTAATATGGAAAAGATACTATAAAATACATCTATTTTCCACTGCCCAAAAAACATTCACTCTTCTGGTGGTATAATGATATCTTCATTCCCTTACTGTAAATACATATAGTTTATGTGTGTCTTGGTGTAGTTGACTACACCCTCAAATTCGATAGCTGGGTACATGGCTCTGTCCCAGACAATCCAAACTTCACATTCCCTTGGCTACAAGGGAAGTGGGCTACTATGAGCCCATGAGATGCAGTGAGACTTTTGCTGGGACTTCTAGGAAAAAGATGGTTAATCTTTCCAGATACGCGTGACTCTAAGGATTTAGGGGCTGAAGGGACTGAAGTTATCTTTTGCTTATGTAGGGCTGGAGAACAAAGCTAACACTGAGGAAGCAGTGCCAAGAAACATACAGAAATTGAGTCTTGATGACATTATTTGAGCCTTGGGTGGAGCCATTCTTGATGCCACACCTATCCTGGACCAGTTTACACAAACCGTTATAAATCTCCTTCCCCCCCCCCCCCCCCCCGGGCTCACCCCTACTTAAGCCAGTTTGAATGGAGTTTTCTGTCAAAATACAGTCTAAGCTGATATAACAACTATTTTAAGTGTTTTCCAATAATAAATACACTAGGTCATAGAATTCAGTTCCACAAACAAGGTAAAAACAGACTCTTCCCCATAGATGATTCTGGTTTTTCAAAATCCACTCTCCTTCTCAAGAACCCCCCACCCCCTGCTAAGTTCAAAGACTATGAAAGACTTTATATCTTCTGCCTTTATACTGTCTTAATACAAAATAAAAAAAAAATTTTTTTTGCCGCAAAGGAATAAGAATAAAAAATCAACAATGGAAAAAAGGAATAAGTAATTGTGGGTAGGGGGGAAGTAAATCCTCTTTAGAAACTGTAAATAATATCCAGATGTGCTTTTTACTAAACAGTTAAATGAGAGTCAGAGACTAAAGCTTATAAAATTCAGCAGATTCAACTACATCTAGACTCTAATACAAAGATATAATGCTAAAATCAAAGTTCTTATTTGAAAATCAGTCGATAAAATTAAAATTCAAAGACAGATTCCTTGGGAAATTGAAATGTCTTAGACTCCTGAAAACAGACAAATCACTACATAATTTCAAAAGAGGTAATAGTTAATCAAAATCATAAAAATTATTGATTTTAAGCATATCATGTGGATACAACATGCTATCGAGCCCCCAAGTCATTCTGAAAATTTTAGCTAAAGAGGATTTAACAGAGTAAGTAAATGACAACAACTCAAGTCACTTCAGAGTAATACAGAATTAGTACTTCCATTTTCTAGGGATTTTTGTGACTTAACTGCTAACAAGAAAGGGAAAAAACCAAAAAATACACATGGAATAAAATGGAATTAAGATGTGTATCATTGTGCTTCTCATATCTTACTGAAGTGAAATTTTACCTGCGTATTTTAGATCTTCTACATTTTAAACACCAGATGTGTTTGCTGGAATGAATTACAATACTCTTAGGATCACGACGAGACCATTAATTTGGAGTCCGTGTGCAAAAGGATGAGATAAATTCTTATTAGTTGAGATGTAGTAAAATAGAGTGGTTAAGGGAGTTCTGGAGTCAGACTGTCTATGTTGACTCTTGTCACTGTCATTTAATAGGTGTGAGACTTGGACCAACTGTACTGAGGTTCAGTTTCCTCTCCTGTAAACCTGAGATAATAATAAGTAATAATCTTAACATGTATGCAGTGCTTATCATAAGTGCCAGGCATTTTTCAAAGACTTTTACATATTAATTCTTTAACTCCTTCTCAGGAGTTATTAATGTTCTTAGGAGATAAATAATAACTCTTGAGATTCCCATTAGTTTGACTTTGAACCTGAGAATCTGAGTTACCTTTGAGACATCCATGGGAAACAATTATATGTACAAATCTGGAGCTTGGGACGGAAATATAAACCTGGAAATGTTCTACAAAAGAAATTACCTAGGAAGAGTACAGAATAAGAGAAGAGAACCTAAGACTAACCCTTGGACTTCCCTGGTGGCGCAGTGGTTAAGAATCCGCCTGCCAATGCAGGGGACACGGGTTCGAGCCCTGGTCTGGGACGATCCCACATGCCGTGAAGCAACTAAACCCGTGCGTCACAACTTCTGAGCTTGCACTCTAGAGCCCACGAGCCACAACTACTGAGCCCGCGTGCTGCAACTACTGAAGTCCGTGCGCCTAGAGCCCATGCTCCGCAACAAGAGAAGCCACCACAATGAGAAGCCCACACACCGCAATGAAGAGTAGCCCCTGCTCGCCACAACTAGAGAAAGCCCGCACACAGCAACGAAGACCCAACGCAGCCAAAAAATAAATTAAAAAAAAAAAAAGACCAAGCCTTGTGGAATTCAAAAATTTAGGATTCTGCAAGAACAGCAGCAGCTTCTGAAAGAGATTAAAAAGCAACAGCATTAAGGTGTTGGTGTAAGGTATATGGTGTCCTGGAAGTGAAGAAGAATGTTTCAAAAAGTAGGAAGTAGCAACAATGTCAAATGTTGCTGAGAGGTCAGGGTAAGATAAATACTGGAAAAGTGTCACTGGATTTAGCAACATGGAGATAATAAGTGATCTCCACGGCTTTTTTCTCCTCTACAAAACCAAATCAGGATGCCAATAAGAAGAATAAAAATAGCTTCTGATTTTTGAGCACCTACTTTATGCTTGACACAGTGCTGAGGGCTTTATATATTATTTCTATTCTTTTCAACAGCCCTACTTGGAAGGTATTCGAAGCTTTGAGAGGTAAACTGAGTCAACTGTCCAAGGCTGCTAACCAGTGGGGGAGGGATCTGAATCCAGTTTTCTTCAACTCAAAGCCTCTTTCTATTATACTACTGTACCTCTAACTTGAATGACCACCTATGAAGTTGGTTCTGGAAAAAGAAAGACAGCAAAACTGAAGAAGCTGCCAGACTGAGAAAATAAGGGATGAGTCTAGGAAAACAAGAGGCTTCCAAAAGAACAAGCTTAATGAACCGATGTGAAACAGTTGGAGAGAAAGAAGTAGAGTTAAGATTTAAAGACCCAGCCAGAAAGAGCCTCATACCATCACAGTACTTTTTTAAAAGCAAAGTGTGGTCCACGGCATACAGTAGTAGCACACCTGGGAGATTGTTAAAAATGCAAAATCTCAAGGCCCATCCAGACTTACTAAGTCAGAATATGCATCTTAATATGACCCCCAGATAATTCGTACACTATATTAATGTCTGAGAAGCACTGGTCTGTTATCATTACACAGATGAAGACACTAACTAGCTTAAAAAGTTCGCAGACCCAGAACTCAGGCTTCTTGTCTCTCAGTTTAGTATTCGTTCTGCTTCATTACGTGCCCTCCAAACAGACACAACATCACTTTGAACTTCACTAACCTGAGGGTTTTGCCACAGAAACACTTAGGAGTTGAAATGAGTTATCACTGACCATTTTTACTTGTTTCCACTTCACTTGGAATTTTCAGTGTCCCCATGAATTTTCTCCAATCATCTGTTCTTAATATCACAACATACCTTAGTCCATTCGGGCTGCTATAACAGAATACCATAGACTAGATGGCTTATCAACAATAGAGATTTATTTCTTACAGTTCTGGAGATGGAGAAGTGCAAGACCAAGGCACTGGCAGATTTGGTGTCAGGTGAGGGCCCACTTCCAGATTCACAGATCGTCTTTTTGCTGTGTGCTGGCTCTGCCCTCATGACCTAATTACTTCCCAAAGGCCCTACCTCCAAATACCATCATATTGGGGTTGAGGTTTCAACATATGAATTTTGGGGAGACATAAACATTCAGTCTACAGTACTATGTGAAACATAAACATGCTATCCCTGACCACAAAGAATTTTTAAATTCACATAGTAAGTTTCAACCCTGAACGCTCATGTGAAAAGACAGTAAAGACTTGGAGAGAGAGACTTCCTATAGGCAAATCGTTTAAAGTCATGGATTCACAGAGTTGGAAGAGATCTTATAAGGTCGAAAGGACAGATTTCATCTAGAATGCCAGCCATATAGCTGCTGACAGTGCTGTACCAAAAAGGAGTCTAAAGCCACTGTGAAGTCAGTTATTAGCTTTATCTGCCATGGATTGGTTCCAAAGAGGGCTCTCATAGAGTTGCTGACCTTCCTTGTAAAGAAAGGAAACTAAGGCTCAGCGAGGTTAAGTGAAATATGTGAGGTAGTGGATACATCCTAAATAAACGGACTGGAACTCTATGTCTCTTGACTTCTGAATCAAGAGACTTTCTTATCCTGAATCATACTGCTTCTCCTTTCTGATATACTTATTTAAAAATAATAATAATAAATCATTTTTGTGTAATAGATAATAAAAATCAAACCAATTAAAATTTAACTGGGGATAAATAAGTCCTCAGAATTTACAAGTCCTATGATAAAGACTTACATGTAAGTACATTCAAAGATTTAAATGAAGCCCACAACCTCTAAGTTGTATCACTGTGATCAATGAATTATCTCTGACTCAGATTGTTTTCTGACAATTTTTACTTCATGGCAAGTTTTTCCATTTGACAAATTCTTCTTTAGAATTTAGCCATGATGACTCAGGGCACCTAGATGCTATGAAGGAGCTTTCAATTTAAGAAGTAGGAGGAGAATGACGGGGCATACTGAATCATTAACAGCCTATTCAGTTTGGAAAACTACCAAATCCTATTTGGAAGCCATTTTAAACACAGCTTCAAGAGGCAAATTCTGGCGGAAGCCTTAAAAGACTGGTCTTTTAAGAGCTCAACTATACGCAGATAAACTGGCGTGCCATTTCTACAAGAGATATAATCAAGAAGCTTCAGCAAAATGGGATTTACTTTTTGTTGAGGAAGTGCTGTTGGTGATGAAATTTAAAAAAGGTAGTCCACCTCAAAATTCATAACTCCTTCAGTGAACTGATAGGACTAATTCAGAGACTGAGTCATCCCATTTTAAATGAAAATTACAGTAAAGCAATAAGTAAATTTGAAAAGCTTTCAGATACATGAAGTCTGTCTATAGGGCTGTGGTTCCTAATTAGAAGCAGCCAGAACTTTATAAAAGAGACACATTTCACACATTTTCTCATGAATGATAAACTTAACTTTGTAATTTGGATGTTTTGGTCCTTTGGTAAGTTTTAAAGTATGGTAGTGAGAGACAATTCGAAGAAAAATCCATTATGTTAACTGCAGTCTAAAATTAAAGAAAATCAGCTTTGAGTGTTTCCAGTACATGCAGT
Source organism: Eschrichtius robustus (assembly GCF_028021215.1). Classification (NCBI taxonomy): domain Eukaryota; kingdom Metazoa; phylum Chordata; class Mammalia; order Artiodactyla; family Eschrichtiidae; genus Eschrichtius; species Eschrichtius robustus. The sequence goes on from NC_090838.1 coordinate 54,897,744, forward strand.
TCATTAAATCTGGCATAAATCCCCAGAAACATGAAGTACTGTGGATAGTATCTGCCAAGAACCAGGAATACAACACTAAGGTTTTGAAGAACCACACACCTCCAATTGTTTTCGTTTATTGTTACAAAATAAAATTAAATTTAATTGTGCCTTCTGAAGATTAAGCCAACTGACATGTTGTTGAACACTACAACTAGCAAAAAATCAGGGCCACTCACCTCATATTTCATTCTATGGAAGGAAGAAGTTATAAATGACTTCACCATATTACTGATCTTTTTCTACTTTCCTCTCGACTGTCAAAAAGCAGCTCAACATGAGTCTAGACACAGTTTTTCCCCAAGGCCATTTATGATTAACTATTATTACAGTGATGATGAAGTCCCTGATTGTTTGACATTTTCAGAAAAGACAACAACATACACCAAGAGCTGAAAACAGCTTTTGAAATTCCACTAGGCTAGTTTAAGTATAGATTCTGGCTAGATGCAGGATTAACTTATAAGGCTTTCAAATCAATGAGTTTATTACTATTTCCTACATTACTGAGTTCAAAAAGTATTCCATCCTATAGGTCAGTTAGTGCCAGCTAATGCAATATACCATCCCTCAACCAGAATACACACCAAAAACAGCACAAGATAAAAAGAAGCTAAGCACATAAGACACAAATAGGGAAAGTGTTATACTTGCCATCTACATGTCACTTCTTTTAGGTCCTTAATTCATTCCAAGCCCTCTTTATTAATATAAAAAATGGCAGACAAATGTAGAAAACACTGTATAAGAGCAATGGGCACTACTAAAGCTGGCGAAGGAAGATAAACAGAGCCAGTGAGAGTGATGGAGAGATGAGCATGAGAGAGAGATGAAGTGAGAGAGGCAGGGATGTGGAATATGAGTATTTGCAATGCACAAGGTGAAAGGAATAACCTAGAACCTGATGCTGCAACCATCTATAGAGCTTAAGTAATAGACTGAATTTCCATATAATTCTTAACTACTGTTAATCATCATCATCAATTCCAAGATGAAGTACAGGCTTTATCATGGTCATAATGTTTAAGTCAACATGAAATATAACATGTGCCTTTTGCAAAGCAACTTTTTTTCTTAAAATAGAAGGTGTATTATCATTACTATTCTCTACTTCATTTATAAGTTTGAGTCTTAGCTCATTAGGTCACGGACACTTAAATAGATTCAAGTTACAAGAATTATCTATCCATGGTCATGTTTACTATTTTGTGAGAACCAATTTTTTTCTTTCCTTCCTTCTCTTGCTCCCTCCCCTCTCTCTCTTTCTCTTCCTCCTCCCTCAGAAGTTATTTATTCCACAAAAATGGAAATGAAAAACAGATTCATAATCCTACCACCAAATCAAAAGACTGAAAGCTATTTCTAAAACGAGCCACACATAAGTACAGTCACCGCCTTAGAATTTCAAAGTCCTTTCTGAAAAACTACCACCACTTTTATTTTACAGATGAACCAAAGATAGCTTTTAAAAGACTTTCAGAGTTAGTGGAAAGCCCAGATATTAAACATGGGCTCTGTGTTCCATGCTCATAGGTTAGTGTTTAAAACGCATTAAATAATCCAGCCTAGCAGCTCAATCCTAATAGTATGTGCAGTATATGAAGAAAGGGTTTGGCTATCTACCTATCTATCTATCCACCAAAGGGACAAAAACTCTTGAGTGAATTAAAGAACTAGATTCCTAACAATTTTCTGAAAAATAGGAAGCTTTGTTAAAGTATTCCTTATACAGTTATATACTTACATGCTTAGTGGTCACTTTTTGCAATCTATTATATAATAACATTTCACAAATTCTACTTAATCCCATTATATTCTACACATTATTGGTTAAAGAAAATATTGTGCCTTCCCGTTACGCATAATTAACTAGAAAAAGGATGTCTTCTTTATTCAGTGTTATCAGTAGAGTAAAAATCACTGAAATATTTTTAGTTTCTCAGGTTGGAAAACTTATTCTTATAAAAAAAAATGAACTAGTATAAAAATATTCAAAACTAGTAATCTCTACATGTATATTGCCCTTTAAGTAGATTTTAAAAACCCATATTTATGGAGGGCTTTTTCTGGGGGTGGGGCTTCCAAACATTTGGAGGATGAGGACTGATTTTTCGATAATTTTAATAAAGATTTAAAAAGAGGGACTTTCCTGGTGGCGCAGTGGTTAAGAACCTGCCTGCCAATGCAGGGGACACAGGTTCGAGCCCTGGTCCGGGAAGATCCCACATGCCGCGGAGCAACTAAGCCCGTGCGCCACAACTAATGAGCCTGCGGGCCACGACTACTGAGCCTGCGTGCTGCAACTACTGAAGCCTGCGAGCCTAGAGCCCGTGCTCTGCAACGAGAAGCCACCACAGTAAGAAGCCCACGCACCGCAACGAAGAGTAGCCCCCACTCACCGCAACCAGAGAAAGCCCGCGCGCAGCAACGGAGACCTAACGCAGCCAAAAATAAAATAAATAAATTTATTATAAAAAAAAAAAGATTTAAAAAGAGTTCTTTATGGGAAATCAGCATGTTCTTGAAAAAATTACTAATCTGAGATTTGAAGCATGAATACAAGAAGACTTGAAAGCCAGATTCCTAACACTAAACGTGTGCTAGTCTTTCAATTCCCAAGTGTATGCCATTGCAACAAGAAAGTTATACAATTTCATTACAACGATGAATGCCATCTCTTCAGTCTTGGATGCATGACACAAATGAAACTTATCAGCAATGACTGTTTTGAATACTTTAGAAATATGCATTGTCTTGTATGTATATGTTATGTGTTTTAATGTATGAGACAGAACTTAAATATCCAAATGAGTATAGTCTCTTCCATATTAGTCACTCTCACAGGTTATATCCTTACTTTAAATGATGCTACAATTGTCCAGAACATTATTAAAATTCCTCTTTAGTCTATGGGTGGATCTGATTTTCAGAAACAGTAATGGCCTTCTCAGAGTAGATCTGACATTTACAAACAGCCTGAAGTTATTTCCTATTTTCTTTCTGTCAAAATCCTTTCTGAGTCATATCTGATAAATAAGGTATCATGTGGCTAATACCCCCCTTTTCCTTAAAAACAAGGCGGAAATAGAAAGTAATGAGCTCTGTTCATGTGTGGCTCTTAAACTGGCTTAGAAGGCAATAAAAAAAAAAAAAAAGAACCAAAAAAATTTGAGTAATGCTAGTATTGTTGAAATAAGTGTAGAGCTTCCAGGGGGACTAAACTAGACTTATTTTAGATAAGTGTATAAAATAAATATCCTTACTTTAAAGGAAGGATGGACAACCAAGTCCTATACCATCTGGTCTCCTCTACCCTTCCTTTATATTTCTGACTATCCCCTGCTATTCTCTCTCACTCTAACCCAGACACACTGGTTTTCTTGTAATTTCTTGCATTCCAATCAAGCTCCAATCTCAGGGTCACTGTACTCACTGTTCCCTCCACCTGGAATGTCCTGCCCCAAGATTACCTGCAAGGCTTACTCCCTCACCTCCTTCAGGTCTTTACTCAAATAACTATCACCTTCTCACTCCCATCCCATACTAACATCCCACATATTCCCTCTTCCCCCTTTCTGCTTTATTTGTGTGTGTAAAACTGTTAATTATGGAAATTTTCAAACATACACAAAAGAAGAGAGAATATAAGAAATCTCATGTATCCATTATCTAGTTTCAAAAATTTTTCGATATATGGCCAATATTGTTTCATCTATGCTCCTCTCCCCTGCAAATTATTTTAAAGTAAAAAAAATCCAGATATATTTTAATTCATAAATATACCTCCAAAAGGTAAGGACTCTTGTTTTAAAACCATAAAACATTACTACACCCTAAAAAATTGACAATTCCTTTTTATTAAATACCCATCAATGTCCAAATTTCCCAAATTTTTCATCAATGTCCTTTTACAGTTAGTTTGCTCAAAGCAGGATCTAAGGTCCACATAATACATTTGGTGGATATGCCCCTTTAGTTGCTTTTAATCTTATATCCGCCCCCCCATTTCTTATTATTTATTTTTTAAAGAAACCAGGTCATTTGTCATTAAAACACAAAATATTTTACCTTTTTATTGTCTGTGTCTTGTTATTAGAATGTAAATACCATAAGGCAGAGATTTTAGTCTGTGTGATATCAGCATCTAGACCAGTGTCTGACACATAAAAGGCATCCAATAAGTACAAAATGAGTATTTGGCATTCATGCCAAAAGCCCACCGCCCACCCAACTGCAGAAATTGCTGATCACAGCACTCGCTCCTGCTGAGTCTGAACCGGGACTCCCAATTTTCTAAACATAACACTCCAGGCAATCACCACCAGGCAATCAGATTTGGTACCCAAGATGAAATCTACTGGCTATATCCCTGCTTTAGCCCCCTTCAAAGTAAGTATACTTCTATCTCTAAAACAGATTCAACATACCTTGTATTTGGAAATTCAGCTGAAGCTTAGCATAATAAATTACTGACTGTATTTCTTGCCAAGTATGTTTAAACATTTCTTAGCTCATTTTAGACAATTTAGGGGAAAAAGCAAATTGCAGCCAAAAAATTAATAGAAAAAGAAACTGCAGAACATGGTGGGAAACTGGGGGGTACTACATATTTTTAGAACTAGCAACATCCCAAGAGGTTCATTTATAAAATAAAAATCAGCAATAAATTCTTTGAAAAGGAAGTAAATTACATGTGTACTCAATTAAAAACTTTTAACTACATGAATGGTCACGATTAACTGAGGGATGACAAACATCAGAATTTTCCCACAGGCACCAGCAACATATTCTATTTTTCTGTAAATGGTATTTTGAGGTGTAAAAAAGCATTACAGGCGTGACAAAAGGAGTAACATGTAGAACTCTACTTCTCTGAAACGGAGTTTATTGTGGCAAAAAACCTAAAACATCATGTACAACATTCTGAAAAAATAATCAGGTGTTCTTAGACTCATCTGCAATTCAGTTCTCTTAAATCACCTGATGAAGCTCTTTTCCTCTTTATTTCTGAAGGAAGCTATGCTAATTGAAGGGCTCCAATCACATGTTCATCAGTTACTTCTATTTAAAAAGAAAAAAAGCAGAAATTCTCTGACTCAGGAAATCTTGTGCTTTCTCTTTATTACTTGTAAATTCATTCAGCAAAGACAAAAACTACGTAGGACCTACTAAGTGCAATTATTTTGAGCCTTTGGAAGGAACAATTATTAGAAGGGATCTTTCAAGAGAACATAAAAAAAGCTAGTGGTACAACTTGAAATTATATCTAGTTCTTTCAGTGTCCAATTTTTCTTGTTTTGAGGTTCCCACACATTAGTCTGGGGAAAATGTTCTCTGGCAGAGGTCAAACTTAAAGAAAAACAATAAATCTCCACTACCACATGTGTAAAAAAAAACTCCAACAACCCAAATCCCTTGAAAAAATGCTTTCCATTTACTTTTCCTGTGTGATATATTTAGAGAGAATCATGAAAAGATGGCTAGAGATCTATAAACAGAAAATGCTAAGTGGAATTCACTGTTCACAGACTTTAGCTAGAATTTTGTCCCTTATACAATGTTGTCAGGAATCTGTAATATTGTACTCTATAAAAACATCTTCACCAGGTTTCCTTCATTCTACTGATTTTCTTCTTTCTACTGGCTTTTAAATTTGTTTTATTCTCCTCAATTAAAAGACACAAATGTAACTTTATGAAATCAGATGATTTTTCCAAAGAAACTCCTAGAACCATCTCTCAGTGCCATCATGTGTTTGTCATTATGTTTTCATATATACAGTTAAAACAGATGAAATAATCCATATAAGCCTTTCTGATTTAACAAATATGAGAATAGGTCTATATTGATACGCCATGGTAAGATGTATGTATGCAAGAATGTTAGGATAGTTTTCAATTCTACCTCCTCCAGCTTAAAATCTCTATCAGTTACAGAAGCTTCTGTCTGAAAACAATTGTTCACAGAGCAGGACTACTATAGTCCTTATCATCTGACCTACTGGACAACCACAATAAGGCATATTCTGAATTGACAGAACTCTTCACATACAAGTGGCATTTTGACAACCTGAAAGGAAGCTGAAACAAAGACAAAGCCAAACACACTCAGGCTTCCCCTTGAAACTTGGCTCAGTAGCTCAGCAGTACTAGACTCAGTTCCCTGCTCTGTACTTTTCACTCATTTCCTTTAAGGGGTCCCAAAGAAACTAGGAAACCTGCAATGCCAGCCTTTGACAGTCAACACTAACTTCTGTCTTTGGACTCCAGTGACTGAGCAGACATTGCGTTAGTAACTACCTTAAAGTACAAATGCCTCTGGCAAATCTGGTTTGTAAACGCTACAGAAAAAGTTCAACATAACCAACTGTAAGGTCACCTAAATGAAAATTTTAAGGAGAGCACAGATTTCCGCCCCCCCTCCCCCAAATCCGCCACTAAGGCACAATTCCCAGATCACTTTTTTTTCAAGTCAATAAATACTACTATTATTACATTACAGCACTTCTATAATATTAATAAAAACCTAGGTGGCAGTTTTCTCTTTAAAAGTCTTAAATTTATTAGATGCGTATTATAACCACTTCACTACATACAATTTTCCATACACTTAACTGTATGTTCCTAACAACTTATTTTTCAATTTTTTAAACTCAAGATCTCTTTCAACATACTACAGAAAAGGGACAGGTTAGAGGATTGGGGGAAAAAATATTAAAATAACAAATGTCTTTTTCTTTTCTGATGGGACCACCAGAATCTAAAATCTGGGGGCAACTATAAAATACAAAATTAAATTCAAGAGAATTTAGGGTAAGAGAAAGTACTGTTACTACAGTTCTGATCATTATTCATCTCAGGAAATAACTAGTAGAAATGATGCTTGATTTAAATTTTTAGTTACCTTCCAGTTTGGTTCAACTACCAAAATAAACAAACTTGTCCTCAGAATTATGTATTTTCCTCCAGAAGAGGTTTTTGATGTGAATAAAAAACATATGGAATTCATATGCTGTATTTGTACAAGAAGGACAATGTTTTGAAAGATATAAATCTGATCACACCGAGAAAACATTTTCTCTGTTAGCTACAAAGAAAACGTCATAAACTGAAACCGAAGAACTGGAGAAACTGAACCTTCTCCACAATTCAAAAATTTAAATTCACACTACTATGCAAACTAAACAACAACAACAACAACATTCTTACGATTCTGCTCAGCTATAAAAGTAACACATATTCAATGTAGAAAAAGACAAAGCCATTTCAAAAACAAAAGATCAGCTGCTAAGAAAACAAAATAACATTTTGCAGAGTAAGAGAAGTACACAGTCTTTGAACCAAAACAAACAGATGACCGTTTCGTACACTTAAAGCGTCAGTTCTTAGCACAACGAGCGCCTTATGGATGAAGTGCTCACTCAATTATCTGATGACTAAACGATGGGAAGGTTGTTGGTGCTATTAAAACCAAGACATTTCCTTGCACGTAGTGACTAAAATCTGCCTACATTAAAAAAATCTCTGCCCTCCCTCCCCCAACCCCCATCCCCCATCACTGCTCTCCCGCCTTGTAAGAGACCTGCATGTACAAAAATAAAAGTAGATGGGTGAGGTGAGTTTGTGATGTACAGTATTTTCCCCACTCGGAGCATTTTTCAAGACTCTTTTGAGGTTTTAAGATTCAAACACTATGTAAGAAGAGTTATTGTTTTAACTACCTAACAATCACCCCGACTTCTTTTAGACTTTAGTTAGCCTGTAAGTAAAATGAGCATCTTTAACTTTTCCACGGGGCACTGAAGAACGAGTTCTTACTCACAGATGCTTTCAGGTCCTCAGACACCAGGTGCGGTGGAACAGCAAGCGTATCCATCAATTAGAGAGCTCTTCTGGACCTCAGTTTACCCACTTACAGGCTTATTAACGTGTTTCGTAGGGGCCCCGGAGGCGTAATTAATTAGTGTTTTTAAGTGCTCTGAGATCCAGAGATGAAAGAAAACGCGAAGGACACGCAAAGATGATGGCAATAATCGTTAACAATAAAAAGAATGACTAACTTGGAAGTCTGTATTATGTAAGGAAGGAAGAAGTTATCAGATTCGCAGAAACAAAAGCCCACAACCCCCTTTGTTTCTCTTTTTTCCATCTTGCTCCCCGCCCCCGCGTAGCTCCCCTCCAGCAGCTGGCGGCCCGGCGCCGGGCGTAGGGCGCGGGGCTCGGACTTGGCCGCCGAGCGCCCGCACTCAGGCGGAGGGGGAGGGGGCGCCCGCCAGCTCCTGACAAAGGCGCTTCCTCCTGCGAGAGCGCGGGATGCAGACGCCGCAAACTCCTCTCCCGGCCGCCTCCGGCGCGGGGGCGCGCAGGCGGGCGGGGAGAGCCGGCCGGCCGCCGGGGGAAGCCGCCGAGGAAGTTGCGCGCCTGCCTGGCCCGCATCCCTCGGTGGCCCCGCCGCGACCCCTCCCACGGCACGCCGCGGCCACACTCACCGGACAATTGCTGGTGGCCGGAATCCCAGCACGGCCCCGAGACCCGGAGCGAGGGGGGTGAAGGGTGCGTGCGCGAGGAGCACGAGCAGACAGCCCGGCGTTCCACCGCAGCCTTCCTCGCCTGCCGGCCGAGCCCGGCGAGAGAAAGTTGGCCGCAGAGCCGAGCGCTGGAGAAGCCGCGGGCGGAGGGAAAGCCGTGGGGTCCGCTTTGTGATGCGCTCCCGGAGGGCTCGAGGCAAATCCGAACGCGCGGCGCGGCTTCTGCTGCTGCTGGAGGCGGCGGCGGCGGCACCCCCCGACGGTTCCTCCGCCTCACACCGCCTCTGGGTCACTGACACACTCTCGGAGGGAGGGGAGGGGACTAGCTGGAGGGCGGGGCCGGAGGGAGGGGACGGGGGCAGGGCCACAGCGGGAGGCGGTGCCGCGGCGCCGAGTGGTCTCTTGGGAGTTGTAGTTCTCTGAAGAAAAAAGGTGTACCTTGGTGAGGACGTTTCCGGGCTCGCTCTGCACTGCGCATGCTCGAGGGGAGAGGCTCGGCCCCACTGTTACTATGCTCACCGACACACTAAGGAAGGGAACGTGTTCAGCGCTGCTCCTGGCTGAACAAGGCCCTCCTTGTATTATGGTGCTGTTAGGGATCCCGCTCTTTGCTAGTCCTTCTTACTTCACTCCACCTCCAACTCCTACCCTCACCACTCATAAGTGCCCAGTGAAATCTGACTTCCTCACCATATCTCGGTCTTCCCTGCTGCTTAATTTTATCCCATAAATTCGGAATCACGAATAACCATTTCCCTCCCTTCCCTCAGGCGAATCCTCTCTGCCTTAAATTCAAGGTTTTCTTTGCTTGTTTTTGTTTTTTTTAACCTAAGACTTGTAGAAAGGTAGTTGCTTCCAATAACTTAACAGTTAATTAGGTTATAAAACGGTTAGGAACGTTGCCACTGTCAGATTCTGGTAGTTCATCTCTTCGCTCAATTAGTCACATCTAACTTTAAGGCCAGTAAAGGTAAAGCTCGGGATTAAGATCGCTGTATCTTACTTGATCAGTGCAAAATAATCCAGATTTCTAAAATTTTAAGGCCTACAATTTTTAAGAAATACTAATTTCATAAAGTATAAGTTCAAAAGATAAGTGGAAATTTGAACATTGTTTACGGTGTATACATTGGCCAACTTTCATTTGGCAATAAGAGAAATCTGAACCAAGGTCTGAGTATGCTGTTGGGCTCCTCAGCTAAGTCGACACCCACACAGGGCACCCAGGTGTGAATAGGTGGTGGAGGAGAGTGGTGAAAGGCAGGACATGTTACTGGATCTCCAGAGGACTATAGGCAACCTGTCCCAAGCTCTCTTGTTTTCCTTCTCTGCCTACCTAGAGCCCCATGTTCTGGAAGAAAAAGATTAATGCTTAGAAATCAGAAACACAGGAAAAGTTAAGGTTTTCAGATAGAGAGTTTCGAGATCAAGTATCCTTATGTTTGCAGACCACATAATTATTCATTCAAAAAACATTTATTGAGTATACTATGTCTCAGGCACTTTATTAGTTCCCAGAAATAGAAATACAGGAATGTAAAAGAAGGATTTATTGTTTTCAAAGTGCTTACTGTGCAGAGGAGGAGCCAGGTAAATAAACAAACTCAGTGTGATAAATACTTTAGTAGGAAAGTACACTAGGTGCCTTGACACACAGTTACCCCAGACTCAGGCAGGGTCAGGAAATGCTTCAAAGAACATTTAAACTTGAGGATGACTAGGAATTAGTGTGTTTGTGTGCTTTGGTGGAGGAAGGAGAAGGGACAAGTGAGTGAGAGCATTGGGAGCATAGGTTAGGGTTACGGTTAGGGCAGCGAGAGTAAAGTGCTAGAGGCGTGAGATCAAAGAGTAGTTTGGTTCAGCAAAGAGTTCAGCATTGCCTGTGGTAGGATGGGATTGAAGGGAGTGGCAAAAGGAGACACGAGAAGGTAAAGGAGACAGATCATGAAGAATCTTGTACAATATGCAAAGAATGTAGAGTCTTTTCTAGAAGCAAGGGAAAGCCATGCCAGGATTGGACGCAGATGAAATTTTGGTAAGGTATACATTTTAGAAATGCATTTTATGCACTTAAAAAAGATGAGAGCCTGAACTGGCACTGGCAGTGGCAGGAGACAGAACTGAGGGAAATCAGACACTATTCAAGGAATAGAATTACTAGAACCTAGTGAGTAAATTGCCTGTGTCTGGGGGTGAAGGGTGAAGGAAAGTTATCAATTATGATGCTTTGGGTTGCAAGCAGCAAAAATCTCAACTCTAACTGGCTTAACCAATAAACCAATATTGACCTGTCTAGATAGAAAGTCCAGTGAAAAGATGGGCTACAGGGCTGAATGATTCAACAGCTCAGTGATGTCATTAAGGACACGTTTCTTTCTTGTTTCACTGCTTTTCTTTCCTTAGTATTGGCTTTACAGTTGCCAACAATTCTTATGGCTGTGAGTTTCATCATCTAGGTCCAAGAAGAGAAGAAGAGCGAGTATTTATGAAAACTCTTTTAGAAAGGAGAGAAAACTTTCCCAGAAGCCTCAAGAATTGATTCATGGTGGCCAGGGGATGGCATGAGGCTAGTTATATTAGGATAAAGACATATGCCCTGCCTCTAGGTCCAAAGCTGTGATGAGAAGGTGTGGATATCCCAATGAAAACTGAGGTGATTACCTAGAAAAAGAAGAATGGAGGCTGAGAAGGAGAGAACCACAATACCTACTACAAGGAAGGAGAAAGATGATGACTCACAGATGTTTGGCTTATATGATTATGAGCTAGTGATGCCATTCACTGAGTTAGGGAATACAAGACATTGAGCAGATTTTGAGGAGTTCATTTTGAGAATTTGACGAGTTCATTTTGAGAATTTGACGAGTTCATTTTGGATATGCTGAGTTTGAGATGGCTCTGAATCTAGGTGGAGAAGTGGAGTGGGCAGTTATATATATGAATCTAGTGCTCTGAAGAGAAATCTGGACAGCAGAAGATATAATCGGAGTATACCATCATATAGATGGTAACTGAAATTTTGGGAGCAGATGAGATCAGCCAGGGAGAGAATGCACAGCAGAAAAGGAGGAGCCAATAATAGCATCAAGGTATCTTCATGCTCTTCCTGCCTACGTCTTAAGTGCTGGGAACATCAGCACTTAAAGAGTAGGCAGGAAGAGCATGAAGATGCGTTGGAACTAGCAAGAGAACTAGGACATATTACAAAGTAGGAAAATGTAATCTATTACATTTTCAGGAAAAAAAGTCAATAAACAAAGCCAAAAATGACAGAGATGGTAGAATTAGCAGTCAAAATATTAAAACAATTATTATAAATATGTTCTATATGCTGAAAGAGAGAAATTAAAGACATAAAAATGGAATTTCTAGAGATTAAAATTGCAACTTCTTAAATAAAATTTTCACTGGATCAGATTAACACTCAGAAGCAGATTAGGCACTCATAAGAAAAGATGAGTAAACTTGAAGACATAGTAGAATCTAGCCAAAATAAAGCACACGAAGAACAAAAACCAAAAAAAAAGAAAAAGAAAAAACCAGAGAGCCTTGGTGATCTGTGGGATAATACCAAATATTCTAATATATGTGTAACTGGAGTTCCAGATGAGAGGAGGGTGAGAGGGGTGATAGAAAAATTATTAGTAATATGGCTGAAAGTATTTTCAAATTTGATGAAAATTATAAATCCAGAGACTCAAGAAGCTCAGTAAGCCCTCAGCAGGATAAACACACACATTCCCACATGCTCACAAAAACCACTGCAAAAGACATCATTAAATTGTTGAAAACTAGTGATAAGAAAAGATTAAAAGCAGCTGGTGGAAAAAAAGGTAGGTTATGTATAAGGAAACAAAGACAAAAATTCAGTAAACTTCTAATTAGAAACTATGCAAGTCAGAAGACAATGAAAGGGCATTTTTAAAGTGCTGAAAGAAAAAAAAGTCTGTCACATAGAATCCTATATTTAGAGAAGATATCTTTCAAAAATGAAGGCTAAAGAAAACAAAAGCTGAGAGAATGTTGCCAGCAGAACTGCATTACAAGAAATGTTAAAGCAATTTCTTTGGCATAAAAAACCAAAACCACATGGAAACTTGGATTTATGCTAAAGAATGAAAAGTGCCAGAAATGATAACTACATGAGTTAATATAAAAGACTTTCCCCTCATTTAAAAAAATTTAAAAAGATAATTGACTATTTAAAGCAAAAATTATAACATATAAGTAGAAGTAAAATGCTTGACCACAATAACTATTTGAACTCAAAGGATGGAAGCAGGAAATGGAATTATATTGTTAGAATTTACATTATACTATTATTTGAAGGTAAATTGTGATAAATTAAAAATGCATATTCTAAACCTTAAAACAGCCCTCAAAAATAAAACAATCAGGTATAGCTAATAATAAACAGGTATAGATAATAACAGGTATAGCTAATAAAAACAGAAATATAGACGAAATCTGTGTCCCTAATGACCATGGAACTGACATACAGCTCTGGACTTTTCACCTCCTGACTTCTTTTAAGTGAAAGAGAAATAAACTTCTGTCTTGTTTAAAGGCATATTTATTTTGTAGTCTGTGCTATGTACAGCTGAACCTAATCAGAATAGTCACAAGCCTAAAAGTAGTTTCATCAAGTGTATTTCCCAGAATCAGGCAGACCCGCACATTGCCCAGAATTTGGCCACATGGCCAATAACTTCAACACATGTTCTGGAGTTCATAATTGTCACTATAATTCCAAGGATAGTTCATCTTTTGTATGAACATCAATTACTATTAATTCAATCAGTTTTTCTTGAAGGAGAAGATACATGTAAATTGCTTAGCGTAGTCCTTGGAATATAGTAAATGCTCAGTCAATATATGTTACTTTAAAACAGATCCACAATAATAAGATAGATGTACCTTAGACATATGGTGGGGTTTGTGCTCCAAAGTTAGGTGTAGAAAATCAAGGTGGCATTCACTTATATACCAAAATCTGTGAATCTCTTTTTGAAATTGCATCCACCACACAGTTCTGTATAGTGCTTCAAAATCTGCAGTCCTTTGAACAGAGGACAGCTCAGTCATGGAAAGTGAGTGCACCTCTGATTACCATCTACTCAGTCCACATATCTAGTTTAATACCTTCATTTCGTTGACCAAAGTAGCTAATCTTTTGTTGTCTATCTGCAATTTCAAATTTGGTATATTCAGATATCTAGCCATTTCAGTCAGAAAGTGAATCCTAAGGGACTAACAAGTTGGATTATTTCTATCCCTTAAATTCTAAAAAGTTTTTCATCTTGGGAAGTTGCTCAGTAAATTTCAGCATTTCCTCTACCGTATAACTATGTAAAAATCAACTAAATCTATGTTTCTACTCTCCCCCAAGCAAATAAAAATGGTATTTAGGATATGAACATAAGGAAAAATCACAATATTGGTACCTTTCTCTAAAACATCATGCGATAAATCTAATTTACTAGTACATGATGCAGAGGAAATTGGACACACCAAACTTTTCTTATGACTTGAAAAAACTGTTGCAAACTTGTTTTTCTCCTTTTATTGGAAAATTTTCATTTCCTGCAAGTGAACATATCTTTTTACGTTTAGTACAAATTTCTCTTATTTTATACGTACAAATGATTATATACTGTTAATTCATGTATGCCAAAAGTTATTTTTTGTTGCTAAAAATTCAGGCAGACTTCCCTTTGGGATCAGAAAGACCCTAGACTGCATTTTGGACTGCATATCGGACTCTTGCTGAGATTCTTGGATTTGAGAGTAATAAAGTATGTGTGTGTGTGCTCGTGCATGTGTGTGTGCATGTGTGTGTGTTCATTTCAATATTCAGATAATAAATAGGTTCTCTCTCAAAACTCCTACCTTCCAACATTCCTCCCCCAAATAAAATTATTCTCTCCTAATGTCCTCAAAGTCTCCAAATAGCTCATAGCCAACATGGAACATGTTCCTATTTTAAACCTGTGAATGGCACACAATTTGAAGGCCTGGGCTTTCACTCAAAAGATTTGTAGGCCCCAAATGCTGGCTCTGACATTTTAGATATATTTGGAAAATGTCAAAGACAAGCTAGTTAAGATTTTAATGTTTTAAAGGAGTATGCTTGAACACCAAAGAATGCAGCCTATATATTCTCAGTATTAGTCCAACCAACATGAGTGCCAGCAGTTATTTTGGAACTTTAACAAATACTGAATAATGAGAGAAGTGGAAAACTCATGAAGAGAAAATTTAGATTGTGTTTCCATCCCTATCGATTTATTTACTCATGGAATAATTACTTGTATTTTTGTACCTCAAATTTCATGCATTCATTCTTTCACCAAATACTTATTGAGCATCTACTATGGTGCCAGGCTACGGACACAAAGATTAATTAGCCATGTTCCCAACCCTGAAAAAGCTTATAATCAAGTGAATAGATAAGTGCAATAAAATTTTATAGGCACTTTTCTACAATGATGTTTAGGGAATAGTGAGAATGTAGACAGGGTAATAATCAATTTTTCATGAGAATGCAGTCAGAAAACACTTCTAAGAGGAGTTGGTGGTTGAGCTGAGTCCTGAAAAATGAGAAGGTGTTCATCAGGTAAGCAAGGACATTTCAGTATAACTAGCACTTTAAGAAAAGACATGGAAAAATGAAATAGCAGGGCCTATTTAGAGAACTACAAGCCGTTCAATATGGCCAGATCATAGGGTGTGACATGGGCACCCTGAATGTTGAGGTTGGGGGAATTTTCTAGGATCAGATAATGAAAGTCATTGTATGCCATGCCATGCCATGCCAAGAAGTTTGGCAATGAGGAACTGTTGAAAGATTTTAAACAGAGGAGTGACATAAATCATATTTATCTTTGAGCATGGTGATCGGTTAAGAGACTATGCAATAATTCAGGTGAGAAATGATGGACAAACTAAATAGCTGTGGAGCATGAAAAGAAGAGAACAGATACCAAAGACATTTAAGAGGTAGACTGAACAGGACTTGATTGCTGATTGGATGTGGGAGGTAAGAGGAAAAGGAGGGAAGGATAATGTGGAGGTTTCTGATTGTGTAACTGGGCATTACATATTGGAGTTATTCATTAGTATAGTGAACACTAGAGGAGAAGCAACTTTGTAGAGAAGGATATAATGAATTTCATTTTGGACAGTTAAGCTTGAAGTGAATTCTATGATAACCAGCAAACATCAGATAAATATTTAGGACTCATCCCATCACTGAATCCAAGAATGTGGATAAGATCACCCAGGAAGAGTGTGTAGAGTAATGATGATGACAGTATTTAACATTTATTGCATTATTAAGATCTTATTTGTGCCAAGCAACTGCTGTATAATATTTCATTTAATCTTTGCTACCACCCTATGAGATAAGTACTTGCAATGGTTAATTTTATGTGTCAACTTCACTGGGCTAACGGAATGTCCAGATATTTGGTTAAACATTATTCTGGGTGTGTCTGTGAGGGTGTTTTTGCATGAGATTAACATTTTAATTGGTAGACTGAGTAAAGAAGATTGCCCTCCCTAATGTGTGGGCCCCATCCAATCAGTTGAAGGCCAATTTGTATAGAACAAAAAGGCTGACCCTTCTGCAAATAAGGAGGCTTTTCCTCCTGCCTGACTGCCTTGAGCATGGACATTGAATTTTCCCTGCCTTTGAACTCAAACTGAAACATTGGCTCTTCCTGGGTCTTGAACCTGTCAGCTTTCAGACTGGAACTACACCATAAGCTCTCCTGGGTCTCCAGCTTGCTGACTGCACATCTTAGGACTTGTCAACTTCCATTAATTGTGTAAGCCAAATCTCTTTGTGTGTGTATGTGTGTGTGTGTGTGTGTGTGTGTGTGTGTGTGTGTGTGTATATATACTATCGGTTCTGTTTCTCTGAAGAACCCTAACTAATACAAAACTTTAACAGTTGAAGAAACCAGGGCTTATAGGCCTGAGGTTACTCAACTATACAAAATTGTGAATCTAGAATTCAAATCCAGGTTGTCTGAGCTCAGAGCTTGATCCTTGAGAACCAGGGAAAAAATCTTGAGGAATACCAACATTAAGGGCTGGCAAGAGGAAGAAAGAGAAATTCATGAAGGAAACAGAAGGAATAGCAGAGAAGTAGGAAGAACCCATTATGCATTATCATGGACTCCAAAGGAGGAAAGTGTTTTAGAATGGGGGAGGTTGGGTAAGATGAGGTTTGAAAAAATCCATTGCATTTGGCAGCTAAGTCCCTAGTGTCTTTTTCCAAAGCAGTATCTTTTGGAGTATTTCAATATTTACAGTGAAAGGATATAAGAAATTTTAAAATATTTTATCAAAAATTTTAATTTTCTTATTCAAGATTAAAAACCTGATAAAAGAAAAAAATAATAAAAGATTAGATCTGGGTCTAACCAACAAATTACTTACAGTTGAAAAACCAATGCTTTATATATTCAGACCAGTTAAGCATTATCATTAATATATGATTCTAAATTTTTGAGATATTCCATTATTAATTTATTGACTTTAATAGATACATTACTGTGGAAAATATGTCTATAAGGTTGTAGATATCTTTTTCAGATAAGGTTTCATAGAAAAGGACAGTACCTCTGACTGTGACAGAGGAAATGGGAATCTTTTTGCAAAACAAAATACTCTTGCAAAAATACAGATGGTAAATGAGTGTTCTTTAAAACAAATTAAGATATTTTCTAAATCTAAGAGTTTACAAAACAAAACCAATGAATGCTGGAGAGGGTGTGGAGAAAAGGGAACACTCTTGAACTGTTGGTGGGAATGTAAATTGATACAGCCACTATGGAGAACAGTATGGAGGTTCCTTAAAAAACTAAAAATAGAATTACCATACGACCCAGCAATGCCACTACTGGGCATATACCCTGAGAAAACCATAATTCAAAAAGAGTCATGTACCAAAATGTTCATTGCAGCTCTATTTACGATAGCCAGGACATGGAAGCAACCTAAGTGTCCATCAACAGATGAATGGATAAAGAAGATGTGGCACATATATACAATGGAATATTACTCAGCCATAAAAAGAAACGAAATTGAGTTATTTGTGGTGAGGTGGATGGACCTAGAGTCTGTCATACAGAGTGAAGTAAGTCAGAAAGAGAAAAACAAATACCGAATGCTAACACATATGTATGGAATCTAAGAAAAAAAAAAAAGGTCATGAAGAACCTAGGGGTAAGACAGGAATAAAGACACAGACCTACTAGAGAATGGACTTGAGGATATGGGGAGGGGGAAGGGTAAGCTGTGACAAAGTGAGAGAGTGGCATGGACATGTATACACTACCAAACGTAAAATAGATATCTAGTGGGAAGCAGCCGCATAGCACAGGGAGATCAGCTAGGTGGTTTGTGACCACCTAGAGGGGTGGGATGGGGGGGTGGGATAGGGAGGGTGGGAGGGAGGGAGACGCAAGAGGGAAGAGATATGGGAACATATGTATATGTATAACTGATTCACTCTGTTATAAAGCAGAAACTAACACACCATTGTAAAGCAATTATACTCCAATAAAGATGTTAAAAAAAAAAACAACAAAAACAAAACAAAACCAATGGGTGTGACAATGTCCTTAATTGATTCTTCCCTGTTTTTCCTCCACCACCCCTTTCCTAGCTTCCATTGATCTGCTCACGTTTTCCTTATTTCCCCCCATTTTATCCTTCTCATAACATGGTTCCCAGTTAGTGGTGTCACCGACCTCTTAGGGGGCATTTAGAAATGTGTGTGGTCATTTTTTGTTTTTCACAATGACTGAGCACTGCTATTGGCATTTCATAGGCAGGGCCAGGATTACTGCACAAAGGAGAAATGTCTTACTCAAAATGCCAATTGCATTGACTGGTTAGGTGGTTATACATTCCATATCCATCATTCCAATGGTTACCCTTAGATTTTTAATGGGTATACTTATTTAATCAACATTTTAAAGCAGCTCCCAAACAATACAAGGAATTCAGAAAAATTCTGATCATACTCTGTCTGCCCCACCTTCCATATTATTGTTTTTAGTACTACCTTGTTCTTAACTCCCTAAAAGTCAGTTGTCATTGTTATTTTATTTTTTTTTTACAATAAATGCTTATTTATATTTATGTGTCTACATTCTCACCAACCTCTATTTCCTGTCACTTTCATTTTAGCTATTCTAGTGAGTATGTAGAATCCCACTGTGTTTTTTATTTCCATTTCCCTGATAGTTAATGAAGTTGAGAAACTTTTTATAAGAATATTGGCCATTTGGGAATCCTTTCTTTGAAGAATTTGTTAAAATCTTGCCCATTTTCCTATTACAATTTCTTTTTATTATTAATAGAAGTTCTTTATATATTCTAGTTATAAGTCCTTTATCATATATATATGTATATATGTGTATATTGTATACATATATATGTATATAATATTTTTACTACCTGGACTAGTTTTTATGAAAGTTTCTCAACTTGAGAGTCTCTTATCACAAAGGTAGTATAAATCCAGACCCTATAGTCACCAGTTATGGAGCTTTGGGTTTAGATTTCTCCAAGGAGAATTTTTTTTCTCTACTCAGAGCTCAGAATAGAAAACAAACTGCTTGCAACTTGTCTAGTCTGGTAGACAAAACTTTTCTAGCTCCTTTTCACTGATTGTGCAGCTATTTAGAAGTCCTGGCATTAGCAGGAGTCCCAGTTCTAACCTTTGCACTGCAGGTGGGAGGGCACATCTCCTGTCCCCATGTGGGCATTGAAACCCTGGCCCCCAGCCCCTCAGGCCTAGATTCAGGTCTCTGACTTTGAGTCCCCTCCCCCGACACAACATTTTTTTTTCTGGCAGCAGGGATTTCTCTTTCTTTCTCTCAAGCTTCATTTTTGTTTCTGTTGTTATATTTACCCAGCATGTCTATATATTTGTATCAGAAAAGGTGGCTCCAATTAGCTCAGTCTGCCATGATAGAGGAACCTATTTTTCATTCTTTTTGAAAACGATTTCAAATACTTAGCCATATACCATTACTTTTAAGAACACATCCAACTTTCTAAAATACTACTTCATTAGTATTCAAGTAAAAAAGAAACACGTTGACTGTTAAGCATTACAGTCTCAGGTGGTAGTATAGAAACTCTTGTTGCATGGTTAGGGAATACTGGGAAGCCAGGGTAGGATGGGGAGAGGGTTTTGGGTGAAGAATCATATTTAAATTTGGTAAGTTATAGGACTATAAGCTCACAATACTCACTTTAATTCTCCCTATTTCATCCTCCCAGCTAGGTAGGTGCCCCATAACCCAATCTTCCTTGTTTGTTTCCTCTAGTCCTCTGAGTTACTTTAATAAGTAAAGTAGCAAGTTACTCCCTAAACTCTTCAGTTTTTTTGGTTTCTGTTTGTTTGTTTGTTTGTTTTAATCTCTTTGTAGACTTAAGTACAGGAATCCTGGACTTTGCCAATAGAAATTTCCTATTTGAGTTCTGCCTCTCTGAGGATTGATTCTTCACAACTACCTCTCTTGAACTGGTACTGCTTTAATATTTTCTCACATAATTCCCCCATGCAGTTTCACATCCTGCTTTAATCATCTGTGTCTCCTCCTGCTTGTCCTGCCTCCACAGTTACTTCTCAGAGCTCAGTTTCTTCACAACCCCACCCCACTGTGTTACCATGCAAAGCTCCCAGCCTCCCAACCTGAGTCACCATACGCCCCCTTCTAGTGTTACCAGCCCAGGCTCCTGTCCCCAATCTACCCTGTCTCTTCTCAGATAGAATCAGCATTGCACATTAGTAGAGATACAGTTCCATCCATTTGACTAGACTTAGCCAGCCTGGAGGTTTTCAATTTATGGGAGTACTTTTTTTAAAATGTAGTACTTGGAAATCTTTTTATTACAGAAAATTTCAAATATACAGAATGACAGAGAATAGTCTAATGAACCCCATGTACCCATCATCCAGCTTCAACAACTTTCAACTCCTGGTCAATCTTGTTTTATCTCTACCTCTACCACACCCACGGGTTTATTTCAAAACAAATCCCAGATGCCATATAATTTCATCTGTATTTCCATATGTGTCTCTTAAAAAGTGGGTATCTTTATTTTAAGAACATAACTATAATGCAATTATCACACACAAAAATACCCTCTCTTGAATATTTCCTTAATATCCTCAAATATCCAGACAGTTTTTATGAACTGAGATCCAAAAAAGAATTGGTTGTTATATCTCTTAAGTTTCTCTCTATTAAAAAGACAAACAAACAAAAAACCTTTGTGTTACGGAAATTTCCAAACATATACAAAGTAAGCAGTGTAATATACGTACTCAACACCCAGCTTCAACAATGATCAACAGTCTGTCATTCTTGTATCATCTATACATCCACCTACTCTCCAATTTCCATTCAATTATTTTTTTACAGTCTTTTGAGGTAAAATGTGCATGTATTTAAATATACAAATCCTAGTTGTACAATTTTGACAAATGGATATATGAATGTAACCCAAACCTCTGTCATCACACGGGACATTTCCCTCTCCCTAGATGGTTCCCCTGCGCCTCTTACCTCCTCACTGGCAACCACAATTTTGATTGTTTTAAGCCTTAGATTAGTGCCTGTTCTAGAACTTTATACTATTTTATGTTCAGCTTCTTCTCTGTGTAATGCCTGTGAAATTCATCCTTGTTGTTGGATCAATCTGTTTCTTATAATTGCTATCACTATTACATATGTTTATCTTTTCTCCTGTTGATGACATTTGGTTAATGCAAGGTTTTGGCTAATGAGAATAAAGCTGCTAAGAACATTCTTATATAAAACTACCAGTGATTATTAAGTCTCTTTTAAGCTCCAAGTTGTGTGTGTGTGTGTGCATGCGTGCATGCATGTGTGTATGGAGGTTGTTAGTTGTTGAAGAATCCAGGTAATTTGTCCAGTAGAATCTCTCATCTGGATTCTGCTGATTGCATCCACATATATTTCACATATTCCTCTGTCCTTTGCATTTTCTGCAAATTAGTAGTTAGATCTAGAGGCATAATCAGATTCAGGTTCAATTTTGTCAAGACTATCAAAGGGGTGCTGTGCACTTCCATTAGAAGATTCGTAGTGATTGATGTTCTTTTATTTGCCACTGTAACTCTGGGATAGATTTCTAGAAATACAATTGTTGGATCAAAAGATAAATGTATATATAACGTCGCTAGATTTAACTTACAGAACTTTTCAGGGGCTTATCCACTATAATATGCTGTTTAGTGAGGTATTAGCCAGTTGCAGTAATTTTACTACATGGAAAAACACACACACACACACACACACACACACATGCACGACTGAATCTCATTACTGGTAGTAGTTATGTTTGATAAAGTCACTGTGAATACTGAACTAGCAAATACTGAATGATTGCTTTTAGAGGAAATACAAGGTTAAGTTCCTGCGAGTGTCCGGTCCCAACATTTTAGTCAACTGATCAGTACATAACCATGTTTTATGTGTACTTCTGTTTAAAGACACATTATTTAATATGTATTGTTGATTCATTAACATTGAACTCACAGTCAACAGCACTACAACTCAGGCCAAATGAAGATTGTACTAACACATATTTTCTCCAAAGGCAACATCACAGTCTTCTTGCACTTAGGAACACTAGACAGCACCTCAGCACTACATTTGTGCGCTGTTTTAGACATTGAAATCACCAACGAAAAGCACAAACATATGAAAAATTTGTCACTAAACGGACCACAAAAAGGACACTTGTTGACAGTGTGAGAGCTGAAACAAGAAGGCAGAGCATTGCGTTTCTCAGTCTCAGGTAGTAATGTGAGCACCAGGTGACTCAAATTTTGTCTGTTCTTCATACGTTCATGAATGATCTGCAAATCACTATGAGTATTGAATTGGGGGTTACAAGTAAATTTTAGTGAGTAAGCAAATTCACAAATATGTACTCCACGAATAATAAGGATCAACTGTATATATAAAACAGGG
Source organism: Eschrichtius robustus (assembly GCF_028021215.1). NCBI lineage: Eukaryota > Metazoa > Chordata > Mammalia > Artiodactyla > Eschrichtiidae > Eschrichtius > Eschrichtius robustus. Next base: position 54,920,340 of record NC_090838.1, read on the forward strand.
TTCTCATCTCTTCCGGATCCCCAGAATTGGGGCAGATAAAAAGAAGAATAAATTTCCTATTTTCAGCAAACTTGAAGGTACTATATTCCCATGAGTCTTGTGCTTGATTTGGTGTCCCACCCCCAAATATGTGTAGATTTAAGGGTTATCATGACTCACTGTGATAGGAGAAGATGTAAGTAAATCGGGTTTTAGATATGATGACATTTTTACTAAAAAAGAATCCTATCTAGGTGACAAAAAAATATCATATGTAGAGGTAGAAATGGCATGAGGTCTAGAAAGATAAATATAAAAGTGTCTAAAAAACTAGCTAAATGTATGACTTGAAAGAAAGAGAAGACTGAGAATTGAGTACTTAATTAAGGCAAAAAATCCAGTTCTAAGATATTTCAATGAAGCGGAAATGAGAGACATACTACCTAATGAGGATGTCTGGTGACTAGAAGAATCACTACTAGATCTACTACTAGAAGTAGAGGTGGGGCACAAACAGAAAAGACTTTGCCTCGCCGATGAAAAGGAAAACAATTCTGACTTGGACTTGAGGGTATATGTATGGGAAACTTTAGTAAGAATAGACCAAGTGATTGCAGAATACATATGGGTAAAGGAAATTGTCTCAACGTGGGCATGAACCTTAGAGAACAATTTGTTATAAATCTGATTGATTAACTTAGTGGCATTATATTAGTACAATAAATAAAACTGTATGCCTGTGATTTACATGTTGAGATAGATTTTATTCCTTCCAAGACCTCTATAAATTGTAGTCATATGTTTTGTTTTCTACTTCACATACTAAGCCAATGCTGGAGTGAAGAACATTACCAGGGATACTACAGGGGATACAGCATATTCTCCAAACATTACCATAACAATTACCCTTTCCCACCTCTACGCACTAGTACAATTTTGGGGGGAGGTGACAACACTCCCAAGAAAATACACCACTAGACTTTTGCTTTGGTCTCATCCTTAAAATTTCTCTCCAGGTCAGATATCCAGACTAAGGCATTTCTTCGAGTCAAGTCCCAGAGACACTTCTAGTGCTATCTTGCTACCCTTGACCACAACACTTGTATCCTTACATCAGAGGCTCCAGTTTCCTTCCCAACCTCAACCAGGATTCCCGTAAAACTCTCCTATAATTCCCTCTCTTACACACTCTCACGATAGCCTGTCCTAAGTCATGGTTTGTTAGCCTGGGTCTCCCTTTGTTTATTGGACATCTTGCTTGCACTCACTGGTTTCTCCCTGGATTTAAGAATTTCAGAGACTATATCTGGGAAATGAAAAAAATGCTCCCTTGATATAGAGGGGAAAATGGTGCTGAAAAAGTCTACCAGTAGTATATACTTTTAAAGAAAGCAACTTGGCTAATAAGATTATCATTACTATGATAGACACCTACATTTTAGTTTCTGACTGGCCAGATTTCACAATATTTAGGAAAATTGTGAAAAGTAATTCTTACCTCCCAGAAGACTAGAATTCAAGAAAGCTCTGTCACTCAGAAGTAGTTTTACTGATTGAGAAGAATAAATTCAGTAAAAAAAATTCAGTAAAAACCTTGTCTGTACACATAAAGTAGTAGAACTGATATAAAATAAGAAAATAAGCCCTTTTGTAATTGCAGGTTCAGTTTGAACTTTTGTTTACTCCATTTCTAAATTTCATTGTTCAGTTAGAACCCTATGATAACACTTATGAGATTATTTTGCTATCCAAAGCAATTTGTTGCTATCCACTCCTCAACCATAGCTATTACCCTCATCAATTCCAAATTCCAACAGATAATACACTGGAGGGTTAGACTGGGCTAGGGGTTGCTGACAACTAGGTGATATGTAATAAGAAAATCAGAATAGGTCAAATCACTCTGAAGACAGATCCTCATGTAAAGCTGTGAGAGTCACAAAGGGCCTGATTAGTGACCCTGTCACTAATTTGGAGTCAGATCTGAGATTTGGGAATGGTCTTCACTGGCAGTCACTGTTGCCTCTCACCTTCCCCCTTGGAAAAATATCTGCTATGTTGCAATCACTGAGCAAATGCCAAATGCCTTCTGGGATGTTCTGATCCTGCCAGGAATACCCTGTCCCTCAAGCTCTCATCTGCTCCGTGGGAAAGTTTTTGAATTTCCAGTCTCTAGCCTGCTGCACCTAGATCCTGGGCAACCAAACCTAACAAGTGTGTGGTTCAAGTGGTCCCTCGATCTCATGGGTAACCAAACATGTCCAGGGAACAGAAGAGAATTATCACATTGATGATAACTTGTGCCTGTTTAGAGCTTATGTGTAACTCTTAACACAGAGGGAAGAAATTGCCATTAGAATTCTACTGATATTGACACTGATATTACGATCAAGAGTCGAATTATGTCTTGATTGATAAACATAAGAAGGAACACAGTAAAAACCTTGTTTTATAGGTATAGTGAGATTGATACAAAATAATAAATAATCCCTTTCGTAACTTGAGGTTCACTTGAAACTTTTGTTTATTCAATTTCTAGATTTAATTGAACCATGAGTGTATACCACTTAAGCGATTATTTTGCTCTCCTAAACAATGTTACTATTCACTCCTCAACAATAGCCATCTACTCTCATTTTTTACTCTCCATTTCCAAATTCCAACGGATTATTCAACTAGAGGATTAGATGGAGCTAAGAACTGAAGACACATAGGTGATACTTAAACACAAAGAAATGGAACACATAATGTAAATATCTGACAGTTCTATTCAATTATGAGACGAGTTTGGTGTTAAAATTTAGAAATACAACTGCTGTGAATTTTTACTGATGACATGCTGAATTGTGGCCTTGGCTATTGACACAGTTGGCCGTGTCAAAGGTTGGCCTTTATGTGAATAAAAGGCAAACATTTATATGTGACAACACAGGCAAACTGGTTAGCTTATAAGAAACTTCAAATCTATCTCTATAAATAAAACAGAGAAAATGGATTAAAATAACATAGTAAGAAAAACAGATCAGTTATCTCACAGTTCTATATGGTAAAAATTCCAATTATCTTGAGATCATTTATCCAGCAATCAAAACAGGACCCACTAACCCAGAGGTAAGAATAAAACTTCTGAGCTGCTAGAAAAAGAAAGAAAGGAAAAGAAAAGAAAAGGTTTAAAAAGCTATCCTAGGGCTTCCCTGGTGGCACAGTGGTTAAGAATCCACCTGCCAATGCAGGGGACATGGGTTCAAGCCCTGGTCTGGGAAGATCCCACATGCCATGGAGAAACTAAGCCCGTGCGCCACAACTACTGAAGCCCGCGTGCCTAGAGCCTGTGCTCCGCAACAAGAGAAGCCACCTCAATGAGAAGCCCACCCACCGCAATGAAGAGTAGCCCCCGCTCGCCGCAACTAGAGAAAGCCTGCGCTCAGCAATGAAGACCCAATGCAGCCAAAAATAAATAAATTTATTTAAAAAAAGAAAAAAGCTATACTAAAGCTCACAAACTCTATTAGTGGAAATTGGTCTAATACTTAAGCTCACTTAAATAAACTTGATTATTTCATTTCTGGGGCCACAGAAGATTAGAAACAATAAATTGTTTTTTTTCTCCAGTCATTACAGACCCTTATATTTATGGTGTGTTTACTACGTGGGAGGGATAGTTACAGAAATAGCTAATTCGATCCTATGAGGTATGTACTATGAGTCCCCTCATTTCACAGACAAGGAAACTGAGGTGGAGAGAGGTTGATAAATTTGCCCAAGAGCACACAGTAGAAGTGGATACGGTCAGGATTCAAACACAGGTATTTTACCAGAGACCACACTGTCAGGTATTCGTGGCAGAGATACAGTGATGAACAGGTCTGAGGAAGTTCCTGCTGTCACAGTCTACAAGGGACAAGGAAATGTAAGAGAAGAGAGCTGGCAGGAGTAAGAACTGACACACAGCAGAACAAGGAAGGAGGTTGAGGGCTGGCAAGTACCAGACCCTTTACAGTTATTATTTAACTCTCTCTTTGCAACCATTCTGCAAGTTAGCATAAGCACTTTGCAGATGAAGAAACTGAAGCTGTAAAGAGTTAAGTAAATTTCCCCAAACTGCATAACTAGTCAACAGTGGATCTGTGGTTGGAAGCTTAATTTCTTTCTCCTACACGTCACTACTCAAACACAGGCTCATAGACAGCGTTTCAGCCTAGACCACTGTATGAAAGGAAACAGCCCGGAACACACTACATCAGCCTGTGAGGGCCTTGGGTAATGCATAAAATGGTTAAATGTAAAAATGGTACAATAATGAATGTGTAAAATCGAGACCTGAATAATCAACAACCAGTTACATTATGTTGATTACTCTCTAAGAAAATGTATAGCATATTTTTAAAAGTCTAAAAATAGACATGGTGAAAATAAAACTAATTTGTGGATTTAAAGAAATGAGCTTCGAGTAACTGGAAAATTTTTAGAATATTTCTTTTCTAATAAAACCAGATAAAATTTTCTATATTGGGAAATAGTACAAATAGACATATTAAATAAAGGCTAACACAATTTTGTGTCACAGGGCCCAACAAAAATAGTCCCAACACTTTAATACCAGGTTGGATTATGTGTTAATACTGAATCAGGCAGCATCTAAAAAGTGTTTCTACAAGTTATGAGAGATTATAATTTATCAGGAATTCAAGCTATTAGGAAGGTAAAATAATTGAATTTCCCCCCATACCATACTTTCGTGAGCAAAAAAGGACACCAGGTATTTTTCAAAGACTTCTGAACTTAAAATTCAGGTATTCAGTGCCAAGTAAACAAAGGGTTTAAAGAACAATATACATGGCATGTCTTAAATTCAATGTTTATCTATGTTTCCCACACTTTCCCATGTACAGTGCTTTATTGATGATTGTCTCATAATGATAATCATGATCCACAATGTACCCTCTGAGCTATAAAAAGGCCAAAAAGCTAAAAACTACAGTCAACGTAATTTGGGAGTAATATATTTGTCTCTGTCTTTTAAAAAAATTAGCCAACTATTGCTTAACTCAGCGGTCCCAGCCTTTTTGGTCCCAGGGACCGGTTTCATGGAAGACAATTTTTCCATGGATGAGGGGGGTTTCAGGTGGTAACGCGAGCGATGGGGAGCGATGGGGAGCTGCAGATGAAGCTTCGCTCGCTCGCCCATCACTCTCCTCCTGCTGTGCTGCCCGGTTTGTAACAGGCCGTGGAGTGGTACCGGTCCGCGGCCCCAGGATTGGGGACCCCTGGCTTAACTAACAGCTTTCAGATAACTCATATCATTAGTTAGAAGACGTTATTCTCCAGCCTACTCAAGGGAGCATTTGAAAAAAAAAATTATGGAAAGTAGTCCTAGAAATTCAAGAAAATCATGTTTTCATCTATTGCACATTAGTTGTATCGACCTGAATGCTCTTTTAAAGTCCCATGTCCTGCTTAGGTGTTTGGTGTATTTTTAATGAAAAAGTTTAATAATTTAAAAATAGCTCCTAAGAATTTTTCAGTTGGTTAATGATCATAGACAATTCAAACAGACAAAAATACTATTTGTTACTGAATAGCTTTAACATTTTACTGTGTTGCAAGAAAACTATGTGTGGGAGATAATTACTTAATTTAGACCTATATATTTGTGCACTCAAAAGTGGCGCTTTATGTCAATGACAAAAACATAATCATAAATAAAGGTTAAGTTCTGTTCAAGCCCTTTTGCTAATTGTGGGGGGTTTTCAAAAGAAATCAAAGAAATGGATGTAGTTTAAAGTACAAGAGAAAGCAAAACATTTTCTTCCTGAGCTTTCACACAGTGGAAGATGTGTAGCTACTATTACTTTTTCTAAAATTTCCAAGACAGTTCCAATGTTAATATTACGTTTTGAAACCATGTTAAGCCATACACATTGATTTTTGTTTCAAAATGTTTGGACACCAGAGAGGGTAATAGTTTAATATTGATATTTTTAGGAAAATCTTACTTTTACTTTGATTTCTAATGATATTTAGGAACATCAGAGAGTTTGTAAAGGTAGGTCCCACACTCATTTAGAAACTTAGAACATTTAATTAATAAAAAGTAACTGATTTTGAGTAGGTCTTTCTTCTGATGGACTTCAGAAATTTTATGAAATATGATCCAAGTTTATAACAACACAGAGAGATTTACTTATGAAATTTCTTATGCCAAAGATACTCTGATAGTTCTTTCTTCCAGCCTTGGTCTTCATATAGTGCATATACACTGATTAATCTGTAAGTTAAAAAGAGTCCATCATCTATTATTAGGACAGCATTTCAACCATGTAAGAGAATGTATTTCTCCTTTTAAAAACATTTACTATAATTATATTTTCTAAGGAATCACTTAAATATTGAATCAGTAATGATAGACCTTATCAAAGCAACAACTGAGTAATTGGCCTAGAATGGTACTCTGCACACCTAGAAGAGGCTCAGCTAGTAGACTCATTAAAAGAACATTATGTCCTGTTTTTTTCCCGTTTAAAGGAAAGGAAGCATTTTAGCACAAGTATAAAGACAGGACATACCTACTTCTTGCTTATTAAGGAAAATGTTGAAAGGGAAACTTCTCTCCACCTGCTTGACATCTTCTCAGAAAAGACTAATCTTTTAATTTCCTTTCCTTTTTCTCCTTACAACTTTTAATTGGTTCACATGTTCTAGACCTCAGGGGTCAATGTCATCTTTCATTTTTAATGTGGCATGTCCTCAATTTCCTAATGCCCATGCACACACAGGTGGTGTGATATTGGTGGCTCATAAGACATACTTGTCTTTGTGTCATACTTGTATTATATAGCTTGTGTGACAGTTATGAGATACTTCTTACATCTCAAATAAAGATTTAAATTTAATTCTTTTTTGAGATAATGCATATAGATGTCCCCTAAAAATTATACATATATATGTAATAGACACAGAAACTTATATATTAGTGTCATTATTACTGACTCACAGTATGACCCTGAAGGTATTTTTTAATGACAAGATCATACACACGTACAAAAGAAGGAAGCTCTTAAACCATCTACATATTCATATAGATTGGATCTAAAAACTGCCACAGAAAGCTCAAGACTCAATTCAAGTCAGGGGACTGGAAATGAGAGAGCATTTCTGTTTATATTTGATTTCCTGGTGCTGTGTCTTTATATAACTAAGAAATGATGTGAATTCACATAATCATGGCCAACAGCCAAATCTTCCACAAGCACTTGTGAGCGTATGTGTATATTCATGAATAGATATATTAAAGATTCCTATCTTTGTAATTCATAAACTTCTTATGTTTAGACAGAAACAAATACAGTGCAATGTCTGAGCATTATTTCTGATGTGTGTGATAATAATTTGCAGAGACCACTTACACCGACTCAAAATATGTGAATTAAATGTGGTGCTTCTAAACAGAAGCCCTCTCTTTTTCACTCTGGAGAAAATAATTTGCTCTTTTACTTAACTATTTTTCCCCCTATGACTCAAGGGAACCCATGACTTCAATATATTTTTCTTGTAGGTATTTTAAATAATATACTATAAAAATAACATATAGTAAATTCAAATTTAATTAAATAGGGAAATGTTTAAGAGTGCAACTTTTAGACTACACTCTTGAAATTTAGACAATACTCTTCCCTGAAATTTTAGTGAGCTTCAAAATTTATAAATGTTTTGCCCTTTCTTGAATAAAACATTATCCAACATGTAATTGAAAAATACAAACTTAACATATCACAATATTATCATTGTGTCTATTCATCATATATGACGCACTACTTTATGTGATTGACCAATTTAATCTGGAAGTGACATGTGGCCTCTATTAGCTGCTTAAGACAGTCACAATGAGCAGCAACATGGATGAAACTAGAGATTATCATTCTACGTGAAGTAAGTCAGAAAGAGAAAGACAAATATCATATGATATCACTTATATGCGGAATCTAAAATATGACACAAATGGACCTATCTATGAAACAGAAACAGAATCAGGGACATAGAAAATAGACTGGTGGTTGCCAAGGGGGAGGGGAGTGGGAGAGGGTTCGGTTGAGAGTTTGGGATTAGCAGACGCAAACTGGTGTACATAGAATGGATACACAACAAGGTCCTACTGTATAGCACAGGGAACTATATTCACTATCCTGTGATAAACCATAATGGAAAAGAATATAAAAAAGAATGTGTATGTGTATATATATATATATACATACACATATACATATATATAACTGAGTAACTTTGCTGTACAGCAGTAATTAATACAGCACTGTAATTCAACTATACTTCAATAAAAAATAAATTACAAAAAATAGACAGTCACAATAGACTAGATGTTGATTTTTTAAACTTAAAGAGAGCATCAGTGGTTCACTAAATTTTCTGGGCAGAGCAAGACCTTTTGCCATCCTGTAGGGTCAAAATTCATTCTCTAGTTATGTCGTTCAACCTTCCTTAGTGTTCACCAGAATGAGAGTCAGCAGCAGCTCGCAAGGCCCCTATTTCACCATCATTCTGTCTCGCTCAGCTCACAGCACTGCTTCTCTTTGCTGTTCCTTTGATATCTCCAGAGAGCCTCTCTACTGGCTCTCTCCTAAAAATGCACCCGCCCCCCGCCCTCCCGTGACCCTACACTCTCCTTTTAGCTCTCACCATCTCTCTCTCTTTCTCTTCCCATTCAGGCTTCCTGAGAGAGGGCTATATTCAGTCCCTCCATTTTCTCATCTCTCATTCACTCCTTTATTATCTCTCTTTTTCCCTTTTAGTAAAATATGCATAACATAAAACTTGCCATTTTAACCATTTCCAAGCGTACAGCTCCGTGGCATTAAGTACATTCACATTATTATGCCACCACTACTGCTATCTGCTTCCAGAACTTTTCCATCTTCTCAAACTAAAACTCTATATCCACTAAACAATAACTTTCTATTCCTCCTCCCCCGCACCCCAAGAGCCCCTGGCAACCACCATTGCACTTGCTGTCTCTGAGGCTGACAGCTCTGGGTACCTCATTTAAGGGGAATTATACAGTATTTGTCCTTTGGTGGCTGATATTCACTTGGCATAATGTCTTCAAGGTTCAGCCCTGTTTCCTTTATTCTCTATTTTCTGACCCTGTCTTCTCCAGGTCACTGAAATGTTCCTTGCCGAGGTCACCAGTGATCCCCTATCTACTCCTCTGGAAAATCATCTTTATTTTTCAGTGGCATCAACTGCACTTGACACTTCTTAATACTCTCCTCTCTTTTCACCTTCAAGACATCCCTCTCTCCTGATACATTTCTAGCATTTCTTTGTGGGTTCCCCTCCACTTTAAATACTGTTTTTCTTTTGTGTCTATGTACATTCTAGAGCATTCTCCTTGGGTGATCTTGCCCATTCCCATGGCTTCTACTACCATCCACCTGTGGATTCCGACTCTATCTCCAACCTAGATTTCTCTCCTGAGCTCCCAAGGAGGGCAAACACCTGTAGCTGGAGACCTCCACATGAACGTACTATGGACAACATGTTCAAAACTGAACTTAGCATATTTCCCTCCAGATTTATATAAACAAATGGATGGAACCATCCTCTGAGTCATTCTTTTCTTTTGTTTTAATTAATTAATTAATTAGGCTGTGTTGGGTCTTTGTTGCTGTGTGCGGGCTTTCTCTAGTTGCGGCGAGCGGGGTCTACTCTTCGTTGAGGTGCGCAGGCTTCTCATTGGGGTGGCTGCTCTTGTTGTGGAGCATGGGCTCTAGGCGTGCGGGCTCAGTAGTTGTGGCACATGGGCTCAGTAGTTGTGGCTCGTGGGCTCTAGAGCACAGGCTCAATAGTTGTGGCGCAGGGGCTTAGTTGCTCCGCGGCATGTGGGATCTTCCCAGACCAGGGCTCGAACCTGTGTCCCCTGCATTGGCAGGCGGATTCTTAACCACTGCGCCACCAGGGAAGTCCCCTCTGAGTCATTCTTGACTTTTTAATTTTCCCTACCCATAACATTTAATTGATGTCAAAGTTTTCTCAGTTTTGCCCACTGAAAATCAGTGGAATATCCATTCTCGCTGCTACTGCTACTTGTCAATTCAAGTATTATTCTTCTCTCTGGATCACTGCCACAGCGTCCTAATGAGTCTGCTTCCCTTCCTCAGTTTCATCCTCATCTAATATATTCTCCACCTGTTGCCAGAATGATCTTTCTACAAAGCAAATCTGATTATATCACTCTGAATAAAAATTTTGAATGTCTTCCCATTGCCTTCAGGAAGAAGTCCAAACTCCTTAGCATAGAGCGTCATGCTCTGCATCTAAACCTCAGCACTTACTGCTTTCCCTTAGGCGTTACTCCTTCCTACAGGCGTGACAAACCACCCTGAATGCACTCTCCTCAGGCTGTCATGTCTTTGTACGTGCCCTTCCCCTGGATAACTCCTGCTTGTCCTTTAGGACTCAGCTCCAGGGTCACCTTCTCCAGGAAACCCTTCCAGGAGGTGGCTGAAGTGGATGCGATGGTGTGATGCTTGGATTCCTCTACCTCCTCAGGACTAAAACACTCATCCTTCTAACTGCTCAGAGTGTTGGTAGCAGTTTAGACCTCTGCTAAATTTCATTTTGGAGATTACCCTGGGTTGAAGAGCCACTTACTTAAGGTCATGCCTTCCTTCCTAAGGGCAGCCCATACTCAATGACTAGTCACAGAGGTATACAGAAGTATAAAGGCTGGTCCCATGGCCCCAACTGGGATAATGCTGCAGGCCATCCTAGCACCATAGTTCTCTCTTGGAAAGGCAGAGGACTTCGTTGCAACTGCATCACAGCCCAACTTATTCTTCTGCCCAGTTCACCTTCTTTCACTTCTTCCTACAGGTGTTGATCATGAGAACAAGCCTTCCGCACATAAATCTCCATCTGAGAGTCTGTTTCACAGGGAACTGAATGGTAACATTAGGTTAGGACTCTCAACACCACTTGCTTATTCCTATCATAGCTCTTATGCCACGATATCATCATTGTCTGTTTACTCGTGGGGCTATGCCTAAATATAGTGAGCAGCTTGAGAACAGGGATTTTCAATCTTGTCTTTTCATCTTCACTTCCTTTTTATCCTCACTCATTAAATCTTTTTGAATAAGTGAATGCATAAATGAATGCATGAGATCACCATCTTCAAAAGCCTTGGGGGCTTTCCTAAAATCAGTTCAATCCTTCCTGAATCTTATTTCTTCTAGGAATAGCCCCAGAAAATCTGGAATGTCTCTCCCAGAATGTATTTTAGGCTTGCTGCTGCTTCTGCTTCATGAAATTGTTAAAGCATGAATTTGGAGATCTGGATTTATTAACCTGGAATGAATACTCAGTCATCATAGCTGTGTGACTTTGGGAAAGTCATATAACCTCTTCATGTCTCGGTTTTATCAGCTGGAAAATAGTAATATCTAGCCCATAGATATTGCTTGGTGATAAATAAATGAGATAATGTCTGTGTGAAGCAATGGCACATAGTAGATACTCAGTAAATTTTAACTCTTTTTTTCTTTTTAGATTTAACTTGCTCTTTTTATAATAATTTGCAAAGAAATAAATTACAGTAGCTTGGTCCTACTGAGATGATCTCATTAGCTCTCATTACCTTCTCCCTCCCCCTTACCACATGGCAAAAATCCATCATCCTCTGCTACTATTCTTATTTTAGAAGGAAAAAAAAAGGGCTGCTGAAAGCATCTACTCAACAGTGCAAGTCCCTGCTTGCTATAAGTTTTGCTATTTATCATGAGGCATCAAATTTGCTAGTGGCATGAGGTGTGGCTGGGTGTGTCTGAGAGTGAATCAAAGTGAATAAATGACATGAATGTAACACTACCTGATGGGATTCAGTGAAGCGTATGAAGGGCTAAAATGATTAAAATAAGGCACCAAGAAAAGGTTAAACATATGGTAGCAAGGTATTCCATATATTAAGTACCTGATTCACCCATATTTCCAGTTTTCTTCTCAGTACTTAGAAAATCCCATTTCTCAGCTTCCTTGCAGTTGAGTGGACAATGTGATAAGCTCTGGCCAATGGCTGTTAGTAGAAGTAATAGATCACATGTAGGAGAAGAATTTAAAAGCCAGTGTTGAGTTTTCAGCTAGAAGTCTGGAATGTTGAAGGACATAGGCCCTAGACAGTCTCCTAGATCTGGAACAGATTCTGTGAAGAGTGAAATAATCTGTTGTGTTAAACTACTGAGATGTTCGTGTTCCTTGCTACCACCACAAAACTTAGCCAGTTCTGACCAATGCACTGGAGCTCAAGAAAACTCAGGATAAATATGAATAAACAAAACATCTCAGGAAAAATAGGAACCGTGGCCAGCTGTCTCAGAAAACAGAACTGGAAGGGTATTCAGGGTCTTTGTCAATCTTTACTGTTCCTCCACGAAAGTAACTTAGCTTCTCTCTTTGAATCTGCTCCTTTCTGTGTCTGTCTCCTTCTCCCACTTCCAATTGCCAGTTGTCTTTCTTTGCATCATTGTGTCTCTGCATCTCTGTATCATTCGTCTTTCAAAGAGATATAACTCGGTCCAATTTGGACAACCATCAGAAAGAGCTCTGGTACCAGATTACTTTGTAGGCTGCTGCGTAGTCTACAAATTGGCTTTCCTTGAGTCAGATGCCCTTCCCTGGTCCAATTAGCAAAAACCATGGGATTAGGTCATGAGATACAAAACATGGCCACCCATGTTTAAGGAAAGGCTTGGGATCTCCCCTGACCTTCACACTCCCTACCATCCCCTCATCAGGAACTGTAGGTTAGAGTGCTGTTAGATGGTGCTGCAGATATAGTAGGCATCATGTTGGCTTGCCCAGTAAACTGGGATACAGACCTTTCAGGTCAGTGAGAGAGAGACTATTACTCCACTGCTGTGCCCACTGGGCATAGAACTGGTTGCACAAGTGCCTTGGCCTTGACCTGGAAATTGACCTGTGACTTCTGGGTCAGGACAGAATTTTTGTTAAGCTGATGAGACTTCCTAGATGAGACAGGAAAAGTGGATCCAATGACCCTGGGTCAAATGCACAAGATTTCTGGCCTCCTAGATACTCATTGATCAAGAACTAGATATTTAATTTTGAGAATTTTTTTTGGTTGATAATAGACACAAAAGGTGATAGTTGTTTTAGGGTAGTGTAATAATCAGTGATTTTAAAATGGTTTTAGTGTCAGAATATAAGTTAAGGACCATTTCACTTCACCATGAGCATTTGGTTAACTTATTCATAAATGTGAAATAAGAGCTTCCCTCTGCTCTTAACATCACCCTCCTGCCACAGTCTCTTACAAATATTCTTTTTAATGTATGGTCGTCTTTGTTTGGACTGTATTTTACCTTCTTAAAATGTTTATTCCATTTTAAACTCCACTCCTTAAGCCAGCCCCTACTGTTTAACTTTCCCCTGAGGCACCTTCTTATCTTTCCCCAAATACTCTACTACCCCCTCAAATGGCTTCAACTCCCTAACTGCCCTCAGTCCATTCCCAATCAAAATCCTCATTGCCTCTGAGGTGATCTCAGTTGGAATTAAAAGGAAATAAGCCAATTAAACTACTATAAATTAAGAATGTCTGGTAGTTAAGTGAGAAAATAAAAACAATGCAGAAAAGTCTTTTGATCAGAGATGCCTTCCTACTGTTCTTTAAATTATTGCAGTTAGGTTCTTTTAGCTTCCTTTTGACACTACAAACAGAATAGAGGCTCCAACACCAGCTCTTGGTCAGAGGCAATGACACAGGATAGGGATGGTGGATTTAATATTTTTTGAGAAACCATAACCACATCTCAAGTAGCTGAAGAAGCTATCATTTGTAAAATGCATCCCTATTTCAGGAATGTTAAGTTGTAAAAAAGGTGTGCCATAAATTCTACAGAAATATGGTAAATGGTAGACATCATGTTGGTACACTGTGGGGAAGCTGCAGTGAGGGAGTGGAGTGTGTGCTGATCTTTCATTGAGAGCAGATTCAGCTTCCAACCCTCCCCCTTATTAGCCGTGTGACCCCGGGCAAAGCATTTCACTTCTTTGAGCCTAAGAATCCTCATCTGAACAATGGGGATAAAAATAGCTACAGAGTTATTAGATGTTTTACGGAATATTATTGTACATGAAAGATCCTGACACATAGCAGGTTCTCAGTGGGTGTGAGCTGAATTTGAATCTGCCTTTTAAGCACCCTGTAAACTTGAGGAAAGAGGTTCCTGCCTTATCAAGAGGATTGATAGAGGACTGGAATGAACTCTTTGGTTGGGAGAGAAAAGACTTCAGCCGTGGATACCCCATCTCCTTTGTACCATTGTTGATTAGATAACAATTCACTTGTTGTTCCTTCCTTCATGTGTTCCTTCACTCAATCATTATTTTTGGGGTCCCTACTTTTTGGCAGGCACTGGGATAAAGTGATAAATAAGACATGGTGATCTCCACGGATCACTGAACCCAACAGGGAAATAAAGGCATGTGAGCAAATAAGCGAGAAACACTAAACAACCTATTCTTTAAAAATCTGCAACCATTTCCGTTTAAGAAACAATTAAAAAAAAAAAAAAACCCAAACCAAGGTAGAGTCCCAATATCTTCTATGATTTGCAAAATGTTTTAGAAGGATGGGTGATCTAAACTAAACTCTATCACAAAGAATATTGCCTTCTTCAACTTTTCTCTCTTATTACAGTTAATTTTGACTTTGGCATCAGGACACATTTTGTTTTCCTTCTGCTCTCACACTCTGCATCTGTTACCTTCTCTGTCAGGCAAGTAGAGAAAGTAAATCATCAGGCAAGAAACAATAAGCACGGCACACTTCTAGAAACTGAAACAAAATTGATAGGCATAATTTTAGCTCTACCTGCTTTCATAGTGCTTTGCATACGGAATACTGTATCTATAGGACTTTTAGATTTTTGGTGAGGCAGTACGGCACAGTGGGAAAAATATAGGTGTAGAAATCAGAGTAAGTTTAAATTTTGGCTTTATCGTTTGCTAGTTGTGTGGGCAAGTCATTTAACCTCACTGACTCAGTTTCCTCATTTGTAAAAATGAGTGATAATAATATTTACGGGATTATAGTAACGAACATATACGCTTACTCATAGGCCTTTAATAAATATAAGTTATTATTGAAATCATATGACACAAAAGAAAATATTTTCTCAGCCCTTGGATAACTGTATAAAATACTCAAACAACTTAATATAAATTGTGTATATTAAGGGCAGGATTTGACCTGATTATATTAAACAGGCAAATAGTTATTAAAATTGTCTTAACTTGGGTCACCTACTGGGAAAAGATCATTACAAGCTGTAAATGTCTAGCTAGAGTGATCAACCCTGAAAACAGGGCTGGGTACAGGTTGGAGCCAGTCCTCAAGGTGGGAATGTGGAGCAGGGAATTAAGCTCGACCTCTTGGAGGGCGGTACATGTAATATTTGGAGTTCTTGGGTAAGAAAGAGTTGTTTCTTATTCATTTATTCATTCATATGGACTTGTGTATATTTTATATTTTAGGTAATATCTAATGCTATGTTATTTATCTTGCTATTCAAATTGTTCTAGCTTTGGCCATGGGGAGCCTTTTCAGGTTGGTTCCCATGCCCCTCTGACACACCTACATCCTTTTGTTTTTTTGAGCACTACTTTCTTTCTGGGACTACACATGCTTTGGGCTCGTCTTCTATTTTCTCTGCCCCAGCCCTAGAATCAGCCGTCTCTCCAAAGAGCCCTGGTTCCTTTGATTGGGGAATGGCATTTAGAAATCAAGATCTTGGTGATAGGTGTGCTCAACCAATATTTTCTGAGCATTTTCTATGCATCTGGCACTGTTCTGGGCACTGGAGATAACAACAGCCAAGGTCTCTGACCTCAAGGAATTTACATTCTAATGGATCATGAAAATTAAAGGTGCTACTATGAACAAAACGTCCAGAAAAACACTTGGCTTATAAAAAGTGCTCAAAAATGTTAGTAAATCCTTCCCCCTCTCCCTCACTACACTCAATCTACAATTGTTCTAATCCCTTTCTTGGGGATTGGAGCAAACTGGGCTATGCTGAGGGCTGGAGTCCCATATAGGAGTGGGTGTAGGGATTGTAGGGATTATTGCTGGTGCTGGGCTGCATGGCACCTGTGCTCCACAAAGCATGTTTGAAGTGTTCCTGAGAAGGCAAATCAAAGCCTGTAATAGAGGATCAGTATCTAACCCTAACCCAAGGGATACAACTCAGACCATTGAGGCGATGAGTCAAAAGCTCAGAATTTCAGTTGCTCGAGACCAAGTGTGGAAGCAGAGTACAAGTTGAATCAAGTATAAAAGGTCCCAAGTGAAGGCCATGAATGATGTAGTGGACCTGGGTCTTTATTGGGTGCTGCCTCCATGGTATAGGAGCGCCTTACCCGCTGATAAACCCAGGCAAGGCAAATACACTTGATCTTTGAATGTCTGTCTCTCTGTTTTGCATCTTCTGTCACATTTCCTGTCCATTGGTTCCAGCTGTCCTGCCATGCATTTCAGAGTTCAGATAAAAGCCCACAGTCATCTGGAGGAACTCTTAGTGCAAACATAATGTTGACACGACAATGGCCATATTGTCACCCAGAATCATAACGCAGGGACTGGAGAGTAAGCTGTAAATAGCTGCCCCCAGAATTGAGGCTTACTTAGGGAACACCATGTCTCTCGGCTCTCTGCCTTTATGCTCAGGTCCTCTTTTGTGTTGGATGAACTGGGAAGTTGCTATCTGGGAGGGTCTGTGCTGAGGAGTGGCAGCCCAGGGTCTCACCAGGAATTGTGAACAGAGGGAGAGGCAAAGGTCAGCACCAGGGAGGTGGTAAGCAGAGTCCTGCCTGGGGCTGCAGATAAGAAAATAACCCAGGAGGCCAGACTCTGGGAGGGCTGAGAACTGGTAGGAATACGAGAATACGAGAGGGGGCATACAGAGAGGTACAGGACAAAGGCTGAAGGTTAGGGCTCCATGTGCCCAGTTACCTGTGCTGCTGGCTGCTGAGGGGTTGGGCTTAAGGGGTTGGGCTTGATGGGCTAAAGGAGCTTTTCCAGGCCTCGCTCCAGAAACTCCCAGGGACTGATATTTCCCCTTCTTTCCACAATGATAGTAAATAATGAACAATTATTTATTATAATATAATGATAATTAATTATAAGATAATTAGCAACCATATTATTTATAATCATATATAAATAATAATAAATAAATAATAATAAATAATAAATAAATAATACATAATAATAAATTATAAATAATAATAAATCAAAAATTTGCCTTCTGATACCATTCTGAGGCCTATGGTAACCTCTTAAGAGGCAGAACTCACCAAAATCTAGTGAAAGAAATCCAGAAGAGAGGTAGTCTTTTAAAATAACTGCATTTTAAACGGTACGTTGAGTTGAGCCTGCCCTTCTCAACCTCATCTTGGGACAGGAAGAGAGCAATGGGTTGTCACAGCAAGTTTGGTGTCCCCTTATCCCTTTGCAGCCTGGCCCCTTGACTAGGGACTGCGGCATCATGGAGCTTAGAGGGAGGACCAGGCCTAAAGGAGAGACAGATGGTTTGGGGCCAGAGAACTTCTTCTGTCCCTGTCCTCTCATAAAACCTGTAATCCTGGCTCAGTCTTGCCAAAAACATACTGACCAATGCTTAAAATGCAAGTCAAGAGCAGTGCATGGGCAGTCATGCGGGATGATGATGGAGATGAGATGATTTGTCCTTAGACTCAGGTACAATGTCCTCTCGCCTGCATGAACATCAGGACATTTGAAGAGCACTTTCTGTACTCAGAGTCTCAGCTGCTTCAAAGTGGAAGAGAAAATCCAATAAGATTTTTAACTAATTTCTATGTCTCCCTGGCAACTGTAATATTATTCATAGTAAACATCTAGGGTAAACCAAGTAGTCACATGGGAAAATGATATTTCACACCTCTATTTTGGAATTATGTGCAAAGTTTGCCGCTTCCCTCATGTTGAATATCACATAGCTAAATTGTTAATTACCCCAGTTGAAAATGATGATCTGAAATTAAATTATTAGTCATCGTTCTGTTGCATAAAATATTTGATTTCTCAACTCATGGACAAAATCTGTAATAAATGTTGCTGGCTTACAAGTCGATATTTACCACTGATTTATGCAAGGTTCTAAAAAATTGATTAACAAAGGCTAAAACAAGAGAGTGAAGAATTTAAGAAATTATCAGGTTCTCTGTTGAAAAATAAACACAAACCTCTTATGAAACTTTAGATTCAGTTTCTAATAGAAGGGTAAAACCGAAAGGGCATTTGCTTCCTCAACAATTCAACACTGGAACTCAGCAGTACTCTGGCATATATTAGCAATGCTTAAAATTCCCCCTTTAAGCTAAAAAGGAAGTATTGGGAATTCCCTGGCGGTCCAATGGTTAGGACTCGGCACTTTCACTGGGGGGGGGGGCCTGGGTTTGATCCCTGGTTGGGGAGCTAAGATTCCGCAAACAGCCTGGTACAGCGTGGCCAAAACAAACAAACAAACACAAACCAAAAAAACCGCTATCCCGTCCCCTTTTTCTTTGATTACTCTTCACTTTTCTCCCCTTCTCCCCATCTAGTTCTCATCGTTTCCTCTCTCCTTATTTATAACCTTCAAGCCTTGCCTCTTTTCTTTCTTCCCAATCTCCTTCCTTGTCTCCCTCTTCAAGGCAATGCTGCCCAGTGGTTATTAAGACCATGGGCTCTGGAAGCAGATCAAGGCTTCCAATTCTGGCTCCACCGTGCACTGAGTGACCCTGGGTAAGCTGCTTCATCTTGCCATGTCGCCACTACCTTGTATCAGTCAAGGTTCAATTAGGGAAGCAGAACCACTAGTGTGGGAGGCACTGGGGAAGCAGAGGTCTGAAAGGGGAGTTGAAAGATCAGAGGGGTCACCCACCAGTTCATCTGAGAAGGCAGGTGTGTCCAACTGTCCGAATGGGTCTCTGAGTAGAGAGCTGGTGGAGAAATCTATGGGAGCTGTTGCCTCGAAAGGTTTGCATTCAAGAATCTGGTGATGTTGAGTCTGATCAGGAGGGCCAGAGGTCCCCCCAAAGAGCAGGATGTGGAGTGGAGGAGAGCGGACAGCTGGAACCTACTGGTACCTTCATGTCTGTCCATTGCTGCATCTAACCATGATGACCTTCAGAGAGTAATGGCTGCTGCTTTATTCTGCCTTCCAAATCTCATGCAAATTCCACTTTTGGCCAAATCAAACTCAGAACCATACAGGGAAGAGGATTCTGGGGAACTTAGGTCTAGTTTAACCAGGGTTTTTAGTACAAACCACCACGTAAGTAATTTTGAAAATGCAGTTATTAGGAGTTCATAACTCAAGGAGATGTGAAAAGTAAATGAGACTTAAAACATGTAAAGAAAGCACTTATCACACTGTCTGACACATTGTAAGCTCCCACTAAATGTTAACTATCATTTCTTCTTTGTTTTCAATCCACTTCCTCTTATGCTGCACACTTATACCTAAGCATTATGACCAAATTTCTCAATGTCATTGACATTGCATCATCAATGTTCAGGAAAATTAGTAAATGATATGGGAAGTGTAACAACAAAGCAGATATTTATTGAGTACTTACTAGGTGACCTTTGTATGCATCAACACCTATGGTGCTAATAACAACCCTACGAGCTAGCTATCATCATCATTCACAGCAAACCATGAGGCCACTGAAGTAGAGAGATTATTTACTTGCCCCAAATTACACACAATTTAGACACAGTACCAGTTGAGAGTGGAGTAAGCCCATTTTAAACACTCTGTTTTCATTAAGGGTGGGAGTACCACCTCCAGGAAGATCATCTTCAGAAATACAGCACCTTCAAAACTAACAAAGGATCTTAGAACTTCTTTTCTGTTGTTATTGTTTCACACAAAATTTGGATGAATTATATATCTGCTCTCCATGGTTTGGACTACAAAGCCAGTGGTCAGAAAGAACTCGGTACGTGGCAATGTTGCGCAAAGCAGCCTTGATCAAGCCAACGTGTGTTGAGGTATTTGGGGAGGCAGTTGGAGAAAAGTTGAAGAAAGGTTAAAGTTAGTTAAAGGTTAAAGTTCATAATTAGATATAATTTTGCAACCTAAAACTTGAAAAACTTGCTCCAAATGGGCTCCCTGGCCCTTTTTAAAGCATGGCCTTGTGACTTTTACTGGAATGCAAAGTTTGTCGTTACTCCAGCCAGTAACTCTCTCCCCGACCTGCCCCAAGCTCAAGCTGTCCCCTAAAGCAGAAACTCCAAATTTGCAACTCCACTGATTGTACTCATTTTTTTCAAAAATTTAAATGTTTTCAGATGGGGCTTATCACAGTTCCCACTCATCTCTCTCTATTTTCTGTCATCCAGCCTTACTTCACTCATCGATGTTACATGCCTTGAACTACAAGGCGTTTGAGCTTCCAAAACTTGCAAGGTAATGGTCTCTAGGAGCACAAATTTCAAAGGGATTGTCTGGTCTTGGATTTCCACACAGAAGTCAGCGGAGATGAGGCGCATGGACCTTCCCAATTCTACTTTCTACTCATTTGGTCCCTCACCACCCAACAAACTCCTTAAAGTCCTTTATGGATAAACTTGCTGTGTGGCATTCTGACAACCCCTAGGTTTACCTTTTAAGAACTAAGATCTGAATTGCTCAAAAGCCAAGTGGAGAAATCATACAATTTCACCTTTGCCAAATGTGACATGCATTCTGTAAAAGAAAAACCCTGAGATATGAGGGCTAAGTACTGAAAGAGTAAAGCAGAAAATCTAAGAATGTTCATAAGTAGACACAGGTGCAATCCCTGCAAATGCACTTGAAAAAGGGTTAATAGTGTACTTTTTACTTTGTAGGGCTTGAAGTTTTAAAGTGTGCTATTAGGGAAATATTTGATTTCTTATGGTTTGGAACACCTGTGACATGAAAACTTGAAGATACTAAAATATGATAAATGATAATGTTTCAGCTATGTTGACAAGCATGTTTGGCATTGAGGTGGTTACCTGTCAGAAACAGTGCTGGTATTCATTACTTTTATTAATGGTCACGAAACCTGGGACATGAAAGTGATGGCTCTGTAAAATGTATTCAGTTCAAAAGCTGGTTTTGGTATTTTATGATACAGATTGACAAAAGTTTGTGATATGTAACTTAAAACATGTGGGTGCAGTTAAAGTAACCATAGTATTTATTGGATAGAATCTTTTGTTGTTTTTAGAGATATGGAAAAAATCGGATTAGATAGAGTCTAGCTTGCTAAAAAGAGACACAGAACCTTGCTTTTTATTACAAGAGACAAAGCCTCCTAGAGGTTTGCATTTGCAAATTTCTCCTGGCGTCCTTCAGGTTTGTGTACCTGAATCTGAGCACCATATCATCTTTACCATTCTCTTATCCTCTCTCTAACACTTACATAACTAAAGATGCTTTTGCTTAAATGGGCATTTGAGTCAAATTATTACTTTTAATTAAGTATAAATGTTATAGTTTTGCTCTCCTAACCCCTGGCAACTTTCTAATCTCTGCTCTCAAAAGCAAAATATTTGCTTTTACTGTATAGAATAAGATGGTGGTAACTAGAGTCTTAGGTTTTTAAAAACTGCTTGATTGTCGAAATGAAAGGATCTCAGTAAACATATCGAGTATTACTTATTTGGAACACTATACCAGTTTAACACATAATTACAATTTCAGAATGTGTGCCATTATGCATTTAACATAATTAATTAAATTAATACAAATCCAAATTCCTCATACACTAATGATGACTCCTAGAACACATTATATCTTTCCCATTTTTATTCTCAGCATAGTGCATAGAAGCCTGGCCTGTGTAATAAATGCACTTTTAGAACAGTGGATTTTCTCAATTTCAAGGACTCTTTTGGGTGCTTAGCAAGTATACAGAACAATAAGTCCTTGGACCCTTACTGATCAAAGCAGCCAAATGATTTGTTGATGTTTTGGAAGAAACAGAGGTGAAATATTCAGTTTAATGATTGAGTGGAGAATAGTTTTATAGGAAAGGGGTTTAAGTCACACAGTTAATATTAACAATAGCAGCAATAATAATGAGTTGATTGAGCCTGGAAAAATAATATTCTCCTTGGCTAGAATTTTAGGATTACTTGAACTGTGGTGTCCAATAGAACTTTCTACAATGATAGAAATGCTCTACAATCGGCACTGTTAAATATGGTAGCCATTAGCCATATGTAACTATTAAGCATTGGAAATGTGGCTAAGGCAACTGAGGAACTGGATTTTAAATTTTATTAATTTTAATTAATTAACATTAAATTTAACTAGCCACATGTGTCTAGTGGCTACTGTGTTGGATAGTACAGTTCCAAAGTGCTTTTTTAAAAAATTTATTTATTTTTTATTATTTATTTATTTTTGGCTGCTTTGGGTCTTTGTTGCTGTGCTCAGGCTTTTCTCTAGTTGCGGCGAGCAGAGTCTACTCTTCATTGGGGTGTGCGGGCTTCTCATTGCGGTGGCTTCTCTTGTTGCGGAGCATGGGCTCTAGGTGCGCGGGCTTCAGTAGTTGTGGCGCCTGGGCTTCAGTAGTTGTGGCTCGCGGGCTCTAGAGCACAGGCTCACTAGTTGTGGTGCACGGGCTTAGTTGCTCCGCGGCATGTGGGATCTTCCCGGACCAGGGCTCAAACCCGTGTCCCCTGCATTGGCAGGCGGATTCTTAACCACTGCACCACCAGGGAAGCCCCCAAAGTGTTATTAATAAAGCCTCTTTGAGTAATTTCTTTAGTTCACTCATCTATTCATGCACACATTTTATATATTTTTACATTCATTAATTCAACAAATATTTTTTGAGCACCTTCTTTGTTTCAGGCACTGAGGATGGGATGAGCAAAACTGACCAGGGCCCCACCCTCACAGAGCTTATATTGTCTCATGGAATAGATGAAAACCAATCAAATAATCACACAGCTGGTGGGAATTAGGAGAATGTGAGGGTTGTAAGATTATCCCATGTGGCTGATTTCTGTGAGGAAATCCAGGCTTTTCAACCTCTTTAAAGTCTTCTGATTTCCCACAAGGGAGTGACCTCTGACCTGGGATCTGAAAGATGTTTGGCCCTTTGAAAGGGATAGATTTTATCAGTTGACACTACAGAGATCAAGCAGGGTTGGTAGAAACAAATTTAGATAATTATCAGACTGACTACACATGTAAACAAAATCACTGTTTCTCTTTAGAAAGAAGAAGAAGAATATCAGGAGCTTGGTGGCTTAGAAGCATTAAAGCTGTCAAAACTGAAAGTAGAGCAGTTGATCATAGGATATCCAGGGAGTTTCCAAGTCATTCTGTCTCACAGTATATAAAGGTACAGACCCTCTTAAGTGCTTCTTTCTCTTTTATTGAAATAAGGTGTAGAAAACACACACACACACACACACACACGCACACCTGGGTATAACTAAGAAGTAAGACGTTAGGTAAATTACATTTCCTTAAAGAAATATTTTGATGTTCTTGGAAACCTCTACTCCTACTGAATACTAGCTAAGTTTCTGATATAGACAAACTGCGTCTCCTGTAAACATGCCATATGAAACAGCACTGATCTCTTCCATCTAAATATTTCCCAGTACCCTAGGATGGTCATCTGTGAAATAGATGATCTGAAGGTTCAGGAAACCAAACTATCCAAAGGAGCACAAATAGTCATCAGAATCTAGTTTGCATGTAGAATTCCAATCTCCCTGGAACTTCTAGCTGGTAATCTAATTTAAGCATGAAATGATATATGATAATTTGAAAATAATTATGTACTCTTAAATGAGAAGCCACTAAAGCACAGCAGCACAGAATTAAAGTAGCATGTGACAGTCTCTAATTTTACCTGCTGTAATTTTAATTTGGGGTTCAGAGTCAGGGTGGCAATGCCTTTTCAAAACATTCTGATCTTGATAAAAAATATCCAGGCAGAATATCTAAGAGAAGTACACTCTGTCATCCTCAAAAGAGTGTAAAAAGTGCATCTAGCACTTCCCACGGTGCAGTATTTCATGAATCTGTCTAGTTTTGTGGAACGCTGCCAGATGGCTGAGCTCTATTTCCACACCCCCCCACCCCTTTTCTTGGTATGCCTGAGAGCATATGACTTAGGCTACAGCCATGCCTACAGCAAAATTACACCGTGCTTAATTAACAGAAATCACTACATTAACACACCTATGGACCATTCCTGGGGGCGTGTTGGATAGAGCCACTAGGAACTCTTGGGTCAATGCAGTGTTGAATGCTTTTCTCTCACCTACAAATATTAACACGTATTCCTCCCTGAACCAACAGGTAAGATCTCCACAAGTGATGGGCCACTGCTCCGTAATTCAAGTCCGCAGATACCCTGAAGCCTCTGAACTAGATTGTGCTGAGTTCAAGTTTCTATAAAACCCACGACGACTGTCTTTTCATCAGAATACATGCTCACTCCCTCCCCAGAGGTAGGCATTGCTACTAGGGGATCCCTAGGTTGTTATTACCCTACACCCAGTCTTTCTAACCTGCAGTTTTTCACAGGAAAGAATTCTTGTTGAGAGGGCTTCTGTGTGCAGAGGGGAGGATGGGAGGAGTAGTGGTTTGGGGAGGAGAATTCAGCCCATTTCACTAGTGGTCACTAATGCCTTTCTGTCCAATCACACTCCTCCAGGCCCAAACCATTATATAATACATGTTGTAGCCTTTTGCATGTAGGTTATAACCTAAGCAAATAATCTTGTGGAAAACTTTAACTTTTTATAATGTAAAATTTCAAACATATCCGAAAGTGAGGCACACTAGTGTGATGAAGTTCCATGTATTCCCATCACTCAGCTTCCACGTGACCAACTCATGGCCAGTCTTCTTCCATCTACACCCCTACACCCCTACCACTTGTATTATTTTGAAGCAAATTCATGAATAGTTTGCACTTCGATGGAGCAGTTAATAGAGGAGGCCACTTTTTCCCTAAAGCCGGCTTTGATTCTTCTCTTCCCAGCAGGAAGAAACTGTGATCCTTGAGACTCCCTAGCATTTTATTTCTACATTTCTTCTAGCACCAATCACGTCTTGTCTGGTATTATAGGTCTTTCTGTACATCCTATCTTTCCTATTGAACCCTCAGTTCCTTGAAGGCAGGACTTAGGACTAATTCATCCAGCATTCAATAAGTGCTTATTGAATGAAAGAAGAAATGTACAAAGATGGACTACAATGACTAAAGTCCAAATTCGGATCAAAATTGATACACATCCAGCACTGGGAATCAAAGAAACAGACATTTCTTCACCTCAGATTTGCTCCTTCTGTTTATAAATCGTAAGTAGAGACCTTGAGTTTCTTCCAAACGCCAATACAATCTTTAGAGAAAATATGTTTATCTTGAATTGGGTGATAAAGGACTTAAATATGGTGAAAGATGTATTCGTTATTTACGATAACGTAGATAGAAGTGGTTTCTTGTAGCTGTGCATTAATATAATACAAACTTGAAAACAGTGATCCATATTTTGCATGAAATAACCAAAGAAATTTGGGAAGGACAATTTTCTTCCACAGGGAAAGAAAATGGACTTTGGAGTTGGGCAGACTTGGCCGCAGAGCCCTGCCTTCAGCAAGTTACTTAACCTCTCCGACCCTTACCTTCCTAATCTATAAAAGTGGAAGGATCTTTTTCTTGCTTCACATGATTGTGAAGGGTTAACTGGGATAGCATATATAAAATCTCCAGCACTGCCTGTCATATAGTTGGTGCCCTTATGCACTGGTAATAATATTAGCAACCACTTAAGAGTTTACTATATGCTGGTCCTGGATTAAGCAGGATACATGTATTATTCTAATTAATCTTCACAGTAACTTTGAGGAGAGTTAATATTTCCATTTTGTTGATGAGAAAACCAAGGTCTAGAAACTTAAGTAACTTGCTCAAGGTCACATAACTAATAAGAGGTAGAGCTGGGGTTTGGAGATTTAAACCTGGGTCTCTCTGACGCTAAAGAGGAATTCTGTGTAATTATTGTGCTGCCTGACTTTCTTTCATTAAAATTTCTTTGAAACTTTGTATAGAAAAGGGCCTTTCTTAAAACTTTAAGGAAAATATCTTTTCTTTCAACCACTTATTGCTGCTGTAACAGAACCTGAGAAATAAGCAGCTTTGAATAATTAGGAATTTTTGAAAGTGGGAGGGTTAATAATGGAAGAATGAACATTTGAAGACCACATTCACTTTTTTTTTTTTTTTTTAACCCATGTCCCCTGCATTGGCAGGCGGATTCTTTTTTTTTTTTAATTAATTAATTAATTAATTAATTAATGGCTGTGTTGGGTTTTCGTTTCTGTGCGAGGGCTTTCTCTAGTTGTGGCAAGCAGGGGCCACTCTTCATCGCGGTGCGCGGGCCTCTCACTATCGCGGCCTCTCTTGTTGCGGAGCACAGGCTCCAGACGCGCAGGCTCAGTAATTGTGGCTCACGAGCCCAGTTGCTCCGCGGCATGTGGGATCTTCCCAGACCAGGGTTTGAACCCGTGTCCCCTGCATTGACAGGCAGATTCTCAACCACTGCGCCACCAGGGAAGCCTCACATTCACTTTTATTTTAAACACTTATAAGAATAGTGATTGTATAGAAAATTAATGTATTTATTTAAGGGATGTATAATATACAGAGACTTTTTGTAACACTAATTCTAGTGATGTTGCAGAAAAATATACCTGAAGGCACAACTTCCGTAAGACACCAACAGAAACAGCAGCATCAAAAATGTATAAAATTTACAAAATTTGGAAGATTTTAAGTGAAAAAGCTAGTAAAGTGTTTAGTGCATGATATATAATGAACATGGAATAGATATTTGTTGGATAACATGAAGCATGAGTCATAAAACACCTAATATATTAAGTCACTCAGAATCTGAGGCAGTGTCCAGTGCCTGATTAAGTCTTACGAAAACCTCTAAGAGTATATATTTTCTTTTTCTCCTTCTCCTTATTAGAAGTTCTGGCATTTCCTAAGTCTATTAGTTCCATTGGTTATCCCAGTACAAAAGCCTAGAAAGGCTTCCATTGAAATATTCAGGTTGACTATTAGAGGTTGTCAACACTGTCCTCTTTGAATAAAAATATTTAAAGCGTTTGTTCTTCTAGGAAATGTAGTCCAGCTTGAAAATTCATCTTTAAGATAGAGCTGGAGTTGCCGGTCCCTACAACTCCCCACGTTCTGAACACAGATTTACTGTAGTAAAGAAAAATCTGAGTCAAATGTCTGAGGAACAGGGTGTGATTTAGCTAAAACTGCCAATTTTGTTACAGCATGTTTGGAAAAGTTGCCCCCAAACCGGCTGTCATGAGTACTTCTTAAATTAAAATAATTCCCACTGAATCTTTTGAAAGTAAATAGTTGATGTCCAAGAATCTCCCAGGAAAAGCCGTTGTAAAGTCTCATGAGGACGGGAACTTTTGTCTGTGGCACTCACCTCTGCATGCTCAGGGCCTGGCACTTGGCAGGTGCCATAGATCTGTGTGGACTTGGGAATAAAGGAAAATTATTTGTGCCACAGTTCAGCTATACCAGGAGCCTGGCTTTGTGCTTATTCCTACAGTTAAAGCTTTCCCTAAGTGAGCTCTAAAATTCCCAGATGTTATAGTAAATACTCCTCAAATAAGTTTGGGATAACAACCTCGATATGGTTCAAGTCATATGTGGCAAAGATAAACCTGCCCTAGTATTGTTGCACCCTAAAACTCCCCATGGATTTGGAAGCTGGCAGAGATAAAGCAGACCCCAAGATGGTCTCAGCTGGACAAATGTTGAACAGAACAATTGCTGCCTCCAGTTGCTTTTGACACAAGTATTTGGTGGGGTGGGGAGCAGAGGAGGATAGTATGTTTGCTATTCGTGGACAGGCTCTTTCTTTTTTATCCTGCAGCCTTTGGAAGTTAATGATAATAAATTAATACTGCAGGGTCGTCAAGGTCAGACACCCTGTATCCTATGGGGTACCTGGACTTCCGATCCACTCAGATAAGGGGAAAGACAAAGGAGCAGTAGCCACCTGTCTTTATTAGAAATGGTGCTTGGTGCCCTGGTAGGGTTCTGCCAGTCTGCTTTGGCTTGTGTGTGGGTTGGGCAACTCGCCACTAAGAGGTCCTCACGGGGAGAAAGGCTTAAGAGGGTGGGCAGCATGATAGAAGAACCACCAGCTTGAAACACAAGTCTAAATATATTCATCTTGTCCTTGTCTCATCTTTAATGTAACCACTTGAGGAATTAAGTTGCTCCTGTATGTTAGGGTGCCTCAGTTTCCCTAAGTTTTGCTCTCCCCCAGTTTAGCCATGGGCAGAGAATACACTTCTACCCTAGGGGCTGCTGCTTGTAGAAGGAGATAATGCTCTTGCACACATTACTAAGCTCAGCGTGAAATTAGTCCCCAAAGGGAGGAGGCGTGACCAATGAGTGTCAGATGTTCAGGCTTTCTGCATGACTCCAGCCAGGGGCAGGGATGTGGCTATGGGGAAAATAGGGTTTGGGGAAACAAAGGAGTTTGAAGGCAACCAGAGTTCCAGGCTAACCCCACAGAATAGAATGCAAGGAGTGAGGAGTGGGATAGAGGGCGAGTGGGAGGCAGTGGAATAAAAGAGGGAGGGGAGATCTTTGCAAGCCATGTGTTAGAGGTCTTGTTAACTGGCCTGGCCACTCACCAGCAGTGTGACCTTGGGCAAGTTAACTTTCCTGGGTCTCATTGTCCTCATTTGTAAAATGTCATCAGGTTGTTAAGAAGTCCAAATGAATACATGGAAAACATTTTGGTTAGCACCTGCACCCTGCCCCCCCTCAAAATGCTCAGTAAACATTAGCTCTTATTATCTGTAGCTCAGGCTTGCTTTTATGATTTGGTTTGATTAGTTTATCTACAGTTTGTACCAAGACAGGGTTATTTTGAAACACAGAGTTTCCACTCGGTATCACTTCACAGTTTGAGTAAACTCACCTAACCCTGTGCTGGGAAAGGTTGGAGATCCTTAAGAAATGTTCTTAAGAAGGATTACACCTGCCACTAGGTGTGAATTATTTGGCTAATTTAGTGTTACAACTAACAAAAAGAATGAAAAAAAAAAGGCTTTCCTTACATCTGTCCTCACTTGGTAATATAATAGGAGACTTAGTGGCTCACTCTCTCACTTGTTCAAAAAAAGGCAATTAAAGAACTTCGCAAAACATTTGGTTGCAAAGCCTGAAAAGAGTGCACATCTCGAGAGCAGTTCCTTTCTTCTGCAGGAATACATTTTCATTAGGTCTTGGGTCAGCCTGTATCTAGGCTTTGGGAGAGAGTGTGCTGGCTTAAGGCAGACCTCTGTACCAATTTACAGTGGAATCTGATAAAAAAGCCCACGAGAAGAAGAAAGAAGCTATGAGCTTCCAGATAACTACATGGTCAAGAATTCATAGGACTTGAAATTCTGATCTAGACCAGAATGTGCTTTTGACAAACACAGGGGAGAAATTATTGTAAATGTGCTATGCTAGCTGGCCCAGTAGGAGAAGTGGGACAAAAATGTAAAAAAAATTTTTTTTAATTTTATTATTTAAATCCTGAGGTGAGGGGGAATCAACAACCTTTTAGGTTAATCTTTACTACCTACCTTACCAAGGGAGTCAAAACACTTGATACAAGGTCATTTTAGATGTAAAACAAGAATAACATGGAGGCATAATTATTATATACAAAACATAAATCACAGCAAACAGTGGGGAGAGGGATGGGCAAGATAGGTGATGGGGATTAAGAGGTACAAGCTACTAGGTATAAAATAAATAAGATTAAGGATATAATGTACAGCACAGGGAATACAGCAAATATTTTACAATAACTTTATGTGGAGTATAATTTATAAAAATGTCGAACCACTATGTTGTACACCTGAAACTAATATAATATTGTAAATCAACTATAATTCAATTAAATTTTTTAAAAAATTACAGCAAACAAATTTTCATAGAGACTTGGCTAGTTCTGGTCAGGAGAAAATTCTTGGTGTATTTTCACTGGAGTTACACTAGTGTAACCTAGTAGTGGAGTTATTGGAAAGTCATTATTGTATAGTGGCTTCTATAATTAGTCTATGATTAATAGGTCCCTGACGGAAATTAACTCTGAGGAAAGCATCATAGGGAAACTCAGTTTTAATCTAGGGTTTTGCAAGTTCATACAATTGGCAGTGGCCTAAGGAGCAAAATGGGTTAACTGAAGTGGGTTGTTACCAAATTGTTTGCGTTCAACCTTAGTTTTCTTCTTATTAATAAAAAGGTAATGTGTTTTCAGGACAAATATTGTGAAAGCTCCATAAGCAGAAAAAATTAAAGTTATAAGTTAAATTGCCATAATTCATTAGGAAGGAAAGAATTAAAAGAGAAAGAAAAGTTGAACTTGATACTTTCAAGTTTAGTGTCAGAACCTTAAGTCTGGATCTTGCCCATTTGTGACAGTGTAATCCTGAATAGGTAGGTAACTTAGTTTCCCTACATATGGCCTTGAGTAAATAACTTAATCTTTCTGGTATAAATTAGGAATACTTTATGAACATTTCATCAATGTCTACACAGCAAAAAATAAAAAAGTTATTGCTGATTGCTCGGTTTAGGTGGTCAGTGAAGATAGCAGAACCAGCCAAGACAAGTCTGAGATTTACTGCCCTTGACTTGCCTGCCTTGATTACTTACATGGCCTTTATTAGCCAGCTTGGTGCAGACTTCCCTTCACTTTGTGCTTGGCAAATTCGACTGCAGAGTTGTTTTCCTCCCCTGTGAAAATGAGCAATGTTTATATTACTAAGATCTAAAAGAAAAATTTTAAAGATGACTAAAAACTAGAGCGTGGAAAATTTTCATTTACTGAGCCTCCACTTTCTACTTTCTTGTATCACCCAAAGGGTGGCTTCTCACTCCCTTGGGTCACCTGCCTCTAGTTCAGTGGCTCTCAAACTTTTTTTAAAACTAATTTTTCTTGGAGTATAGCTGATTTACAATGTTGTGTCAGTTTCTGCTGTACAGCAAAGTAAATCAGTTACACATATATCCACTCTTTTTTAGATTCTTTTCCCATATAGGTCATTACAGAGTACTGAGTCAAGTTCCCTGTGTTATACAGTAGGTTCTTATTAGTTATCTATTTTATATATAGTAGTGTGTATGAGTCAGTCCCAGTCTCCCAATTTATCCCTCCCCCTGTCTTTCCCCCTTGGTAACCATAAGTTTTTCTACATCTAGGAGCTCTCAAACTTGACTAGTTTCAGACTCACCTCAAGGGCTTGTTAAAACAGATGGCTGGGCCCCACCCCCAGAGTTTCTGATTCACTGGGTCTGGAGTAGGACCTGAGAATTTGCCTTTCTAACAAGTTCCCAGTGATGCTGGTGCTGCTGTTCTTGGGACCACACTTTGACAACCACAAAGGGAACTGGCCTCCTGCCAGCTACTTAATGGTCCCCATAACACCCTCCCCTCCCCCCACCTTACCCCTAAGCCTTTATCTCCTCCTAGGGCCCTTCCTTTCACCACTGTAAGTAACCAGTGGGATCCCTGGCCTCTAGCTGCTCCCTCTGGGTGGCCCCTGCTGGGAGCTGATGTGAAGGAGTCTTACTTCCTCACAACCCCTCTAATGCATGACTCTTGATGTTTTAAATGAAAAGACAGAAATAACTAGAGGGAATTAGAAACATTAGTGGGTAATGTGAAACTGAAGCTAAATGTGATTGTTCTAGTACACAGAAGCTTGGGTTGAAAACCCCATCTCTGCCAACTGGTGATGGTGGCTCCATTATGATGGCCACTGTGTGCCATATTAGTGACTCCTACTTCCTGTCCTGGAGAAGACATTAGAGGTACCCTACTTGAGCCTGCTTATTCTGTACTGAGATGTGAGATCCAGATGGGTGCCCTGGCTGTTCCTTCCTCTTCCTTTGCTGTAAGTTCAAGATTCTGTTTTTCTCCCAGATACTACTGGGATCTGTAAAGTCTCACAGTAGAGAAATCTTATAGGTCTGTCTGGGTTTAGGCTCCAGTTTTCTGAAGAACTGAAGGAAACAAAGTGACCTTTTTGGCTTCTGAATATGAGGTTAAGGAGAGACTATAGAGAAGGCCTATAGGTTTATAAGAACTTCCCCACATTTCAGGAACCTCACAGTGAGCTCCAAAACATTTTCCTACGGTTGCCACACGACCAACATGGAAACCAAGAAAGGAAACAAGGAAGTTAAGGGAGAGGTCTGGACAAAGATTTCCCTTTCCTTCTCGAGTTCCTCTTCTAGTATGTGACGCTGTAGAAGCAAGATCCAATGACATCAGCATCTTTGGTGAAAAGGAAGACAGAAGTGGAGGGTATACAGAGAGGGGATTAGTAGTCTGGAGGCACCCGACCTAGCAAATCCAGCGTGGGCGTCCAGCAGCTTAATTAGTGAAAGCACCATCTGAACGTGGCCTCAGTTGCAGGTTTGGGGCCAGATTCATCTGTGACTTGACCTAATTCAAATCAACAAGTAAACATTAAGCAATGATTATGTGTCAGGGAAGTGTTATGGGAAATAGAAAGAAAAGCATGACATGGATCCTGCTTTCAAGGAATCTATTATCTAGAAGGGGAGAGAAGAACTGTATACAAACCACTAAGGTGCAAGACAGACTATGACTCTCTGGGAGCCCTGGGCTAAGGCTGCAAATGGGCTCCTGGCCATATCCCGTGCATCTGGGCCACTATCAGAAGGTTAGAGACGGCTGAAGTAGAGGCCTGTGCTAGGGAGTTGGTGGCAGTCAGTTAGGGGATTCGGTGCTAAAGAGGTTATTAGTTGACTGCAGAAGCAACTACATACTTCTACCTAGCTATTTGTGATCATTGAGGCCAATTTTCAATTTTAATCTATATATTTGCATCCCTAATTTCAGTGAGGCCCCTCTTCCTACTCACAAATCTGTGCTTGTAA
The DNA here is from genome assembly GCF_028021215.1 of Eschrichtius robustus. NCBI lineage: Eukaryota > Metazoa > Chordata > Mammalia > Artiodactyla > Eschrichtiidae > Eschrichtius > Eschrichtius robustus. Next base: position 54,953,376 of record NC_090838.1, read on the forward strand.
ATGACTAATTGTTGTTCTATCCACTTGAGTAGTTAAGCAACTAAATGACTGCATGTGCAAATTCAGGGGTTTGGAGGCAAACACAACTGTGTTAGTGGTTGCATAACCCCAAGGTGGAAAGGGAAAATTAATAGGCAACCTGTGAAAATCATTACTAATGTTTTTCTTCTGAACTATCAAGAAATAAAATTACATACTTGGTCTTTGGAACATGATAGATGGGGTAGACTATCAGACAAGGAACACAGCAATCTTCTGAGTAGCTGATGCCTTGTTATTTGAATCAGTAGAATCTATATCAACAACAACAACAAAAATAAAACCAAGCCATGAGATCCTGAATATTTTGAGGCCATTCCAATTTGTTTCAGTGGGTCTAGGGAGTTTGAAATTTTGTGTGGCTGAAATGGTTACGAGATCACCCAAAATTCATCATCCTCCTTCTGTAATGGAACTGTTGCTGGGAGGTGGATTGAGGCCCAAAGAAAGAGATGATCCCACAAAGATTCCTATGTTCCTGCAACCCCAGAACCACCTGCCTCTGCCTGCCCCCTCCTCCCTGATGGAATGCCACAGGAGAGGGATACCAGGAGGATGCAGACAGAGTAGAAACAAAGAAACATTTCCACTTCTCGTTTTTGTATGAGGCTGTACCCTTTACATGGCTGGACTCTTTTGGAAGCACTGGAAGAAAGGGGTAGGGTCATTTAGGAGCTCCAGGGCCCTTGGAGATAGGCATGTTGGGTGGGTGTGTGGGATGGGATGTGGGAAGGGGAAGAAAGGAAAGCTTGTGATGGAGCCAAAGTGATACAAATGCCCAGAGGCTCCAACTAGCTAATCCCCAGGCACCTCCAGCAGGGCACTCTTATCTTTCTTGCTCAGCATGATGGTTAGGCTCCTGAGAAGCAGTAATTTAAAAAAATAAAAGTGAATTTTGTCGTAAGAAAAACATGAAATCATGCTCCAGTAGGTTGAAAAAAAATCTGTCAGGTATTTTGTGTATGTGTGTGTGTGTGTGTGTGTGTGTGTGTGTGTGTGTGTTTATCTCATTATTATGACCATGGACTTTATGTCCACAAACAATAAGTTTATGGAAAAAAAGTAAAGACATAAAAACGATTATTCATAAACTAGAGAATAAAGGTCCTTAGTGATGTCTAAGTTGCAGAGGCAGTAGCTCGCAACCATTAAATCTGCCATTCTCCACGCTCTTCACTGCATCCATCATAGGAACACGGGATGGGAAGTTTGTCCTACTCAGTACTATGTGCTACCCCACTCTTTTAAAAATCTGGTTTGCTCTCTCACACCATCCTCTGGCTGTGGTCTCGCTCAAGTCATATTGGTCATTCATTAACATATTCTGTTTGGCAGATAACATCCATTCTTACTTTGTCTTTTGCCATTTCTTACCTTGGTAGCCTCTTGGCCATGTTAATGGATGTATTGTAATCAGAAAAGGTGGATGGTGAGTAGGACTGGGCTTAGCTCCTCACTGCGCAGGGTATTATATCACATCACCCCCACCAGCAACACTCCCAAATTACACCATCAGCTCCAATTCCAAAATATTTTGGTGGGCAAAACTAGTCTTATTATTCCAAAACTAGTCTTAATTTCTTCTTTGTTTTATTAAAAAATTAAAATAAATGTGTGAAAATTGGGAGGTTGGCGTATCGTGTGAGTTGAAGCCTTGGCAACAGTGTGTAAAATCTATATCTGGGAATAGTTGACACCAAGAGTTAGACTGTGCATTGCTTAGTATTGCAGGCTTCAGTGTATTAAAGGAATATAAAATAAGTATGTAACCTTTGCTTCTTCCTTTCACCTGAAACGTAGTTAGTAAAGAGTAAAGTCTATGTGGTTCATACCAAAAAATACATCGGTTTGAAAATACAGCAGGAAAAGATTTATTTTTTAAAGAAGTCAAATCTTGGTGTTAACAAGACACAAGTATTGTGATTCAAACTTTATATTTTGTTGAAAGTGCTTTCACATTTGTATTACTATTATTTCTAGTCTATTTTCCCAGAAGAGCAAAGTCAAGTTCGAGATGAGGGAACTGGCAGAACAGGAGGCCATAAAAGTGATGGAATGCCCACAAGGCATATAAGAAACTAAATATTGATCTTTGTTCTTTCAGGGAGGACTCTCAAGTTTCTAAGGATGTCATTACAGCTACGGTGGCGTTGGTTAATCTGATCTGCTATTCAGCTGTGGTCTTGCTCAGCACTGAAAGAACACTTTGTTCATGAGCTTCAGCTGACAACCAGAGAGTTCTCTAAAGCAAGGGTTATAGAGAGAACATTCCTCTCCATGTGTTATGTAAGATATTCAAGGTATGTAGGACTCCGAGGCAATGAATAAAACTTGTTTTAAAAAATGACACAACTAGCTAGTGGGAAGCAGCCGCATAGCAGAGGCAGATCAGCTCGGTCGGTGCTTTGTGACCACCTAGAGGGGTGGGAAAGGGAGGGTGGGAGGGAGGCTGAAGAGGGAGGGGATATGGGGATATATGTACAGCTGATTCACTTTGTTATAAAGCAGAAACTAACACACCATTGTAAAGCAATTACACTCCAATAAAGATGTTAAAAAAAAATGACACAACTTATACATTCAAATTACTTTTTATCCTTCTAAGAGTCATATTGGAAGACACATACTTATCCTAGCAAAGCACTCTTCAAAGCATTTTGGAATTTTTTGTTTTAGTGTTGCCTTTAGAGCCAGGGTTAGGGTTTGTGAACCACTTAGGACTAAATACTTAGCATGTCACATCAATTTTTAGCCATGACATGGAAGGTTGATTATTTGTTTTGCTTCCCCATAGACTTAACTCTAAATAACTTGGGATATTTTTTTAAAAAACAAATCTATTCATTTACCCACTGATTCATTTAATCAATAAATATCCATTCAGTGTCCAGTGTGCCAGGCTATATGTTAAAAGTTGAGGATTCAGCAATGCACAAGACAGAAATAGTCCCTGCTCTGTTGGAGCTGACGTTATAATAGGAAAGACAGACCAAATCCATCCCCACAGCAACATGCTAACAAACAAATTTTAAAAATACTTGCCAGTTGGGATAAGTGGTATAAAGGAAACAGATAAGGGGCTGAGCTAGAGAAATAACATGAAGAAAACAGTTTGTTAGATGGGAAAGGTGACATTTAAGCACAAATTCAGCCTCTAAAGATGTCTACTTGCCACCATTGGGAGTATTCAGATGAATACACTTTAATTTTGGAGAACAATTTTGAAGCCTGAGTGGGGGCAGAGCCCACTTTCCCCACAGCAAATTTTCTTTCTGTAGGATATGAAAGTGTGACCCTAATCAACGAAGTGGCTTCAAATGTGATACCTCAGTTACCATAAATAATCTGATAGCAAATAAGTTGTATCTCACTTGGCAGCCCTGACCAACTGATAACAGGCCTTTCTTTTTTTCTTTTGGATTAAACAAACATACACACAATTTTCTCCCCAGATGGTAGAGCTGTCTGACATCTCGACGGTGCCGTTTGCAAGGCCCCAGGATCTTTAATCCTCCATCTACTAAGGCTCTCAGAGCCACCCGGGAGACGTCCTGGAGGTCCCCAATACTACAGAGGTAGTAGCACTTCATGCTATGTCCATTACTTGCAGGACAGCATCAGCACCCTGCTTAGGTTCTCGAACACCTTCTGCAGGATGATGCCAATGGTCTTGAGAGAGATTCTGAGTCTGTGCCCTGGCTTCATGGGAAACCGTGCTGAGAACCATTAATGATGTCTGCTACGGGCTTGGAATGGGGTCACATAATGTCAGTTTGCCCATTATTGGAGATGTTAAGTTTGATCACTAGGTTAAGCTGGTGTCTGACAGATTTCTCCATTGTACAGGCACCCTTCTTCCTAAAGAGTATTAAGAAATACTCTGTGGGGTAACATTTTGAGATTATGTTAATTTCCTGTTCTCCAACAATATTTCACTGCCAAATGACTTGCCCAAGTTCATAGCTAACAAGTCACAGAACTGTGACGGGAGTTCTATTTCTCCAACTCCCAGCCCTGGCAACTTCCACTCCACTATGCTGGTTCCATCCATTAGCATGTGAACATTTCAGGTAGGATATGAAGAAGTCAGGGTTTCTAAAGACTCTAAGAAAATCTAGGTGCTATTTAGACCTTCATAGTTTATTAAATGCATTGAAAAATAAAATTTTCATTAGGAACTCCTATTTTGTGTGAAATAATTAGATTTCCCTTAATGTGGCTAAGGAAGCAATACATGGTAACACTGCTAGATAGATGAATTGTTGCTATTACTACTCAAAAGAAACAGACAGATATTGTGGCCAATTCTCCTGCCCCCAAATATTTTTAAGCAGGTTTGGATTCTGTTTCCTCTGCCCTTCTTCACTTAGAATTTTTTTTTTGGCTGTGCCGCTCAGCTTGCGGGATCTCAGATCCCTGACCAGGGATCAAACCCGGCCCCGGCAGTGAAAGCGCAGAGACCTAACCACTGCACTGCCAGGGAATTCCCTGCCCTTCTGCACTTTGAATACCAGTATAGATTTGTTGGATAAAAGACTCTGTGCTGAGTGTGAGTACCAGTATCTTTCCTTAGAATCATTAACTGTAACTATAAATCAGATGGATTTATGTTCATTTCATTTCTTAAACCACACTGTGGTGGTTTTTATATGAATCGAATTCCTATTGTTGAGTCTTTCTAAACATCAGAAGCTGTCCCAAAGACTTCCTGTGGCAGTATAGTCCATGGGGTAATTGTATTAGGATAATAGGGTTGAAACATTTCATAATTTAATGAGTTTGTAGATTTCTTATTCCCAGAATTAAAAAAGAACCTCTATGAATGTCAAATTCCATAATTATCTGACAGAACAGAATTTGGCTCTATTTAACCAACTGGCATACTCTCCATAGATAACAACATGGTTTGATTAATATAAAGAGCCCATTTCTCACCCCCCTCCTCTCCGGCACCAGAAATTCATTAAATATAAAGCCTTACATAATTCTGTAAAGAAGCTCACTTCTCTGCAGTTTTTCTAGCTTCTAAATTAGATACTAAAGAAGAAATATCATTCTTTAGGTGCAGGCTTTCAGCTTTCCCTGAAATGGAGTGGTTGGTCATGGTCCAGCACACAAACTAGCTTGGGTTTGATGGAATTTAATTAATAATAATAATAAAATACAAAGTCCCCTTGGTGTTAAGTTAACAAGCAAATTCTGGGGAGAGAGATGAGAATAGGATGTGGATCGAGTCTATAAGTGGCCTAGGCCTCGAAGATTCCTTCTGGCATTAGGTACACACATTTGGGTTTCTTTGGATTAGAAACATAAAAGCATAATTTGTGCCTTTAATTAAATTTTTTTTCCAGTAGAACTCTTGCCATATGGCCAAAGAAACATAGAGCTGGATAGAAACAATAGCTGACATTTATGTTCTAGGTGTTTTACATGAATATTGTTTAACCCTCACAAACAACCCTTTAAGAAGGTACAATTATTATTTTCCTTCTTTGAAAGATGAAGAAACCGGAGCCCAAAAAGTTTAGGCAACATCCCATAGGATAATCTGGCTTGCAAACACAAACAGTAAGACTGCAGAGTCTGAGATCCTGAGGTCCCGAAGATAGGCACTATCACTTCCCAAACTCTGCTGCCTCTCCATGGAGGGGTAGGGAGACTTACAGTGCTTTTCATAGGAAGACTGCTAAGTGCTTCTCTTGAATATTATGATTATTTTCCACAGCAATCCTTTCATGCGGCTTATAAACCAAGAACTGGGGGTCCATCAAATGGAAAGTGACTTGTGTAAGACATTCCCTGTGATCCTGGGAGATCCTGGCAGAAGGTGAAGAGGCTCTTACCATTACTCCTGGGAATTCACCAATGGCTAGTACTCTTCCCAACTCCTCATCATGAAAGACAAACAGCATCCTTCCTAGTTGGAGTGTACTCATTTGATACTTGTTCTGTATTTCTCCCTAGTGGCCAACGTTCCTGGCAGAGAAAATGAAACCAGGATAATAACCATTGTAGAGTATGAAATTGCTTCTTATCTGAATCCATACTCTAAACCTCCTTCAGTGCTTTCATAAATCATCCCACACTGATAGAATTATTTTTTATGACTCATAGGTATATTTTACTTTTCCAGTTTTATCCTCTTTACTTTCAAGGAGAAGATTGGATGATGGAGAAGAAAGATTCACCTGCAGAGCTATGTTGGATTTTATTTAACCCTAACACATAGACTGTGGACTAAAACAAAGAAATATGCCCAGCTTAGTATTATGTACAAAAAATTTTTTTAAAGTTTTACAGAATATAATCCAATGATGAAAGTCATTCACTTAACAAGCATTTATTGAGTTCTTTCTAGGTATAAAGCACTGCAATAGGTGCTGAAGTACAAAAATAAATAAACCTCATCCCTGCCCTCAAGATGCTTATACTCTTGGGTGTAATATTGTGTGACCATTTGTCTGGGCCTGCCTGAGGCAGTCTTGGTTTACGCCTGTTTCCCCAATGTAATTATAAACAATACTCTCTTTCACTCTCAAAAGTGTCCCAGCTTAGATGACAAATTGCATATACCCTAGCAATAATATTTCCCACTAGATAATGTTTTTAAAAGACTTGTAATTCTTGGATATACTGTAAATAAGAAGTACAAACAGCAAAGCTGCAAAGAGTATACTGACACAGTGTCTTCATTTTGGAATCACTATTCCTGTCTCTGTATGTCAGTTGAAGTAAGTTCATTGGGAAAGTGTGGCATTTGGTCTTACATTATTCTTTAAAATGCAACTACTGTTCAATCTCTATTGAGAGGATGAAATATATTGGCTAGAAAACTTAAGAAGATGAGAGAATACTGCAATAAATGGAGATAATAATATGTATCATACACTCAACCCCAGTTTTATAGGAGCCAAAGGTAAATAGGACACAGGGGCCCTTGGGGGCCAGGGAAGTGTCAGGTGGAGCAGAAAAAGCAACGGTTGGAGGCATTTGGGGTCACGAGCCTCTGATCTCAGAGTTCAAGGTGGCGTCTTTCCCTCTCTTGGACTCTTTGGTCTCTATCCCATTCTTATACGTACTGAACTCATTAGTTTTTAAAGTCACCTGCGATGTGCTTTTGTGAAAGGTTGGTGTCTGCAGAACTTCTAATTACACATTGTGTACTGTTGTCTGAATATGTATATGTACGTATTTTGATATTGAAGACAAGCTATTTTTAGTTTCCTTTTGGGTATGTTTGGAGAAACTCTTAACTGTGGCTATGCTGCTATGGAAACAGTATCCATGTATACTGACATGTTTACAATTGTTTAAAACACTATAAACTTTCCAGGGCAAAGGCAAACAGCTTACTTCCATCAAAGTTGCTCCCTGGTTTCCTTTTTTATTAGTTTATTTATTACTCTCAGACCCATGTTGGAATCTGTTTCATCTGTGCCTGCATTAAATAGCTGTTTTTTGCTGACATGCATCATTTAATTGATTTCACATTCGTAACTACAGTAGCACTGAGAACAGATGAAAAGTTTACCCTGAAATCAGAAATATTCTTTGGCCTTGCTAGGAAGTGAGAATTAAATACCTCCTAGGCTCCCAAATGAAAAAAATGGAATAATACCTCTTGAGGGTATGTTGACTGACTATCTAGAATTTGCAAGTGTAGGATAATCATTTAAATATAACTACTGTAATTATTATTTGTGTGTACAGAATGAATTTAAAGACTAGGCTAATTGCTTCAAAACATGCAAACCCAGGGGCTTCCCTGGTGGCGCAGTGGTTGAGAGTCTGCCTGCCAATGCGGGCGACGCGGGTTCGAGCCCTGGTCTGGGAGGATCCCACATGCCGCGGAGCAACTGGGCCCGTGAGCCACAATTGCTGAGCCTGCGCGTCTGGAGCCTGTGCTCCGCAACAAGAGAGGCCGCAATAGCGAGAGGCCCGCGCACCGTGATGAAGAGTGGCCCCCGCTTGCCGCAGCTAGAGAAAGCCCTCGCACAGAAACGAAGACCCAACACAGCCATAAATAAATAAATAAAAATTAAAAAAAAAAACAAAAAAACATGCAAACCCAAAAAGGAGTTTTCTGGCTTATTCCAAGCATGGAGAGAAGTAGGTGGCTAAGAATCTTTACAATTTCTGGAAAAAGAATCTCAACAAAGCCACATGAATTGAAGTGAATAAGAACCATGTTTGTTTGAAAGTACCAGGAAAGTGATTTTTGGCAGGGTAGTTTTCTGGGAGTCAAAAAGTATTTTAAAGTGGAACCTGTAATTGTGAATCATACAATGGTGTGTCCTGACTACATAAAAGGGCACATACTCTAGCAGAGCATAATATTTTATAGGATTTTAAACACAGAGTACTCACTCCTTTAAAAACTTCTCTTTTCCAAAATTTGATATCTATTTTGAGTAAGTATACAGTAAAGAAAGTTTTAGCTGTCATGAAGTCTACTTTCCTCTCTCTTCTACTAAAATCTCATTTTTGTCATCTTCCTGAAACAGTCATTTAAAATCACAGATCAAGGGGCTTCCCTGGTGGCACAGTGGTTAAGAATCCGCCTGACAATGCAGGGGACACGGGTTTGAGCCCTGGTCCGGGAAGATCCCACATGCCGCGGAGCAACTAAGCCCGTGCGCCACAACTACTGAGCCTGCGCCCTAGAGCCCGCGAGCCACAACTACTGAAGCCCACGCACCTAGAGCCCGTTCTCTGCAACAAGAGAAGCCACCGCAATGAGAAGCCCGCGCACTGCAACAAAGAGTAGACCCCGCTCGCCGCAACTAGAGCACAGCAACAAAGACCCAATGCAACCAAAAATAAATAATAAATTAAAAAAAAATCACAGATCAAAAAAAAAAACAACACCCAATGGCGTATAGTTGATTAACAGCTATACTCCAGTATAAAATAAAAATTAAAACAAAAAACACACACCCAGTGGAAGTCCTGCGGGAAGGGGCATGCTTCCTGGTGAGCTGGTTGACGTGAGCCTCAAGTGCGCGTAGAGATCAGTGAGCCATAAGCCGACAGTCCCCGTCCCCCGCCCCCTCGCCGCCCCCAGGCCCCTTTCCGACAGTGTTTATATACTTTCTCTGCTCCCACTCATCAGCGGACATTCCATTCTAAGCCCTTCAAAGGGACAAGGTTTCTGTGATTCTGTTTTTCTTCTTTGTGGGAAGGATTCCTCCCCGGCCCTAGAGCTTAGCAGCAGCTAAGAAACGTGACCCCAAGGTCACATTCAAATTAGAACTCAGTAAAACCCAAGGGTTTGTTGCTTCCTGGCTCTAAAAGAAACTCAGAATGACAACGGTGTCTGGATATTCTACCATGCGTATGGAGAGAGTTTACAGGGGGGCCTAACGGGACGGACGGGACTCTGGGAAGAGTGGGTATCAAGTGGCTCTGACAACTGCGTCCCTTTAGGGTTGCGCTCAGGATCAGGATGAAAAGGTGGAAGCGGGGTAGCAGCAGCAGCGCGGCTTAACACACAGCGCTCCCCGGGCAGCCACTAATTGGCTTACTCCTTTCAGACGTCTCTTAAGAAGCAGATTTCCGTTTCTGTTCTGTTGCCTCTGAGGGGATTTCCCAAATTAACCTCCTCTAAGCTTTCTTGAGGGGTTGTTTTTGAGGGCTGGTGGGGAATTTCCCTCTTCTGACCAACCTGTTGCTGGGAGAGATTTATTGCTGATCTTCCTCTGGGGATTTTCTCACAGGCCTTTGCTACTTCCTGTTTCCCAGGAGTCTCTGCTCTCTGGGAACTGAAGAGCTATCGGGAGAAGGGGACAAACAGGCTTTAGGAAAAAGGAAAGAGGGCATGTTTGATACAATGTTACTCTTCTCCCCTCTTCCGGTTCTTTGCCATAGTGATACTGGATTTGAAGATCAGGCCCAGGGACCTTGCTGAGGGTTCAACTGGATTACACTAAACATTCCACAGGAACTTGGGTTGGACAGTGAAATCAAAAATCACATGAATGACTGGTTTATTAGAATAGCTTTCCTTTATTGGGGATGGATGGAAACTCTTATGTTAAAAGAAAGCATTAAAGAATCATTACTCCTTTTACTTAATGGTAATACTCTACCACTTCTTGAGTGCTTTCTGTGTGTCATGCATGGTGCTGGGAGTTTTGCATACATTTCTCATTTGATCCTGGCAACAACCCAGAGAAGTAGGCTTTATTAAGGCCCATTTAACAGATGAGCAAACCAAGGCTCTGAGACGTTAGGTAATTTAGCCACATTTTCCTGGCTGGTATTAGGAGAGCTCCAATTCTGTGGAATCCCAAAGCCTACATTCATTCAGCTATAAATTTGTCAATTTGAGCTTTGTTTCATAGATCTTTGAGGTGCTATTACCAGCAGAGTAGTAGAAAGGATCCTGTGTAGAAGCAGCCCCCCAGAACCAGGAGTGAAAATATTTTACGGGCAGTATTGACAGTTGTTAGCTTAGCTCTGTACACCTGCCAGGCCCTTTTGCTGCATATTCACCATCTTCACGTCACCTGGAAAGTGATGCTGCTGGCCTGGGAGTAGGAATCAATATATAAAAGAAGCTCCAACTGAACCAATTATTTAGTTGTTTCTCTTAGAGAACCCTTTACCTAACCACTGCTTTTCACCTTGCTATTTTCTGCCCTAGCTTTGTACATTTTATCAAGGTTCTTAGAAATAATTCCCCTGAGGACAGGTCCTAGAATATCTCTGACCCTGCTCTGGCCCAGGGAAAATAACATTCTTGATTGTTCTGAAGCTAGATTACTGTCTCTGTGTGCACGGGTATGTGTGTGTTTTCTTGTATGAGTTTCTCAGTGGGATAGATTATTAGCCACAGTTGACATTTGCGAAGTTCTCCATATACTTTCAGTTCCATCAGAGGAGTTATGAGTGCAGGTGAGGGTTTTGGGGGCAGTACCAGGACTGATATGGCAGATCCTAGGAATTCCCAAGGGTCGGCTTGGACACTCCTTTCCCACTGCACACTTTGCTGCAGCATCTCCTCTCCAGGGTCTGCCTAGGAGGGCTCCTGACCATATCCTCTTCATCCAAATAGTGAACTCTGATAGCTACCAACTGTTGAGAGTTTACTAGTTGCCAAGTGATTTACCTGCCTTAACTGACTTGATCCTCACCCATGAAGGTAGACAAAATGATTCTCATTTATTTTACCAGTGAGGAAACCAAGGCCCCGGCAGGTTAATGATTGACCCAAAGCCGCCTAGTAAGTAATCTGAGAGACTGGGACTCAAATACTGGTCTGTCTGATTACTAGTTATGGCTTTGTTGTGGGAGAGGGGAGTAAACCTTATTTATGTGTTTATTTTTTATTTATTTATATTGAGATATTATATTCGTTTCAGGTGTACAACATAATTCAATATTTTTATATATTATGAAATGATCACCAAAATAAGTCCAGTTACCACCTGTCACCATGCAAAGTTGTTACAGTATTATTTATATTCCCTATGTGTACATTACATCCTTGTGACTTATTATATAGATAAGTTTGTACCTCTTAATCCCCTTCACCTATTTTGTCTGTTCCCCCACTCTCCTCCCCTCTGGCAACCACCAGTTTGTTCTCTGTATCTATAAGTCTGTTTCTGTTTTAATTTTCTTGTTTGTTTTGTTTTTTAGATTTCATATGTGTATATATATATATCTCACATCTTTTTTTATCTATCCATCTATTGATGGACACGTACATTGCTTCCATATCTTGGCTATTGTAAACAGTGCTTCAGTGAACATAAGGGCATGAGTTCTTTTTGAATTCATTTTCTTCAGGTAAATACCCAGAAGTGAAATTGCTGGATGTTATGTAGTTCTATTTTTAGGTTTTTGAGGAACCTCCATACTATTTTGCATAGTGGCTGCACCAGTTTACATTTTCACCAAAAATGCACGAGGGCTCCCGTTTTACCACAACCTCACCAACACTTACTGCTTCCTGTCTTTTTGATAACAGCCATCCTGACAGGTGTGAGGTGGTATCTCGCTGTGGTTTTGATTTGCATTTCCCTGATGATCAGTGATGTTGAGCACTTTTTCATGTTCTTGCTGGCCATCTGTTTGTCTTATTTGGAAAAATGTCTATTCAGATCTTCTGCCTAATTTTTAGTCATGTTGTTTTTTGATATTGATTTCTTCACTTACAGTTTGATGGATTCCTTTATTATTATGTTTGGATTCCCTTCTTTTTGTGTGTGTGTATCCATTGTAGGTTTTTTGTTTGTGATTACCATGAGGTTCATACATATCAACCCGTATCTATAGCTGTCTATTTTAAGCTGATAGTCACTCAAATTTGAAGGCATTCTAAAAGCACTACGTTTTTATTCCTGTTTCCATGTTTTATGTTTTTGATGTCATATTTTACATCTTTTTATTTTGTGTGTCCCTTAACTACCTATGTAGCTATAGTTGATTGTACTACTTTTGTCTTTTAACTGTCACACTAGCTTTTTAGTGGCTGATCCACTGCCTTTACTATTTATTTGCCTTTATGAGTGAGATTTTCTTTCATATATTTTCTTATTTCTAGTTGTGGTCTTTTCTGCTTAAAGAAGACCCTTTAACATTTCTTGTAAGGCTGTCTAGGCGTGATGAACCCCTTTAGTTTTTACTTATCTGGGAAACTCTATCTCTCCTTCAATTCTGAATCATAACCTTGCCAAATAGAGTATTCTAGGTTGTAAGTTTTTTCCTTTTAGCACTTTAAATATATCCTGCCTCTCCCTTCTGGCCTGTAAAGTTTCTGCTGAAAAGTCAGCTGACAGTCTTATGGGGTTTCCCTTGTATGTGATTAGTTGCTTTTTTTCTTGCTGCCTTTAAGACTCTCTTATCTTTACCTTTTCCATTTTCATTTTAATGTCTTGGTGTGCATCTCTTTCAGTTCATCTTGTTTGGAGCTCTCTGTACTTCCTGTACTTGGATGTCTGTTTCCTTCCCCAGTTTAGGGAAGTTTTCAGCCATGATTTCTTCAAGTAAGTCTTCTATCCCATTCTCTCTTTCTTGTCCTTCTGGGATCCCTATAATGCAAATGTTACTATGCTTAAGGTTGTCCCAGAGGTTCCTTAAATGCTCCTCAATTTAAAACATTCTTTTTTCTTTTTGCTGTTCTGGTTGGGTGATTTCCATTATTCTATCTTCCAGATCACTTGTTTGTTCTTCTGTATTATCTAATCTGCTGTTGATTCCCTCTAGCATATTTTTTATTTCAGTTATTGTACTCTTCAGCTCTGATTTGTTGTTTCTTGTATTTTCTAAGTCTTTGTTGAAGTTCTCCCTAAGTTCCTCCATTCTTCTCCTGAACTCAGTGAGCATCTTTATGATTGTTTCTTTGAAGGCTTTATCAGGTAAATTACTTATCTTCATTTCATTAGGGTTTTTCTTCTAGGGTTTTATTTTGTTCTTTCGTTTGGAACATATTCCTCTGTCTCCTCATTTTGTTTTATGTATATCCATATCTATCTATCTACCTACCTACTTACATTCTTTTTCAGATTCTTTTCCATTACAGGTTATTACAAAATATTGAATATAGTTCTCCATACTATACAGTAGGTCCTTGTTGTTTATTTTACATATAGTAGTGTGTATCTGTTAATCCCAAACTCCTAATATATCCCTCCCCCGCTTTTCCGTTTGGTCAACGTAAGTTTATTTCTATGTCTGTTAGTCTGTTTTGTAAATTAGTTCATTTGTATCATTATTTTTAGATTCCACATATAAGTGATATCATATGATATTTGTCTTTCTCTGTCTGACTTACTTCACCTAATATGATAATCTCTAGGTCCATCCATGTTGCTGCAAATAGAATTATTTCATTCTTTTTTTTCATGGCTGAGTAGTATTCTATTGTATATATATATATCACATCTTCTTTATCCATTCATCTGTCGATGGACATTTAAGTTGCTTCCATATCTTGGCTATTGTAAATAGTGTCACTCTGAACATTGGAGTGCATGTATCTTTTCGAATTAGAGTTTTCATCTTTTCCAGACATATGCCTAGGAGTGGGATTGCTGGATCTTACGCATCAAGGGTCTTTTATAGTGGAAATTATTTTATAATCTCTGAAATGACCTTATACCGAGAGTAATATTAATAGTTCGTTAAATAACTCCATAGTAAATAACCATGTTTAGGACATGTTTGCCTGCTTGAAAGAAAATAGGGCATTAATTTGGAAATTATTAATTTTTCATGTTAATACATGAATAAACAGTTAAGAAAAATGAGGGCCATAGTTCCATTTCTTTGTACTCTTTTAAGCAAAAGTTTTTTAACCAGTTATCTATATTTGCTGCCTCTAATGTCTTTCTTCTTATCACCTCTTAAAACTTGCTCCAAACATGTGTCTCCCATGAATGCTTCATTGAAACTGCTCTTTTCAGAGATGCCAATGACTGTACTTTTCTACGTCCATCTGTCAGTTCTCAGGCCTCATCGTAGGTGTGTGTCAGTAGCATTTGACATAGCTGGTTTCTCCCTCTACTCTGGAACAGTTCACTTTGCTTCCAGGACACACCCTCTCTTGGGTTTCCTCCTCCTCACTGGGCATTCCTTCTCAGTCTCCTTTGCTGGTCCCTCCTCTCCTCCCTGACCTTATAACCCTGGAGAGCTGCAGGGTCTTCTTCTTAGGCCTCTTCTCTTCCTTACTCCCTCCCTTGGTGATCTCACCCAGTTTCATGGCCTTAAATATCATCTACATGCTGCCAAAAGTGTATCTCCAGCCCAGACTCCTCTTCTGAACTCCAGACGTTTATGCAACTGCCAACTTGACATCTCAGACTTAACAAGTCCAGACTCAAACTCCCATTCTTCCTTTCAAAGCCTGCCCCATCCACAGTCTACACCTCCCCAGTGGATGGCGACTCTATCCTTAATTAGTTCCGAACAAAAACCTTACAGTCATCCCTGACTCTTCTTTTGTCTTTTTTCTCACATCCAAGTCTTGCTGGCTCCTCCTTCAAAGTATATATGGAATCCAACCACTTTTCACCACCTCCACCTCTCCTAGCCTGGTCTGAGCCACTGTCATCTCTCTCTTGGATAATTGCCATCACTTCTTAACAAGTCGCCCTGCTTCTAACCCTTGCCCCTCGCTTCTACTATAGGCTAGTCTCAAGAATTCAGTCAGAGAGATACTTCAAAAATAAAGTCAGATCACGCTACTCTTCTGCTCAGAAACCTCACAATGTTGTCCTGTTTCACTCAGAGTAATACAAGTCCCCTCAAAGGCTTATGCAACCCAGATGACCTGCTTCCCCATCACCTTTCTGGCCTCGACTGCTGCTAACTTCACCTTCACTCATTCCCCTCCAGCCATGCTGGTCTCCTTGTTGTTCCTCAAACACCTCAGACCTTTGGCCTTGAAAGCTTTACCCAGATAGCCACATGGCCCACCCCCTCACCTTCTTCACATGTTCCCTAGGTTTTCACCTTCTCAATGGGGCAACCCCGCCACCTATTTCAACTGAACTTTCCTCCCCTCTTCACACCCAGCACTCTTGATCATCTTACCCTGGTTTACTATTTCCATTTTCCATAACATTTATCCCTTCTAATGTCTATTGAAATCACTTACTGTATTTATGGTTTATTTTCTGCTTCCCACCTATAATGTAGTCTCCATTAGGACAGGGATCTGTTTATTTTGTTCACTGATGTATTCTAAGCACCAGATCAGTGTTAGCCGCCTGGTAGGAAATCAGTAAATATTTTTAAATGAATGAAAATTCAAATCTTCAGAGACAGAAATGACAGGTATGAGAAAAGTCTGTAAAGACCCTATCTGTGTGGGTTCAGTGATTTTAAAAGGGATTTTTATCTCTTACTTCTTAATGACAGAAATGAGCATATAACTTCACAAAGTCACAAATTAAAAGCACCCACAACAGTTTGTTCACTTCAACTGTTGCTTTTGAAGAACTTGATAAAATATCTTGTCCTTCTATCCCTTCTTTTTTGGTAAGCCTCCTTTTAAATACTCAAATAACCTGGGTGTTACTGCTGGGAAGACATCAGAAAGGCATTTAGCTGAAGGATAGAATTTATCAGGGCTCATGGTCAAAACAGCTCTTCAATATTTATTCTATATTGTCTTTGAACGATAATATTCATAGTTCCCATCTGGACAGGCCTCATAGTGTTCATGGTACTATGAGGGGCCTTAAAATTCATGTGACCTGTTTTCTCAGATGAAAGTGGGAAGGATTCTGACAGCAAGTTGGTTTGTGGGTAAAAGCAATGACACCACTGGTCGAGGTCTGATGGCCACCATAGCTGTTACATGTTTATATTAATACTTCCCTTTTTGAGACATTTCAAGAAGTACTTTTCTCAGTAGTATGAGGTAGATTACATGTACTAATGTCAAAATTTCTGAGGTTGCTCTTGAGTGTTTCCTGGTAAGCCTAACCACGACATGATGGGTACTTAGTAAATGACAACATGGTGGGTACAGAGGTTAAAATAGGGTCATTCATCTCACAGTCTTTCTCAATGGAAGGCCCAAAATAATATATGCTATTTTATTCTCTAGTTTTCACCCATGCCCTTTTCCCCACTCCAGGGAAGCTTTAAGTGGATTTGCTATAACTGTGTTATGCATATGATAGAATCTGTTACTATGATTAAATAATTGATTTATATTTAAAAAAAGCAATTGTCTGTTATTTATAATGGCAGTCCTATTACTTAAAGTAACTTTGTTTGGACAGATCAAAATTCATCACTCAATTTTTAACACTAGGGCTTGAAATTACTGGTTTTTTAAAATTAAAAGCATTAGAGGAATATACTATAGTTATAGGAATATGATAACATTATAGGAAGTTTGGACAATTAAAATAACTACCTGTAATTCCGTCTAAGCATTATGATCATTTGTGAGCCAATAAACTAATCAGTCTGATGTTGGTTGTACTTAAGTTTTAGATCCTCTGCAAACCCACTTATTAATTCATTCTTTCAGCAATAATTTTTCAAGCATCTGTCTGTACCAGGCCCTGTGCTACACTATGGGTATTTTGTTGGTTCACAGGGAGAGGCCAAAGTCTCAACACTTGGCAAACATCAGCCATTCTGTGACTTCCTCTTTTGCCCAGAGGTCTAGAAGCAGCACGGGGGGATGCCAGTCCAATGGTGACATGGTCACTCTTCTGCTTTGCTTGAAGATAAGGGCTCTAATTCCTTTGCTTCTCCACCCTTCATCTGCAGATTACCTGGGCCTAGACTGGCCTTAAATCTCTGAGACAGACTGAACCCTAATAAATGGGTTGCTGATCCTAACATAAAATTGCGCATCAGGTTTGGTGTTTGATGTAAAAGCCTGAGAGACGCAGGTTTGTTGCTAATTTAGATTACAAATGTCATCAAAAATATAAACCAAAAAGGTTAGGTAATTTCTAAATTAAACATTCTTTCTTAGAATAATTACCATGTTACAGCATCTGTGTACTTTGGTAGAATTTGAATAACACTTTATTGCTCAGAATAATGTTCTAGTCTTGTCACCAAATAATACTTGAGTACATGCTCTTGTACTCCCTGACTGCAGGAAGGGTGTTGCCCTGAATGCTGGTACACCCTCTGCAGTGAAGCTTGGTTTTGCCGGAACTTTTCAGGTACTAAAAAAATCCCTTTTTCTATTCCCCATTCATTCACAGGCAAGAGACGTAGGCTTTGTTCATTTTTTTTCTAAATCTAAATGGACTGAGTCAGGCTTGTAGAGTCACCATTAAGGACAGACCATGGCAGCATGGAAAATATGATTTGAAATCTCCTTTCCATGGAAACTGGCTATGAAAAGGGTAGATCCATCAATCATAATTTGAAAGGCAAGTTACAAATCTTCTGATGAAGCCTTCTCAAGCTATCATCACAGCAAGTAGAACTGGGAACCCATTTTTCAGTTGAGGAAATACAACTGGTCGTTTTGGATATTTCCATCTTGATAGCTTAGCCAGTGGGAGAAGCTTCCTGGGCTGAAATAATAGCTTTTCAGCATTTCATATTTCTAAGTTTGAGTCTGAATTTAAGGAATGCTAATCTGTAACAACAGTTACAGAATTCCATAGATTTTGTCTAAAGTGACATGAACTGGTTGTCATAGTCTGGGAGATAGTTCTTCACTAGGACACAGCTTTGCCTTTAGTCAAAGGTCATACATGCACAAGCAAACAATGGCTGTGTTTTGTATATTTTTCTGTTATTTTAATGCATTTAAATTTCAATTATGGGTATCCAAGACATGAGTTGTATTATTAAACTCTCCTTTATGCTTCTTAATGAGGACTATTTTTTTTTCTTTCTGAGTTGAAAACAAACCCTTTTAGCTTAAAAGCCTGTGTATTCTAAAAATGAATAATCACTATACAGAGACTATGATCACTACGCTATTTGTCCTTTAATATGTGCTCTCCTTTCTTCCACAGTAATAGAACCTCTGATTTTTTAGCTGGGCATGTAGCTGTTCAGAGGGAAAAAAAGGCTATTTCCCAGTTTCCTTTGCAAAGGACTGGGTGGAAGTTTTATATGGCAACTTCTGAACTTTCCTTAAGTGACAGTTGGTATGTACCTCTTGCCCCTTCTTTGTCCCGTCCTCCATCCTGCTGCTACAATTGTGGACACGCTAGCAGGAGCTCTCACTGACATCTTGGCTCATGAAGACAAGGGCAACACAGCAGATGAGTGGGCAGAAATGTCATACCAGCTTGCCTACCTTTGCAGCTTTATATGAAAGAAAGATACACTATCCTGTTTAAATGACTGCTCTTTTGGGTCTACGTTTTTCAAAATGAAAACTAATCCTCATGTACACAATCACCTATAATGGAAAATACTGGACTGTTTAATCTGACATGAAGAAATAAACATACTGTAGCAGACACCTATTGGCTCATCTGCCTGACACCATTTTCCAGAACTGACCCTCTCTCTACCACCATCTACTTAGTTATAGTGAGAGTTTCCAAGCTCTAGAACATGACCTCACCTTTGACTGAAGGGTGAGCCCCTGACCCAGCCTGGGCCAATCTAAAGCTTTCCCCAGGAACTTGAAAATAAAAAGGAGAAAAAGAGATTAGTCTCTTTGGATTATAAGACTGTAATAGTAAATACATGAGCTATTGGCAGCTTTGTTTTCCACCAGGTGTTGGGAGAAGTAGAAGAAAACAGGCTACAATGAGAAAGAACAATGAATCAGAGTCAAAGAGAGAAGCAGAGGGACTTCCCTGGTGGCTCAGTGGTTAAGAATCCACCTGCCAGTGCAGGGGACATGGGTTCGAGCCCTGGTCCAGGAAGATCCCACATGCCTCGGAGCAACCAAGCCTGTGCGCCACAACTACTGAGCCTGTGCTTTAGAGCCCGCAAGCCACAACTACTGAGCCCACGTGCCTCAACTACTGAGCCTGCACGCCTAGAGCCCATGCTCCACAACAACAGAAGCCACTGCAATGAGAAGCCTGCGCACCACAACAAAGAGTAGCCCCCGCTTGCCACAACTAGAGAAAGCCCGCGCGCAGCAACGAACACCCAACGCAGCCAAAAAATTTAAAAATTAATTAATTAATTATTTTAAAAAAGAGAGAGAGAGAGAAGCAGAGATCTAGGGATGGAGGCAGAGAAGATTCCTAGGTTCCCCAAAGTCCTCTCAGGCCTGGTTGTCTCGGCACTGCTACTTGCTTACTTAACATCCACTTTCCACTTTCTCCTTTCCAAGCAATGCTGATGTTCTGAACCCCCCTCTCCCCCATCCTTAGAAGGGGTTATAGATTCGCTGAAAAAAATATGTGCCTGACAATCCCCTGGCAACTCTATTGATCCAGTGATGGGCATGCCTCTTATATTGGCCCAATCTGATTGAAAATTTATATTCCATGTCTAGGGGGGCAATTTACTCTTTTTCCTGCTGGAGATGAACAAGGAAGCACATAGTCCTGATTGCCATTGTCAGCTCTCTTGCCTCTATGAAGGTGACCATCCTGGGATGAGGGCAACACAAAAATGGCAGCAAGAAGAATTCTAAAAAGTGTGAGCCTTTGATAGCATTTTTAAAGTTATTTATTTATTTATTTATTTATTATTTGGGGCTGCGTCTGGTCTTAGTTGCTGGCACACGGGATCTTTCGTTGCAGCGTGGGCTCTTCGTTGTGGCACGTGGGCTTCTCTCTAGTTGTGGTGTGCAGGTTTTCTCTCTCTAGCTGTGGCACGCGGGCTCCAGGGTGCACGGGCTCTGTAGTTTGCGGCACTCGTACTCTAGTTGAGGCGCCGGAGCTCAGTAGTTGTGGCGCACGGGCTTAGTTGCCCTGTGGCATGTGGGATCTTAGTTCCCCAACCAGGGATCAAACCCGCCTCCCCTGCATTGGAAGGTGGATTCTTTACCACTGGACCACCAGGGAAGTCCCTGATGGCATTTTTGAGCCCATCCTGGACTGAATCAAATATATTTAGATAATAAATGACCTATTATAGAAGTCAGGGGTCATCAAAGTTTTTCTTAAAGGGCCAGATAGTAAAAAGTTTAAGATTTGCAGCCTATAAAGTCTTTGTCCCGATGAATCTACTCTGCCATTGTAGCTCTAAATGAGCCTTAGGAAATACATATATGAATGGCTCTGAATGTGTTCCAGTAAAACACTTGGTGACCAACCTGCAGGCTGTCATTTGCCAACCCCTGGTATAAGCCAGTTTGAGTCAGTTTGCTGTTACTTGTTGCCTAAACTACCATATATGATACACAGGTTCTAGTTCATTTCTGAGGGCCAGCTGCATCTGGCCCTTGGAGTCTATGAGAATCTCCAGTGTCCAGAGCAGATGGCCAAAATACTTAACAAAGTGTACAGCATAAACACCAACCAACCACGAACATGTACAACGGTCATCTTGGGGTGAATTTGCTAAATATTACTTTGCTATTATCTCTCTATGAAGTCCTCTTTGTTACTTAAACCAGCCAGAGTTTATTTCTGTTATTTATAAACAAAAGTATCTTCACCGTTCTTTTTAGATTTTCATTTTGGGTATTCCTTTAATGATTTTACTCCTTTTTTTTTTTTTTTTTTTTGGGTAAGATGCTGATCAGTTTTATATTATTTCTTCTTTTTGATTCTTCCTTTCTTAAGTTCAGTATGCCAGTGACAAGATTGTAATACTGATTCCTTTAAAAACTGGCAGATGAAAACGTTCCCTGATAATGAGCTCTTTTTTGAATTCCTGCAGGCCTTATGATCAATAACACACAGTTCAGCACTTGACACAGGGGGTGTGACTATAAACTATCAAAAAGATTTCAGCACACATAACCACTGCTCAGACATCCAATGTAGTTTGTTAAATGCAGTTGCAACTACAAGTTATATTCCAGCAATGCCGCCATTTCTCAAAGCATCTTTGGAATTCCTCCAATCTCCCCACTTTATTTTAATATCTGATGTTGATGGAGATCTATCACACTGTCATCAGGTCTGGCTTTGAATGAATTCCTGCCATTTGCAAAAAAATAGATCCATCTTAAATATTTGCAATCATAGAGTATTTTCTTTTTCCCTTTCCTTTCTAATTATTACGCACCAAGCTATGCCGAATATGCACCTTTAACTCTTCTAGGTGCTCGTGCGATAAAGTCCCTATTATCAGTGTGTTCATAGTTTAAAAGGGGAGAAAATAAATAAATAAGTTACTATGTAACCCAAATTTGTCCAGGCTTCACCACTCCATGAGTACAAATATGGTCCTCCAAGACAAACAACCCGAATTTCACAAGCTTTGCCCCACTTACATATGTGGGAACACAGCCTCCTGCCAGGCTTTTGACATGGGTTCCCACACTAACCACTTATGTGTTTCCATTTCAGGTCTCCCCTGTTGATCTCTGCTGCTTTCAAGCCTCAAAGATGCCAGGTGCCTAGGTTTTTTTGTTTTTGTTTTTGACTTTCAAAACTTTTCTTTAATGGTGAAGGAAAATGATACTATGTTATACTAGTTTAAAGCTTTTAACATTGTTTTCAAAAAAATTCTAGAAAACAATTTAACAGGGGGTACATCTCTGTAGTAGGTAGCCTGACTGGCAGCCAGTGTCTGTAAAACAGTTGAGAGTAGAGAATTCTTATTGTTTTCCAGACTGACCTGCTTCAAAAAGGAAGAGGCAAGTTTAACCCAGTAAGCAAATGCAGAGCTAAAAGACAGGAGGAAAATGGGCCAGGAGAATGGCTGAGACATATTTTCTTCTCAATCGCAGCCAGTTGCCCTCCTTTCTGGGGGCACATTTTAAAAGAACATAAATTTCTGCAGATGGTTCTTCCTGGTCATCACAGCAGCAGTGAGCTCCAAGAAGGCAGGGGCTTTGTCCATTTTCTTCAGTATTGTATTGTTTGGGCCCAGAACAGTGCCAGACGGTTACTAGC
Organism: Eschrichtius robustus; assembly: GCF_028021215.1. NCBI lineage: Eukaryota > Metazoa > Chordata > Mammalia > Artiodactyla > Eschrichtiidae > Eschrichtius > Eschrichtius robustus. The sequence goes on from NC_090838.1 coordinate 54,975,839, forward strand.
AGCTCAAGACATACATGAACATAAAATGAATGAACGAAGCCAAAACAGAGTTAGTCCTTCATTCCACATTTCACTGCTACCCAGCTGTCTTCCACACAGAAATGGGAAGAATGCCCTGCCCCTCACTGGGTGTTACGTTTTGTTTTCTGGGTCCTAATGCCCTTTCTCTTTCTAAGTCCTTGGTGATCACAGCCTTTTTCAAATTCTCTCTCAGCTCCTTTCTCTAAGAACTCAGGCCTGGTCCTTGGGTCATTGGTGGGAAATAGACATACTTGAACCCCAACTACGGCCCAGGCTCAAACTTACTTTCCTGACTTAAAGATAATATGGAGTGATAAGAATTACACTAGATGCACGTACAGGGACATAGCAAACGAGATGAGAAATTGAAGACAGTAGGAAATCATAGGGAGGGGGACAGATGGTGTAGAAAAGATGATGGATAAAACTGCCTGCTTCATAGTTTTGCCTTTTACTTGCCCTGAAAATTTTGTCTTCATAACCTGATTGTTAACATCCTCCTCCTTGTTTTATAATTTCCTCTTTCCAAGTACGCAATAGGTGCTAGTTAAATATTTGTTGACTGGTTGACAAAGAGAATTAAGACCTGGTGGAGTCTCATTGCTTTTCCCCTAATATTTGCTTTTCCATATTGATTGCTCTGTGGTCACACTGGTCTATGAGACACTGGATAATGAGAACTCAATAAACGCTCATTTGTTCAAATCAAAATCTACTTAAGGACTACATACAATGGGTCAACGCTTGTGCTAGATGGAAAGCCCCAAAGATTAGTAAGATCTAATAAGATGCTCTAAAGAAGCATACGATGTAGCAGTATGGATAAAGGATGTCAAATAACTCTAATGTAAGGTAGAAAGAGTTCCATGGTGTACTAGAAGATCACATAACTTGCTATGGGAATACAAAGGAAGCAAAGAGAACTCTAATTTGTAAGCTCTGAGAAGGGTACACAGAGGAACTCTATGAGGAATAAGTAGGCTTTTAACCAGTGGAGATGGGTGGGGGGAAGCACGTGGGTAGTGGGAACTCCATGAATATATGGAGGTGAAATTCAATCTACAAAGGAATGTATATCATAGATGTTTCCAGTATTTTCTCCCATTATTTAGCAGTTGTGTATCAGTCTCTTAAAACAGAACCAGTAGAATAGTGGTATGGCACGTTTTTTGGTTTTTTTTTTTTCAAGTTTGCACTGAAGGAGAGGGTTTCATGAACAATGCTGCTGGCAGTATTTTAAAAGAAAGACTAAAGCACCACGCTGCATGTGAATTGCTCTGTCCAACTGTGCATGCAAAGCAGATGGTTGTTAAACATTTGTTCCATCCCTGGTATTGTCTGCCTTATAAATGCTAAAGAGTAGCTGAAACGGAGAATTCTATCATGTTAAAGGAATTTTTGCCTATAATTTGTTTATAACACACTCCTGACTAATGGGCAAGCTCCCTGCTCCCTAGGGCTATGCTCCAAGTGCGCACACATTCCAGAAAGATTAGCCTTTCCCCTGTTGCTGCTAAGAGCCCTAAAAGCCATGTAAATCAATACATACAATGATTTATCACTGACAGATTAAAATTTTCTATTGATTTCTTCTGGAATGGAAATTTGTGTCCCCCAAGGAGCTTTATTCTTTTAATAGACAACTAGGCACTCAGTTGTAATTTTAAGTTTTGAAATGCTTTGGCAACAGTTTTTATGAAACACACAGACGAAAAATGGCAAGGGGCCCTGGATAGTTTGAAAGTCTGGCTGAGATGTACAGAAGTGAATAGCGCTTGCTTGCCTGGGCCCACTGTGAGCCTTGGTCCCCTGAGGCAGATGCTCCGTCCCTTGCCATTGCCATGTGTCCAACGACTGCTGTCAATTTGCAAGCACCAGCAGTCTGGTGGGCTCCTGGTCTTTCTTTCTGTTCTGAAAATAACTGTCTACTCAAAATGTACTCTGAGGCTATACATCTCAAGAGACCAGCAGGCAGTTAGTATTTGGAGGATCCATCATTCAAGCAGGCTTTATACTCGTGCTTTTCAAAGTTGAATGTGCGCATGAGTCTCCTGGGGACCCCATTAAAGCTCAGATTCTGATTCTGGGGTGAGACCTGAGATTCTACAGTTCTAGCGTGCTCCCAGGGTTACCTGGAGTGCGATTTTAAACTCATCCCTCTCCAAGGTAGGAAGGACATGTGGTGTGACAAGGACAGCGTGCTGAGCACTCAAAGGCCACGTGATGACATGTCACCCTGACCAAATGTCCCACAAACACCAGGAACAGACCCAGAGGGAGAGTCTGAGCTCTTCACTGGGAAAGCCTGACCTTATTTGTTTCTCTGAAGCAATATGGTGATGGGATAACAGAGGAAGAGAAAGAAAATAGATGGCTCATTCCTCTATTCCACACGTTTTAATCCCCTACTCCGTGCCAGGCATTTTTGGCACAGGGAATATAAATATAATAAGAAAATGGACAGAGGAGTAGACTATTTTGGAAAGGCAGACATTGAAAGCATTCCCCTCAACCCCTTTATTTTTGTCCGGAAACTTCTACTCCAAGAGACCCTGTAAGGAATCTAGCCGTTCAGCATCGCCCAGGAGAACAACATTATCTGTCGTTGTGCTTTGTGTTCAAAGATACTTCTGGCAATGATGTTACTATTCCTGTGTGTGAGTCTGGCAGAAAGCCCTAAGATGTGACCTAATTTCCAAATAGCGTGTCCTTCTGGTGAGCTGTTATTAGTAAAACCTGCTGTAGTTTATGACTCTACCCTATAGACATGGAGAAAATCGAAGGAAAAGGAGATTTCCAACTGGATTCGTTTGTGTGACTAGATGATCTTTATGGAATAACAGCTTATGCCCATTATATGAAGAGATGATGTAGAAACCAACACACCATCTTTTCTTTCTGAGAGAAGGGCTCTTAAAAGCCTGGAAGTGGAAGATCATTAGGTAATTTGTTGTTAGCTCAAGAAGGGCACATCCTGGTATATTTACAGTCACGCTGCCCAGGGGGAGAATGTTTATGTATGGACCTGTTTTATCATCCCTTCTCTCCTGAGTGGGTCTTGAAAGTTAAATTATAACATTGTATTATGCTTAAAAGGAAAGGATGCTTCATAGAAAAAGCATTTACTAAGTTCTTAAGGGACTGTTGTGCACTGATCAAATGACAGATGGTGCTCAGTTTTCACAATGTAGGAGTGCTAAAAGAATGCAGGGTCACAGTGAAGGCATGGAAAATCAGAGTAAAATATGGTGCAAGTTGTTCTAAGCCTGGCATAAGAAGAGGAGGTACCAGGAAAATGATCCTAACCACCAAGGGAGGAAAGGAAACTGAAATGAAAAATGACAGTACTTCAATTTTTGAAAAGCAGGTCTGCACCCTAACTGAGCTATGGGATGTTGGGTAGGTCACCAGTGTCTCTGGGCCTTGCTCTATGAGTGCAGCAGGTAAGAGGTTTTCGATGATCTTTAAGTCCCCTCCCAGCTCTGTAACTCTGAGTGCTTACTCTGTGTTAAATGCACCATAAAACAAACACCTTCAGAAGCACCATCATCTATCTCTGGGAGGGTTTTTTTTTATTATCCACATTTTGCAGAAGAAACTAAGGTTTGGAGAGTTTAAGAAACCAGGCCAAGCTTACACATCTAATTGGAGACAGAGCTGGGATTCAAACCCAGGCAACTTGACACCACAGCTAATGCTTTTAAGCTTTACAACGTGTTGCCTTTATAAGAATTGTATGGGTAAAGAAGGAATATTTTGTCACTTTCTTAGAAAATCAATTGGTGAAGTAGGGAGGTCCCTTACAATATTTGTCACATACCTGTTTTATAATTCTTGACATACTGGAGTTTGATCCTGATAAAGGAAGATGTTGTAACTGGTGTCATAATCTAATGTCCAGGAATTTAAGATGTGAGATGAGCAGCACACACCTTCCTCAGTTCCTGCCTTCCTCACCTCACTTAGCTGCAGGTATTGATAGCTTTACTTCTCAGGTTCTGGCCTGCCCAGCTGAGCCCACTTTGTCAGGCCAGGCTGCTGAAAAGTAGCCACAGGAGCACTGACTAGTGGCATCTTAGGATTCGTGTTCCTGTCTCCTAGACTCGAGATCCTGGGAGCTGGGAAGTTCTAGGCTGCAGACAGCAGCTTCCTCTCACTCTCATCCAACAAAATTTCCCACACCCACATGACAGGGTTCCAGTAGAGTTTCCTAGTTTGCACGCCAACTTTCCTCCTGAGAGTAGAATTCTGCACTAAACACCACCCTGCCTGGATGGGGCTAGGCTACCCTCCCCAGCCCTTGGAGGAGGTGTGACAAAGGGCAGTGGTGGATGCCACCTTCATCATTTTTGCATATTTGCATCCCACTTGTATGTATTCTTATTTACTTATATATACTCTTATTTACTTATATATATATTTTAAACAGACTCACTTTTAAAATTTAAATAGCTTAATCTTTTTGAAAGAGAAAACTGTCAAGGAGGTTTATAGTTTTAAGTTTTATATTTAGGTCTATGATTTATTTTGAGTTAATTTTTGAAATATGGTCAGAGGTATGGATTGAGGGATTTTATTTTTTGCATACAACCAATTATTGCAGCACGATTTATTGAAAAGATTATCTTTTCACCAAATGATTGTCTTTGCATCTTTGTTCCTCTCCTTGGGAGTTAGGCTGGGTTCTTTGTTCCTCTTGATTTCCAGCTTGGGAGCCAAAATTTGGGCTACCACCCGCCTGGCTTCAACTGTTGCCCTTTCTAGGAGGTTCCTGCTGCCCATTCATTAGCCTGGACTCTATGTTTGCTATATCTTTGGACACTGTAATTTAGTCTCTTATTGACCTCTCTTTGGTTACTTCTGCTTAATAATATAACTCTCCCTTTTCTTAAGGGTTTACTAGGTACTCCAGCCCTAACTCTGCCAACCCTCCAAATTCTCTTTTTTTTTAAATATCAACTTGCCCTTGATGTCCCAAAAGTTACAACATACAAAGTGAATTTGAAATTTTTTAAGGGGTGGGAAAGGGTAAGAAACGTTTTGAATTTTGTACAGAAGAAATGGGTGGGTATTCATAAAGCAGTGTCATTAACTATTGGCATGTCCCAACTGGGATTCACTATTAAAGGGCTCTTGTGCATAATGAGTTATTTCCCTCATGTGATTTCTGTTTTAGGGTAGGACTAAAGCATCTATGTACTATCCCACATATATCCCACACACAAAGGTACACATACAGACATCAACGCACACACATACACAGATATCCGGAAATATTTTTGCACTTAACTGTGGCTCCCCTTCCAGTTAATTTACAGACATATTTTATAGTTATACTGTAGGGGAAATTTCTAAGTTATCGGATTTTAGAGACCATAAGGATTCATCTGGGTTAGGTGGGCTGTCAACTCTGATGAAATGGTGGTGGTGGTTTTGAAGCACTGCATTGAAAAGGATTGCCAGGCTGAGTTTAGCTCAGTGGGGAAAAACAACTTTCATTGATTAGTCATGCCTGCCACGGTTTGGGGTGGTGGCATATATGTGGTATATTACTAACTCTAATCTAAGACTAGGCCACTCTGTTTTCCAGTGTAATAATCTCTTCTACACTATCTTTGAGTGCTGGCTTCTGTCTACTACAGGAATATTTTCAGTGATTGTGAGCTTGCTATTTTTCAAGAATGCTTACTGCATTGTTGAACAGCTTACATGTTGAGTCCAGAATCTATCATTGCAACTTCCAATCATTTGTCCCAATTCTACTATTTGGACCTGTACAGACCAAATTAATACCCTATTCCCCATCATAGCTCTTCAAATATGAGAAGATAGCTATTATGGGATCTCTTCTCCTAGATAAACACCATAGCTATTATGGGATCTCTTCTCCTAGATAAACACCATAAACTTCTCCTAGATAAACACCTAGATAAAAGGATTGCCAGGCTGAGTTTAGCTCAGTGGGGAAAAACAACTTTCATTGATTAGTCATGCCTGCCACGGTTTGGGGTGGTGGCATATATGTGGTATATTACTAACTCTAATCTAAGACTAGGCCACTCTGTTTTCCAGTGTAATAATCTCTTCTACACTATCTTTGAGTGCTGGCTTCTGTCTACTACAGGAATATTTTCAGTGATTGTGAGCTTGCTATTTTTCAAGAATGCTTACTGCATTGTTGAACAGCTTACATGTTGAGTCCAGAATCTATCATTGCAACTTCCAATCATTTGTCCCAATTCTACTATTTGGACCTGTACAGACCAAATTAATACCCTATTCCCCATCATAGCTCTTCAAATATGAGAAGATAGCTATTATGGGATCTCTTCTCCTAGATAAACACCATTTCTTTCCGTTATTTTTCAGATATTGCGGTTTCTGGGTCTCCACCATCCTGGATGTTGTTTAATTTTTCCTTGCTACCTTCCAAGTTTGCTAATCAGAAAGGGACAAAGAATTTTATGTAGGATCTGACCAACTGGAATTAATTGGGACTCTTTCTTATTGACTTACACTTACTTATATTAATAAGCTTTAGTTTGCACCTGAAACATGTTCCTTGGTTATTTCACACTGAGCTTACAGTAAATATAAAAAAAATTATTTTTATATAAATTACTTCATTCAGTTCTTCTCTTTCCTGAGCTCATATTTGAATTTTTACCTTTTAAATTGTATCTTAATAATAACTGCCCTTTCTTGAGTACCTGTGTTGCATGCTCTATTTGTGTTTTCTTTCATATCTATGAAGTAGATATTCATTCCAATTTAGCAGTTGTGAAAACTGAGACTCAGAGATGCCCAGTGTTACAGATCTAGTAAGCTGCAGAGCCTGGACTCAAACTCAGTTCTTTCTAGCTCTAGAATCTATTCTCTTTTGGCTGCCAAATGCTCAATTTGATAATTTTGAAACCTGAATCCATCACAGAAAAAAAAAAAAAAGGTGGGAGGAGATAAATAGGCTGTCCTTTTGTCAAGTTGTTCTTTATTTTTGGCATTCTGATGTACCAGTCAAGCACTTCATTTAAATACATAAATAAAAAGGAAATAAACTTTTCCTGACCAGTTCCTGGTGAACTCTTGTTGGTTCCTAATGGTCATCTGTTTTAAAGTGCTCATGAGATGCCTGCTTAACTATCCAGTCTGGAACTTTGCTGGGGATTAATGGCAAGTTTATCAGTCTATAATTTCCAGAATCCATGATTACTGGCACATTTGTCTGTGTCCTTGGTCTGGTCCCTGTCCTACTTCCCATAAGATCTCACAGCTGCTCACAGTAATTCTACCCTTACATCTGCATATGTGTCCAGTTCTCTGGAATGGAAGTGGGGTAGGGGGTGGGGGGTTGCCCTCCTTTAAAGTAGCTAAGTACTTTCACACCGTATTCCCTTGTCTTTTTTTAATTTCTTCTCCATAAAGTTATTTCTTCCATTTCCACTTTGTAGGTAAAAAGCAGAGCCTCTCTCTTAATGGAGGGATTAATGGAATAGATGCACTCAACAAAGTTTCCAGCAATTTCTGTTAAGTGAACTCTAAAGTGAACTCTTATGGCCCCAACAATAACAAAAGACAGTGAGTGCACTTTCCCGAAAGCCCAACTTGTACTACAAGTCAATGAAATGCTTTTGGGTACTATCTACTCTTTCAGATGATCTGTGCTGGGAAATTTCTCCGTCAGTAAAAATAACAGAGCCAAATATGAGTATTAATAGATAAGGAACCCAGCAGAACCCTGCAGGGCCCTCCCCAAGTACAAAACAGAGCAGTTGATGATTAAGACAATAGAGTCACAGACGCAGTGTCTGACGCACATTCCTGAGTCGTTTTACAGATACTGTAACTGCCACAAGAGGACAAAAAAAGAAAAAAAAAACTACTGATAACTGCATGATGACCAGACTGAAGCCATGACATAAGCTGCTCCAACTTAAGCAGTACTGAACCTATGGCTAGCACAATTCCAAGAGCTGGCCTTAAGAGAATGGGATTAACATTATTGCTCATAATAATCTATATCTTTATGGGCATCAAAATAATTGCAGCTTGCTCTGCCCGTCTATGTAAGCAGGCAACTAAAATTGTCAGCAAAGAGATGTTACAGACCCATGTTGACATATTCCACTCTGAGAATACGGCGCCCTATGTCAGCACGAAGAAGTTACAGAAGATGGATCTTTGGCCCTAATCCCACAGAAATGAAATGATGTTTGACAGTAGGGAACTGAAAGCAGCTCTTTTGCCCCTTTCCTGCTTGCCCATTTCTGTACCCCTCTAACCTTAAAAGAACCTAATTATAGGAATAAGATCACTAGGCAATTTAACCTAACTCCTGACCATGCTCTCCTGAATGCACACCATGCCTTGCCTAACCTGTTGATTTGCCCAGATTAAAAAGAAGTACGAATGAAGAATTAAGCAGTTTTTAAAAAATGACGAGCTTTCTATCCCAACAGTGCCCCTAAAACAATCCTGCGGGCAGATCACTCAGGCAAGATAACATCTGGAGAGTCAGCCAGTCTGCATTAAAGGGAGAAAGATGCTGCGTTTAATGAACGGAACTTCCTGCCTCGACGATTCATTGAGATTCTTCACCACCACCCCCGTTTTTCCCTTTAAAAACTGTCATGGCTGAGCAGAATCTTCGGAGTTGGTCTCTGGACACCATGCCACCATCTCCCCAGATTGCCAACTTTTCTGATTAAAGCACCTTTCCTTTCTATTGACACTTGCCTCTTGAATTAGTGGCTTATATTAAGAGCAGTGAGCAGCCGAACCTGGGTTCCGTAACAGGTGTGGTTAATTCCCTGATTATGTCCCAACTAGATCTAAGAGTACATGTATTTTGAAAGTTTAAAGTTTCTAGCCTATGACATAGCCTGACACCCATATAACCGTCAAAAGATCAGTAGACCGTGCAAATTAACACACGTGCCAGGACCCTGTGTGAGGGGTCCGGTGTTAACACAGAGCTGTTTCCTGGATAAGAGTTAGGAAGCAAGCACTTAATACAAAGCTTACTCTCGGTTGTTTCCATGCTTCCCAGTGCTACAAAGAGAGCTTGTCTGTGAAACACTAGTAATTGCACATTGTTGGTGTGGAGGGACATTGAAAGACGATAAACTACAAGGAGCAGCGAGCTCCCTTTATAAATCTTACCTCGCCTAGATTAGCAACCGTGGACTTCAGTTTCCATGTGCTCTCTCCTCTTTGTAGTCCTCAAAGGCAAGCCCTGACTAAGCCCAGCTCCCTCCTTCCTTCTGACTCCTTATCTGGAAGCCCCTACGCTCCTTCTAATCCCTTCAGAGGCTTTGAAATCCGGGTCTCTGAGCACAGGCGGTCATGAATATTCATCTAGGGGCGTGGCCCCGCAGCGTGCTCGACTCCAGGCAGCTGGGATCTGCCGAATGGGCGCGCCAGCTGCGTGCCCGGGCAACAGTTCTCATTTTGTTTGGGGGGCTGACAAGACGTCCAGCCTCACGCCGGCTCGAGACCGCACATTGTGCGTGCGTGGGAGGGGCTTTGCCAAGACGAATGGACTTCTCTGAGGCAGGGCCTAGGAGCTGTCATTGGAGGGGCTCAAATCTCCCTGCCACCCACCTGCCAGGGCCTGTGAAATTCCATTGACAAAAATTCAGGCATTATCCTCTCCAGGAGTTTGTCCCTTTTTAAGAAAACAAATACCCCTTGTGTGAATAATTGGAGGCTTTTATCCTTTGGTGGCACCTCCTCCTTTGCAATTCTCTCCATGGAGACTCTTTCTAATGCCTCCTCAGGGCTAGTCACAACTGTTCCTCACAGCAGTTTTGTCTTGTTTTTGTTTTTAAGATCATCAGGCCATCTTGTCTGTCTCCCCTCCTCTCCATCATCTTTATTTAGTAGTAGTATAGCAGTAGTGGTTAAAAAACAGACATCCTGAATTAAAATTCCAGTTTGACCACTTACAATCTGTATGAATGTGGCAAGTTAACTGCTTTTGCTTCAGTTTCTTCAACTGTATCATAACAGGAGGTAATAATACCACCTACATCATGGCAGTCTGAGGATGAAATTTTATTTTTGGATTTATTTATATATACACACATAAAATATGATACTGCAATATAAAATAATCTAATATTAATCAGGTATAATATATACTTATATATTAATGTACGGTGGTTGCATATATTATCTACTATATATGATCATAAATATAAAATGCTTGTACAATGCCAGGCATGTATTAAACACTCAGTAAATGTTAGTTATTGTTGTTGTTCTTTTGTCTTTTGACTGGACAGGACTGGCAGAAGACAGCTGAGTGTAAAACAGTGGAAGTCAGCTAGAGTACATGTTGCTGGAGGTGGAGTTCCATGAGAAGCAAAGGAGGCAAGAAACCACATCCACCCAAGGCAAGAAGAAAGTCAGGCTGAACCCAGACGGAACAGGGAGGAACAGAGAGGTCAGCCTGCAGTGGGAGGTGGGATGCAGCTGAGAAGGGGGGTGCCAGTGGGGAAGTGTGGGAACCAATCCGCTTGAGGAAGGATCACACAGCGATAATGATCACAGTACCACAACTCGATTTTTCGTTTGTTTGATTTTAGGCTGAGTCCCAGACCCTACTCTGCACTCCACTGACTCTTAAAGCAACAGGAACCTCAGGCAGGCCCTAGGAGCAGGAGCTGGCACTTTCCTTGGGGTGTCTCAGGTTGAGAAGTTTTAGCTCTAGGATTCTCCATCGACCGCGTCTCCCTGTCTTTGCACTATTCCCATCTTTAAAATCCCATTATCCACAGCACAGCACTCAGGCTCTGAACCCCACCCAGTCCTTCTAGTTATGTTGGCTTTGACTTTACCTACCTTCCTATCTCTTCTGACATTGTCCACCCACCCTTTCCCCACAAGACATATTACCCCCACCACCCCCCATTGATTTCCAGGCATTCCAGTCTTCCTATGGTTTCCTAAACATGTGGTTTTGGAAACAGTGCTGTGTTCACTACTTCATTTCATTTTCCTGGGCAGCTAAGAAGATATTTCCCAGTTAGGTTAGGACAATGAGCAAATTCTTGACAACAGAAAAGTGAGCAGAAGGGATATGGCACTTCTGGTTCAAGGAAGGTAAGAGGGGATCTGAGTTCTTCGTGGTCATTCTCTCTTGTCTATAATTCAGGAAGTGCAGGAATCTAAGACAGTGGTTTGCAAGATGGAAGCAGACTGGATCCCGAGTTTCTGTTGCAGGAACGTGGACCAACTGGAATTGGATTTTTTTTTTTAATGAGAAGAAAAGCCTTTGAGATTATGGAGTTTGTGATCTCAGCAGATCCCATTCTATCCTGACAAATCATACCCATGCTATGCTCTTTCTCATTTTGTTGTGTCTCTAATAACATTATGCCCCTTGGAATACCTCCCTGATTTCCTACCCTGCAGTAAAGTGCTATTATCTTTGGAGTCTCCTCTGTGCTCTTATGTTGTGCTCAGGTTTCCGGCCTGAGTGACTGGATGAATCTTGGCACCAGTAAAAGAAAATGAAAAGGAGGAATAGGAGTACATGTGGTAGAGAAGAAGAGCTCCCTAATGTGCATGATGAATTTGAGAATAGGATATCCAGGCAGAGATGTCCAGTAGGTATTTGGATATCTGAAAAGTAAGATAAGAAGAGGGTGGAAGATGGGAAGATGGAGCTGAGTGAAACCCCAACATTTAGGGGAAGGCAGAGAAGGCAGAGCCCTTACAAACTTCCCTAACTTCACAGTGTCCCCCTAGGCTGTTCAGGGTTGAGCATGAATCTGGGAAACTAGCACTAGTTTGTTAATCAAAACTTACAAACGTGAAATTTAATTTCTGAAGAAAACAGGGTACTGTGCAATCAAAGCTGTTGAATAGACATGAAAAAGTCTTTGAAGGTGGAATGGCTTGCCTTTATTACTGAGAAAACTTCCCTTGGAAAGTTTAGCTTTGATCGTGTTAAAGGAAACCATAAATTGGTAAATTTAATTTAAAAGCCTACCCTGGCTTTTATATTCCTGGCTTTCCTCAACCTGAAGTCTTCTGGCTTAGATCAACCTAAAGGAGTGAGAAGGTTGCAAAGATTTTAAACTTGCTGTAGGAGTCGATTGTTTTCACTATCCTCTGTTTTGCTTTGTTTTTCTTCATGTGATTGCTCATTGCAGATAATTCTTAAATTATCCTAAGTGGTCACCCTATTACTGCAGATCTTTAAATGGCACCTGGACTACCTTCATGGGTCAAGAGAGGTGTAACCAGTGAATATTTCAAGGCTATCAGCAGACCACTGAGGTTCTTTCAACACAGATACTATTTAACATCTGCAGTTTCAGAGGCTCCTGGGCCCAGATTTCTGGAGTATCTCTCCCTCAGAAGTGTAACTCCCTTTGAAATCAGTTGCATGTGGAAAGGGGGTGGTTTCTGTTTCATACGGAGGTATAGATAATATCAACCATTATATTGTCAAATAAAATTCCAAATGCAGCTCAACATGCTGGTTTAATGCAGTTTGGGTTTGGAAGGTGAGAACCCCCAAATGCATTTTCAGTAGCCAATTTTGTCACAAATCCTACCATTAGATGAAGCATTAAGTAATTTAACCCTTTCTTAAGTCTTTGGGCAAATTTAAGTGCCTATTACATCTGCCCTCAATCTTGGGAGTCTGTAGTAAAAATGCAGTCTGTATGGTATATGGATACACCACCATGCAGTATGTGGTGTATTTGATGAACATCATATATTAAAAGCCATAACAGAGAGTGAGAGGGAGGAGAAGAGACAGTGAAAGGCATCCTGCCCTGTGTCAAGGGCACCACTCCAGGGTGACATCTGCTCATAAGCTGCTGGACAGCATTTCTCCCACATTGAAAAAATTATCCTTGTGATCTGCAGGTTGAATGTCTTGTCCATGTGTTTATTAATGATTTTACATTTCCTTTCATCAAGTCGGTGGAAACATTCACACGTCCTCTAAATGTATGTAGCTCTGCTGTTCTTTGTGGAATCATGGCTGTAACTAGCATTTTGTTTGTTGGTTTGTCTCTGAGTGCCTATTATGGACTAGTCTTCATGTTAGAGGTTTATATAACATCTTCAGTATCCACATCAACTCTACAAGATGGCCATTATAATTTTCCTTGTACAGATGAGGAAACTGAGTCTTGGAGAAGTTAGTAAATTGCTTCAGGTCACAGCTGGTGAGTGGTAGAGTTGGATTCAGAGCCTGCAGAGCTAGTACCCTTTCTGTGGGACCTTGCCACTCCTCAGTTAGTCTTCCTTGTGCCATCTTAGAGCTTTTCCTCCATAGCTTATCACTTGACCTTGGAAGTTCCAATTTCCTGAGCCAGCCCCCGGGAGAGTCTGATGAGTTAATTCAAGTTTCTTCATCTGTTGAGGGAACTGAAAAATCTCTGAGTGTAGACCTCAAATTCCATTTATCTTGGATTCCTGCCTCCTCAGCAAGTGGCCTCATCAGTGGCTGACCAGCTCAGTGGTGGCCGGTGGATGTTTGTGCATCTGGTTCTCGTCTTGGCTCTGCCTCCAACTCATAGGGTGACCTGAGGATGTCACTTAACCATTTCATGTCTCTGGTTCTCCAAATATAAAATGGAGGCATATTAAGAATGATCTTTCCTGAAGGCTTGCATGGACTAGCTAATTAGGCCCTGGATTACATTGTAGAGCTAAGGATCATATTAATTCAATTCAATAAACATTTATTGAGTTGCAGAGCAGGTGGAGGCACGATGTGCCTGGCCTGTGGATGCACTATTCTAAACATTTCCTTCATCTGCACCCCTTTGAGACTCCATGCCACCTCTAAGATGCCTTTATCTCCACCTACAAGTTTCTTTAATTTGTCTGTGTGCTAAGACTCACTCTTGAGTGCTTCTTCATCCTTGCTCACTCTACTTTGTTTGCAGGGAAATATAGCATAGTTCCTTCCTGTCCTTTAGGAAATTCTGTTAGAATTCAACCAGTTTGGAAAATGACCTCTTCCTGCTCTACTAAACTGGTCTTGATTCTCTGGGTTGGAGCATGGCATGGTCCACACAGGTCTACACTGTTAGCTCAGAGACGCATACTTTTTATTTTTTATTTCAAATGTGGCACCTGACCTAACACGGAGTCTTCCCACAGTGAGATCACGATCGTGACAATAGAACTTTCGTGTGTTTGGGCTCTCTGCCAAGTGCAGCCATGAGCCTGAGATACAGCATTCCTGTGATTCCCAAGCCAGATCTTCCTTGGTCCCTGTGCCAGCCCATGAGATAACAGCATGCTCTGAACACATACAGTATCGTGTTTACCCTGTCTGGAGCCGGCTCTCCAAAGGTTGAAACTTTACCCTATTTTGGGTGGGGAACCTGTTTTCTTATATTTTCATTTGGGATCTTTTAGTAACAAGATAGCCTTCTGGGACTGTGTTGTGAGCAGTTCTGGAATTGATGGGTATTTTTACATGTGTGTACATTTGCTTCTGTTCCTTTTTGTGGTGACCTAGCAGAGGGAAGAGTCTCCATTTGGCTGGAAGCCTGGGATGATTTAATCTCTACAGTTTGAGTGGCATTAATTAATGTAGCAAATGTCTCAGAAACTTAGTTGTCTTAGGGATACCAGGGGAAGGTCTTCAAAGAATCTGTACCATAGTCAAAGATATGTAAAGAGTATATCCTAAGAAGAATGAGCAGCCCTGGGGACCAAGAGGAAAACTGCTGAAAAGCATTGGTGGAGGATCATTAGCTCCCTAGTGGGTCTTAATGCTCCATTTCATCAAGTGTGAGCAGTGTCCATTTCATAAAGCTTTTGGCTTGTGCTAGGTGTTGTTCAAAACGTGGTGTACAGTGACTTGAAGCAGTGGACTAAAGGGAGAAGAACTACCATTTTGGAAGAATAACAACAGTTAAATACCTGAACTTGCAAAGCAAAGCAAAACAAAACAAAACACCCCGAACTCAAAGCAACAACAACAAAAATGAGCAAACAAAAAACCCCAAACCCACAGGAATACTGTTAAAGCCACTCCTCTACTTCTTCTGGTATCATCTCTGGAAACCAAATTTTATTAGAAACACGAAAACGGGATAAAACGTTTGAAACAATTTCTTGTCTGTTGGGCCTTTTCTTCCCAGTCCCTTAATTATCAGATCTCAATTGTAAGGGATCCAAATACATCTTAAGAGCTTTGTCTTACCCATTAAATTTATCTGACAACATGTAGGTTTGAAAGATTAAAGAGAGCAGTGAGGGTTTTACAGATTGGGGATCTATTTGTGTTTTCTGAGATTGGGATCACTTTTTTAAAAAAGCTTTTCAAGGTAATGACTGACATACCAGAATGCCTGACGTCACAAATAGCTATCACAGATGAAGTTGTTCAGTGAAGTTCATTAGCTGTACTGTTTTTTACTGCGTCCCATAGCATTTCAATATCTGAGATGCATTGCCCTTCAAGAACGGCCACTGCTGAAATGCATCCTGTACAATAAGGTTTCCTCTAGGTGGGAACATCGTGGCTCCTCATCTTTTGTTTCTACCATTAACTTTGGAGGAACTTTCACTCCTCTAGGAATGTCAGCCAAGCTGACTTTCCCATAGACCCCGAGTCCTATTAGTTATGAAATCAGTGATTCTATTCATTATTATGTCACAGTAGGATGGGCTTCATACTAATTTTAGAAGCTCTTTTCTCTTTGGACCACACATGCCATCAAATAGCCTGGTTTGCCTTTTAGGAGGTAAGAAATCAAAAATATTCAGTTTTGACCTTTTAAAATTCTTAGTGGTCTAGAAAACTAGAGATTTTTCTTGGAAACACAGTGGAGGGGTTCATGATTGCTTTGTAAGATTATCAATTGCATACATTTAAAAACTCTCCAGAATTAGAAGAAATATCATGACAAGTATTTTAAATATTCACTGTCAGGAATGTACCATAGGCCAAGGTCCTGCCATTCCCAGATGGCTCCTTTAGAATTTCTTTTAATTAAACATTGCTAACATTTTGCTGCTTTGATTGAGGCAAGATGAAGAAATAATAAAGCAACTCAATGAATGTAAATTAAAATGCTAAGTGTTGTTAATGCTGTTAAATGTTTTGAAGTTGTTAGGTTTGTGCTCTGTGAATTAAAGGAAGGGTATGATCTCAGGCCTGGGTAAAATATGTGTGAATCCATGTTCTTCTCAAATACAATTGGAAATATTGGCCCCTATAATTTGATCCCTTCAAAATATTAAATTTACTCCAAGCAAATAATTAAGGACATATGCAAAGATTTAGCTACGAGTTGATAATAGCAAAAAATTGTAGGTAACCTAACATTTAGGTTGCCCTATCTTAGAGGAAGAGTTAAATAAACAATGGCACATGAAAAGATGTTGCAGAGGAAAGTTTGATGATGTAATAAGATGATCAAGATGTACTGAGTGAAAAATTCAGTTCACAAAATAGTATACACAGCATTCGTTTTTAACCCTTTTGGGGTCCACATACCTCTTTGAAAATCTGAGTAAAATGTACATTATCCTGGATGGTATTTCCCAAGCTTTGCTCTTATCAGTTTACCCATAAAACTTGAGTTTCTCCTTGGTTTGTAAGTTAGGTAAATCATGTAATACTGACTTTGAAACTTTCCCCTAAATTTATTTATTTATTTATTTTTTAAGAAATTCACGGTCTTTTATTTATTTATTTATTTATTTATGACTGTGTTGAGTCTTCGTTTTCTGTGCGAGGGCTTTCTCTAGTTGCGGCAAGTGGGGACCACTCTTCATCGCGGTGCGCGGGCCTCTCACCATCGCGGCCTCTCTTGTTGCGGAGCACAGGCTCCAGACGCGCAGGCTCAGTAATTGTGGCTCACGGGCCCAGTTGCTCCGTGGCATGTGGGATCTTCCCAGACCAGGGCTCGAACCCGTGTCCCCTGCATTGGCAGGCAGATTCTCAACCACTCCGCCACCAGGGAAGCCCTCCCCTAAATTTTATATAAACAAAAAAACTTCAGGCATAACTTGTTTAAGAGGAGATCTACTATTCATTCAGATGATGTTAATATTCTTAGTGCTCGTTTTTGAAGGTCTTTCACTCATTCATTCTCACATGTGAAATACTCAGCAGAAAGCCTGACAAGTAGTAAACAAACATACAAATGATACTGTTATTTTCACTCACATGCATTGATTTATCCATTCAAATACTTATTGAACAACTACCTTGAAATGGCTAGCCAGTGATAAATAAGACTGATACAGTTCTGCTCTCCTACAGCTTTTTTATTCCTATTGGGGGAAGCAGACGTCAACCGACCACTAAAGAAAAAGGGAGACAGTGCTACAAAGTGGAGATAGAGAGTACCATGCGAGCATAGGTGGGGGCACTCAGCCTCTGCTGAGATGTCAGGGAAGCTAAGATCCTAAGGGTGCATTGAGATTAGATTGGAAGTTGGGGTAGAGTGGATGGGAAGGAAGCAGCATTCCAAGCAGAGGGAACAGCATGTGCAAAGGGCTCTGTGTCAACACTTGACCTGGATTCCAGTAGATTTTCATAATTTAGAAAAGGTATATTCTTAGTCATTGGCAGTCAAGAGAAGTGTAAGTATCGCTCCTTCAAAATGGACTTCTTTCTGTTTTCAAAGTTTGTCTTCCTTAACTCTATTTAGATTGGATGTCCCTTGCAATTATGGTGAACTTCCCGATACCTCCAAGTATATGCAGGATGTATTGTGGGAAGTAAGCCAGAAAGATTGTTCAAAGACAAAGATCGAGCAAAGACAGCATTTGATCACCATTATTTTTCTGGGGGAAGAAAAGGTTCTGCTTGCCCCATAGTGTGTACAGATGATCCGACTTTCTTCCTTCGAAGCCTCTTTGAATATATAAATAGATGAAAGTTCACCAGGAATTAAAAATATGGTAGATCATTTTGCAGGCATATTTGACTAGACTGGACCCTCTTATCAAGTGTCAGTTATATCAAATTTTGCAGCAGGCTTGAGTCCATGAAACCAGACTTTGTGGAAGAGAAAGTTCAGTGCAAGTTCACAGGCAAAGGATGTGACAGAACCACTTTGCAAATACGAAATATTGAAAGAAACGTTACTTCCCCATATTTAAGCATTACCAGCCTCCCTCCTCCTACATAACATAGTATAAGATAATATTGCAAACAAATGCCCAGACGGTTGCTGAATTATTTATAAGAACAGGCTACTGATGTGGATTAGAGAGAAGAAATAACAAAGCAAGAAATAATAATGTTATTGAGACTGATAAAGTAAAAGTACATAAGCAAATGTGAGTGAACAATATCTCTAGAGACTTACACCCACAGGAAAGCTGTATGCTGTCACTTGGTTCATGTAGATCCTTACTTGAGAAGAGAAACAACACCTGGGGAATTAGCTGTACTGTATTACTTAACATTTATTTATAACTTTTCAACAATTTCCATAACCAGCATTATTCAGTCACAGATGTCTCGGTAATCAGGATCACGGGCTCTGACAGCGATATTTTTTTAAAACAGATGATTTGTAGTATCTCAACGATGTTTGACAATTTAGAACTTTCCAGTCCTTGCCTATTCACTATTGTATTTTTACAACAGACTGCGTCAGCAATGGCAATTAGAAGATTTAGAAGCTCTATTCTAGTGCTCTTTTCAAAAGAAATATCTAAAGACTGTCTGTTTCTAAGGACTTTATTGTTCTGTTTTTTTCAGATGTGAGTGGCCAAGATAGTATTTAGATTTTGGCCATGAGCCAAGAGGAAATCTCAATGGTTACCACTGAGGTAGGGATACAGAAGAGCTAAGAATCTTAAGAGGGCCCTTTCTCTTTTCAGAAAGTTATTCTAGGGTGAAGATGTGCTCCCAAAGATTCCTGATGTGCCACATCTACTAAATCCTCCTAATTTTAAAGGACTGAATCAGGTTTCCTTATAGTATAGCAAAACCATATTTAAATTAAATCATAGCTTTAAAAATTAAAATATCGATAATCCTCTCTATTCCTGATTAGGATTTAGAAGGCACACAATGTACCTTGCAATGTATTTTTCCCCCGTGTGGGCAGGGACTTTTTCATGAAGTCAGATTTGTCTTTTTTTTTTTCCTTACTCTTTTATCCCCAGTGCCTAGAACAGTGCCTGGCCCAGAGTAGGTGCTCCACAAACATGAATGAATGAATTAATGTATTTAAGCAATTAAAGTAAACCAGAACAGAAACACTCACGTGACCTATACGTATAGACCTTAGCAGTCTGGGACCACAAAATTGAGTCACATTTGATGCCCACTTTATGATGGCTTTGAGCCTCTGCCTGGCTCTATGGGAAGCTAACCCTCAACAAATAGCCCCAGGTATTTCTTAGAGGTCCTGAATGTGAGGGATCATGTGTGTTTAGGAATACAACTAATAGTTTCTTCTCTAGCCACGTGGCTGAGCCATCCTGCCCCAACCAGACTCCATCTATAGCACTGGGAGAGAGGTTACTGTTTTCCTCTTACTCCATCCCAAGCCTGACACAGACCTTTTCCTTAATTCCCCATAGCACAGCTGAAACCAGGCTGCAATTTGGGGTAGGACTTGATTGAAATTTTAGTACAGGGTGTTAAAAACAAAATTCAGTGGAGTAAATTTGAAGATCTAACTGGCTTTATTCAACAAGTTATGAATCAGGCAGCATCCCATCAAGCAAATAGAAAGGTACTCTGAGGAGCCGTACAAAATAAGAGAGTTTTATAGAAGTGGGCAGGGACAAGGAAAGACCTCATCTTTCTTTGGGGGACAGAAGGAGTCTATCATGGGGATTACCTCACTAGTACTGACCTGGAAATTCCAGATTGACTGGTTTAAGATTACATTCCTGGGAGGGGTTGAGGCTGCAATTAGGTTGGGTATTAAGTCTTGGTTTGCTGATGTGGGTCTTAGCACAAGTGACTCCATTTTGGACCTGTTGTCTCTTTTTAACCTGGTGAACATCTCAATGATTGCTGCTATGTTAGGTTGTGCTTAGAGCCCATGAGTCTCAAATCTAGCCTCATGAGACTGGAGGCACTCAACCTGTCTCCACGTGGCAAGGGCCAGTTCCTTCCCACTGCTGGGAGTCCCCTTCCACTAGGTCACACTGCCTTCTACAACATTTGCAAATACGTGAGTGACTAATGCTTGGTCCAAACAACAAATGCTAAGGACATTCAGGTCCAGGTGGTCAAGGACAGCTTTACCATAAAGGTAAGAGCTGTTGCTATTTGAAAAATATAGAAGTGAGCTAAAAGGTGATCCTGATATTAGGTAATGCATCTACAACTACCTTTGAACAGAGGAACGTCTGCTTCTCAGGCTAAATAGCCAGAAAGTTTAGTCTGGGTAGAAACTGCCTCGGATTATGTCAAAAAGCCAGATTCTACAGCATGTTGACTTCACATTCAAGTGTAAAGTTAGGCTAGATTTTTTAAAAAATTAGGAATCCATAACAGGTCTTTTATTTTTGTCTGTTGAGGTTTAGATTTGCTTTTGAGGAAAAATACTAGAAAGAATGTGATGCAGAAGTAGTGGTCACTTTAACACAAGTCCACTCCTTCCTCCCCACCAGTTTCAGTGGAACATTCCATCCCCCAAAATTCCATTTGCTTTTGGTGCCCACCCTTGGTTCCCCCACTATGTGGAGAAAGCTAACCATCCTGAGTTCTCAGTGTAATGAAACACCTTACTTGTGAGTTTTATATCAACAGGGAATCGATTACAGAACAACCTGTGTTCTACAACTTTTGGCAACCTGAACCTTTGTGAGCAAGGCATTGGCATTTCCTTGTCTATCAGTATTGAGCTAACTTTGTGGCATTAAATGGAGGCAATGATGGCGTCGCCACTGAGACGAGAAGCAGGATTGTGGGCATGGCTCTTTCAGGGCCTCCACATACCTACCAAACTCTGCCTACTTGGATGGTTTAAATGAATCAGTAATTTTGCTGAGGCTTTTAAAAAATGTTTCCTTATGTCACCTCCAAATTTTATATTTCTTCCATGTTTATAAATACCACGTGAATTCATCTTATTGAAGAGAGGAGATGCGATGTAACAGTTAAGAACAAGGACTCTGGAGGCAAGTGGGTCAACTCTGTCACGTTCTAGTTGCATGACCTTGGACAAGTCATTTCCTTTCCTCTGAGCTGACTTTGCAAAACAGGGAGATAACTCCTTCCATCCAGGGCTGCTGACAAGTTTAAAGGTAAAACTGTATGAAGGTACTTCACAAAATGCCTGCCACAACGTCAATGCTCAAAAAGGGGTAGCTACTATTATTCTTGATTTTGTCTCATGTTTCAAGTTTCTTGGTGGAAGAATCATGACTACTTTTTTTTCTTCCATAGGTACCCAACAAGATTGTTGATGGTGTTTGTGTCTATACCAGCATTATCTAATCACCAACATAAGTCATGGAGGCAAATGTTCTTGCTTCAGGTTTATTCCTCTCCATGCCCTGCGTGTGGGTGGGGTGGTCTCTCCCCTCTCCCCACTTATCTCATCCTCCACCCCTTTATCATCCACTTTCAGAATCAGGGTAAAAAATGTGGGCATACCACTACCAGTTTTTAGCATAGTTTTTTTAAAAAACATCTTTATTGGAGTATAATTGCTTTACAATGTTGTGTTAGTTTCTGCTGTATAATAAAGTGAATCAGCTATACGTATACATATATCCCCATATCCCCTCCCTCTTGCGTCTCCCTCCCACCCTCCCTATCCCAACCCCTAGGTGGTCACAAAGCACAGAGCTGATCTCCCTGTGCTTTGTGGCCGCTTCCCACTAGCTATCTATTTTACATTTGGGAGTGTATATATGTCAATGCCACTCTCTCACTTTGTCCCAGCTTACCCTTCCCCCTCCCCGTGTACTCAAGTCCATTCTCTACATCTGTGTCTTTATTCCTATCCTGCCCCTATGTTCTTCAGAACCATTAAAAAATTTTTTTTACATTCCATATATATGTGTTAGTATATGGTATTTGTTTTTCTCTTTCTGACTTACTTCACTCTGTATGACAGACTTTAGGTCCATCCACCTCACTACAAATAACTCAGTTTCGTTCCTTATTATGGCTGAGTAATATTCCATTGTATATATGTGCCACATCTTCTTTATCCATTCATCTGATGATGGACACTTAGGTTGCTTCCATGTCCTTGCTATTGTAAATATTGCTTCAATGGACATTGTGGTACATGACTCTTTTTGAATTATGGTCCTCTCAGGGTATATGCCCAGTAGTGGGATTGCTGGGTCTATGGTAGTTCTATTTTTAGTTTTTTAAGGAACCTCCATACTGTTCTCCATAGTGGCTGTATCAATTTACATTCCCACCAACAGTGCAAGAGGGTTGCCTTTTCTCCACACCCTCTCCAGCATTTATTGTTTGTAGATTTTTTGATGATGGCCATTCTGACCAGTGTGAGCTGATACCTCATTGTAGTTTTGATTTGCATTTCTGTAATGATTAATGATGTTGAGCATCCTTTCATGTGTTTGTTGGAGATCTGTATATCTTCTTTGGAGAAATGTCTATTTAGGTCTTCTGCCCTTTCTTGGATTGGATTGTCTGTTTTTTGGATATTGAGCTGCATGAGCTGCTTGTATATTTTGGAGATTAATCCTTTGTCAGTTGCTTTGTTTGCAAATATTTTCTCTCATTCTGAGGGTTGTCTTTTCATCTTGTTTATGGTTTCCTTTGCTGTGCAAAAGTTTTGAAGTTTCATTAGCTGCCATTTGTTTATTTTTGTTTTTATTTCTATTTCTCTAGGAGGTGGGTCAAAAAGGATCTTGCTGTGATTTATGTCAAAGAGTGTTCTGCCTATGCTTTCCTCTAAGAGTTTTATGGTGTCTGGCCTTACATTTAGTTCTTTAATCCATTTTGAGTTTATTTTTGTATATGGTGTTAGGGAGTGTTCTAATTTCATTCTTTTACATGTAGCTGTCCAGTTTTCCCAGCACCACTTATTGAAGAGGCTGTCTTTTCTCCATTGTATATTTTTGCCTCCTTTATCAAAGATAAGGTGACCACATGTGCGTGGGTTTATCTCTGGGCTTTCTATCCTGTTCCTGTTCCATTGATCTATATTTCTGTTTTTGTGCCAGTACCATACTGTCTTGATTACTGTAGTTTTGTAGTATAGTCTGAAGTCAGGGAGTCTGATTCCTCCAGCTCTGTTTTTCTTCCTCAAGATTGCTTTGGCTATTCAGGGTCTTTTGTGCTTCCATACAAATTGTGTGACGTTTTTTGTTCTAGTTCTGTGAAAAATGCCATTGGTAGTTTGATAGGGATTACATTGAATCTGTAGATTGCTTTAGGTAGTAGAGTCATTTTCACAATGTTGATTCTTCCAATCCAAGAACATGGTATATCTCTCTATCTGTTTGTATCATCTTTAATTTCTTTCATCAGTATCTTATAGTTTTCTGCATGCAGGTCTTTTGTCTCCTTAGGTAGGTTTATTCCTAGGTATTTTATTCCTTTTGTTGCAAAGGTAAATGGGAGTGTTTCCTTAATTTCTCTTTCAGATTTTTCATCAGTAGTGTATAGGAATGCAAGAGATTTCTGTGCATCTACTTTACCAAATTCATTGATTAGCTCTAGTAGTTTTCTGGTAGCATCTAGGATTCTCTATGTATAGTATCATGTCATCTGTAAACAGTGACAGCTTTACTTCTTCTTTTCCCATGTGGATTCCTTTTATTTCTTTTTCTTCTCTGATTGCCATGGGTAAAAATTCCAAAACTATGTTGAAAAATAGTGGTGAGAGTGGACAACCTTGTCTTGTTCCTGATATTAGTTGAAATGTTTTCAGTTTTTCACCATTGAGAACGATGTTGGCTGTGGGTTTGTCATATATGGTCTTTATTATGTTGAGGTAAGTTCCCTCTATGCCTACTTTCTGGAGGGTTTTTATCATAAATTGGTGTTGAATTTTGTCAAAAGCTTTTTCTGCATCTATTGAGATTATCATATGGTTTTTATCCTTCAATTTGTTAATATGGTGTATCACATTGATTGATTTGTGTATATTGAAGAATCCTTGTATTCCTGGGATAAACCCCTCTTGATCATGGTGTACGATCCTTTTAATGTGCTGTTGGATTCTGTTTGCTAGTATTTTGTTGAGGATTTTTGCATCTATGTTCATCAGTGATATGGGCCTGTAGTTTTCTTTTTTTTGACATGTTTGTCTGGTTTTGGTATCAGGGTGATGGTGGCCTCGTAGAATGAGTTTGGGAGTGTTCCTCCCTCTGCTATATTTTGGAAGAGTTTGAGAAGGATAGGTGTTAGCTCTTCTCTAAATGTTTGATAGAATTTGCCTGTGAAGCCATCTGGTCCTGGGCTTTTGTTTGTTGGAAGATTTTTAATCACAGTTTCAATTTCAGTGCTTTTGATTGGTCTGTTCATATTTTCTATTTCTTCCTGGTTCAGTCTCAGAAGATTGTGCTTTTCTAAGAATTTGTCCATTTCTTCCAGGTTGTCCATTTTATTGGCATATAGTTACTTGTAGTAATCTCTCATGATCCTTTGTATTTCTGCAGTGTCACTTGTTACATCTCCTTTTTCATTTCCAATTCTGTTGATTTGAGTCTTTAGCTTTTGTTCTTGATGAGTCTGGCTAATGGTTTATCAATTTTGTTTATCTTCTCAAAGAACCAGCTTTTAGTTTTATTGATCTTTGCTATTGTTTCCTTCATTTCTTTTTCATTTATTTCTGATCTGATTTTTATGATTTCTTTCCTTCTGCTAACTTTGGGGTTTTTTTTGTTCTTCTTTCTCTAGTTGCTTTAGGTGTAAGGTTAGATTGTTTATTTGAGATGTTTCTTGTTTCTTGAGGTAGGATTGTAGTGCTATAAACTTCCCTCTTAGAACTGCTTTTGCCACATCCCATAGGTTTTGGTTCATCATGTTTTCATTGTCATTTGTTTCTACGTATTTTTTGATTTCCTCTTTGATTTCTTCAGTGATCCCTTGGTTATTTAGTAGTGTATTGTTTAGCCTCCATGTGTTTGTATCTTTTACAGTTTTTTTCCTGTAATTGATATCTAGTCTCATAGGGTTGTGGTCGGAAAAGATACTTGATACGATTTCAATTTTCTTAAATTTACCAAGGCTTGATTTGTGACCCAAGATACGATCTATCCTGGAGAATGTTCCATGAGCACTTGAGAAGAAAGTGTATTCTGTTGTTTTTGGATGGAATGTCCTATAAATATCAATTAAGTCCATCTTGTTTAATGTGTCATTTAAAGCTTGTGTTTCCTTATTTATTTTCATTTTGGATGATCTGTCCATTGGTGAAAGTGGAGTGTTAAAGTCCCCTACTATGATTGTGTTACTGTCGATTTCCCCTTTTATGGCTGTTAGTTTTTGCCTTATGTATTGAGGTGCTCCTATGTTGGGTGCATTTTAGCATAGTTTTAATCAAAAGACATTCCATATAATCCCATAACACTAGGTGGTTTCTGTTTAAAAAACAAAACAAAACCCAAAATTATTGTATAGACCAAAAAACATATTTGGTAACTGGATTTAAAAATTTTTTTCGGGGGCTTCCCTGGTGGCGCAGTGGTTGGGAGTCTGCCTGCCAATGCAGGGGACACGGGTTCGAGCCCTGGTCTGGGAGGATCCCGCATGCCGCGGAGCGACTGGGCCCGTGAGCCACAATTGCTGAGCCTGCGCGTCTGGGGCCCGTGCTCCGCAACGGGAGAGGCCGCGGTGGTGAGAGGCCCGCGCACCGCGATGAGGAGTGGTCCCCGCTCGCCGCAGCTAGAGAAAGCCCCCGCACAGAAACGAAGACCCAACACAGCCATAAATAAATAAATAAATAACTTAAAAAATTTTTTTCAACCAGTCATGCAATGTACACTTAATAGAACTCTGAGACTCTTTGAGAACAAACTAGCAGGAATTGATGAAACATTTTACAGACTAAAAATTCCATTTAAGTCCTTGGTTTTGACCTGAGTGAATAAAGGGATAAGAATGCTGAATGGTCTACCTCCAAGAAGGGGGCCTGAAGCGGGGGAGGTCACCACCAGTGGGGTGTCATTGGCAGTTGACATGGCCTCAGCCACACTTCCTGACTCACCTTCAAGTGTCCCTTGGGCATCACTCAGGCTCTGGGCCAGCTCGCCTCCACCCTACACTCCTGCTTTGGCCATACCCTCAGCCCAGAAATCCTTCCTCCCTTCCCGGGGAATTAACGCATTCATGACACCTATTAGAAGAGATGGTAGATCTGGAAAAGGAAACCAAAATGTGGTAGAGTGGGCAGAACACAGTTTGGGGAGTCATTGGCAAATCTAGCTTCAAGTCTGGCCTCTAATATGTTCTGGCTGTGAGCCTCTGAGTAAATCATTTAGCTTCTCGAGCCCAGTTACTTTATCTGTAAAACAGTGCTTCCATTTTTCATAATCAGATATTTATTGAGTACTTAGTAAGTGCCAGGCATTTTTCTAGGTACCCAGTGTGCCAGAGAAGGGGGTTAGAGGATGTGGGTAAAGGGTGTGGGTACAGAGTCCAGTTTTAAAATAGGTCAGACAAAGGCTCACTGAGAAGGTGACTTATGAGTGAACATTTGAAGGAAGTGAGGGAGTGAGACTTGAGGGTATCTGGGGGGAGAATGTTCCATGCAGAGAGGTAGCTAGTGCAAAGGCCCTGAGGTAGGAGGGAGCCTCTTGTGCTGGAAGAACAGTGGGGAGACCAGTGTGACTGAAGCTGGTGAGGAAAGCAGACAATAGTGCAGAGGGAAACAAGAGGGAGCTAAGCTGTGTGCAGTCTTGTGGGTCACGGTAAGGACTTGGATTTTCACTGTGAGAGAGGATGGGAAGTCCTTGGAGGGTCATGAGCCAAGGACTTATGTTTTGGAAGGGTCACTCTGGCTGCTGTGCTGAGAATAGACTGTAGGTGGGCAGGGGTGTGAAGCAGGGACACAGGTTAGGAGGCTATTGCCTCAAGCGAGAGAGGATGGTGGTTTGGACCAAGGTGTAGCTGTGGAGGTGGCTGGATTCTGGACGTATCTTGAAAGCAGAACAAACAGAGTTTGCTGATGGATTGGATTGAGCATGAGAGAAAGAAAATAGTTGAGACCTCTGAGGGTTTTGGTATGAACAATTGGAAGAATTGTGTTGCCATTAATGGAGATGGGAAAGCTGGGGGAGGAACAGATTTGGGGTCTGGGGGAGATGGAGAATTGAGTGATAATGATAATATCTGCCCTGCCTCCCTCACGGGATTAAATGTGATAATTCATGGGTAATCTACCCTACCAATATGCCTTACAGTTCCTAGTATTCAAAGATTCTCTCCCTTCCTATTCAGAGGCCGTCTATTCTATGGAGAGTTGCCTCTCTTCCATTCTCAGGTGGTTGCAGGTGGTGGTGGGTGAAGGGCTCCTAGCACATGGACTCTTGGATCTGACAGGTATTATCTGAGCTATATTTAGGTGGATATTTTAGGATGGGTCTTCACAAACGTGACTCAAGTATGACTTAACAGTTGATACCTTTATTTCTCCCTAGCAGAATATTGTTTCTAATTTTTCTTTTATATAGCAACTGATGTTGCCATGCAGATCTCTTGGTTGCTATGAGATGGTAACAATACTCTGCCCCGCGATTGGCGGGGGCCTCCTAAGCGGTGTGGTTCTCGCTTGGGTGACTGACACTGAGCTGTTACTATGGTGAACTTTACAATTTCCTTTGATTGGTGGATTTTAGAAATAGGTCATCAGTGGAATTCATTACATTTTGCAAGTAAAAATGAAAAATAAGTATCATAATTTTCCCCCGTCTCCAACATGAAGGAAATGTGACACTTAATGACATAATGAATCACTGTTGGATGACTTAGGAACCTTTTGAGAACCGAAGAGTGATGATAATCCTGTGCTAAATTTTGGTGGGAAATATTTTCCTTCCTGCTTTGAGTTGATTATTCAGAGTTAGGGACATCAGGCTGACCAGAGTTGGGGTGGGGTTGGGGAGATGTGTGTGGATTGAAATATAAACTCCGTTCTTTCTGTGGGAATAAAAGTGATGCTGGGGGCCTGAGTGTGGAGGGCAGGAGGGATGTGGGCTCAAGGCAGTGCTGATTAATGCTGCATCTCAGGACCAAGTATTCTCGTGGTCTCAGGAGGGTGCTAAGACTTGGGTCATCAGACTCACCTCCAGAGAGGAAAGCCACTGAGTGCTCCTGGCTGGACATGGCTTGACACAGGGGTCCGAGAGTCCAAGCAGGGCTTGTGCTATAGCTGAATCCTCCTGGCTCCCATCCCCTCACCAGCTTCACTCAGGTGGGTAGGCAGGTCCTGAAGGGTCAGTCTTCTGCTCGTCTTTGCTCTCAACAAATGGGAAAAGAGGGTAGAGGAATGAGTTTTAACCTTTCTGATTTTGTAACCTAACTTCCTCTCTATAAGAAAAAGTGGGAGAAAGCTGGAAGAACCTGGGAGGAAGGATGAATTATTTTAAATACATCTGATCTACCTTTTTCCAACATTTGACTAACAGGTCCTGTTTGGAGTGATGGGTGGGGGAGTGGGGGCGGAGATGGGAATGAGGCTGTGTGGGAGGGAGAGAGTCAGGGAGCCCTCAAACAGAATACATAACAGATTAGGGTGCTAGGGCTAATATGTGACACCCAGAGCTGATAATTTCTAACACCTCCTTCCTACATGACAAAATTATTTTTAGTAATAATCACACAATGAAACCAATAATAATAGTCATTAAAGAAATTTTACTTTACGAAACTTTGTGCCATATCAATTAAAAAAATAAAATAAATGTCACAATCTAAAAAAGGAAGAGTTATGAAGTAATATTTTCAATTTCATTAATGTATTTTTGAAGACAGAGATGAAAAGTTAGACCTACCTGTTGGTCTTTTACAGTAATGAATAATAATGTTACAGTGTCTGTTTTTGCAATTAACTTCTGCAAATCTGTCAGTGACTTTGTCAAACTTGTTTTTCTTCCCATATTCATGATGTGTCGATCCACCTTTGATCAAAGAATACTTTTCATTAATTTTAATTTTGGAAGGTTTCTTTCACATGAAACAACAGTTTAAATAAATAGGAAGTCTTCAACATAAGGCTACATTTAGGAGAAATGCATAAAAATCCCATTTCACAATAAATCCCAGAAACTTTAAACACAATAAAAACTCCAAGTGGTCAAATAGAATGACAGAATTGAAGTAACTCAAGTTCTGTTTGTCTTTACAATCACTGTGCTATCGTTATTTATTTGGAATCAATTGTTTGAACGCAGGAATTTGAAGGACCAGACAGGCTGGATGGACACTTGTGCCCAAAGCAAGCTTTCTTATGTACTTACTCTCAAAATAAATGCACAGAGTTAATTCTCTGAATCAACTTCCATGTAGAATATGTTTACTAAAGGAAAAGCAATAAAAAATGTGCTAAACTGAAGCTTACATTTATGTTGTTAAAACTCAAGTGCAATTGCAGCAATTGTTTGGAGACTAGACCAACAAAAGATTTTTTTTTGGTGAGGAGAGAGCAGTTTATTACTGACATTGTTTAGAATTGCTTGCCATGGTGATAATAGAAAGCAGACTGGCTTTTTAGCTGGTTTTATTATTGTTTTTTAAGTCTTCTCCAGGCCATGAACCCCTGGATGGGCCTCTGGGGTGGACCACTCCTCCCGCCCCGGCACTGCACTGAAGTAGAATCGCTCTGATTGTGTCTTGCTGGAGCCAAAGCACAGTAAAAGGTGAGGATGCAGGGAACTGAAGGAATGACAGACCCTGAGTGGCTGTTGGTCAGCAAATATCTGGTAAATTCTCTGACCCTGATACAACCAAATGGATTTTTTTTTTCTCTTTTTACTCTCATAATAAAAGGAAAAAACAATCAAGCATCATAGCTTAAGTATCCTTCTTTCTCATAAAAACGTTAGTGATTCCTGCAGCTTTGCGTGTTATTCATATAGCTTTTGTGTGGCCTGACATTTTCCCCTGAACCTTTTGCTATTTTATTCTATTCTGGGCCATTGTTTTTGATGCCTAATTTCATTGTGCACTGAACTCACCACTGAATTTATTTTTACTAATAAAACATGTGACATGCTTTGCTGAGTCTTCAGAACTGTTTTAGTCATGGGGCAAAGGCATTGGACGCATGAAGTTGCAGGAACCATTATGAGGGCTAGAATGATTGGTAAGGGAAGGAGGAAGAAAAAAATAGCAGAAGTCACGACTTACCCTTCTAGGTTTGCTATGTATGACACTCCCTTTTTTTCCTGTCACCGCATCAGACATATATTTAGATCCACCCTTATATTAATAGATGGTTTCCTGGGTAGGGCAATTTAAAAGTGCTGGTGCCTGAACTTCTACCATTAGTTCTGTATATTCCTTTAGGTTAAATATTGTTTGCTCTCCACGGGCCTCTGGAAAGCAGCTACCTCTGGAGTGTAGGTACCTCTGGGAGAAGTAACACATCAAGTCTCTAACACTTTAGTATAAATGAGTGTATTTGATTGCCCCTTCTGTTACCTGATTAGCAGGATGTGGACCCTGGGTAAACTAGAAAGTCATGGAGACACTTCTCAACTCAGCCCTGACAGCCTGGAATGTGTATGTTTGCTATAAGGAATTCCAAGTCCCTCTCTGATGGTAAACAACAGAATAAGGCCCACCCTGTTGATAAGAGGTCTGAGGGAACTTCATATGTAAAGAATAACATGTTTTAATTTCATTTCTCTCCCAAGAACCAGAACATCCTCCTAGCCTACAACACAGCCCCCCACTTTGCCCCAAGAGTGCTGAAGGCTTCGTGCCATCAATTGTGTCTCATTTTTATTCTACTCGCATATGTCTGGGGAGAGGGCCCTTTGAGATTTCTTCTTGGCTCTGCTTCAGGCTCCATAATAGCAATGGATCCGCGCTTCTTAATCCAGTGAGGGCAGGTGGCAGCAAGCCAAAATGGCCTCCATGGAGTGCGTTTGTAGGAGTGGCACTTTCAGCATGCATTAAAAAATCAAGAGCCAGGCAGGACAAAAGCCCAGACTGACAGCGTGCCCCTAAGAAGGGTGCCTGCACCAAGGTTTAAAAAAGAAAGAAAGAAAAGCATTTTCTTTTCTATTGAATTGAGTTAATGTTCTGTGCCAGCTTTTGTTCCTAGAAGCATCGTGTGTGTGTGTGCGCGCACGCAAGCCTGTGGACATGCACGTGACTAGTTGCTCACACAGCTGCTACCTGAAAAATCACAGGCAAGTTGTAGAGATGATGCTAGAAAGTGTTAAGAAGGCAGCTGAGAGGATGCCCATCAAGTTTATCAAGAACAAATGAGGTGGGGCTTCCCTGGTGGCACAGTGGTTAAGAATCCGCCTGCCAATGCAGGGGACACGGGTTCGAGCCCTGGTCCGGGAAGGTCCCACCTGAAGCGGAGCAACTAAGTCCGTGCGCCACAACTACTGAGCCTGCGCTCTAGAGCCCCCAAGCCACAACTACTGAGCCCACGTGCGACATCTATTGAAGCCCGCATGCCTAGAGCCTGTGCTCTGCAACAAGAGAAGCCACTGCAACAAGAAGCCCGTGCACCACAACGAAGAGTAGCCCCCGCTCACCGCAACTTGAGAAAGCCCGTGCGCAGCAACGAAGACCCAACGCAGCAAACAATAAATTAAAAAAAAAAAAGAACAAATGAGGTGACCTTGACTTTGTTAATAGTTTGTCTCCTCTCAAGGTTTAAAAATATATTTATGTCAATATATAACCCAAAAA
This sequence comes from Eschrichtius robustus, assembly GCF_028021215.1. Taxonomy (NCBI): domain Eukaryota; kingdom Metazoa; phylum Chordata; class Mammalia; order Artiodactyla; family Eschrichtiidae; genus Eschrichtius; species Eschrichtius robustus. The sequence continues at coordinate 55,007,637 of NC_090838.1, forward strand.
TGTTCATTAATTGCCTATTTGGGTGGTTCTGTTCATAATATCCAAACATAAGTTGTTAATAGAAAGTATGAAAACTGCTCTAGATGTGGAATAGGGTCCATTATTCTAGGGTTTAGAACCACATATATAAATGTGGTACCACACAAATTCACACTCTTTTTTATGAGCCATGGTCCTTCACTATACATAGGTATTTTCCCAGGAATGTGTGTATAAGATAAATATTTTCAAATGAAATCATACTTTGCTTGCTCTAAAAAATGAAAATTCCTGTGACAAAACTTTCCTTTCTGGAAAGTATGAGTTAGGAATGAGAAGGTCATCGGCCTGGTCATTTTCCTTCTGTGGGCTCGATTTTCTCATCTACGAAATCAGAGGGTGAGTGCAATGAATGATTTCTAAGACTCTATCACAGCTTTATTCTTCTGTGTTCCAAAACTGTTTTTAGTGTAAATAATCACCCCATAATTTGCCCCTCGTCCTTTTAAATCCAGAATTTTGACTCTGGGCTGCCTTACTTAAGAAGGGTTCACCTGAACTGGTACTAACAGGTTGTCTGAATTCGTTATTCCTTCCCATTATTCTTTTGGGATGAAGTGGAATGAGTCATAAGTGAGGAGGTTATAAAAGCACACACAGATTAACAGGAAGACAGAGACAGGAAGGGGTAGCAAGACACGTCAGCATTTTCCCCCAGACAGCTTGAAAGCAAAAGCGGAGGCCCCATTGTTTGCTCACAGCTTTTGTACACTGACCTGTCAGAGTGGGACACCCAGCCACAGAGCATAGCCAGGAGCATTTCATGGAAGCCGGCAGGCCTCGAATGCAAGCAGCTGCCCTGCAGGTGTCTGCAGGAGAGAAAAGTCTGGGAACTGTATGAATTACAGGAAGTGAGTCTTAGGTAGGACTCCTCCCACCTTTACCCTATTTGACAATTTCTTGAAATTCTCACCATACCAAAAATGCCTTGAAAGAGGTTTTTTTTCTTAGTATTTCCATTGTGGGAAATTAAAACCCTCTTTCTTGGTGATAGTAAAATTTCGGTAATTTTGCACCATTGGTGGCTTTTTGGTGATATAAATCCATTCTTCTGGAAATGGCCTATTGGCTAAGAATACTTATTAACACATTTTGAAGGAAATTGACAGTGAAATATGATCTGCCTCTAGATCACACAAATTACTCAATTTGTAGATATATAACCACACCATTTACAGAAAAGCATAACTTGATTTACCTTAACAGCCATTCTCTGAGCACCTATTCTTTGTCCAGTAGTGTGCTAGGGGTGAAGCGATCAAACCTTGCTTGCTGTATTTTAATATTCCTGGATGCCCTCCACGTATGGACCGAATGTTTATGTCCCCCATAATTCATATGTTGAAATCCTACCCCCACAATGTGATAGTATTAGAAGGTGGGGCCTTTGGGGAGTAATTAGGATTAGATGAGGTCATATGGATGGAGCCCTCAGGAATGGGATTAGTGCCTTTGTAACAGTCATGAGAGAGCTTGCCTCCTCTCTCTGCTCACCACCACGTGAGGTTACAAGGAAAAGATGACAGTCTGCAATCCAGAAGAGGACCCTCACCAGGACCTGACCATGCCAGCATCCTGATGTCAGACTTCCAGGCTTCAGAAATGTGAGAAATAAATTTCTACTGTTTATAAGCATCCTAGTCTATATACTTTGTTATAGCAGTCTTAACTAAGACACTCTCTGTTAATATTTTCCAGAACCACATATTTATCTATTTTTCCTACCTAGGATTTTGTGATGTGCAATAGCACGTCAATAAATTCTAGTTTATCTTTGGTTGGTTACAAAGCAGCAACCTTGACAAAATTCTCTGTTCTGCATTTTGACCCTATGCCAGTCAGTGATTTTCTAGTAATGGTTGTTTTCTAACATAGTCTTCAATTCATAGTACGCAGCTGGATTAGTTGAACACTACTGGCTTGTCTATCGGATAGTATTAGCACAATTATTATGGCAGCTGCTGTCATCACAGAAAGGGGAGTAGAGTTTACTCTCCCATTGGTGACTCTACTCTGTTTATACATAATATCAAAAGGCTGTTTTTGGTAAAATCATTTTAAAAAACCATAACCCTCTTATAAATTGTTTTCACAAACTCTTATGTCATCAGAAAACATACTTTGGTTATATTTTACCTACATAATCTTGGCTGAACGGATGCAGGTAAATACGACAAAGGCAATCTAACCTGGAGTAGGATATACTCCTGAAAGCACAGTAAAATGCCAAGGTTCTCTAGATACCTCATTACTTGTCAAAAGTTGATGGTAAGGGATCCAGGGCCACTATCTGCACCATATAATATTATGTCATAAAAAAAGATAACTACACCCCAAACCTTATAACAAAATAATGAAAACCCAAATCTGAATTATGGAAGAAAATAGAGCTTTAAAGGGAGGGGTGTAGAAAAGGTGATAGGATTCACAGAAAGATAGACAAAATGAAAAGGCAGAGACTATGTACCAGATGAAGGAACAAGATAAAACCCCAGAAAAACAACTAAATGAAGTGGAGGTAGGCAACCTTCCAGAAAAAGAATTGAGAATAATGATAGTGAAGACGATCCCGGACCTCAGAAAAAGAATGGAGGCAAAGATTGAGAAGATGCAAGAAAAGTTTAACAAAGACCTAGAAGAATTAAGGAACAAACACCTAGAAGAATTAAAGAACAAACAAATAGAGATTAACAATACAATAACTGAAATGAAAAATACACTAGAAGGAATCAATAGCAGAATAATGGAAGCAGAAGAATGGATAAGTGATCTGGAAGACAGAATGGTGGAATTCACTGCCACGGAACAGAATAAAGAAAAAAGAATGAAAAAAAATGAAGACAGTCAAGAGACCTCTGGGACAACATTAAACCCACCAACATTCGCATTATAGGGGTCCCAGAAGAAGAAGAGAGAGAGAAAGGACCCGAGAAAATATTTGAAGAGATTATAGTAAAAAATTTCCCTAACATGGGAAAGGAAATAGCCACCCAAGTCCAGGAAGCGCAGAGAGTCCCAGGCAGGATAAACCCAAGGAGAAACATGCTGAGACACATAGTAATCAAAGTGACAAAAATTAAAGACAAAGAAATATTATTAAAAGCAACAAGGCAAAAATGACAAATAACATACAAGAGAACTCCCATAAGGTTAACAGCTGATTTCTCAGCAGAAACTCTACAAACCAGAAGAGAGTGGCACGATATAGTTAAAGAAATGAAAAGGAAGAACCTACAACCAAGATTACTCTACCCAGCAAGGATCTCACTCAGATTTGACAGAGAAATCAAAAGCTTTACAGACAAGCAAAAGCTAAGAGAATTCAGCACCACCAAACCAGCTCTACAACAAATGCTAAAGGAACTTCTCTAAGTGGGAAACACAAGAGAAGAAAAGGACCTACAAAAACAAACCCAAAACAATTAAGAAGATGGTAATAGGAACATACATATCGATAATTACCTTAAACGTGAATGGATTAAATGCTCCAACCAAAAGACACAGGCTCTCTGAATGGGTACAAAAACAAGACCTATATATATGCTGTCTACCAGAGACCCACTTCAGACCTAGGGACACATACAGACTGAAAGTGAGGGGATGGAAAAAGATATTCCATGCAAATGGAAATGAAAAGAAAGCTGGAGTAGCAATACTCATATCAGATAAAATAGACTTTGAAATAAAGAATGTTACAAGTACAAGGAAGGACACTACATAATGATCAAGGGATCAATCCAAGAAGATATAACAATTATAAATATATATGCACCCAACACAGGAGCACTTCAATACATAAGGCAACTGCTAACACCCATAGAAGAGGAAATCTACAGTAACACAATAATAGTGGGGGACTTTAACACCTCACTTACACCAATGGACACATCATCCAGGCAGAAAATTAATAAGGAAACACTGCTTTAAATGACACAATAGACCAGATAGAGTTAACTGATATTTACAGGACATTCCATCCAAAAACAGAAGATTACACTTTCTTCTTAAGTGCACACAGAACATTCTCCAGGATAGATCACATCTTGGGTCACAGATCAAGACTCGGTAAATTTAAGAAAATTGAAATCATATCAAGCCTCTTTTCCGACCAAAATGCTATGAGATTAGAAATGAATTACAGGGGGAAAAAAACGTAAAAAACACAAACACATGGAGGCTAAACAATATGGTACTAAATAACCAAGAGATCACTGAAGAAATCAAAGAGGAAATCAAAAAATACCTAGAAACAAATGACAATGAAAACACGACGATCCAAAACCTATGGGATGCAGCAAAAGCAGTTCTAAGAGGGAAGTTTATAGCTATACAAGCCTACCTCAAGAAACAAGAAAAATCTCAAATAAACAATCTAACCTTACACCTAAAGGAACCAGAGAAAGAGGAACAAACAGAACCCAAAGTTAGTAGAAGGAAAGAAATCATAAAGATCAGAGCAGAACTAAATGAAATAGAAACAAAGAAAACAATAGCAAAGATCAATAAAACTAAAAGCTGGTTCTTTGAGAAGATCAACAACATTGATAAACCTTTAGCCAGATTCATCAAGAAAGAGAGGGAGAGGACTCAAATCGATAAAATTAGAAATGAAAAAGGAGAAGTTACAATGGACACAACAGAAATACAAAGCATCCTAAGAGACTACTACAAGCAACTCTATGCCAATAAAATCGACAACCTGGAAGAAATGGACAAATTCTTAGAAAGGTATAACCTTCCAAGACTGAACCAGGAAGACACAGAAAATATGAACAGACCAATCACAAGTAATGAAATTGAAACTGTGATTAAAAATCTTCCAACAAACTAAAGTCCAGGACCTGATGGCTGAACAGGTGAATTCTATCAAACATTTAGAGAAGAGCTAACACCCATCCTTCTCAAACTCTTCCAAAAAATTGCAGAGGAAGGTACACTCCCAAACTCATTCTATGAGGCCATCATCACCCTGATACCAAAACCAGACAAAGATACTACAAAAAAAGAAAATTACAGACTAATATCACTGATGAAGATAGATGCAAAAATCCTCAACAAAATACTAGCAAACAGAGTCCAACAACATATTAAAAGGATCATACACCATGATCAAGTGGGATTTATCCCAGGGATGCAAGGATTCTTCAATATACGCAAATCAATCAAAGTGATACACCATATTAACAAACTGAAGAATAAAAACAATATGATCATCTCAATAGATGCAGAAAAAGCTTTTGACAAAATTCAACACCCATTTATGATAAAAACTCTCCAGAAAGTGGGCATAGAGGAACCTACCTTAACATAATAAAGGCCATATATGACAAACGCACAGCAAACATCATTCTCAATGGTGAAAAACTGAAACCGTTTCCTCTAAGATCAGGAACAAGACAAGGATGTCCACTCTTGCCACTATTATTCAACATAGTTTTGAAAGTCCTAGCCATGGCAATCAGAGAAGAAACAGAAATAAAAGGAATACAAATTGGAAAAGAAGAAGTAAAACTGTCACTATTTGCAGATGACATGATACTAGACATAGAGAATCCTAAAGATGCCACCAGAAAACTATTAGAGCTAATCATTGAATTTGGTAAAGTTTCAGGATACAAAATTAATGCACAGAAAACTCTTTCATTCCTATACACTAATAACGAAAGACCAGAAAGAGAAATTAAGGAAACACTCCCATTTACCATTGCAACAAAAAGAATAAAATACCTAGGTATAAACCTACCTAGGGAGACAAAAGACCTGTATGCAGAAAACTATAAGACAGTGTTGAAAGAAATTAAAGATGATACCAACAGATGGAGAGATATACCATGTTCTTGGATTGGAAGAATCAATATTGTGAAAATGACTATACTACCCAAAGCAATCTACAGATTCAATGCAATCCCTATCAAACTACCAGTGGCATTTTTTACAGAACTAGAACAAAAAATCTTAAAATTTGTGAGGAAACACAAAAGACCCTGAATAGCCAAAGCAATCTGGAGGGTAAAAAACAGAGCTGGAGGAATCAGACTCCCTGACTTCAGACTATACTACAAAGCTACAGTAATCAAGACAATATGGTACTGGCACAAAAACAGAAATATAGATCAATGGAACAGGATAGAAAGCCCAGATATAAACCCACGCACTTATGGTCAACTAATCTATGACAAAGTAGGCAAGGATATACAATGGAGAAAAGACAGTCTCTTCAATAAGTGGTGCTAGGAAAACTGGACAGCTACATGTAAAAGAATGAAATTAGAACACTCCCTAACACCATACACACAAATAAACTCAAAATGGATTAGAGACCGAAATGTAAGACCAGACACTATAAAACTCTTAGAGGAAAACATAGGAAGAACACTCTTTGACATAAATCACAGTAAGATCTTTTTTGACCCACCTCCTAGAGTAATGGAAATAAAAACAAAAATAAACAAATGGGACCTAATGAAACTTCAAAGCTTTTGCACAGCAAAGGAAACTATAAACAAGACGAAAAGACAACCCTCAGAATGGGAGAAAATATTTGCAAAGGAATCAACGGACAAAGGATTAATTTCTAAAATATATAAACAGCTCATGCAGCTCAATATTAAAAAAACAAACAACCCAATCAAAAACTGGGCAGAAGACCTAAATAGACATCTCTCCAAAGAAGACATACAGATGGCCAAGAGGCACATGAAAAGCTGCTCAACATCACTAATTATTAGAGAAATGCAAACCAAAACTACAATGAGGTATCACCTCACACCAGTTAGAATGGGCATCATCAGAGAATCTACAAACAACAAATGCTGGAGAGGGTGTGGAGAAAAGGGAACCCTCTTGCACTATTAGTGGGGATGTAAATTGTTACAGCCACTATGGAGAACAGTATGGAGGTTCCTTAAAAAACTAAAAATAGAATTACCATATGACCCATCAATCCCACTACTGGGCATATACCCAGAGAAAACCGTAATTCAAACAGACACATCCACCCCAGTGTTCATTGCAGCACTATTTATAGTAGCCAGGTCATGGAAGCAACCTAAATGCCCATCGACAGACAAATGGATAAAGAAGATGTGGTACGTATATACAATGGAATATTACTCAGCTGTAAAAAGGAACGAAATTGGGTCATTTGTAGAGATGTGGATGGACCTAGAGACTAACATACAGAGTGAAGTGACTCAGAAAGAGAAAAACAAATATCATATATTAAGGCATATATGTGGAATCTAGAAAAATGGTACAGATGAACTGGTTTGCAAGGCAGAAATAGAGACACAGGTGTAGAGAGCAAATGTATGGACACCAAGGGGGGAAAGTGGGGGGGGGGTTGGTGGTGGTGGGGAAAAAAAAAAAAAGAAAAGGTGATGGCAAGTTGTTGAAACATACTCACTTGCTCAACCATTTTTATGTGGACCATGGTGGTAGTAGTTATCAGAACAAGACTGGAAATGATTTCAGCACCCTTTTGGCACACTGTATAAGTGCAAGGCAAGGCACCTTTAAATGTAATGTGTTCATGTGGCACATATTTATACACAATGGAATATTACTCAGCCATAAAAGGAATGGAACTGTGCCATTTGCAGAGACGTGGATGGACCTAGAGACTGTCATACAGAGTGAAGTAAGCCAGAAAGAGGAAAACAAATGTCGTATAATATCGTTTATATGTGGAATCTAGAAAAATGGTAGAGATGAACTTATTTGCAAAACAGAAATACAGTCACAGATGTAAAGAACAAACGTGTGGTTACCAAGGTGGGGAAGGGGGGGTGGGATGAACTGGGAAATTGGGACCGACATATATACACAACTATGTATAAAACAGATAAGTAATGAGAACCTACTGTATAGCACAGTGAACTCTATTCAATGCTCTGTGGTGACCTAAATGGAAAGGAAATTGAAAAAAGAGTGTATATATGTATATATATGATTGATTTACTTTGCTGTACAGCAAGAAACTAGCACAGCATTGCAAAGCAACTATACTCCAATAAAAATTAATTTTAAAAAATTGAATGTGTTCAGTGTAAATTGAAACTTTTAGTCTGAGGATTCATTTCTACATGAAGAAGAGTAGCTCCCAGCTCACTCTCCTCCTACTTTCTTAGTAGCTGCACCCTGAGTTGCTTACTGGTCCTTTCCAGGGTTAGGTGGAGCTGCCTTTTTCTTTTTATTTTTTTCTTTTTTAAAATTAATTAATTAATTAATTTATGGCTGTGTTGGGTCTTCGTTTCTGTGCAAGGGCTTTCTCTAGCTGTGGCAAGCGGGGGCCACTCTTCATCGCGGTGCGCAGGCCTCTCACCATCGTGGCCTCTCTTGTTGCGGAGCACAGGCTCCAGACGCGCAGGCTCAGTAATTGTGGCTCACGGGCCCAGTTGCTCCGCGGCATGTGGGATCTTCCCAGACCAGGGCTCGAACCCATGTCCCCTGCATCGGCAGGCAGATTCTCAACCACTGCGCCACCAGGGAAGCCCTGGAGCTGCCTTTTTGCTCTTGGATCCATTCTTCCTTCCTTCAAATCCTATGAAAACACAATTCAATAGAGGATTGTGAGCTCTTGCTGCCTTTGATCTCTGAGCAAGGAAAGGTGACTGTATATGATTAATGAGCTCAGCTGGACTTTGCCCAGTGGCCTAGAGGATGATATGGGCTCCCGGGAACATTTAGAGGAGGAACGGGAAGAGACCCAGGATGTTCTGATGGCAGCTGGTGTCTTGGAAATGTGTAGTCTTGGAGGAGATGTCCTAGCCCAGCAGGGTTGCCTGTCTTGGAGTGACAGAGACATGCTGAAGGGGGTGGCCACCCATCCACTCACAACGAATAATTACACCCTTCTGCTAGTTGTGTGTTCCCTCCAGTTCAAGGAAGTTTCCATTCAGTGAGGCAGCACTTAAATTAATGGGAGAAATGGGCTTGAGTGGGATACAGAGAGGGGCTTAGCTAAGAGGGAGGACCAAGTAAGGGAGATGAGCTGGGCTGTGACGAGCTCTAGTTCTCCAGCTCAGAAAGACTGTCATCACTACCCAAACCACACTAAGTTTAGACTGTAACTCGCACCTTCTTGGTAAACTGTGCAGTGTTTATGGTCCCGTATGGATTCAGTTCTTCTCAATAAGGTTATCTTTCTTTTGAGAAACATCCCCTCTTGGTGAAGGGAGCTCTCTGAACTGGGTGGGCCCAGGATGGTTGTACCAGCTGTGCCTGGACAATGATGCCTTTTCTGGGTGAAGGACTCGAGCAGGGGCTGGATCTAGCCCACTTGGCTTGCTGAGCTGAGCCCCGGCCCAGGGCTGAGTCAGCTGAGGGAAGGAACACCTTTGTATAATTGGCCTGCCATTTTCTAGTTTGCACGAAGCCCTGCTAAAATGCTAGTGCTATGTGAGCACCATCCCAGGAGGGTCCAGAAGCCATGTGGGATGACATCCTGGTGCTCACCTTGGGTAGCTCATAGGCACATTTGAATGAAGCCTATACCTCTTTAGGCTGCCACTTACCACTCTTGTACCAGAAGAGTGACAAAACCTTGACCTTCAAGACTTCCACAAATGACTGCACTAGTCTCACTGCTCTTGGTGAGGCCCCAGGTTTCTTCCAGCATGAGCTCAGAGAATAAACCCCTACCCTGAGAGGACTCTGAAGACCTGACTTTTTCTTCTAAATCCACCTTCAACAGCTGTTTGATCTAAAGTGAGTCATTTAACCCTTCACATCCTTCGTTTCCTTACCTGTAAAAAGGGGATGACAATTATCATGTCAAAGGATTGTCCTGAGGATCAAACAAGAGAATGTTTAGGAGAACATTTTGGGATGTAATATCCTGAACAAACGAATGTTAGGAGTGACCATCACTCCCGTGCATCACCTTGAGATGGGAAACCAGATGCTCTGTTTCCATTTGGTACAGCGGCCACTTCAAAGTCTCATGAAGTCTGCCTAATAATGCCAGTGAGAATCGAGCCCCTCTGTTCTGGAAGAAAGGCTGCACCATGAGCTTGCTGTTGCTGCTTTCTTGGAGGAGACTTCTTTATAGATAAATAACACTGCTCATGGGAATTTCAGAGAGAAAATCTTCAGTGTGCCATAAAAAGGATTTATTTTTGTGAAGTTAGATATCTGTGAAAAGTAAAAAGGCAAAAGATTAGGGGACAACCAAAGTCAGGAATCTGACTTTCTTTAAATGGACCTCAAAATGTTTTTGTTAGGTTTTAAGTGGTAAGAATAAACATTTGAGTCAGGCGGAGACAAATGATAATCTCTTGGGTTGTGTGTTTTCCTCTCCAGAATGCCAGCTGCAGCAGTCCCAAACTGCTTTCAGACTGACCTTGCTTTCAAGTCTTTCTCCAAACAATTGTAACCCTTTATCAAAATCCTCAGTAGGTGGTCCCACAACTGGGTTGATGGGCAGGTGGAATAGATAGTAACTGAACTTAAGAAATGCCCCTACCCCAAAGTATCTCCTGAGTATCCCACTGCCGATGACTAAAATCCTGCTATTAGCCATTACTTTCTTTAAATTAAGAAGTTACCTCCTAGGGGGCTTCCCTGGTGGCGCAGTGGTTGAGAATCTGCCTGCCAATGCATGGGACACGGGTTCAAACCCTGGTCTGGGAAGATCCCACATGCGTGGAGCAACTAGGCCCGTGAGCCACAATCACTGAACCTGCGCGTCTGGAGCCTGTGCTCCGCAACAAGAGAGGCCGCGATAGTGAGAGAGGCCCGCGCACCGCGATGAAGAGTGGCCCCCACTTGCCGCAACTAGAGAAAGCCCTGGCACAGAAACGAAGACCCAACACAGCCATAAATAAATAAAAATAATTAAAAAAAAAAGTTACCTTCTATTAAAATCCAAGTAATGGATCTCTTCTCCTGGAGAAGTAACATATTAAAACTATAATACCTTAGTGCGAGGAACTTGATTCAGGGGCCAGCAGACTTTGTTTTTTTAAATAAGAGTTAGTCCTGTTTAGCCATTTAGACATTTTTTTTCTGGTCGAAATAATTTGACTCAATCAGTTTGTTTACTACATATATTTCTACAATTTTTTATTTGGTGGAAGGGTGATACTCATTTTAATTGTATTTAGTATATCATTCTTACTTAGTGTATCAATTTAATAGTCACAGGACAAGGCAGCTCCCATTCTACCATTTAACAGCATAGAATACTATTCACATGTCATGAAAATTGCTAAACGTTAAAAGGGAAACACTTTTGAATTCAGAAAAAAATTTTCAGACTATATTATGCTCCCTCTCCCCTTCCTCTGTTTGCGTTGAACACTTTTTGACACTTGAATTACCTTATGGATGGTCTGAGAAGTGAATGGTGTTCTGATTTTCTTGAAGCTGTGCACGGAAGAAGCTTTTTTCAAACAGTATTTTCTTTCAGGATCAGTGGAAGCTGATGCATGGTGCTTAGTCTTAGCTGTGACGTGTTCTTGAAGGAAAAAGAGAATTATTTATAAGCCTTTTCAAGCCTCATTCAGGTGTCAGTGGGCACGTGGGGGAAAGTGCACGATATCCACAGAGCTGGCACAGCTGACCCATGCCATGGAGGGCGTGAGCTTGGGTGGTATTCCAGGAGCGGGGTGGGATTTGACGAAGACATGACTCCTCTTTGTCAGTTCCTCCTGTGTCAGACAGTGCAACATGGAAGATGACAAATTTAGAATTAGCAATGGAGCCTGCAGCTGTGGACCAGACAAGTGAGACTCATAACCACAGCCTCTGAGAAGACTACAGCTGACCACTGGGGTGGGGAGAGGAAGGGCAGTGGGTTGTTAAATTGGTGCCTGCATGTCACTCTGAGACATGCTGGCTTCTCTTCATTGTTGGGAATAGGCCCAATGCCTTGGAGACAGTCTAATTATCTTTTTATACATTCATAAAGAAGTTTATTTTTGGTAAAGTCACTCAAACTGGAATCGACTTGATTGGTTTATATTGGAAAAGTAATTTGGGGCTTATCATCCAAATTACATTAAAAATGCTGAAATGCATTCTAGTTATTACCTAATCTAGCCTACTTCTTTCTTTATCAGGGAGATGGAATAACATCCAAATTATAGGGCTTGTGTGTGTCCCTAAGTATGACCCAGTAAGGGAAAAACTGCTTTTAAAAGGGGACTGTTAACATTCACTAGATGGTTTATAGTGAACTGGTTTCCTCCTTCTGCAGAATATTGTCAGAGATCTGAATGCAGAAAGGACAAAAGGCCCTCATCATCTGTGCAGTGCACAGCCAGCTGTGGAGGAAAGGGTGGTACTGCACCTGCATCAGTTCGGGTGCCTCCAGAGAAACAGAACCAGTAGTGCGGACGCGCGCGTGCATGCTGCCCTCCCCACTCACACACAGAGTCAATTCTCGTTATTCATGGTAGTTATGTCCCATAAAGTCCCCACAAACACTGAATTAGGAAATACTGAGCCACTGTTCCTAGGGGAAATACAGGGTTAGGTTCCTGTGAGCCTCTGGTCACATTCTCCTCAACCGATCAAAATATAACTTTGTTTTATCTGTATTTCTGTTTAAAGACACCTTACTTAATATACACTGTTGATTCATTAACATTGAACTCACAGCCAATAGCACTATAACTGATGCCTGAATGAAGCATATTTCCTCACAAGGCAAATCACAGCCTTCTGGCATTAAGAACACTAGACGGCACTTTAGCAAGATGCTTAGGAGCCATTGTAAACAGCAAAATTGCCAACAAAAAGCACAAAAATATGAAAATCATGGCACTACATAGACCACGTAAAGGACACTTGTTTACAGTCTGAGAGCTGAACAAGAAGTTGGAGAGTCACCTTGTTCGACCTCAGCTGGAAAAACAGCTGCATTAGGTGACAAATCTTTCACCACTCTACACGTGTCCAGGAATAACTGTGGAAGCACCATGAGTGTTAATTTGGTGTTATAATAAATTTTAGCAAGTAGGCAAATTCACCAATAGAGAATCTGTGAATAATGAGGATCAAATGTATACGGAACAAGATTTATTTAAAGCAAATAGCTTCCATGATTGTGGGGAATGGCAAGTCTGTGGTCTGTAGGGTGGAGCGGCAGGCTGGAAACTCTCTGGCAGGAGCTGAAGCTGCACTTAACAGGTGGAATTTCTACCTCAGAGAAACCTCTTTTGCTCTTAAGGCCTTTCAAGTGATTGGATGAGGCACCCAGACTGTCAAGACCTTTACTTAACATCAGCTGATTGTAGATGTCAACAGCATCTACAAAATACCTTCACAACAACCTACCTAAACTAGTGTTTAATTGAACAACAGGGTGCTATCATCTAGCCAAGTTCATACATTAAGCACCTAATTTAGAGCCCAGGAAAATGGCCCTAGAGGAAATCTTCCCTTTTCATTTTCCTAGAAGGTTAGTACGAGAGAGCAACAGCTCATAAACCCCACCCTCTGCCTGGGTAAGCATTTGTTCAATGTACTTTGACGACTTCCACTCTGCAGAGGGACCTCAGTCAGAGCACTGACCACAGTGGGTAGGAGTGATGAGGATCTTTTATTTGAGGTGTTAAAAAGGGACAGAGGGCTTCCCTGGTGGCACAGTGGTTGAGAATCTGCCTGCCAATGCAGGGGACACGGGTCCGAGCCCTGGTCCGGGAAGATCCCACATGCTGCAGAGCAGCTGGGCCCGTGAGCCACAATTACTGAGCCTGCGCGTCTGGAGCCTGTGCTCCGCAACAAGAGAGGCTGCGATAGTGAGAGGCCCGCGCACCGCGATGAAGAGTGGCCCCCGCTTGCCACAACTAGAGAAAGCCCTCGCACAGAAACGAAGACCCAACACAGCCATAAATAAAATAAATAAATAAATAAATATTAAAAAGTGTATATTAAAAAAAAAACAAAAAAAGGGACAGAGATTTTTAAGCCTTTCCCTCTGATTCACAAAATATAACCCATCTTTGTTTCCAGTTTGATAATTTTCTTACGGCCATTGATCAGGCTCTTTCTGCTCTGAGCCTCAGCCAGCAGCCAGTTGCTCAGCCCCTGCCCTGGAATTAATGAGAGGGCTCGGACTGCTCCCAGCCTCTGGGCTGCTGCATCCTGTCAGCAGTTTTGTTGGGCAAGAGTGGTGCTATTGCCCAATCTCCAGGCTTCCCGGTTCCTCTCGGGCCCATGATGTTTAGGAGAAAAGGAGGAGGGACCCTGCCCTGTGCTGTAGCCCCTGTATTCCAAGTGTGATGCATAAACCAGCAGCATTGGCATCACCCGAGAACTCGTTAGAACTGCAGAGCCCCAGACTTACTGAATCAGAATCTGCATTTTTAGCCAGGTTCCAGGAGACTCCTATGTACAGTAAAGATTGCAAGCGTGCCCTAGGTAGCTATGTGGAGCCTACAGTCCTTCAACCCTCAATGTTTAGGTCTTGAATCCTGACCCATCTTTCCACCCATTTTGAATCAGATATTCCAGAACAACCCTGCTCCACCTGGCACTGGTGGATGGACACCTCCATCCTGCTCTCCACAATTGGAAGCCCTTGAATAATCCCCCTGCCAAAGCTGGCCTGAATTTTTTCTTCCCCTGTTTGTGCATGACTCTATTCTCAGTGCCTGCCCAGGAGCACTACCTCTGCCCCATCCTGCCCTCTGATCCTGCCAGCTCCCCGCCCCCTGAACTCCTGTCAGGTTCTACACGCAGACGTGTGGGGGAGGAGAGACTGGAACTTCCTCTTCAGAACTGACTTGGACAGATTCAAACACTGCTGAGCACAGTTCAGAGAGGAAGTAGAATCAGCTGAGAGATTCAGGGAACAGGGGGGTCAGTTTCCAGATGTCTCATTTCCAGAGCAACCTGAGGTCAGCATATGAGCTCTATTTAAGCCTCCATTGCCTAATTGTAAATTGACAAGAAAGCTACCTTTGAACCCCTTCTGTGAAACCCATTAAACCAGTTCAGAACCTCAAAGTTTCTCTATACATTTGCTTTTGAGGCCAGTTTAACAGGGGATCTGTGGCCAGCAAAGAGCTACAGTATTGACTTTACTAGAAGTCTAATGGTCCCTTTTTTTTTTTTTTTTTTTTAATTAAGCATGGAATCCATTAACCTGTCATTATGATACCACCATGCCATGGAGTCAAATGATTAATTTGCCATGCACTTAACATATAGTCTGTAATTATAAAGGCTGTTTTCCAAACCTCACATTTGATCATTCCTGAAGAGGGAGGATTTCTCACCATGAAAACCAGCTTTAGGCTTGGATAGCAATTACTCATCTTTCCTTTTCCTGGCATTATGACCGTAGGAGTAGACAATGGATTGGTTCCCAAAATGACCTCAAGCTTTTCCCACATAAACTGTGTTAATTTCTAGGCTCATCTCCCATGTCTCCAGAAGTGGAGAACATATAGTCATAAGCCAATCAATCGAGTCCAGCCTGCAATTTGCTGAGGGTCATTTTCTTGACTTGTCTGAACCACCACATAGTTAATTTGATTGCCATTGTGTCCAGATGGACTAAGTGCATGTCAGTAGATGTGCAAGTCAACTCGAGCAAAGGAAATTAACTATGCAAGTGAACTGACTTACATGTGCCTGAAACACTCTGAGCTGCTGCACTGCACAACTCTCAGGGGTGCCACTGTTGTCCATGTAAACAGAGTGCATGGGCAGTGCACAACCTGTGGGACTGCATGTAGTAGCCCTGGGAACATTCTTTTCCTGGCTCTGCCTGTAGTTGGTGCTTTGTCAACCATCTGTTTCAGCCTAAGTATCACCTCCTCAGAAAAGCTTCCTTGACCATTTGATCTAAAGGAACTGCATCCTTACTCCCCATTCTATTTATTTCCTTCATTGTACTTACCACAGTCTGAAAGGATCTGGTTTAGTCTCTGCCTCTCTCTACTAGACTGGAAGTTTCTGGAGGGCAGGGGTGTTGTCTGTTTGATACACAGTAGGTGCTTAATATGTATTTGTGGGATGGGTGAATGAGATACTCAATATGTGCATTTAAAGCAATACCTACAAGAAGGGAGATTACCTCAGGAATCTTTTATCCTATCACCAAAATGCTAAAGTAAGCTTTCTTCCATGGTTATTCTTTCTGGAATTTTTTGTTTTGTATAACTTCTTCTGTCCTCTTTTACTTTGTCTTGTCTTTTATCCTCTGCTATCTTAAGGTACAAATAATAACCTTAAACCTCTCTAAAATGAAAGAACCACCTGGTATATGAGTGCCCACTGAATACCAGGCATGGTTACAAATGGAAAGCAGTCAAAACCATGGTCCTTACATCAATGATGGAGCAAGACATAAACATGAAATGTTGATGCTTTTTAATTATTCAAGCTATGCCTATGTTCTTAAGGACTGATAGAGAAGGGGAATATCTTTGCTCAATATTCTCAGAATCAGAAAGATATTCCTTTAAAATATATTTTTTCTAGTACAATAAACATTTTAACACCAATTTGAGGAAAGAACAGAAGAGTTGTCACAAGCAAAAACATGATTAATTACCAAATTAGTTGTACAACCATGATTGCTACAGAGGCTTATAAGTTTATTTAGCCTGAGACAGTCAGAGAAGATTTGATAAAGGTTGGTGCTAAGTCTGAGGGTCTTAAAGGGAATGTAGTGGGATTCCTGGTTTGAATATAAACTCTACCAGCAAGACTAGAATATATCCAAGTACCTCTGAGTACATCCAAGTACAGCCAGACACACAGCTCTCGGATGTGCACTTGCATGAGTAAACTGTCAAGGGTGCCCTATGGGGGGTCAGGGACAGGAGACTGGGAAGGACTCTGGTCTGAGCCTGTTGAAAGAGCACAGATGCCCAAGGAGCTGCTATCAGGAAGGATCTGAGTCATAGAGCTGTGACTAATGTCCCCTGGAGTTCAGGGGGTGGAAGCTGGCCTACCACCTGTGCCTTAAGGACTCCAGGGGACACAGTGCTGGCACCTTGAGGGTTGAGTCTTGGGCTCTTCGAGAGAAAAGACATTACAGTATTTGCGGAGGGTACATACAGGAGCGGTGGCCTTGGCTAGAAGCATAAACGTGGGGCATAAGGGTGGCTGGCACGGGAAAGGAAGAACACGGCAGGGGCCATGTGTTTGTGGCATGTTGTGAGTACATGTCAAACAATGCATGGGGTGAAATTTCTGGGTGTGACTCTGAGTGGCCTCAGAGATCTCGCAGCGCTCAGGTGGGGCAATGGAGGAAGCTGCTATTGCTGTGACTCATAGGCCAATAAAGCTAGACAAACTCAGGTTTTGAATGAAAATGTTTGCAAATGAATGCAAATATTTGAATAGAAGAGCTGCGCCCAGGGTGCAAAGATAGACGGTGGCCAGAAGCAGAGGCCCCAAATGACCAAGCTAAGGAGGTTGCCTTTGGAGGCTGACCAGAAGGACACTGATGCAAAGGAATCAGGATTCAGGGAGGCCTATCTGACCCTGGTGTTTAGCAGTAGTTTTCAAACTTGCTTTAGCACTGAAAACATTTTGTGAAATGAAATCTAATGAGGATGCTTTGTAGGTGTGAAGGAGATCAGAATGATAGAAAGGGAGGGGAAGGGTGGAAAAAGATGGGACCTGGGCTGCAGGGTGATGCCCAACAGTTACTTCTTGGTGGTGAGGTAGCTGGGAGTTTAAACTTTTTTTTTTCTAACCTGTATTTCCTAACATAAACAGTTTTATAATTAAAAATTCCGAAGTTGGGACTTCTCTGGTGGTCCAGTGGGTAAGACTCTGCACTCTCAATGAAGGGGGCCTGGGTTCGATCCCTGGTTGGGGAACTAGATCCCACATGCACGTCATGACTAGGAGTCCACATGCTGCCACTAAGAAGTCTGCATGTTGCAACTAAGACCTGGAGCAGCCTAAATAAATAAATAAATATTTTTTAAAAAATTCCAAAGTTATTTAAAAAACTAAAACAATTCATTGCTTTGTATTTAGAATCAGTTCATAGCTCACCTTCTCAAGAAACTTTCCTTCTTTCTCTGAACCTAACGCATTTCCTTCTGTATATAGATATATATATCTTCTTTATATGTCTATATATATCTTCTCTATATATATCTTTCATGCTCTTTGGAACTTGTGGATAGTTTGCAGAGGTGCTGTTTTGGTCTGTTCAGGCCACTGTAACAGGATACCATAGACTGGGTGGCTTATAAGCAACAGAAACTTATTTCTCACTGTTCTGGAGGCTGGAAAGTCCATAATCAAGGCACCAGCACATTTGGTGTCTGGTGAAAGCCCGCTTCCCATATACATATATAAATGAATGAAATGATGAGGTACAAGGAACACTGCCCAGATGCCAAATTCATTAGCTAGTAGACCCGAGACTGGTAAAAAGTCCTGCTGGTCTCTCCTGTATATGCTTATCCCAATAGATGACTCACTCAGATTCACACTGGGCCCAATCACAGAGGAGGCAATCAGTGGCTAAAAGTGACTAAGCACTTTAGGAAATTAGCATTCTGGTTTCTCGAATGTTGGGTCTGATTATATTTTCACATCTTGGGACCCACCTCACTATGGCACAGCCTCATCCAGAGAGGCTGTGGGGCAGATACAAGAGCCTCCGGGGTTTGAAAAGAACTTTGAGAGACTAATTGTCTATGGAGATGAATGGTTACAGTCACTGGGCTCTTGAAACTGGAATGTAGCTTATGAAATAGAGCATTATTATTCCAAAACCCACTCTCTGCAGAGGAAGTGGAACTTCTCCAGCTGGTTGGTGAGCTTCTCAGTTGTTTATCTCTGGGCTTCACTTCCAAGGAGAGCGTTTTTCCTAGGCCTCACCAGCCACAGGGAAAGAAATCAAGGGTCTGAGTTACAAAGAGGTATTTGATTTCGAGCACCACCTGGTTTCCCAGGATGTCAACATTTGCCAGAGCTCAGAGAAGCTGCTTGGGCTGTTCCTGCCCCAGGTCTGAGGTTGTGGCCCCATAGAGAGGCAGGCCTCCCTATGGGCCTCAGAAAGCATAGGCCTGCTAGTATCAGATGTCTGTCTGATGAACCAGAGACCAGTCCCAACCAGACCAGTTGGAAAGGGGCCAGGGTTGATTCTCTCACCTTTTTTTTGGGACCCTGAGCCCAACCCCTCCCACTCAGGGCAAGTTCTCCATCTCATAAAAGAGTTTAGGGACTCTCTTCTTTCTTCTTCTCCTTTACATGAGGGTCCTAATCCCAAAGTCCAGGACTTGGAGAAAAGTCTTCCTTTTCCTTCAGATCCTCTTTGGAGCAAAACGCTGGTGGTCACTTGGACGTTCCAGGTCCCTGAACCAGGCAGGCAGGTGAGTTCCGGCTGCTGCCCTCCCTGTAAACAGGTACTTAGGTACCCTTTTTGTGACAATACTTGCAGTTAAATACAGGCATCTTATTCAAACAGGAAATTCACATTTTTCACATTCTTTAGCCAGAGTTAAAGAGGACACTACAGAAGCAGCAGTGCAGATTAGGAATTTGTGGAATGTGAATGTTCTTCCTACTTCTCCTTCTGTTGGAAACAGCGGTACCTTCTCCATCCTCTTTATCCTCTGGTGTGACAATGCTCACTCTTCATATGGTGAGAGCTCCTAAAGGACTAGAGCATGGCATGAGGCTTACAGGATCAGCCTTTGGTGCTAAAACAGACCAACTTTCAAATCTCCAGGTTACCCCATCATTTAAAGTGTAGGGCTTGAGCAGGAAAAATCAAGGGAGAAGAGGAAGGTCTGGTATCTGGAAAGCCAATAAAAGTGACAGAGTCTGCCATAAGCTGGACAGGTAAGACAGGTGTGTGGATGGGGTCATGAAGGAATGGACTTTTCCAGGAACTTGGCTGTGAGGGAGAGGGACAGCGGCAGGCAGGTTGGGAAGAGAAGTTTTAAGAAGGGAGAGACCTGATCATGTTTCTAGGCTGCAAGGGAGGGACCAGAAGTGGGGAGAAGAAGTAAAAAGTAGAGAGCAAAGGCCCAGGAGAGATTGGATCCAGAGCTCCAGAGGAGGCTCTGGGCAGGAGAGAATCCAGCTTTTCCTTTGCAAAAGCTGGAAGGTGAGTGTGACTGCAGAAGTGGCTGAAGTTTCAAGCGTGGGTGTTGAAGGAATAAAATGAAATAAAAGCTGTTATGGACTAAAGGTTTATGTCCCCCAAATTCATATGTTGAAGTCCTAATCCCTAATGTGATGATATTTTGGAGGTGGGGGCTTTGGGAGGTAATTAGGTTTAGATGAGGTCATGAGGGTAGAGTCCCTATGATGGGATTAGTGTCCTTATTAGAAGAGGAAGAGACCAGAGCCTTTTCTCACCCTGCCACATGAGACAACAGCAAGAAGGCAGCCATCTGCAAACCAGGAAGAGGGCTCTCACCAGACACCAAATCTGCAAGCAACTTGATGTTGGAATTGTCAGCCTCCATAACCATGAGAAATAAATGTCTGTTTTTAAGCCACCCATAAGTCTATGGTATTTTGTTACAACAGCCCAAACTGCCTAAAACAGAAGCCTTGGTCATCTGCTGAGAGAAAGGTGGCCATGGTTGGGGTGTAGTGGTGAAGGTTTAAGATGGCAGCTGGGAGAATCAGGGGAGGAAAGGATGCTGATCAAGGGCCTGTGAAAGGGTGGCAGTGCTGAGAACCCAGCTGAGGTCAGAGGACATGGATTGTCAAACCCAAACCACAAGACTGTGAATTCCTATGCTACCCTCAGGGGCCCTCACATAGGAAGGAAGTAGGAAAATGGTTGGGGTGATCCACAGAAAAGGGTTTGTGGGACTGACACAGCAAAAGGAAGGGGGCAATGAGGCTGAGGCTGGTCACAAGAGAGTGATAGAAGAGTTGTGTCCTGGGGTCCAGCCATGTTGTCAGTGATGGGCTAGGAGAAAAGAGTAGAGATGAGCAGCAGATGAACTGGAAGAAAGGGGTGATGGAGCTGAAAGAATAAGGGACGGGTGTGACGAGAGAAAGAGAGAGGAGACAGAAAGATAGAAAGAGATGGTAAATATTGAATAGATGTGATAAAGACAGATGATAGAGAGATCGATAGATGACAGGTAGAACAGGTCTGAGTTGCTAAAGTGGAGTAGGGTTGAAGTTTTCTGATAAGACGTTGTCAAATAATCTTTTAGAAAGTTAACCTTCGGCTTCCCTGGTGGTGCAGTGGTTGAGAGTCTGCCTGCCAATGCAAGGGACACGGGTTCGAGCCCTGGTCTGGGAAGATCCCACATGCCGCGGAGCAACGAGGCCCGTGAGCCACAATTACTGAGCCTGCGCGTCTGGAGCCTGTGCTCCGCAACAAGAGAGGCCGCAATAGTGAGAGGCCTGCACACCGCGATGAAGAGAGGCCCCCGCTTGCCGCAACTAGAGAAAGCCCTCGCACAGAAACAGAGACCCAACACAGCCAAAAATAAATAAAATAATTAATTAATTAAAAAAAACCCCAAAACATTAAAAAAAAAAAAAAGTTAACCTTTTCCTGAAAGAAAATAGAGGTAAGCATACCCCTTAGAAGGCTAATGCAACGGTGTAGATCAGAGGGCATGCTGCAGTTTCCCTCCTGTGCCCATGGCGATCACCATTAATGGTCAACCACGCTCTTTCCTGCTAAACACAAAATCCTTTTCAACATAGGGCTCTAGTAGCCACTACCAATTAATTGGAATTGGCCTGTGAGATGGAAACTACTTTCAGTTCTGGTCCAGATGAAAGGTAATAAGCCTGGGCCAGGTTTTTAGCAGCAAGGATGAAGCGATAGCAACATGTAAATAAAGGTCTATAAACTGACTAAGGTCAGCTTGTCATAATCCATGTGTCCTTCCTATTCATCAATAGGTGCTCAATTAATGCTTATTAGCTAAGGAAAATCCTTCTGCTAAACTGGGAGGGAGCAGGACCCAAAGCTTGCCTGTAGCCATTTAAGCCCTATTTGGAATGTGGCCTACAGCTTTAGGGACTTTTGCATGTATTTCGAATGTTGACTTGTTTTTAAATTAATTACTGGATTCCTACTGCTATCCGTAATGTTATATATTTGGTCCTAGCCAAAAGAGACTGCACCTGAAGAGATTCTGCCACTTACTCAGGAGAACTTAATCTTTTACTAATTCGGTTAGGAGAGGACACAGGAAGAAGTGTGGGAGGCTGGATGCTAATTGAGGACATACCAGGAGATGGGTAACAGGGAGCATGTGTGTTACTCTCAGGCTTCAAATCTGCCAGGTGTGTGTCTGGTCACAGGTATTTCACGTCACACCTCCACCTGCCCACACAAGGCCATTTTGCTCTCTCATCCTCTCTCCTTCTGCCCTTGTGATACACACCACACACACACACACACACACACACAATCTCAGTGTTGTGCTTTCCTTTGTAACTCTTTCAATAAGCCTTTGGTTCTACTAAATCCTATTCCCTTTTGGATCATTGAACTCACTGGGGTTTTCCTCTTTCTCTAGTTCTTGGCTCTTCTGGTAAGTGCCAAAGGGGAAACAAACATGAACAAAGAGATAAACAACAAAAACCAGTCCCAGAAGCCTTCACACTGAAGTCACCTCATTATGTGACAACAATTTAAAAAGTCCTAAATAAGTGGAGACCAGGATGGTATACAGAAGAATTCTTCTTTTCAATATTAATAATAGTCTAAAGGAAGTTGTGGTGACAAGTCAGGGATTAACTCTTTACATGGATATCTGATCTATTACCACCACTGGGCTTAATGGGATTCAATAGTCTCAGTCATATTGCGCAGTCAGAGATCAGTTTTGCAACAGCTTAAGACAAAGGCCTAAAATCAAGGAGTTCCAGCAGAGAGGAAGGAAATGAGGCTCCCTGCCAGCTGAAGCTGCTCACCCAAAGGGAAAATGGATTAGATAAGGTGAAACGTGTCTCAGAGATGGGCCCAAAGCTGCCTCTGTTTTCTTGTAGCCTCAGGCTGGGTCTATCTTTTAGGAAATTATGACCCAGAGTGACTAACGGGAATTAACTGCATCCTCCCCTGGGCTCCTACCAAGCCAGGGCCAGAAACACTGATCTATCCGTGACGTGGAAGATCATTGAGTCATGAGATTTGTGGTTTGCCTCATTCTCCAGCTCTGGAAGCCAGCCATGGCTCACTGAACTGGGATTTCCATCTGGGTCAGCGAGGGGCAGTCCAGGTGAGCTCTTGGGCTTCAGTACAAACTGGCCTTAGGGTGTCCCCAGAATTGAGTTCTGGGGACATCCTGAGAGCCAAGGGTGGCTCTCTCAGGGTTCTGTGAACCAGTGAGGCTGGGCTGTGAGATGTCCTTTCCTCCTTAAAGAAGCATTAATTGAGTACCTACTGATGAATAGGAAGGATACATGTATTATGACAAGCTGACCTTAGTAAGCTTACAGACCTTAGTTTCTTAGTTAGGAAGAAACATTAACACACCTTGGGCAGTAGGTGCTGCCTGCCATATATATGGGCTAACTGTTTGTGTCCCTGCAAAATTCACATGTTGAAACCAAATTTGCAATGTGATGGTATTTGGAGGTGATGGCATTTGGGAGGTGATTAGGTCATGAGAGTGGAGCCATCATGAGTGGGATTATATGCTTATAAAAAGAGACCCCAAAGAGCTCCCCTGCCCCTTCTGCTATGTGAGGATACAGTGAGTAGATGGCATATATATATATATATATATATATATATATATATATATATATAAATATCTATGTATGAATATATATATATTTAAGAGAAATAGCCTTGGGAAATAACACTTCAACTGCTTTGCTAGTAGATCAGCAGTAGTAGTTCACCTCGTACGTAGTTTCCTCAGCATGAATACTGAGGGGTTTCCTTTTTCTAACTTGGTGGTACAGATTATTCCAGTGTTTAGCCTATGGGTGGAATCCATACTTACTTTCCAGCCCCCAGTGGAGTTATGGAATGCCGAAGGAGATGGCAGGAAAGCATTTGGGAGAGCCACCCACCCAAAATGAACCCAACCCAATTCCAGATGACTTGGCTCCATTTTGAATGGGACTTTCTTATTGTTCTTTTTCCCTTTGAAATTGGTTTTCAGTTTACATGTTTCCCTAAGTGGATAAAAACTGAAAACTGTGGGTATTACATTTTAATTGGGGCTGGTACTATTCTAACAATTAGAAATTTAACTGATATTTTTTAGAAAACTGAACTTGCTGGCATGAAAAAGATACTTTTGCCTCAATTTTTCATATGTTGATGCAGGAGTGTAGGGAAAGCCATCAATGTCCCAAATAAAACAAAATATTTTCATATAGTAAATTATCACTCAGTTCTACATTTCTTTTATTGCCTAAGAGATTATGGGAACCCTTGTAGGTGTCACCACCAATGGGTACCTGTTATGACAAATATCACCCCATAGCACACTTACTTTCCTCATTAACTTTTTTTTTTTTTTGGAATTAGCAGACAAAGATTTTATTTTATTTTATTTTATTATTTCTGAATTTTTGAATTTTATTTTATTTATTTTTTTATACAGCAGGTTCTTATTAGTCATCAATTTTATACACATCAGTGTATATATGTCAATCCCAATCGCCCAATTCATCACACCACCACCCCACCCCCCCGCCACTTTCCCCCCCTTGGTGTCCATACGTTCGTTCTCTACATCTGTGTCTCTATTTCTGCCCTGCAAACCGGTTCATCTGTACCATTTTTCTACGTTCCACATATATGTGTTAATATACGATATTTGTTTTTCTCTTTCTGACTTACTTCACTCTGTATGACAGTCTCTAGATCCATCCACGTCTTAACAAATGACCCAATTTCGTTCCTTTTTATGGCTGAGTAATATTCCATTGCATATACGTACCACATCTTCTTTATCCATTCGTCTGTCGATGGGCATTTAGGTTGCTTCCATGACCTGGCTATTGTAAATAGTGCTGCAATGAACATTGGGGTGCATGTGTCTTTTTGAATTATGGTTTTCTCTGGGTATATGCCCAGTAGTGGGATTGATGGGTCATATGGTAATTCTATTTTTAGTTTTTTAAGGAACCTCCATACTGTTCTCCATAGTGGCTGTATCAATTTACATTCCCACTAATAGTGCAAGAGGGTTCCCTTTTCTCCACACCCTCTCCAGCATTTATTGTTTCTAGATTTTCTGATGATGCCCATTCTAACAGGAGTGAGGTGATACCTCATTGTAGTTTTGATTTGCATTTCTCTAATAATTAGTGATGTTGAGCAGCTTTTCATGTGCCTCTTGGCCATCTGTATGTCTTTGGAGAAATGTCTATTTAGGTCTTCCGCCCATGTTTGGATTGGGTTGTTTGTTTTTTTAATATTGAGCTGCATGAGCTGTTTATATATTTTGGAGATTATTCCTTTGTCCATTGATTCCTTTGCAAATATTTTCTCCCATTCTGACGGTTGTCCTTTCGTCTTGTTTATGGTTTCCTTTGCTGTGCAAAAGCTTTGAAGTCTCATTAGGTCCCATTTGTTTATTTTTGTTTTTATTTCCATTACTCTAGGAGGTGGATCAAAAAAGATCTTGCTGTGATTTATTTCATATAGAGTGTTCTGCCTAAGTTTTCCTCTAAGAGTTTTATAGTGTCCAGTCTTACATTTAGGTCTCTAATCCATTTTGAGTTTATTTTTGTGTATGGTGTTAGGGAGTGTTCTAATTTCATTCTTTTACATGTAGCTGTCCAGTTTTCCCAGCACCACTTACTGAAGAGACTGTCTTTTCTCCATTGGCTATCCTTGCCTCCTTTGTCATAGATTAGTTGACCATAGGTGCGTGGGTTTATCTCTGGGCTTTCTATCTTGTTCCATTGATCTATATTTCTGTTTTTGTGCCAGTACCATACTGTCTTCATTACTGTAGCTTTGTAGTATAGTCTGAAGTCAGGGAGTCTGATTCCTCTAGCTCCGCTTTTTTCCCTCAAGACTGCTTTGGCTATTCAGGATCTTCTGTGCTTCCATACAAATTTTAAGATTTTTTGTTCTAGTTCTGTACAAAATGCCATTGGTAATTTGATAGGGATTGCACTGAATCTGTAGATTGCTTTGGGTAGTATAGTCATTTTCACAATATTGATTCTTCCAATCCAAGAACATGGTATATCTCTCCATCTGTTGGCATCATCTTTAATTTCTTTCATCAGTGTCTTATAGTTTTCTGCATACAGGTCTTTTGTCTCCCTAGGTAGGTTTATTCCTAGGTATTTTATTCTTTTTGTTGCAGTGGTAAATGGGAGTGTTTCCTTAATTTCTCTTTCAGATTTCTCATCATTAGTATATAGGAATGCAAGAGATTTCTGTGCATTAATTTTGTATCCTGCAACTTTACCAAATCCATTGATTAGCTCTAGTAGTTTTCCAGTGGCATCTTTAGGATTCTCTATGTATAGTATCATGTCATCTGCAAACAGTGACAGTTTTACTTCTTCTTTTCCAATTTGTATTCCTTTTATTTCTTTTTCTTCTCTGATTGCCGTGGCTAGGACTTCCAAAACTATGCTGAATAATAGTGGTGAGAGTGGACATCCTTGTCTTGTTTCTGATCTTAGAGGAAATGCTTTCAGTTCTTCACCATTGAGAATGATGTTTGCTGTGGGTTTGTTGTATATGGCCTTTATTATGTTGAGGTAGGTTCCCTCTATGCCCACTTTCTGGAGAGTTTTTATCATAAATGGGTGTTGAATTTTGTCAAAAGCTTTTTCTGCATCTATTGAGATGATCATATTGTTTTTATTCTTCAGTTTGTTAATATGGTGTATCACTTTGATTGATTTGTGTATACTGAAGAATCCTTGAACCCCTGAGATAAATCCCACTTGATCATGGTGTATGATCCTTTTAATATGTTGTTGGATTTTGTTTGCTAGTATTTTGTTGAGGATTTTTGCATCTATATTCATCAGTGATATTGGTCTGTAATTTTCTTTTTTTGTAGTATCTTTGTCTGGTTTTGGTATCAGGGTGATGATGGCCTCGTAGAATGAGTTTGGGAGTGTTCTTTCCTCTGCAATTTTTTGGAAGAGTTTGAGAAGGATGGGTGTTAGCTCTTCTCTAAATGTTTGATAGAATTCACCTGTTCAGCCTTCTGGTCCTGGACTTCAGTTTGTTGGAAGATTTTTTTTTTTAATTTATTTATTTAATTTATTTATTTTTGGCTGTGTTGGGTCTTTGTTGCTTCTCACAGGCTTTCTCTAGTTCCGGCGAGTGGGGGCTACTCTTCGTTGCGGTGTGCGGGCTTCTTATTGCGGTGGCTTCTCTTGCTGTGGAGCATGGGCTTCAGTAGTTGTGGCACGTGGGCTCAGTAGTTGTGGCTCGCGGGCTCTAGAACACAGGCTCAGTAGTTGTGGTGCAGCACGGGCTTAGTTGCTCTGCGGCATGTGGGATCCTCCCAGACCAGGGCTTGAACCCGTGTCCCCTGCATCGACAGGCAGACTCCCAACCACTGCGCCAACAGGGAAGCCCTGTTGGAAGATTTTTAACCACAGTTTCAATTTCATTACTTGTGATTGGTCTGTTCATATTTTCTGTGTCTTCCTGGTTCAGTCTTGGAAGGTTACACCTTTCTAAGAACTTGTCCATTTCTTCCAGGTTGTCCATTTTATTAGCATAGAGTTGCTTGTAGTAGTCTCTTAGGATGCTTTGTATTTCTGTGGTGTCTGTTGTAACTTCTCCTTTTTCATTTCTAATTTTATCGATTTGAGTCCTCTCCCTCTCTTTCTTGATGAATCTGGCTAAAGGTTTATCAATGTTGTTGATCTTCTCAAAGAACCAGCTTTTAGTTTTATTGATCTTTGCTATTGTTTTCTTTGTTTCTATTTCATTTAGTTCTGCTCTGATCTTTATGATTTCTTTCCTTCTACTAACTTTGGGTTCTGTTTGTTCCTCTTTCTCTGGTTCCTTTAGGTGTAAGGTTAGATTGTTTATTTGAGATTTTTCTTGTTTCTTGAGGTAGGCTTGTATAGCTATAAACTTCCCTCTTAGAACTGCTTTTGCTGCATCCCATAGGTTTTGGATCGTCGTGTTTTCATTGTCATTTGTTTCTAGGTATTTTTTGATTTCCTCTTTGATTTCTTCAGTGATCTCTTGGTTATTTAGTACCGTATTGTTTAGCCTCCATGTGTTTGTGTTTTTTACGTTTTTTCCCCCCTGTAATTCATTTCTAATCTCATACATTTTGGTCGGAAAAGATGCTTGATATGATTTCAATTTTCTTAAATTTACTGAGTCTTGATCTGTGACCCAAGATGTGATCTATCCTGGAGAATGTTCTGTGCGCACTTGAGAAGAAAGTGTAATCTTCTGTTTTTGGATGGAATGTCCTATAAATATCAATTAAATCTGTCTGGTCTATTGTGTCATTTAAAGCTTGTGTTTCCTTATTAATTTTCTGTTTGGATGATCTGTCGATTGGTGCAAGTGAGGTGTTAAAGTCCCCCACTATTATTGTGTTATTGTCAATTTCCTCTTTTATAGCTGTTAGCAGTTGTCTTATGTATCGAGGTGCTCCTATGTTGGGTGCATATATATTTATAATTGTTATATCTTCTTCTTGGACTGATGCCTTGATCATTATGTAGTGTCCTTCCTTGTCTCTTGTAACATTCTTTATTTTAAAGTCTATTTTATCTGAGTATTCCTACTCCAGCTTTCTTTTGACTTCCATTTGCATGGAATAACTTTTCTCCATCTCCTCACTTTCAGTTTGTATGTGTCCCTAGGTCTGAAGTGGGTCTCTTGTAGACAGCATATATATGGGTCTTGTTTTTGTATCCATTCAGCAAGCCTGTGTCTTTTGGTTGGAGCATTTAATCCATTCACGTTTAAGGTAATTATCAATATGTATGTTCCTATTACCATTTTCTTAATTGTTTGGGTTTGTTTTTGTAGGTCCTTTTCTTCTCTTGTGTTTCCCACTTAGAGAAGTTCCTTTAGCATTTGTTGTAGAGCTGGTTTGGTGGTGCTGAATTCTCTTAGCTTTTGCTTGTCTGTAAAGCTTTTGATTTCTCTGTCAAATCTGAATAAAATCCTTGCCGGTTAGAGTAATCTTGGTTGTACGTTCTTCCCTTTCATCACTTTAAGTACATCATGCCACTCCCTTCTGGTTTGTAGAGTTTCTGCTGACAAATCAGCTGTTAACCTTATGGGAGTTCCCTTGTATGTTATTTGTCCTTTTTCCCTTGCTGCTTTCAATAATTTTTCTTTGTCTTTAATTTTTGCCAATTTGATTACTATGTGTCTCGGCATGTTTCTTTTTGGGTTTATCCTGTATGGGACTCTCTGCGCTTCCTGGACTTGGGTGGTTATTTCCTTTCCCATGTTAGGGAAGTTTTAGAGTATAATCTCTTCAAATGTTTTCTTGGGTCCTTTCTCTCTCTCTTCTCCTTCTGGGACCCCTATAATGCGAATGTTGTTGCGTTTGATGTTGTCCCAGAGGTCTCTTAGGCTGTCTTCATTTCTTTTCATTCTTTTTTCTTTAGTCTGTTCTGCAGCAGTGAATTCCACCATTCTGTCTTCCAGGTCACTTATCTGTTCTTCCACCTCTGTTATTCTGCTATTGATTCCTAGTGTATTTTTCATTTCAGTTATTGTATTGTTCATCTCTGTTTGTTTGTTCTTTAATTCTTCTAGGTCTTTGTTAAACATTTCTTGCATCTTCTCGATCTTTGCCTCCATTCTTTTTCCGAGGTCCTGGATCATCTTCACTATCATTATTCTGAATTCTTTTTCTGGAAGGTTGCCTATCTCCACTTCATTTAGTTGCTTTTCTGGGGTTTTATCTTGTTCCTTCATCTGGTACATAGCCCTCTGCCTTTTCATCTTGTCTATCTTTCTGTGAATGTGGTTTTTGTTCCACAGGCTGCAGGACTGTAGTTCTTCTTGCTTCTGCTGTCTGCCCTCTGGTGGATGAGGCTATCTAAGAGGCTTGTGCAAGTTTTCTGATGGGAGGGACTGGTGCTGGGTAGAGCTGGCTGTTACTCTGGTGGGCAGAGCTCAGTAAAAGTTTAATCCACTTGACTGGTGATGGGTGGGGCTGGATTCCCTCCCTGTTGGTTGTTTGGCCTGAGGCAACCCAACACTGGAGCTTACCCGGGCTCTTTGGTGGGGCTAATGGCGGACTCTGGGAGGGCTCATGCCAAGGAGTACTTCCCAGAATTTCTGCCGCCACTGTCCTTGTCCTCACGGTGAGACACAGCCACCCCCCACCTCTGCAGGAGACCCTCCAACAGTGGCAGGTAGGTCTGGTTCAGTCTCCTATGGGGTCACTACTCCTTTCCCTGGGTCCCGATGTGCACACTACTTTGTGTGTGCCCTCCAAGAGTGGAGTCTCTGTTTCCCTCAGTCCTGTCAGAGTCCTGCAATCAAATCCTGCTAGCCTTCAAAGTCTGATTCTCTGGGAATTCCTCCTCCCGTTGCCAGACCCCCAGGTTCGGAAGCCTGACGTGGGGCTCAGAACCTTCACTCCAGTGGGTGGACTTCTGTGGTATAAGTGTTCTCCAGTTTGTGAGTCACCCACCCAGCAGTTATGGGATTTGATTATATTGTGATTGTGCCCCTCCTGCCATCTCATTGTGGCTTCTCCTTTGTCTTGGATGTGGGGTATCTTTTTTGGTGAGTTCCAGTGTCTTCCTGTTGATGATTGTTCAGCAGTTAGTTGTGATTCTGGTGTTCTTGCGAGAGGGAGTGAGAGTACGTCCTTCTACTCTGCCATCTTGGTTCAGGGCCTCCTCATTAACTCTTGTTAAGTGGTTTCAGTCAGAAAACAATTCTTTCCAACTCTAGAACTTCCAAAAAGAATGGTTTTAAAGAATTAATCATACCCATTATTAAAAGCAGACCCAGAATATACGTGATGTGATGTATTATCATACATACTCCATTGTGAATATAAAGACATCAAAGAGGAATTAATCTGTTTGCTACAAACTTAGGAAAACAAGTTGAAATCCCCATTCTATATTAAAGATCTAATTAATTTATCAGCTATTTGCCTCATCATTTGAACAAGTAAAAAAAAATGTCATTTATAGAAATTATATAGTTTTGTCATATTTTATTTTCTAGACTAGTTTTATAATTATCTTAGCCAATAGATTTCAGCTATTTTATGTCTTTTGTTATTTATTATTGTTGTTCTTGTAACTTGGAATGTACTATTGATGATTTAAATGTTCTTTAGATCATCCAAACCATTTACCTTAAAAACTGGACCATTCAGTAGTTCAGTATCTAACCTATGCCCAGGAAATAAAAATTGACAAATTTGAATCTCAATATTAGAGCTACACTATTTCATAGAACCTAGATTTAGTCTTCAGAATTTTGGAGGGAGAAAGTAGAAGGGGAAAAATGACTAAGTTTTTAGTTGGACAGAACACAAATATACCTGCTGCCCCTAAATGGTCAAAGGTGAAACCACATGGATGCATCAACCTGTGAATGTTTAAAATCTGTCTAGTTCAATTCTTTCCAATGTCTGGAACATTTAGGAATGTAAAATTAATAAAAAACACGCTTTAAAAAATGTTTCAACTCACTTCCTTGGAGGAGGAGTAAAAGTGCTAATAATCATCTGATCAGACCCGCTGTTTCCTCAAGAACTCACAGAATACTTATGATCTTTCCATTCCTACCATACTTGCTTGTGTTATAGACATCAGGGTGTTAGACTAGTCTTGTTTGTACATTTCACTATCAGTTGAGCCGGGTAGGGGAGACTGAGTGAAATCTGAAACCAGGATTGCCTGATTCTTGTTATTTGGTTACATAATATGTAACATAAACAGAATGAGTGCTGCCCCTTAGGATTTAAGTTAAAGCACTCAAAGCAGAGTGGACACTGAAGAGAGTCATGTGGTTATAAAAGGATCCCAGTAGCTATTGCCTTTGCTCTTATTAATTACTTCAATTCCCATTTTTGCTTCCAGAGATTATTAAAGTACTGGCCCCCAGATCCTACTTGAATCTCTTGACTGTATACTGACTGCTATACAAATAATACTCCTCTTTGCCTAGAAGGTATCTGAGGATGTGAGTTACACTTACACAGCTATAGCACAAAAAACATAGCTAGAAGATGCAGGCTGTATCCCTGTGCAGTTGGATATCTAGGAGGTTCAGGACCATGGTTGGGACTTGGCCACTGACTGGTCCAGGAATTCCACAGCTATGATAGCTGTCATAATCAGGTGGGCTAGGGGTCTGCCTGATTTTCCATTAACTCCACACCACCATGGAGCGAGTCATATAGGATCACCTACAAAGCAGAATAAGCCTGTGCTTTGGCCACCAGCAAAGCAAATGCCAATCCCTCCTTCTCCCTGCCCATCTATCTGATCAGTTGAAGGCCTTAAAAGATTGATACCCCCTAAGAAGGAAGAAATTCTGCCTTTGGACTCAAGACTGCAACATCACCTCTTCCCTGGGTCTCCAGTCTACCATGCAGATTTTGGACATGCTAGCCTGCACAGTTGTGTGAGCCAATTCCTGAAACTAACTCTGTCTCTCTTTCTGTCTGTCTCTCCCTTTCTCTCCATCTATCATTCCATCTATCACCTACCACCTATCCATTCACTACTGGTGCTGTTTCTAACTAATACAGTGACAGAGGTGGACACTGAAGAAATGGGGCAGAATAATATTCCTGAAATTTTACTGGTGTTTTATGTTCCTATTACTTCTCCCTTTTGCCCATCCCTCAAGCCAAGGTGCTCGGTACTCACTGCTTTACAGCAGATGTAACAGAAAGAAATGAGTCTTTCTTGCTTTGGTTTCCAATAGCCCTATGGCCCTTAGGGGACTGTACAGACTCCATTCAGAGCCAAAATATTTGGGAGATGTGGGGTTTCAGAAGAGCAGTGTTTCCTCTGGACTAGAAAAGTTACCCCAGGCCTTGGAAGGGGAACTGGAAGGGACATGAAGAGGCCAGAGATGTTGTTAGTCCTGAAGATCTGGTGGGAGGTGGGGGTGTGGGTCAAGAGGAAGCAAGACCCTAGCTAAGGAATGGCTGTGCAGTGAGTCTGGACAAACAGTTCTTACACAACCAGGCAGAGTCCCGGCTCCCAAATGAGACATGAAAGTCATAGGAGAGCCCGGACCACTCGTGAAGAGGCAAAGAGACCAGGAACGCATCTCAGTGATGACCAACAGGTTTCCATGGCCTACAATTAGGAGAGAAAAGGATGTCTCAGTGGACACCCTCATGGTCAGGTGACTCAAGACCAATGGACCTTCACCAACCCAGTGACCTGATACAACTTAAACGTCAAGGAAGTTAGACACTGCCAGAGAAACTCCAACTTGCCTTAGATAAGTTTCTATGATTCCGGAGAATGGGAACTCAATGGTTTAGAGAAAAAATATGTCTTAGTCACTGAAATTGTGACAAGATATAAGAGTGGAATGGCTTTGGGGAACTGAAAGATGGCCATGATGGTGCAGTGCAGTGAGTGAGGGGAAGGTAGCCCAAGCTGAGGTTGGGAAGATGACCAGGGGCCAGATCACACATGCCTGCATAGAGCATGTATTGCAAGTGACATGGGAAGCTGTTGAAGGATTTCAAGCACTTCCCAACTTTTAAAGGTCACATTGGCTGTTGCATGGAGAATGGATGGGGCGTGGCCTGCATGCAGGTTAGGAGAGCAGTTTGAGAGGCTACTGCAGTCATCCAGGTGACAGAAGATGGTGGCTCAAACCAGGTTGGTGGCAGTGGAGCTAGGGCATGGATTATTAATATGTTTTAGTGTAGAAGTAACAGGTCTTGTCATTGGGGTGTATCTGGGGAATGAGGGAAAGTGAGTGGTAAGAACTGCCAGGTTTCTGTTTAAGCAACGAGTGGAAAATGAAGCCATTTACTGAAGGAGGGGAAGTCTGAAAGAAAACAAGTACACGTGAGGAAATCCAAATTTCTGTTGTGGATGTAGTAAGTTGGAGATACCTGAGAGACAACCCCATGGAAATGTCCAGAAGGTATAAACAGAGCACAGAGAAGTCTGGGTTGGAGGTAGGAATGTGGATGTCATCAGTTTTAGCCTTTGCTGTTTTTTATTTTGTTTTATTTTGCACCTGCCTAACTCCCATTCATCCTTCAGGTGTCAGCTTAAATGCTGCTTTCTTGGCAAGGCCTCCCCTCCCCCTCCCCCAGCAGACATCAGTATGAATTAGGTGCTCTACTAGGCTCTCTCTCTTTAAATTTTTCCTTCAAAGTACTTATCGCGGTTAGAAATTGAGATTTTTGTTTGCTTGTTCTTCAGGGATGAATCTCAGCCCACATTGAGCTGCTCTAGAAAAAAAAAAAAAGACTTTATTTTTCTATAATGAAACCATTTAGGCCCTAAATTTTAGAATAAAGAAGGCAGGGAGAAAAGAAAAGAGGGGCCAGAGCTGAGTGCAGATAGACTGACACATTTATGTGTCGAATAGAAGAGAAAGCTGACAAAAGGAGTCCAGAAGGAGCTAGGAAGAAAACAGAGTCTGGGATGCAAGGGGAGACAAGGACTGAGGGTGTGTCACTATATCAAATTCTGCTGCGAAGACTGAAGTGATGGTTGGATTTACACCATGGTGGGCATGGGGTGCTTTGTAAGAGCAGTTTGGGTGGAGCCATGAGGATAGAAGGCAAGTTGCCCTGAGTAAAGGAACAAATGGAAAGGAGGAATGATAAATAATACATGAAGACTACTGTTCCGAGAAGCTTTACCGTTTGGGGAGAGAAAACTAGGGCAGTGGCTAGAAAGCTATGTGGGGTTAAAGGAGGGTAGCTTTGGGGATAGTGAAGTATATCCATGTGTAGATGGGGACATTGGATTGCGGGGGTTTGGGGAGAAATAAAAACAGAAGGAATTAAGAGATGAATAAAAAAAGAAGAGGACGGGAGAGGGCAGGGCGGGAAGTGGTGACAGAGAATGGAGCCAAGAAGCCTTTGAAGGCCATGCCGGAGCGGCCTCAGCCACGCCCACGGGGCGGCGAGGCGACGCCAGCTGCTGCTCGTGGAGGGGGAAGCCATTGCTGGCCAAGCGGTTAGTCAGTCCGTCAGCAGCCAGACCCTGGCCCCTGGCCAGCCACATACTGGGAGCAGAGTAACGAGTCTTCTGGCAGGCGTCGTTGAAGAGGAAGGACGGTGAGGCTGAGCGCTGAGCAGCCGGGACCGGTTTCAGAAGGAGCAAACTCTGCGGGAGCCTGCGGGGAAGGGCTAAGAGATGCCACCCCTGCGCCCCCTTTGTTTCTCTTGCCTACACAGCTGCAGCCAAAGGGGTGCGGTGCAGTTTCACTCATTCCTCGTACTGCCTTGCAGTTCGACCACTACAGGGGGAGCGGCCCTGCAGCCGCAGGAGCAGATGGGCACTAGCTCCAGGCTGCCTGGGAAGGGGAACCAGGGAGACGCGGCGGCAGCCCCATACTGACTTCACCTTCCTGGTGTAGAGTCCGAAGCCCGGGACGGGCATGGTCCTGGCTGCCCGGGGGGAGGCCCAGGCTGGCTGAGTCCCAGAACCACACAGAACAGCAGACCTGGGCTCCTGGCAGAGCCTGGAGAGGGCGTCTGCTACAACACACAAAATCATTCAGTGTCCCCGCTCACCTTAGGCCGGTGCTTTTCAAACTTTAATGTGCAGGAGAATTACCAGAGGATCGTGTTAAAATGCAAATTGAGTCCATAGAGCTGGGGTGGGGCCTGAGAGTCAGCATTTCTAACAAGTTCCAGGGTGATGTTGACACCGACACTGCTCTGACCACACTCTAAATAGCAAGGCTTGAGAGGCCTGATGGGGTGAGGACCTCCTCTTCCACTGAAATCATATAAGCTCATATGCACAGACCCTTCACACCAGGTGAGAGTCACATGGACAGTGGAGGCTATTCCTTGTGGTTTGACCCCCAGGATAGTGACCCCTGCACCACATGGTTATTGTTAAGTTGTTGCCCTTCCCCTAACTCCACCCCAGAAGGTTTCAGAATTGAGAGGACATCAGAATCACCTGGGACACCTGTTAAAAGTACAGACAACCTGCCCCCTTTCTCATTCCCAGAGGACCAGATTCGATAGGCCTGGGGCAGGGTGCAGGAATACACACTTTTATCAAGTTCCCCAGCTGTTTCTGATCCAGGTATTTTCATTGAACCACCTGGAAACACCAAATACAAACACTTATATGGTTCATGGTTTCCCAGAAATACGTGTACTGATGTTTGAAAATCTGAAGATTTGAAGGAATAAAGATATGACTGAGGAAGGTTAGGGGCTGAGGTTGGTATTTTTGCTCAGGGGACCCTCCCAAGCATTCTCTCAAATCACCCTAGAGTGATTACTGTGACTGCACACTCGACTGAGCCTACCTTTCAGTGGACAAGTTGCTGCCCCCCCCCCCCCCGCCAGGAAGGTTAGAGCTATTTTTCAAGCATTTGTGATGGATTTGAAGTGGCTGATGAGGTTCCCCAGGGGACTAGGGACACCTCCTTACCAGGTGCTCTGTTCTCCCCTTTGTGGGAGGGTTCCGGGGTCTTTCAGACACTTTCAAGTCGTAGGACAAATCTTTCTCCTGCTAATGGAGCAGGCAGGAATCTTATTCCATTATCCAGGGACCTGAGAAATGTCACATTTATTTGCTTTATTTCTGTCTGATTCTAAGTCTCTGGTCCACTGGGCTGGCAGGAAATTTGAGCTCAGTCATTGATATCTTAATACCTCTAGGGTGGTGTGAAGATCCCAAAAGACCCTCAGATCTTTAGCTCACGTTGGTCCCTTTTCAAGGCCCCTTCAATCCAGTGACTTTAATCAGAACCGTTGCTCTGTACTTGGATCTCTGTGGAGGCTGGGAACGTCATGCTTAGGCTCTAGCCTCCTAGTTGCCCTGTTCAGCATTTCCCTCTGGAAATCCTGCTTCTTTTCTGGGACTCTGTGAGAGAGTAGGCCCGAGGTCAACGTAAACTTTAGGGTCTGTGGGACCATCACCTTCCCAGCCTTGGGGAATCTCCCAACTCTGTCTCCCCACTTCTGCCTTCTTTTCCTCCCCACTTTGCATAAACTCAGAAGCAGCTCAGGGTTTTGAAAAACAAAAGCCAGAAAAAGAGGTTGTCTGTAATATAAACCATTTTTGAAGGAGTGAAAACTTTTCAAAAGATTAAAAAGCATGAGTCTCATGTAAATATGAAATGAACACATGTCAAAGATTACATTCAACTCCAATTTATGAGGGAACTGGTAAGACGTTAAAACTAGTCTAAAGAGCATTTGAGAACCTCGTATCTATACACAACTTATTAGATTGCTGGGTTAGATACAAAACTGGTTAATGTCCAACAAGGCCATAAACCATGACTTTGGGGGTTATCTGTTCTGCTGGACAGAAATTATTTGTGTCTCTACCCAGTAAAAATCTATAGGTTAACCTCACCCCTACAGAGTTGTAAAATTGCCTTAGGAAGCAGAAAGTCAAGTCAAGCACTGCATTTAACACCTAGTACTACTCTCTCTTGCCTATTTCCAAGTTTTGGAAAATTCTTCTGGCAGAAGGAAACTCAAAGGGCCCAGCTACCTTCTTGGAATGTGGGAGGAAAAAAAAATAGCAAGAACAAACCTCAAAATAATATCTCAATTATCCCATCACAGAAATATATGACCCTCATTAATATGACCCCATTCTGATGCTAACAAAGTATCTATATCTTTACTCTGTCTCACCAAGCCTCCACTTCCTACAAGGGGAGGAGGGTGATGAGGACACAGAACCTCTTCCTGTACCAAATTAAACACTCCAGTGGAGACTCAGCCCTCTATCCTGTCCCTGAAGCACATTTACAGATCCTTCTGAACATTGCTTGAAAATCCACAAAAACAGAGAACAGAGGGAAAGTCCACCCTTGATCTCATTAGTGTGAGACATTAGCCCCCTGTTCCATTGTCAAAATCTGCACTCTTACTACAGCTTGCTGTCTGCCCAAAGCCTGGCTAAGTCACAAGAAAAGAGTTGGATACTTTGTGACAAATCACACCTGTGGCTGCACATTGTTACACAGAGGGGAGCAGCCAGAGAAATGCACCTGTAGGGAGAACTCTCCTTCCTTAAGTCAACTGCAATGGTCTCTCCCACTTTCCCAGGTCTCACTTTATGCATCTGGGCCACAGAGAGGACCCACTTCCTGGGAGCAGGCAAGTGTTTGCTTCCTTAGTTCCTGGGTTGTGCCTTTGAGTCTCCATGCTGTGCTGTTCCCCTTCCCTGCTTGCTCTGCCCCATCTTTTCCTTGTTTCATATGAAACTCATCAGCAAGTCAGTCTTGGGGCAGGAGTCAGTGTAGCCTGTGGCAGGGATCCTGAGTGGGCGATCAGAGAGACTGTGAGAAAAATGTCAAGCCCTGCTCTGACCGGAAATGTCCCAAGATGGGAGGAAGGTGGGTCTCACAGAAGACAAACTGTTATTCATCTCAGTCTTTTGGATTTGGAAGCCAAAGTTACACACAGAGTTTAGGGAAGTGAGTTAACCTGTAAGCCTCTAAAATACTCAGCTGGCCAGATTCCCCAGTGGACTATCAGTCTGAAACATTGCTTTATCCCTCTAGATTTATAGTTCTGAAATGTTAGCATGCACCAGAATCACCTGGATGGCTTGTTAAAACAGAATCCTGAACCCCACCCCTCAGAGTTTCTCATTCAGTGACCAATGAATTTGCACTTTTAACAAATTCTCAAGTGCTGCTGCTGCTTCTGCTTTCAGGAACACACTCTGAGAATCACTTCTCTAGACCAATGCTTCTCAAACTTTAATATATACAAGAATCCCCCAGAGAACCTCCTTCAAAGGCAGATTCTGAGTCAGTAGGTCTGGGATGAGATTCTGCATTTCTAGCAAGTTCCCAGATGATATCTGTACTCTGGTCTTCAGACCACACCTTGAGAGGCAAGTCTCTAAAGCAGTGGTTCTCAACCCTGGCTGCATATTAGAAACATCTGGAGGGGTCTTGAAAAATCCCCATGCACAGGCAACACTCAGCCAATGAAATCAGAATTTCTAGGAGTGAGGTCCAGGCATCAACAGTTTTAAAACCTCCCCAGATGAATGCAATGCGCAGCCAAGATTAAAGACT
Organism: Eschrichtius robustus; assembly: GCF_028021215.1. NCBI lineage: Eukaryota > Metazoa > Chordata > Mammalia > Artiodactyla > Eschrichtiidae > Eschrichtius > Eschrichtius robustus. Next base: position 55,046,731 of record NC_090838.1, read on the forward strand.
ATTGTGGGACTTCCCTGGTGGTCCAGTGGTAAAGAATCCGCCTTCCAATGCAGGGGAGGCAGGTTCGATCCCTGGTCAGGGAACAAATATCCCACTATGCCACAGGGCAACTGAGCCCGCGTGCCACAAACTACAGAGACCACGCGCCGCGGTGAAAGATCCCGCATGCCTCAACGAAGATCCCGCGTGCCTCAACTAAGACCCGACGCAGCCAAAAAAAAAAAAAAGACTATTGTTTTAGAACAGCGGTTCCCAACCCTACTGCATATTTTAAACATATGGGATGCTTTTGCAAAATACCTATTCTTGAGTCACATGCCTAATAACTTTCTAACTGGTCTCCCCAGTCTGTTATCCAAATACACATCAACACACACACACACACACACACACACACACACACCCCTTTAAATTCTTCAATAGCTTCTCCTTCCCTTTAGGATAAAAACAAAAGTCAGAATTTCTGGACATGGACCTGGGGTCTTTATATTAAAAAATACCCCCAGTGATTCAAATGTGCAGCCAGGATTGGGAACTGCTCTAGACAGTCTCTAATGACATTCTACCTGCTCTTTAACCTTTGCCCATTAGATGTGGTCTGCCCACCCAGGCATGCGGAAACCTGCCCTGGGCAGCAGCCTCTGCTTGCTGACCCCTCCCCCCTGCCTGCTTAGCCTGCTATTCCCCACTTGGATCGCTGTCAGTTTGACCCTCTGTATTTGTACTTTGCCTCCCCAGAGCTGCCTTGGGGCTCCTCCATGTTTTACTAAACATAGGCCTCTCCTCCCTGGGTTCTGACCCTGCCCCACAGTCGCCCACACCCTGACTTGGATTTTGGCTCTGCACACTCCCCTCTTGGCATCAGCTTCCCCACCATCCCCCAATACCGGCTGCCTGCTTAAGCCTCCCAGCCTCTATGTCAAGTATGTAGACTCTGCAAATATTCACCAGGGGCCTCCAAGGTGCCAGGCACTGTGCTAGGCAGGAGCTGCCTTGTGAACCAAAACAGACCTAATCACTGCCCTTGGGGAACTTCACATTCTGGTGTGGGAGACAGTGATCGGACAAATGTAAAATTGCTGCAGTATTGTGTGCTGGGGTGGAGAGGGCACAGTGCCATGGATGTCTGTCAGAGGGAAGCCTTGCCTGAGGAGCAATATTCAAGTTAAAATCTAAGAGAGCAGTGGGAATTACCTAGGTGAAGAGGAGAGGAGAATGGAGGAGGAAGGGGTGTCATGTGCAAAGTCCAGGGTTGTGGGAAGGAACGTGGCATACTGGGGGACAGAAGGTCTGGGTGGCTGTGGCAGAGGGAGAGGAGGGTGTGAAGTGGCGTTAGACATTCTATAACCTATATGACACCCACTCTCCGGCCAAGGTTCAGCACACAGCAGTCACCAACCCTGATGTGGCAGTCATTTGGTAACCGGCTCTGGTGGGCCACACTCCGTACAGCTGTGCAGGCTGTATGCCCTGGTTATGTGCATAGCAAAATAGAATGTTTCTCTTCCCTCTTCCTATCCCCTTTGCCTGGGCTTTCTCCTCTTTTCTAGGGAAACAGGACAAATCTACTGACTATAACAGGAAGAGATGAGTACCATGGTTTATTTCAGTTGGCCAGGCACAGGCTCGACATCCAGAAGAATGTTCAAAACAGTCCTTTATTTTAGATTCAAGCTGTGCATCTTCTAACTCATATGCTGTCCACAGGGGTTGGATGTCTGGGAGGCACTCCTCTATCCCATTCAGTTGTCCCCCACGTCCTCAGCAGTTGGAATGTTTCCTTACATCTTAGCTTCTGGAGGCCAGCCCCATCTCCTGTAGCCCCTGGATAACAACAACAGCAGCAACAACAACAACAAACTTCCCTTTGGACCCTCATTTCCAATAGAGTGTTCTAGGAAGAGGGACTGTCCCAAAGGACTCCATGATTCAGCAGGGAACTCCAGAGCTTCTTACCTATGGGGTATACTCCCAAAGAACGTAGGCAGGTCCTTGAGTGCCAAGAATAGATAGGAACCAGCCCTTGTGCTAGACCCAATGAGAACAGCTCAAGTCAAGGGAGGCAAGATGCTAACAGAAATAACAGTAATTAAAGGTAGAAAAAAATTGATGTGTTAGAAAAAGCTGTAACTTCCTCAACTTGATAAAGACTATTTACAAAAACCCTACAGCTAACATCATGCTTAATGGTGAGAAATAGACACTTTCCACTAAGATCAGGTACAAGGCAAGAATGTCCCCTCTTGCCACTGCTTTTTGACATCATTCTTGAAATCCTTGCAAATGTAATATTCAAGAAAAGGAAATAAAAGGTATACAGATTGGGAAGGAAGATATAAAACTGTCTTTGTTCACAGATGACAGAAGCATCTATGTAGAAAATCCAAAGAATGGACTAAAAAACTCCTGGAACTAATCAGTGATTATAGCAAGTTTGCAGGATACAAAGTTAATATACAAAAGTCAATCGTTTTCCTATATAAAATCAATGAACAAGTAGAATTTGAAATAAAAAACAATACCATTTACATTAGCATCCCCGAAAAGATATACTTAGGTATAAACCTCATAAAATATGTACAAGATCTATACACAAAACTCTGATGAATGAAATCAAAGAAGAACTAAATAAATGGAGAGATATTCTATGTTCATGGATAGGAAGACTCAGTATTGTCACTATGTCAGTCCTTCCCAGTTTGATCAATAGATTCAATGTAATCCTAACAAAAGCCTTGCAGAGAAAGGCAGCCTACAAAGAGAATGGAGAAGACAAACAGAGCAAAGAAGAGATGAGACGCATCATCGTTTCAGAGAGAGAGAGAGAGAAAGAATCATTATGCCTACTTTCTAAACTGACACTCCTAGGAGATTTCCCCTTTCCTTAATTACAAATATTTTAGTTCCTTTGTGTTTCAGTATCTTGTAACCAAAGTCTTCAACCAAAACAAGTAGAAATCAGAGCTTCAGAGATTACCACAATGACATAAGCCCAGAGGAAAACCTAAAGAAGGCTATGAAGACTAAAGCTGAAAGAAATCACACAGCACCTGCAGCAGATTCTGCCCGTCCTTATTGAAGGACTATTTAAATTACTTTGTTTCCAGAAATGTACATTTAGTCAAAAAATTTCAGAGAGTAACAAACAAGGTCTGGTGAGGAGATAATGCATGCCTGGGACTCTGTGTACCACTCCAATTTACAGCTGACCTGCAGAGAGATTTGATCATCTCAGATTACCGTGAAAGTTTAATAACCAAGGTGAGAAAATTGACCAGTAGTAATGGCTCTCAGTCCTCACAACCTCTGATTAATGATGTACTTTTCAATGATTCTTATGCTATACAATCATTCTTTCTTTCCGGTTGTCATCCAGCCATCCATTGATTCTACAACTATTCATTTAGCACCTACTAAGTAAAAAGCATTGGAAATACCAAGACAAATAAGACATACTCTCTGTCCTCAAGGGCAGTGAGTACTGTTCATTCATAGAATTTTTACAGCTTGTAATTATATGCATTTGTAGGATTCTTTAATCTCTCTCTCCCTGACTATGTCAGTTTTATAAGGGCGGGAATCATGTCTTTTTTGGTTCACTCTTGTATCCTGGCACCTGGCAGAGTTCCTGGCACACAATGGGCACTTGATACACATTTGGTGAACAAAGAATGAATAAAGGGCTTTCAGTCTATTCAAGACTTAGAATTGTCTTTCTTCTGTTTTTATTTAACCCTTATTATATCCTACTCCAGAAAAGGAGATTTTATAGGAGAATCAGGCAATAATACATTTTGAAAGCTAGGTGACTGATGTCCCACAGTGTTTGAAAATTGCGAGCTCTGTGACAGGTGCCTGAGCTAACAACCTGGTAACAAGAATCCTCTCTTGTAATGTGGATCCTTGGCGTCTAGGGACACTTCCTTTCTTGGTAGCTCTCAGATTAAAACTGCTCGGGAGAGGGGGGTTCATAGAATGCAGCTGATTCTCTGACCCTGAGGAAATGGACCGTGGAAAGAAGAAGTGGATGTGTGAAATGACCATCTTTAGACTGGCAGGAGGAGGTGGGCAGAGAGGACAAGAGATTCCTTGTATGGCTGTGCAGGTCGCATCCTCCACAAGGCACCCAGACAAGGGGGAAGTAGGGGCTGAAATCTAGCCAAGCTCTTCTCGCTGACAATGAACTCTGGCAAGAGGCTATGTCAAAGGGGCCCCAAGGAGGAGGTAGCCCAGTGAGGAATCCTCACATTCTGAAGAAGACTGACAAAGTAATGAAGGAGGGTGTGGAAAGAACGCATTTAGCGTTCAGTGAGAAAGCAGAGAGGTGGAGTGTTGCCCACTCTGAGGGCCTCATTCTCTGAGAACCATTGTTTGCCCGCACCCACCCCTCATACCCACTCCAGCACACCCAGTTCTCAGAGTGATAAGGGCTGTCTCCTAGTAAGAGCAGGGAGATTTGTAACAGGACGTCTAAAACCAAAACCGTCAGCAAGAGGAAAAGAGTCACCCCGTTTCCCTGAAGATGAAGGGGGATGGGATGGTCGACAACAGGGCTATGAGGCTGCTGGCCCAGGTCTGTGTCCTGGCTGGCAGCATAAGGCTTCCCTTCCCCAAATGTGCAGAGGCTCTATCAACACAGCAAAGAACTCATGTACACAGCCTAAAAGAAAAACTGTTTAGTATCAAATAGCTTTTTAAAAAAAAAAAAATTACCGACATCCACCCCTATTCTGCTCTTCATGATACATGGAAACACCAGGGCTATTTCTAGCTCGAGAGGCAGCGGTGCTGATGAACAGTGAGGTTTCTGCAACCGATTACTGACAGGCCCGAGCTGTTGCCACACTGCCGAGGTGCTAGGCACAGGCAGCTTAACTGCACATGGCCAGCACATGGTAGGTGGGCGGGAGGACGTCTGGCTGGCTCTGGTTGGAGAAGGGGGGGACGGAAGTGGCTCTGAAACTGCATTTTGGGAGCAGTAAGCTGAAGACATTGTAGTTCTGTGTGCTTCCAACAGCACCTTACTTCCAGAAAGAAAGAATGAAAACTCTAGGGATATCAGTGCAGCTTCCGCAACTGTTTCTCTTGCTTCCAACCTGGAATGTCATTGCAGGGGGCCAAGAGGCAATTCTTTTTCCTGACAGAGAATGAATAATCTTGAAAGAAAGTGATCAGATCTTAAGGAAGGTCATCAAAACATCATGGGGAGGTAGGGAAAGGGAAGGATTGACTTCAACTCTAAAATTTCATAGACTTTGAAATCATATGATTTTGAGTTCAATTCCTGTCTCTTTCATTATCAGCGGTGTGACCTTAAGCAGGTGCTTAACCTCTCTGCAACTCATTTCCTTCATTTGTAAAGTGGGAAGAATCCATGACTGGAGGGTTTTATTTTGGTGGGGGGCAGCCCGTGCATGGTCATGGCTCTAAACGCTCATTGTTTTGAGTGGGTTAGTCATTCCAAAATCCAGGATCCTGCTGAATCTCGTTCATCCTCTCCTAGGGGAGTACTCACTGTTTTTCTTCATTTTTATATTTTATCTTAATGGAAAGCTGGCAATTTTTGCACAAAGAACAGGTAGATATGTGATTTATGTCACATATGTTACGCTACTTACATAACAAAATCCACACACTGCCTTGTTTTCAACAGTTTAAATATTTTTGCCCTCTAGGATGTAGGGTGTCAGACATTGCTCTCCCTCAAAGCTGTGTCTAAATTGATAGTAATATGTACATTGAAATGATTTTTGTAAGAATTAAGCATGTGACTATTTAGCTCCATGCCGTGCATATAAGTGCGAAGAAAAAAAAAGTGGCTTTTGGTGGTAGGTATGTGTTTTCAAACACCACACTTGGGTACAGAATTACCCGATTACTTTCTAAATCAAATTACATCTTATCCTGAGCCTCTGCTTTCTACATCTTATTCATTATTGGGGTTAACATACTCTCCTCAGGTCATGAGAAGGTCTGAGGACCCTCACACAGAGCAGAACTAACCAGGAGGCTCTCTGGCCTTTAGCCCACGCTGGTCACTTGCTGATGTGTTCACTGTCCGAGCACTCAGAGGGGGCTGCACTGCTGCTCCCACTCCTTGCTTAGGTTCACAGTGTTTGCAGGGGCTGGAAGCCCCAGCCCCTAGCACCCCAGTCCCCCCACCTCCCCAACCCTCCAGCTTACCTCCTAGCTATTCTCCTCTGAGACTGACACATCTCTCTGGGTGACTGCAAAGAAGCAGGGACTCTATCAACCTGAACGTCCCAAAGACTCCTGGAGCCCAAACCATCATTCCCTTCTTGGGCTCAGGGACTATCTTCTTTTCCTGGAAGGGAGGAGGGGGCCAGGAAGGGCTGCTTCAACTTCTACTCCTCCAAACACCAGGTAATCTCCCTCCAATGGGGCCATTTCCCTCTTAATTCACCTTTTTACTCCATTATTATTATTATTTTTGAACAGGATTTATCATCTTACCACGGGAATTTAGGACTCTTTTGTCATATTTTTATTTTGAGAGTTATGAACACTCTCAGAATCCCATTCATTCTGATACCAAATGAAGATCTAGCCCCATAGAGCAGAAATTCACTTGGGTCCATTGAGAAACAGAAATCTGTCTTCTAATTCTTTGTTTCCTGTTCCCTTCAAGATAGCACAGTGCTTTAAATTCTCTGTGAAATATCCTCTGCTTACCCTTCTCTGTTAGAGAACTTTCCCAACTCATCTATGAGATATTTCACTTGACTGTACTGTGTACTGGGGAGAGAGTATGGGTCTGTAGAGTGTGATCATCTCAAGAAAGGAAGTATGTTTGCCTGTGATTTTTCTGCAGAAGGCAGCCAGCAACACAACTCTGTGGCTTGTAACTAAAACATCTGACTTTCTTACCAACGTGGTTAAATCTTCTGTTATCTGACTCAGCAAGAGCTTGCTGAAAACTGACACTGTAGTTGCTGGCTGGGATCACAGCTCTGCAAATTATTTTAATGGTATGCATCGTTTCTAAAAGGAGTCAAGCAAGGTCAGCACAATGGGTATTTGTCTGATAGCCTCTGGGGTTAATGAGCATTTTTGTTTACTTCAAGAAGAGAATGAAGACCTGTGATCTGCAGTCCAGAAAAGTTCTGCTATTGGCTATTACCATAGATGTTTCTGAATTTTTCCATCCATGAGGAAGTGACTAATACAATATGCGCCACCTTAACAGTCAGCTCTTAATAGGTTTATTTCTACTATAATTAAATGCTTCTTAAAAGTCATCAGAATGTTGAAGAATTAGATGTGCCCTTGTTGGCAATTCATACAAGTAAGGAAGCCCCAAAGGAGAAGGATGAGAATTAGCCCAGACAGACATGGCCAATCTTAGAAAGTCATAACATCTCGTCACAGAATTTCCAAAGCTCTGGTTCATTTGTGAAACTGGCAGAGAGTTAGGGAGGACTTCAGCGAAAGATGATAAACACACAAGTGGAAGCCCTTGACTCACTCCAAACACTTAAGAACTTCTGGATAAAATATAATCAAAGCGTTTTTAATGTATAAATAGGCATGAAGTCAAAAAAGGAAAATCACCAAGTTGCAGAAGCAAAAAGAGAATTCAAAGTCAGAGGTGAATGGGAGTTGTACTGTGTATAAGGTGACATCTAATCTCATATTATTTATAGAATGTGGAAACCCAAGCTGTGACACTACTGTTAAAAACTTGTCTTGACCTCGATGTAAAAATATGAGTTCATTAAAAGATAGGTTTAAAAGGCGTCAAGATGAAAAATAAATCGGGTTCAAGGATAAGAAGATTCACTAATATGAAAATCAATTTGTCCAAGTTTATCTGCAGTTTCAATCAAAAATTTAACGGGAATATTTCATGGATATTCTGCAGAAAAATGCCAGCTGTTTATAAAATGTATATGGAAGGGCAAAGGGCCAGAAAAAGGAGAGGTAATCCTGAAGAGGGAGAAGTAGAAGAAGGAGGGAGAGGACTTGCCTTACCAGATGGCAAGAATGGACTGTAAAACTCTAGCAATGAAGACTTGGGGGAGGGGAGAATTGATGGGGATGGGATAGGCAAAGAGACCATTCCAATGCAATGGAAGAGAACTTAGAAATACACTCACTGTACGAGAACAAGTTGATTCATAACATAGCAAGCATTACAGATAAGTAAAGAAAGGAATGGGATGATCAGAAAAGGAGCTGGGACAAATAAATTCAAAATGGATAAAGACTTAAATGTAAGACCTGAAACCATAAAACTTCTAGAAGAAAACATAGACAGTTTGCTCTTTGACATTGGTCTTAGCAATACTTTTTTGGATCTCTCTCCTCAGGCAAGGGAAACAAAAGCAGAAAGAAACAAATGGGACTACATCAAATTAAAAAGCCTTTGCACAGCAAAGGAAACTATCAACAAAATGAAAAGACAGGCTACTGAATGGGAGAAAATATTTGCAAACAATACATCCAACAAGGGGTTAATATCCAAAATATACTAAGAACTCATACAACTCAACATCAATTAAACAACCCAATTAAAAAATGGGCAGAGGACCTGAATAGACATTTTTCTAAAGAAGACACACAGATGGCCAATAGGCACATGAGAAGATGCTCAATAACACTAATCATAAGGGAAATGCAAATCAAAACCACAATGAGATATCACCTAACACCTGTCAGAATGGTTATTATCAAAAAGACAACAAATAACAAGTGTTGGTGAGGATGTGGAGAAAAGGGAACCCTCGTGCACTGTTGGTGGGAGTGTAATTTGGTGCAGCCACTATGGAAAACAGTGTGGAGATTCCTCAAAAAATTAAAAATAGAACTACCATATGATCCAGCAATTCCACTCCTGGGTGTTTATCCAAAGAAAATAAAAACACTAATTAGAAAAGATATGTGCACCCCTATGTTCATTGCTGCATTATTTACAATAGCCAAGATATGGAAGCAGCCTAAGTGTCCATCAACAGATGAATGGATAAAGAAGATGTGGTATATATACAATGGAATATTACTCATCCAGAGAAAAGAATGAAATTTTGCCATTTGCAACAATATGGATGGACCTAGAGGGTATGATGTAAGTGAAATAAGTTAGACAGAGAAAGACAAATGCTGTATGATTTCACTTATATGTGGAATCTAAAAAATAAAACAAATGAACAGACATAACAAAACATAAACAGAGTCATAGATACAGAAAATAAACAGTTGGTTGCCAAAAGAGAAAGAGGTAGGGAAAGGAGAGAAATAAGTGAGGAAGATTAAGAGATTCAAACTTCCAGTTGCAAAATAAATGAGTCACAGGTATGAAATATACAATGTGGAGAATATAGTCAATAGTTATATAATACCTTCGTATGGTGACATATGGTAACTAGACTTGTGGTGATCATTTCGAAATGTATAGGAATATTGAATCAGTATGTTGTACACCAGAAACTAACACAGCGTTGTAGGTCAATTATACTTCTAAAACAAACAAACAAGCTCATAGGGAAAGAGATCAGATTTGTGGTTACCAGAGGCAGGGAGTGGGAGGGAGGGGGAATTAGATGAAGGCATCAAAAGGCACAAACTTCCAGTTATAAGATAAATACGAACTAGGGATGTGATGTACAACATGATAAATATAATTAACACAGATGTATGTTATATATGTAAATCCTAAGAATTCTCATCATAAGGAAAAATTTATTTTTTCTATTTCCTTAATTTTGTATTTATATGAAATGATAGATGTTCACTAAACTTACTGTGGTAATCATCTCATGATGTATGTAAGTCAAATTATTATGCTGTACACCTTAACTTATACAGTGCTGTATGACAATTATATCTCAATAACACTAGAAGAAAAACAATTTTTTAATGGGGCTAGGACAATTGGTTAACATACCGAAAAAAAAAATGGAGAAATAGAGTTCCTACATCATGCCACACATAGAAATCAATTCTAAGTAGATTGAAAAGGCAAAGCAAACATTTTATTTAAAATGGAGAATGTTCTTATGAACATTGAGTAAGGAAAATTTCCATAAATCACAAAATGTGTAAAACTAGAAAACATTCATAATTTGAATATACAAAAATGTATTTATCATAACACGTCATGAAAAGAGTGAAAAACAAGATATAAAATGAGAGAAGACACTTGAAAGAAACATAAGTAGCAAAAGATGAGTATTTTGAATATGTGAAGAACCTCTCTGAATTAATAAGAAGAAGACAAGGTTGATGGGATACCTGATACGTTTCAACAGGCTAAGAGGAGGTTGAAACAACTGTTAGAGGGTTGGGATTAAATGAGAGAGAAATGCATAGAAAACTATGCAATTGAGAGAAGTAGTTACTGATTCCATGGAAATCAAAAACTGTTACAGGAAAGGAAAAGCATTCTTAGTACATTACACAGCCCAGCAATCAAAGGTGTTTACATAACCACAGTAATCTAAACAATGAATCAATCTAATTAAATAAGGAGAAAACTTGGAAGGATGGAATATGGAGCAGGATGGGTGGCTGGTGGGGCATGAGGGTGAAAGAGAACTAAACCCTTATTTTCTACAGTGGGATTGCAACATGATGCCGCCCACCAAAACAAACTAATAAGCAGACGAGAAACAACAACACAAATGTGTTACTTAGAGATGGAGGAGTAAACCCCAAACAATCAGCTGAAAGAGCTGAAAGTGACTTCTCTGGGGAGGAGAACACAGGATCCCCTTACAGGACTATTTGCCTCTTTTAACAATGAGCACATATAACTTTATAACAATAAACACTGACTCTGTGACTGACAAATAATAGCAAAGAACCAAATTGAAAGTCTTAGAATAAAAAATGAAACCATTGGAATTAAAAGCTCAAGAGATGGATTAAACTGAGGAATAGACACAGCTCCCTCTGGAGTTTTTTGGTCCAACCAATAAGACAGGGAAATTAGGAGAAGAGTGTGCAGAGCAAGGAAACTGAGGCCTGCTGAGCAGAGTCGGGTGATCTCTAAGCCATTTACCACTGCCCAGCCCTCTCCTTCTTCTCTACACTTTGGCTAAGGTCCCAGGAGGAAAGACCTAGATTTTTGGCATCACCTCCCTACCTGCCCCACATTAACAATAATCATTAACATTAACTGAGCACCTGTTCTAAGCACTTTACATATATTAATGTATTAGCATTTCATCCTCACAATCACATTTTGAGGTGAATATTACTACTCTCATAATTAAAATTGAGGGGCACAGAGTGAAGGAACTCGCTTAAAGCCACTCAGCTGGTAAGTGGTAGATTTGGGATTTGAACCCAGGCAGTTTGTCTTCAAAGCTCACATTCTCAACCGTTATGCTATACTGTGTCTTGTTAGACACATGCGCACACACACACACACACACCTGCCTGAAGTCTTCAGTGAAATAGCAAGTTTATCGCTGAGAACAGGTTAAGGATCCCTCCTATACCACAAATGAGTGTAAGCTGAAAGTAGAATGAATACACAAAACAAAGGGATGCATTATCGTTTATTGATTTTTATTTATTCTCTACCTCATTTTCAAAAAAGATATAAAGTAGCTTCCAAAAGTGTCACATCCAGGAAATAAATAAAATATGAGCAAAGTAAAAAGAGAGCCAAAGAAAGTGGACAAGGGATTATGCCAACTGAAAAAGTCAAGAAAGTTGCTATATCTGAAAATAAAACCAAAATATGATCCTCCTAGCAGCCAAGAAAAAGAAAGAAATGCAAGTAATTGCAAAAATCTCATTATAAAATGGGAGTTGATTGAATGTTGATATGATGTACAAGTTAAGTGCATGATAGAATAGGAAGGGGAGGTGAAATGTCATGTCATTACATATGGAGTCACTGTGATTTTGGAGAAAGTCACCGCCTTTCTTTCATCAATTTGGAGAGTGAATTTGGAAAAGCTTTGCATGGGCCTTCTGTCTGCCTTGCCTCTTTTCTTCGGCTCACAACATTAAAACCACAATGCAGACTGCTTCCCTAGGTCAATGGAGCCATCCTTAAGATGAATCAAGCTAGTGCAGGGTAAATAAAGAAAGCAACCAGCACAGAGCCAGGTAGGACTTGAACCCAGGGCTGCAATAGTGCAATAATATTTCCTGTGCTCATGGGGCTTGTTGGCACCCCTCTCCCTCTGCTGTGTGGAGGAGTTGATTGTGCTGATTTTGGAAGGCTGGGATGGAGGCCAGCTGTGGACAGGCAGCCAAGTGCGCCAGACGTCAGAGTCGGGAATAGAGTCCTTAGATGCTCCTGGGATCTTGGGTACTCAGGGAAGACACTAGCCACAGCCACCATGATATTTAAGAGAAGAGAAGACAGCCAACCAGCTAGCAGTTCAAGTGCCTGCACCCTTCCTTGTCTCCTTGACCTGATAGCCCAGGCATCCTGGTACCCTCTGTTTTCTGGGAAATTGGTATTGACCCTAAGCACAAGAAGACTTGGAACTCAACAGAAATTCAAATAATCATTGAAGGTATCAAGGTGGTCTTCCCTGTTGGGGCTGAGTCCACTCTGAGCACAGCCATCACACCCTCCTCCAGCAACCACCCTATCTCTCTCTGCCACAGCCAAACTTCTTGAAGGAATTGTCTACACTTGCTGTCTCTACTTCTTTATCGCCCATCCAATATTCCAGTGAAACTGCTCTGGACAGAGTAGCTAATGACCTTGTTCCTGAGTGGGCACAGCTCTTGTCTTCCTTGGTCTCTTTGTAGCAGGGTTATCTTTTCTTTGGAAATGCACTTCCCTTGGCTTCCATAACTCCATCCATGATTCCATCGTCTCCTGACTTTCCTTCTCAGGTTCTTGACCCCGGGCCCTGAGTTTCTAGCGCCCCTCCCCCTGCATGCAAACCTGCTGCCTTGTGAGCTCTATGAGGGGAGGGAAGATCTGCTTGCTCTCCACTGTTTCTCTCTCTACAGTTTGGCTAAAGTTCCAAGAGCAGGGAGGGCAGCTGGCGGTGCCATCTCCTCTCCACCTCTGGAGAAAGACTTGCAAAATCCTGAGCACGTAGAAGGTGATCAATCAATATATATATATTTATAACATTTTGATTATTTTTTTTGGCTGCGTTGGGTCTTCGTTGCTGCGCGCAGGCTTTCTCTAGTTGTGGAGAGCGGGGGCTACTCTTCGTTGAGGTGCGCGGGATTCTCCTTGCAGTGGCTTCTCTTGTTGTAGAGTACGGGCTCTAGGCATGCGGGCTTCAGTAGTTATGGCACGTGGGCTCAGTAGTTGTGGCTCGTGGGCCCTAGAGCACAGGCTCAGTAGTTGTGGCGCACGGGCTTAGTTGCTCCACGGCATGTGGGATCTTCCTGGACCCAGGCTCAAACCCATGTCCCCTGCATTGGCAGGCAGATTCGTAACCACTGCGCCACCAGGGAAGTCCCTCAATAAATATGTTTGAAGGAATGAACAAATATAAGTTTTGTTCATGTTTATTTAGGATTTGTATCCTGATGACCTCAAGAAAAGGACTGAAGGTGGTTTATAATGTTAAAATATATAGAAAAATATAACAAAACATTTAAAGAGAGAAAGAAATGATGGAAACCAAATGAAAATGGAATGAGATGGACATACCACCTTCTTGGAATGAATTAGTTACTGCAATGGAACATTCAATTTAGTTCTGAGCTTCCTGGTAGGCAAAGCAAAATGAGAAATACATCAGGTTATATATTTCCTCACTGGCAAATAAAAGGAAGCTTACAAGTATGAGTAAGAATAGAGTATGGATAGAAATATTTTCTGGTACTGAATTTTAGTAGGTGTTCTATCATATAGTTACCTTTATAAGGAAGGGACATTAGTAATATACTGGGCACTGTCTTTGACCATCATTTTTCAAAATGTCTAGATGCTTCTCCAAATTGTTCTTTTAGACACCTAGAGGATACTAATAGAAGGGGTAGGTATTCCAAGACATACCAGAGCTATCTTAATTAGGGAAGTGAATTGAGACTGAATGGGATAAACTCCTTCTGGGTATCAGGCATTCACAAGATACATTTGTAAAATGGACTCAAATACCATGGGTCTCTTGCCCTTGTTGGAAAGCCTAAGTACATTTTGGTGGAGGCCAAGGAGGACCAGCTATACTGATTTTCACAAGGAAACACATACAGAAACCCTAGTTCCATTTTCCTCAGAGATTTAACACCATGGGTTCATAAAAGCTCCAACTTGGAAATGCTCTAGGGACCATGTGGTGTTAAAATCCCAAAGGGAGCCCAGGTAGGATTTCTGCTCATGCATCCCTCTCCTACCAGATTTGGGCTACATCCAAAGAAACCACGATTCAACATGAGATACAAAGTTCAAAGTTCAAAAATTAGGTACAAAGGTGTAGAAAAAAAACCAGTTCGATTATTCTTAATGTCCTCTCAACATCCAACTTAAAAGTAGACCTAAGAAAGTGAGTTAAGAGGCAAGATTTTCACTGAGAACTTTAGAGAAAGCTGATGGTATGCTGAGGACCTCCATCATCCTTGCACACAAGTGGAAGAGATGCACGTGCCTCCCCTCACAATAGAGGAGCTTATGGAGAACTTAATGTGTGTCACCTTCAGTTTGGGGGACACAGTGGATTGGACCAGCCTGGGAAACCTACATGGACTGGCTAGCGGCCTTGATGGCAGACTGAGGAGATAGGACTGGGTGAATGGGTGTGGGTCAAAGAATGCAGGCAGCAGACCATGTATGCTGAGAAAACCAGCATGGAGACTTGGATGTTGCCCCCCGAGTCATCTAGGGGTGGGGTAAAGGGACCTCAGCTGAGAGAAGCAGAGACATCACTGAATTTCCAGGGAGTATAAGCAACTGCTGGGATATAGATCTTGTTGTCCAGGGGTCCACAGGTGAGAGAACCCAGGGGTGCTGACGGGGGGAGGTCTCTGAAGAAGACTGAACTGTACTACTGGCCAAGTCTTGAAAAGGCCTTTCCTAGAACTTTCCTGCTCCCTTCTCCAGATCTCTCTTTTCCTCCAACTGTGTGTGTGTGTGTGTGTGTGTGTGTGTGTGTGTTTGTGTTTGGGAGTGTGGGGGTCAGAAAATGCAGTCAGCAGTTTAAGGGAAGAGAAGAAGTAGGGAAGGAAAGTGAAACACAGCTGCCCTCCCTCCCATGGTTGGCCTGACCTAGAAGCCAGGAGAGGCCTCAACTTTAAATCTGGTTCAGAGTTTTTATTATTACATAGGACTGGACATTTTAATTTCTGGATTGAGACTCTATTTTGTGACTTAAATGACCACAGGCCTCTTTTTCTGTTAGCTCAGAGGGACCAGAAAAGTCAGAGGGCCTGCCTGAGTTTCCTTCCAGGGCCAGGGGGGAACCCACAGTGCAAGTTTTAAGGGATCCCAGAAGACAAAACCAAGCTTCTGGGTGACACTTGCCCCCAGTCACACTGGCACAAAGTAGCAGGGACATGAGCAGGCCCAAGCCCATCCCTGCCCTGGAGCTGGGACAAGGAGGGTGCAGAGTCCACTGAGGGCAGGCTTAGGATTCCAGCCTGTTTAAAGGAGAGGCCTGTCCGTGGAGGCAGAGGCAGGAAGCCGAGCTCACTCTGGCACCGGGAAGTCTGGGAAATGAGGGCGCCAGTGTAGAGGCTCCCAGATCCTGGCAGGAAGGGACAGTATGGAGTCACACAGCGCTTCTGAACCCTACCCCCTGCAAGGTCAGGTTCAGCCACCAGGTGAAAAGCTTCTCCATTTGATAACAAGGTGGAGGGCAGGTCAAACACCCAGGACAGTTAGCCCGGGTGATACAAACCTTGTGCCCCAGGCTCTGGGAAGGAAAATTAGTTTGGAACCAGAATCCAAAGAAGGTGTAATTAGAGTCTGCAAGTAGACACAAACGGACTCTCACAGCTGAGAGCGCTTGGAGCACTTTGGAAGAAAGGCACAGTGAAAATACAAAGTAATATTATTATCGCCTTAATTATAATTAGAACCTACAAGTCAAGTCTTGAAAGACATTTATAGCACATCCTTACTTGTTTAGGTCAGCTTCCCAGAAAGAGGGGGAAAGACAGACTTGGACTTTTAAAATTTACGCAAGAAACAGATCAGTCTACGGGTCAGGGCTACTATCTGGAGCTCCCCTATTTTAAGGACGCCCTTTGGGTCTCAGGTATATTAACTGCTAGAGCCTAAAGGCTCAACATGGTAGAAAATAGGCTTGTTTTTTAGCCTCGGAGGGCTACAGGCCAGTTGGAAGCTTCCACCCACTGTGAAGTAATGCAACTGGTAAAATAGCTGGTAAATTTTCCATGACTCAGAGCCTGATGAGTGATGTATCTGCGAAGCAGAGCATGAAGGGAGGATGCTGAACAAATATCTAGGGGAACCCCAATGGTTCCTGATTATTACAGGGCTTTTGTCCTGGTTGAGGATAATTCAGACTCACTGACATTTTTCCTCTCACCTCCTGCCCCTATTAGAGGGCAGGAGGCGGTGGAGTGGGGCCGGAGGGGGAAACGTTACCTGCTTATTTAGGTATTAAGGGCAGCTCTGGTAGGAAAATCCATGTGAGCAGGTCAGGGCTGATGGTTGCAATGAGTCTCAACCTCTGTTGATTTCAGGCACCCCCGCTGCCCCTGTGCTCAGAGCACTTTGGAAGTGAACAATCCAGAATGCCTGTGATCGGCAGAGACACTGAAACCAGAACTGCGTAGACATGACGTAAAGAGTCACACCACTGTGTGGTGCAGCGAGGTTTGAGGCTTTGTGACTGATGAGGACAAGTGTTGCATAACAACAGCTTATGAAAAGCTGGTTTTAAAGTATCTGTATACCTGTGTCATAGTCAATGAGGACTCGGTGGAGATGCAGCCAGGGATGATCTGCTTCTATTCACCTCCTATTTCCAAAACGTAGGCACCCAGGCTTCCTGGGCTACCCAGGTCCTCCTTCATGCCTGGCACTGCCCATCTCATGCTCTGAACCCATTACTGGATCCCCTTTCCCTTCTCCACTCAGTACCACATTCCAAACTTACCCATCCTTAGTCTCTCCCTTAGGGACTCTGAGAGTCTGAAAATCAGCAATGTTGGATTGACACATCCCTTCTTCCAGATAACATTTTACTTGACTTTGTGGAGATGTGCCTTCACCTAAAAGGAGACTGGTGTGAGCCTTTGAGGCATCGTGTAGCCCAACAAAGTGTGGGTAGTTGGGTGCAGGGTATCCCAACATCATCAGACACACACGTCTGAAAAGGATCTTTTGTCCAACGCTGCTCTGAGTTTTTTGGCTACTATCCTCACTCAGATAAGTTTTCCTCTTCCTAAGTTTCTAATCCCTAGGTTTGTCATGACTCACACTGAAAACAAACAAATTTTACTTTTTTCCCCCTAAGTGCTGTAGCAGTTTTTCCCTGGGTGGGAAGAAACTTAGGAGTCCGCTCCAAAAACTTTAGAAAAAGGAAACTCCAATCTCTCCAATGATCACTATGTATTTTTCACTCATAGGGGGTTTTACTGAAGTAAGGAGCATTTTGTATGCCTTCTGGGTAATTCTGTGCAAAAATCCACAGTGTCAAGAGAACATGGTTATTAGCAGCAAACTGTACAACCCCTTATCTGTTTCTTCACAGGCTCTAGCCACAGGGGTCAGAGCTACGTGCCAGCTCTTCACGCTAAAAATGTTCACAATTTGGTCTGTGCCAGCAGTGAGGACTGCAGTGTGAATGTGCGAATTCTTGCTCCAAACTGGCTAGACACACAGTTTGTAAATGTCATTTCTTGGGATCCTGTTTTTCTGAGAAACCAGATTTCACCAGTGGCACCGACATTAGCTGATGATACCGTACAAGTTCTGAATCCTTCAGGGAGAAGCTCTTTTGAGGCCCTGACATGCTTCTCACTTAGAGCTTTTTAGGATGAGGTTAAATCCTCAAATCACTCTACAAATCTGACAAAATGAAAATCAAATGCATTACTTTTACAAGCTGCTCAAGTCTATCTTCTCCTTTACAACATCTGATGTAACTGCTAATATAACAGAAAAATTTAAAACCTTCTCCTTGCTTTCTACCAATGGAGTTATATGGGTTCAATATACGCCAAAATACAGAACTGAAGATGCATTACAAATTTAAAATACAGATTTTATATAACAGGATGACCATCCTGGACCTCCCTCTTTAAAAATTAATGTCATCATCTCCAAAGTATTTTTTGACCATGCAAAGTCAGTATCAGATAAACCTCAAATTCTAATTCTAGGGTTAGAGATGCTATCTCAAAATAGAAGAAATTGTCTTCTTCCAGAATCATTAGGTACTTGGATAGGTAGGCAATAAAAGAGTCAAGCTGACAGTTAAGCTGGTCTCTAGGTATTTATTAACCTAAGAAAGGACATAGAGAAATATACCATGTATACAATCTTCAATCAGATACTCTGCTATGCTTCAAAATGAGCTTCATTAAGGTTTGTATTCAATAGAACTACTATCCATGTATATTTAAATGAAATATTTTCCCACTAAATGGAAAAGTTAATAAAAATGGGTGTCGTTATTTTGGCAGGCAACAAATAACAAGATGAGGGAGCTACATGTTCAGTAAAGTTAAAGTTGAGGTTGAAAAATGACCCTTTATTGTTCGAATTACAGTAAATTCTTGTTTGCCTGGTATCCAAACGTCTTGAAACGTCAAATAACAGAAATGCTTTGGAAACACTGTTTTTATGGTTTTTATGATGTGACTAGTAACTAAGCTGATAAACAGATGTATGTAACTAACAAAAACAGAACCTTCTAAGCTGCACCTTAATTAATAGCCATGTGGTTTCCTCACAGGATATTTGCCATCTGAGGTTATGGTCCTCTGCTCTAGGTTCTGTGCTTGTGGAAGGGCTCTGAAAGGTTCTGAAGGGTTGTGTGCACCCAAGGCCCAAGTACAGCACCCACAGAGCAAAGAGGCAGAAAATGGTAGTGGCTAAGTGTGTGGACTCTGATGGCAGCTGGCCTGGGTTCAGATCCCTGCCAGACCACTTACTAGCTGTGTGACTTTGCACCAGTTATTAATCTGCTTTAGCCTCAGTTTCCTTATCTGTTAAAATGCATCATGGACTTGTTGTGAAGAATATATAGACTATACAGTGTTTAGAATAATATTGGCACATAGAAGGCAATAAACATCAATGATTATTATCCCCAAATGTTTTTCTCCCAATGGATCCCAACCTTCAGTCTATGCCTTGACCTGACTAAAGATAATGATAGGACCGTATTCAGGAGGGTTACCATAGAAACCTGTCACCTTTCTATTGCCCCAGGTACAGCTCCTAAAATTCCATCACTTGAGCAAGTGTCAACAGAGTATATTTGGATGTTGAACACAAGTGTTACTATTAGCAGTAACAACGGCAAACACTTTTCTGCAAGTGTTACATGCTCTGCCTCAGGAGCCAGTTGAGACGTAGGGCTCTGGCCCCTCTCAAATCCAGAATTCCCAAGCTCCTGCTCCCTATGTCTCCAAACACCAGGTTCACCATTCCATCTTGGCCTTCTGACCAATTACAGATTTTCTCACTCTTCCTAATGACTGTGTGCTCTAGATTTAAGAGGAGGAGATCTCCTTTCATCCAGGCCAATGCAGAGCATGCATGAAGAAAACATTTGTTTCTCTTCTCTGCTTGGCTGTCAGGTCTTTGGGAGCTGGCCAGGAGGAAAGATAGTGCCACAGGGAACCACAAAACCAGTGTCAGCTGCCTGGATATTACAGACTTCTGGGGTGACACTTTTCTCCAGCATCAAGCAGAGTGGCAAGGACCCCATCCCACATGTGGTGGAAGACAGCGTGCCCCTCCCTACAAGGAGCTTACTTATCTTCTAGTCACCTCTTTTTTCAGATTTCTTGCTTCCACTGCATTCTTGAGCTACTGTGTGTCTTGCCTCCTAGAACTGCTCCATTCTACCCACTGTTTTGTCCCAGGCTGGACACTGCCCTAAATCCTTCATTTTCTCCAAAGCACAACATGAAGCTGTGGTGTATAACAGTGTTTGGAGCAATGGAGAGGTTATAGGGACAACAGGAACAGCAGATCTCATTGATGTGAAAGCCCATCAATTACTGCCACCTGGGGAAATTTCCTGCTGGCTGTTCCATCCCTTGGGCCCATCTTGATGCTGTTTCTCAGGTCCATCCTTCTCCTCTCTCCAGGCCTTTCTTCCCTTTGTAGGGGCCAGTCTTCTCCGGATTTTAATTTCTTTCTCATGCATAGCATCTAGCTCTCCATCCCTTGCTCCCAACTAAGCTCACGTCTACCTTTGCAGATTTACCAGCTCACCAAGGTGCTTTGCTAAGCAGAGGTCTCTGACTTCGGGGTTCTGCCCTTAAGCTGCATGAAGATCTGACAGAAGCTTTGCAATCGCATGATCAAAGTTATAACTAGGACATTTGTTCCCCACAATCTCTGTAAGAGAGAGGAGGACAGTATCTTGGTTAGGATAGGTATCGGTGCAGCTCGATGTCAGAGACCCACAATAACAGTGGCTAAAAGAATGGAATCTTAGCTTCTCCACACGTATACGTCTGAGCTGGACTTGGGACTTTGCTACCTGAAGTCATCCTCAGGGATGCAGGTTCCTTCTATCTGATTGCTCTGCTGTCGCTAAGGTGTTGTCTTCATCACCTGGTTCCAGATGGCACATGGCTACCTTCCACTCCACTCAGCAAGAAGGAGTAGAAAGCCAGGGGAAGCCGTTTTCTTCTAGGGCATAATGTGGAAGTCACTTACACCACGTGCCCTCACATCTATTGGCCAAAACATTATCACATGCCTGCAAGAGAGGCTGTGAAACAGTCTTTATTTCAAGTGACCGTGTGCCCAGCTGAAAACTGGGGGCTACTCCAGAACTTCACTGTTCAATACTGGTAGCCACTAGCCCCATGTGGCTATTCAAATCTAAAAGAATCAAATAAAATTTCAAATTCAGTTCTTCAGTCAGCCTAGCCACACTTCAAGTGCCCAACAGCCACATGTAGCTCATGGTGACGGCTTTGCACAGGGTGGATATAGAACATTTTCATCATCACAGAAGGTCCTACTGGACAGTGCTGCTAGAGGAGAAAGGGGCACGATTGGCAGTCACTGTCACCAGCAGTATAAAGATTTACTCTGCCCCTTTCAAGCGTAAGTCCCTTGGGGTTGGGGACTTTGTCCAGTACGGCTCTGTGCTGTGGTTGCTCCCTCGTTTGAGCATGCCCTGCAGCTAGCTGTTCACCCTGCAGTATCCTTGGATCTAACACAGGCCTGGCACAAGTAGACAGTCACGAGATGTCGGTTCCCTATGCACCCCCTACCCGCCCGCCATGCCCTCATCCACACTCACGGTTCCCATCCCCTCTGTGGAACTTAGTTACAAAGTCCTGCGCCACCTCCCTGATGGGGAGACATCATTAATCACTTCCCCAGAACAGAGGAGATGAGACTTGGCCAAGGTGAGGGAGTGAAGTGTCTGCCAGGGTGAGGGCTCCAGCTCTCTCTCCCTCCGCTCATTAGTGTCCGCTTTGATGCAGGGGAAAGCCTGACAGTGACAGATGACCACATTCTCAAGCCTTTTTAAGAATTCATGGAAAGAAAATAACCACACTTACTTGCAGAAGAGAGGGAGGTTATTCTGACTAACTCGGCCCTCAGCCTGCAGGTACGTTTGTCTTGGACAATATTTGCTGGGAAACTCGTGGGCCACCTGAGAATCCATGCCAGGTCTTTATGCTGAAGGACTGCTGGACCCTCAGAGCCAGGTCACTTTGTCCCTTGACACTTTGCTTCTAGGTGCTCTGTGACCTTATATCCCCTTTCTCTAGACCAGGAATTTACATGCTATGACATTCCAGAGCCCCTGGATGGTAAAGGGGTGAGGGAGGAGGCCAAGGGTGTTTGAAAGTTTCAGCAATTAGTCCCTCAGGTCAAACATCTGTGTTTCGGCTCTTGGGAAAGAGGGAGGAAGCATGAAATCGTTAATTCTTAAACTTTGTGGGGTCACATTACCCGTATGAGAATTCGAGACTGTCTCCTCAGAAAAATGCATGTACACACCAAAATCTACAAACATCTTGGAAAGTTCATGGACCTACTTAATTAAATTGTGTTACCATTTGGCTTGGAGTCCCAAATGGTCACTGTGGTTTCTTAACGTTTTATGAGAGAGCATTATGAAGCTTAAAGAAGTCCTCCAAGGCTCTAAGCTCATTAAGGGCCAGGCTTACTAGAGGCCAGTCGTAGACTGATGTCACAGCTTGTAGGCTCCATTTTCTTTCTTTTTTTTCTTTTTTGGATTTCTTTGTTTCTGGGAATATGAGGAACTCCTTCTCTAGAATGACGCCCCAGGGATAAAAGCAGCCACATCCACCAGGGCTGAGAAAATACCCGAAGGTTCAGCCAGGAGCACAAATTACCCAGATTGGAAGATAGGGAAATGAAAATGCATGAGAAATGAAAATGCATGAGGCTCAACTGCACAAACTTTCAAACAAGAAAATAAAATTCCTGATTTGAAATCTCCTTGGAGAGCAGAGTTCTTTGCTCTCTGATGGGAACAAAAGGTTACTGCCTTGCATAGTGGATGTTTTCTCCTTAGAGCATGGGCGGCTTGTTGAGAGGCTTCCTGAGGCCTCTTGGCTCAAGTGCAGGGAGCAAAGCGTGAGTGGAAGATGGAGTGAAGCGTGGAGGGGCCACACTTGCAGAGACTGGATTATTAGGATGTGTGCTGTCACGTGAGGCTGCCGTCTATGACACTCTTAACCCTTTCTGCTTTGCCCAGAGCTGCAGCTCCCTGGGCAGCTGGTGTTCATTGCCTCGGAAGCTCTGCCCCTTAAATCAGTGGTTCTCAGCCCTAGCTGCGCATTAGGACCCCCTGGAGAACTTTAAAACTACTGCTGCCCAGACACTGCCATTTGACTGGTCTGGAGTGGGTCCCAAGAGTCCCTGGAAATAAAAGCTCCCCAGGTGATTCCAATGCACACCTAGGGCAGAGAATCATCACTTTAAAGTGTTGCTTGAAACTATCAAAAGTTTTCTGAGGAGCTGTAGAGAATTTAGAAACTTAATAATCAGAGAAAAGCTAAAAGGACTGTTCCTTTAACAAACATGCCTGCCTTAGAGATGGGAAAACCATGTCGTCCGAGAAGGTTGACCAGGAAAATGGGCTTGTGGGTCTGACATTCGTCCTCCTTTCAGTCCTTAAATAACAGATTCTGATCAGCTTCAGTAATGAAACTGAAGTTCTGTTAAATACTTAATAAGATGAGAGTTTCCAGAGAGAATTAATTAAGAATGAGTTTAATACTATTCCAATTAGATGTGGGCTAAATAATGCAGTGCATGAAAATTCAGACCAGAGATCAAGTAGGCTGTGGGAGTCCCTCTGGTCAGGGAGGGGGTTACTGACAGCTCAAAGGTGGGGAAGTTTGTCTGTGCACATTACTTGGCAATAAAATCTAGTGAATTTGCACTTTGACAGGGTTTAATACTATTCCAACGAGGCTAAATGTCACTATTCTTCCAACTAGATTATTCTTGTTTTTAGGAAGCAGATAGAAGATTAAGGGTGACCCCTGGGGACTGTTCAGTGATATGTCAGAGCAATCAGTAAGTTGGAGGTTTTAGTTTGGGTTTCCACAGACTCGTGCTCCAAAACAAGGATTGCAGGACAAGTAGTTCATTTGGAAGGTGATCCCAGGAAACATTGGAAGGGCAATGGAGAAGGGAGACAAGGAAGGAAAGAAAGGCTATAAAGGATATGTAATTAAGTAGTTACCACTGAGGGCAACTGGGTTGCCATGCAACAATGCAGACATGCCTCGGTCACCCCAACTGAGATGCAAGGAAGCTGGGCTCGTTATCCACCAAGTTCCCATCCACCATGGGTTGAGGGCTACTTCTAGAACATTAACTCTCCTCTTCTGGCTCCCAGGCCTAATGTGCTCCCCTGGCCAGGTAAAGGCTCTCAGAGACAGAGTGGCAGGTATGCGAAATAAGCAGCCTTTGGTGTGTAGAGATAATATGGGCAAGGCACTGACAGTGTCTGCTGCAGTGGATGAATACTGAGAGTAAAGCTGTTATTCACCCATCCATCCATCCATCCATCAACCCATCCAACAGAATCATAATCAAGTGGTAGACATATACAATTCAGAATAAGGGCTGGTCACATAAACGCTTACAGATTTCTGTACAGTGGTTTTGCGGAGAAGAACCAGAAGGGTACACCAGTCCACCACATTTCTTTTTATCTGCCTGCCAGTCTCCCAGCCCACCTGATCATTAAATCCAGGAAGAATTGTTTCCTCTGACTCTCCAAAAATCTGGTGTGCTTAAAATTTCTTCCTTCCATCACCCACTCCCATTCCAATGCTCAAAACTCAATGACAGGTTAGCAGATGGGATACCATAGGATCTGGCCCATCAGAGATAAAGGGAGAAAAGTCACTTGGTAAGAGCCACCGACACTAAAGGAGATGAGAATTGCCTGAATGAGCTGGGGCTGGGTCCCCTGACCTTCTTGCCATTATTAACTGCTCTGCTCCTGCCAAAGCATCCTTCTGCTGTGACCTCCAGACCCAACTAAAAGCATGAATTCTTTAACAGCTACCTGATATTTCTTTCTACTAACCGAGTAGTCAAAGAGATTCTTACCAGTAAGAAGCCAGAAGTGAGCCAGAATCCAGGGTCATTGCAGGCAGAGGGGAGGAACCAGCTCGGGTGAGTGAAATTCAAATGCAGTCATTTTATCCTTTAACAGAGCCAAACAGAAACACCTACTCAATCTTCAGGCTTTAAAAAGTAACAAATGCTGTGCAAAATCAAATAATCTCACTCCATCCCTGGCCTTCCTTTCTGCAGGGCAGGGTTTGGGGTGAGGCAGGGGATAGGGAAGGATGCAGTGGAGGAAAGTGAGGGCCAAGAAAGGGGGAGCTTAAAGGGGGAAGGGCTGGCACCACCTGGCACAGAGAATCAGGTTCCTGTGTTTGCTCTGCTCATCTCAGGAGGTGCCATCAGTCAGACAGACAGCAATTGCCCCTTTTCTGAGAGTTCGCTTATATCTTAATGGTCTGCCTCTCAAATTCTCTGTTCCATCCCTCAAAGGTAACAACACACTGTTGTGTGGGGGACAGTGAGGACCTTTGAACCATAACATTATCTCTTTTTCTTACTTCAGAATGCCCAGAAAAACATCAATGAAATTTCTAGGGCTTTAAAAAATACTTTCTATTAAAGACATACATTAAATACATTACGCTTCCTCCCAACTTATGATTTTTAGAGACAAAACTAATGTAGCCCTAGAGTCTTACCCAGTTCTGGCAGACTTTAAAAATTCTCTTTATGAGAAGTTGTGGTACATATATACAATGGAATATTACTCAGCCATAAAAAGGAACGAAATTGAGTCATTTGTTGAGACGTGGATGGATCTAGAGACTGTCATACAGAGTGAAGTAAGTCAAAAAGAGAAAAACAAATATCGTATATTAACGCATGTATGTGGAAACTAGAAAAATGGTACAGATGAGCCAGTTTGCAGGGCAGAAGTTGATACACAG
This sequence comes from Eschrichtius robustus, assembly GCF_028021215.1. NCBI lineage: Eukaryota > Metazoa > Chordata > Mammalia > Artiodactyla > Eschrichtiidae > Eschrichtius > Eschrichtius robustus. The sequence goes on from NC_090838.1 coordinate 55,072,303, forward strand.
ATGTAGAGAACAGACATATGGACACCAAGGGGGGAAAACTGTGGTGGGGTGGGGATGGTGGTGTGCTGAATTGGGCAATTGGGATTGACATGTATACACTGATGTGTATAAAATTGATGACTAATAAGAACCTGCAGTATAAACAAACAAACAAACAAAACAACTAATACTAAACTTTCATTGGGTTATTTGTATGGAAATATGTTAATATAAATATTTCAGACATTACGTGAAATTTCTAAAAATCTTATATGTTCTGGTATAATGTTATAAGTCATAATTCTAGTTATTACTTTAAAATGTATATCTCAGAAATAACTAAATTTCCTTGTCAATTGCACTATTATGAACTTTCATCAAATCTTTAACGGTGGTCATTTTTAAGTCTTTTGTCATTTACAGACAGTTCTGGGTGTACTCTGATGCTTTTGCAAATATGTTCCTATAAAAGCGGTTCATCTTCAAGGAATTCATAGAAAAGACTCTGACAAGTACAGGTTTCTGGTAACTGTACTGCTGAACTGAATGAATAAGCATTTTCAGAACTCTAATGAAAAACTGATGAACTCATAAAAGTGCTAACAAAAGATCAAGATAAAAAAAAATTAATTACATGGGACTGAGTGAACTGATGAGGATGATTATAATTTTTGTGACTTTCTGTTTGAATTAAAAAAAAAAAATCCCACAAGGACTCAGAGGCAAAGAATATACAAATCAATTTTCACTGCAAAGTAAAGGAGCTGTTACAGTGGAGGATTACTGGACTGAATGTCAATATTATGACATAGTATGAGTGTGTTTCATGTTTGGTAATTGCAATCATTGTTGCTTTTGTTGTGGTCATCCATTTACAATGTTTGGTGTCAGTCTATTTATCTCTTGTAAAAATAAAATACAGTGTGTGTGTGTGAAAAAAAAAGTAAACAATGCTTGATAGGATAATGAGAAAAAAAAATTCTCTTTATGGCCTTTTCTGGTTATAAAAATAATTCACCTCATAAAAATTCAACCCAAACAGAGATCAAGAAGACTGTGGGAGTCCCTCAGGGTCAGGGTTGGTGGTTACGAGCAGCACAAAGCCGGGAGTGTCTGTTGTGCGTGTTACTTGGCAATAAAACCTCGAGACTTTGCACTTTGACGGGGCACTAATGTCAAAGTGGCTTCATCACACAGGCCTCTTTCAAATGTCCCACCTCCTGGGGATGGTGAGGTGGAGGCAGCAGGCTCCTGGCCCGTCCTATTATATAAATCATGTAACACGGTTCCACACGTGTTCACTGAGTCCCCAGCAATGAGAAGGCATTGATGAGCGGGGCAGACAGGAGACAGATTTCTCCAAGATCTCGCTTCTCCACGGCCGGTGGTGAAGGGAGATAGACCTAAATAAAACAGCCACACTCTTCATGCACAATTGTAATCAGTGACAAGAAGTGCTGAGGAAAGGAACTTGGTTCTAAGAGAACATGTAACAGAGGACTCTGCCCTAGATGGGGGTTAAGGAAGACTCCCCTGATGAAATAATGCTGAGATTAGAAGGAGGCGGCGTTAACTAGAGGAAGGGGTGGGGCAGTAGGATGGGGAGCCCTAGGCATTGCAGGTGGCAGCAGTGCAAAAGCCCTGTGGTAGGAGGGGATCTCTGCATTTCTAGGGACTGAAAGAAGGCTTGTGAGGAACAGAGAGTGGTGGATAGTGCAGTGGAATCAGGCAGTGTTTGTCAGTCAGGCTAGGGGTCTGGGAAAACTCAGGAGGGTTTAAGCAGGATTTGCGAGCCTGTGGGTCAGTGGGGGATAGAGGCATGCTCACGCTAGTTGCATTTGGAAAGTGGACGGGGCAGGGCAAGAGAAGTGGCAGCATTGTTGATGGGTGTAACCCCAGCTGGTGGGCTACTGCAGTTGTCCTGGCCAAAGCAGCCGGAGGCTTGCCTGGGGCGGGTATGTGCCTCCAAACCCTCTTACAGCCACAAACGCAGCATTATTGCTGCTGCGACTGGCTTCCAGACACCAGTCCACGCCGCCAGCCCAACTGCATCAGCTCCCCTGAGGGAGCTTCCTGAGCTCCTGTAACATATCGATTCTTATTTAGTAGGTCTCAGGAAGGCCTGGGAATCTGGAGTTTTAAAGCTTCTCCAGGTGACTCAGATGTGCGTCCACATTTTTTCAGTTTTCTCCGCAAAGATTTGCTTGGGAAGATGGTGTTGAACCCTGAACTGAGCACTGGGTGTTAGTTCAATTCCATCACTCCTAACAGTGTGACCTCAAACAAACGGCTTCACCTCATGAATCTCAATTTCACCATCTATAAAATGGGGGTGATCATTTTCTTCATGTGTGCCTGGTGGGTGGGGGGTGTTTTGAGGATCTAATGAGATGATGAATTTGAAAGCATAACACAAATACCTGATACTCTCTACCTGCAAACAAACAATAGTTTTCAGTGTGGAAAATGTGTTCAGATTTTATTACTTGGTGCTTTGGCCCTTTTTTCTCTGGCTACCTTGTGTAAGTGAGGGCTGTCTAATGGTGCTGATGCTTTGTTCCAAATGCCCCCTCCCAATTCACTGAGGAGGGGGTGCATCTCCCTCCCCCTTCCTTAAGGATCTGCCCTCCTTCTAGGCAATGGCCGCTGTGTCCCCTTTCACATGCTCATACACTCGTCCCCACAGCAGCCAGTATTGCTGTTCCCACTGCCTTGGCTGTACATCAGCTAACATTTGCTACATGCCAGGCACTGAACTAAACTCTGTACACATATTACTAAAAATTGTCCTTATCACCCCCTTTAAAAGACGAGGAAACTGAGCTGTAAAGAGGTCAAGTAATTTACCGAAGGTCATGTGGCCAGGAAAGCAAGGAGCTATTTGAACCGATTAAACAATCTGTTGTACCATCATTTGTAGGAGGGGTCTGACCATTAGGCTCAAACTTCACCTTTGCCTTTCTTCCAGAGGAATAGGATGCTATCAGGCAATGGTGACTCTTGGGGTGAGTGTAGATCCAACCTTGAGCCTCATTAAGCAATGGAAATGCTCATAAGGTTGTGAGCCCCCTGAGGGCAAGGACACCCTCATTCATCTTTGTGTGAATGGCACAAAGCAGGTGTTTGGTAAAGTTTGTTGATGAATGAAGCATTGGCAAGATGACTATGGGGGGAAAAAAAGCATTTATCAGTGTACTGCTGGCTTCCAACACTTCGTGTTGAATTTGGAACAATAACGATGTTAACTTAAAAGGTAAGTGGTGCTTTACAGTTTACACAATGTAGCAACATAATATTTATCCCGTGAGATGATTTTTATACCCATTAGAAGGAAGACAAAAGTGAGGCTCGGGAGGTTAAATGACTTGCAAGGCTACAGCGTGAATTGCTGCAGAGAACACCAGCATGGAAGTCAGACAGATGGATTATAGCCTCGATTGCCCTAGTTACCATGTGGCTATGTGGCACTGAACTATGTATTCATGCCCTAGAATCCCCACATCACTCATAGGTAAAATGAAGATGTTTATAGCATCATTTACATAGTATTTCCTTGAAGATTAAATGAGATCATGCATAAAAGCACCAGGCACATAGTAAGTGTTCAGTAAACATTAGCTCTTGCTCGTGGAGATAGAACTGGTGAACTCTGGTCATCTGACTTCAGTTGAATGTTCTTTGCCCCAGATTTGAAGTTTGTGACCAGTATGTTTATATTGAACAAATACATGGCAGAATATTATAGAGAATTTATGAAAATATTTACCAAAAGAGTTGGCATTTGCATTGATGAAAACCAAAGTAGTAGGACCCTCAGGGCTGACCGGTGGTGGGTGTCTTTGACAAACTTGGGTCCCTATTTTGAAACTAAAAAAGATGGTCCCCTCTGCTTATAACTACAGTGGCCAGCACAGTGACCCTGGCTCATCGTCACCAACTAATTTCAGTAGTTACATGAGGCATCACTTGAGAATGGAATATCATTCATTCATTCAACAAACATTTATTGGGCACCTATTGTGTGCCAGCCACTGTGCTGGGAGTCAGGATGTGATGGTGAACATAAGAGGCCAAGTCTACAACTGCATGAAGTTCACAGTCTAGTACGAACACTGGAGAGGTTGCTCTTAGCCCTGGAGAATCTTGGGACCCAAAGAGCCACACCCCTGGTGGAACACGGGACCTCTCGAGCAGGCGGTGACCAGGGTATGTTATGATCCATTTTCTCTTAGTGGTAAAGCTGTGAGCAAGTCTCAAAGCCCATTTCTTCTTGAAGGAAGCACAGGTTAGAACTGGTTATAGAAATAAAGCAGAGAGGAGAGGGCCTTCTTTGAGTGGGGTCCCAGGACCCATGAAAACCTCTCCTGATGGCAGATACCCTCTGGCTGGAGAGAGAATCCCATGCCTTATCCTGATCTAATCTGACTGTCCTTTTAAATGTTATCCCAAAGGATGTGTATTCTTGACTGGATGGGACAGGGAAGGAAGCCCCTTTGATCTTCCATGATGAGACTTACATCCCTTCAATGTAGATTCACAGAGAGCTGGTAGCTTAGTAGAGAGATTTAAGTTATCCAGAATTAACAACTGGAAACATAAACAACATTTATGGTCTTAGCCTCTTAGCTACTGATATAGAGACAACCAGAGTTAAAACATTGGTTTACAGGTCCTCTTCCTAAGCAATGTGTTTATTTCCAAAGAAAATGTGTTCTCATTTCCAGACCATATTTACCGAGTGTCCCAAGCCCAACACTGGAGCTGGCAGAAAGGACCTAGCTACAATTTGTGTCGTGCCTTTTCTTTTGTATGAAAGGCAGGGACTTCCCTGGTGGCGCGTGGTTAAGACTCCACACTGCCAATGCAGGGGGCCCAGGTTCGATCCCAGGTCAGGGAACTAGATCCCACATGCACGCCTCAACTAAGAGTTCGCATGCCACAACTAAGGAGTGGGCGAGCCGCAACTAAGGAGCCAGACTGCCGCAACTAAGACCCAGCACAACCAAATAAATAAATATTAAAAAAAGAAAAAAGAAAAAAGAAAGGCAAATGTCTTATATAGGACCTGCCTCATAGAATCAGCTTGGGAATCAAATGAGATCATGTATGTAAAACACTTAACTCAGTGCCTGGAATGTTATAAGACATAACTATTTGTAGTGGATCTCTGATGTTGGTCTGCCTGACACCCATCTCTCCTTTGGGGAACAGTCCCCCTCCCATTTCACATGGCCTTGGTAGGCGTGGGACCCAGACTGGGCTGATCGTGGTACCCTTTCTCCCACCTGTGGCAGGAGAGAGTTAGGCCAACATGCAAAAAATGTGCAGAAATGAAAGCTGGGCGGACAGAGAGAGGGTCCTGGCATACCTGGGACCAGTTTTGGTCCCTAAATCCGGGTTCCTATGCAATAGTTCCTTATTCAATTCCATGAGCTTCCCTGAGTTAAGACACAAAGGTGAGCAAAAAGTTCCCCTTTTGCTTAAGTTGGGTTTCTATAACATACTCTTAGGATCATGAGGCTGTGAGGGCATGAAGCTGTAAGCCCGAACGACAGGAGGATGGGGTGAGGCACCGCCCTTTCAGGTGCCCACAACTGAGAACTGAGAATGTTCTTGGTACATTCCCTGGGTCTTAGTCACTGATGTTTCAGCAGGCTGCAGAAAGTCTCCTTTCATCTGCCTCTCACCTGTCCTGGATGAGTCACATCACTTGGCTCACCACCGAAAGTCACCCTTCCCTTCTGAGTCTCAGAGACAACAAGTAAGCCGAGAACTTGGAACTGTGTCTTAGTGATGGGGACCCCTCACCTGTTTAGATGAGGAAGGACATCCAGTGGTCTCTGTAGGTCAGTCGCAGCCCAGGCCAGGGGCTGGAAGGAAAGCAAAGCGGGCATAATGAGCAGTGACATTTAAACTGGAAAACAGATATTAATACCAGGGCACTTTCTGTGTTTTAGTCACCTTTGGATCCCCGGTGTGAGTGCAGTATCAGGTACTTTATTAAGTTCCCTATTAAGGTCTCAGTGAGCTGAAGGAATCTGAGCAGGCAAGGAACATGTCTTTAGTTCACTCCGGTTATAAGGCCACACTGCACAAGGCCCTTAAGGGGTGAGTTGAAGAGGCTTGAGACCTGCCTCCTGCCTTTAAGGAGCTCCATCAGAGTGAGGGAGGTGAGAAAATTGATGCACTGGGAGAAGTCAGTGTATCACGGAAGATATGGTTCCAAGTCCACGGGGTGGCGCTCTCTACTGAGAGGTTGGAAAGGCCGCGAGAGTGGGGTTTCTGCTGGCATCAGAGGGTGAGTGGGATTCCAAAACGTGGAGAATGAAGCAGAAGATCGGGCAGCTGTGGGTCAAGGGAAGCAGGAGCTGTAGACCTGCAAGGTCAGGGAGATACAGCTGAACAGATAAAATAAGAAGTGTCCTGGAGGGCGCAGGGGTCTGTAGCGTTAGGAGGTGTGGAAGGGTCAAGGAGCAGTTTCTGCTCGCCTATTCAATTTTGGTGACAAGGTAGCATTTGACCTTGACCAACTGGAGGGATGCAGGGGGGAGGGGTGCCCTTGGTGGCAATGGAGAGGTGTGGGCAAAGTGTGGTTCCTGACAAGCAGCACCAGCAGCATCCAGGAACTCGTTAGTAAGGCAAACCCTCCACCCCACCCCAGATCTGCTGATTCAAAAACTCCAGGGGTGCGCCCCTGCTGGGTGTGTTTTAACAAGCCCTCCAGGTGATTCTGATGTCTGGCCTAGTGCGGTCAGCATGCAGAGAGTGTCTGAGGGGGCCAGGCAGGCAAGGTGGGCTGGCGTCTGATTGCAGGATCCTAAATACCAGATTCTAGAATTAGGGCATTTCCCCTGTACCATTGAGAAGCTACTAAAAGTTTGTGAACATGAGTCATTTATTCACTCATTCATCCAGCCAGTATTTATTGTGCACCTTCCATGTGCCAGGCCCCATACTGGGCACTGGGACCCAACAGAAAACACGCCCATGTTAGTTCAGGCCAGTGTTTTAAGTGAGAGCTTATCTGTAGACGAGATTGCTATTGCCTGTCTTTTTTTAAAATCTGATTTACTAACGGAACAAACACCTATTACGCTCTCCAGAAACAACTCTGCTGCTTGTCTCTGCCAACAGAAGTTGTCTGGCTAAACATTTACTAAAGTTTCAAACACTAGTGATGGGAACTGATGGATAGAAAACAGAGGCACGTGCGCACACACATACACACACAATGTAAAGGGGTGGGAATGGGGTCAAGGAACAAATTTTCAGATATAAAATAAATAAGTCCTGGGAATGTCATGCACGGTGCGGTGACCATAGTTAGTAATGCTGTGCTGTATATTTGAAAGTTGCTAAGAGAATAGATCTTAAAAGTCCTCATCACAAGAAAAAAATTGTAACTATGTGAGGTGAAGGAAGTTACCTAGATTTATCGTAGTGATCATTTCACAATATATACACATATCGAATCACTATGTTGCACACTTAAAACTAATACACTAGTATATATCAATTATATCTCATTAAAAAATTTTTTTTAAATAAAGGGGTAGGGTCAGTGGGAGGAAGCATTTTCCTTCAGCCTGTGCTTTCTGCCAGAGAGCTGCGTTTTACTGAGTTCTCAGATGGAACTGCAGCCTTGGACTTTGGACCATGAGGGCCAATTAACTCCAGGTGTTTCAGGAAGCTGTGTGCCCAGAGGGTGGGGCGGCGAGGGGAGGGGAAGAGAAGGAAGGAGGCAGCTGTAGGGGACTCGCTCCTGTTCTCCCACATCAATTCTGCTGGTTGCTCTTGAGGAAACTGGAGCTTGATCTCAAAGGCAAACAGGTGTTTTCATCTCAGTTCCATGAAACAGCTAATGTGCTCTTCTGGAAGGTCAGACATCCTCCGGACAACTTTCAGTCCTCTTTACTGTTTGGACAAGGGCCAAAGTAGGGGTGAGGAGGGGGAGGTTGGAGCACCGCCGGGGTCCCGGTCTCAGGCCACAAGGCTCCTCTTGCTTCCCACCCGGCTGACTGAGCTTGGTGGGCATGGCCCTCCGCTCGGGAGAAACCAGCTAAGGCGAGCGGTGGTCGCACCAGGTGGCAGAGGACAGGATTTGGAGGTGTCCCAGGGGTATTCCAGTTTGAGCTTGGGCTCTCTGGCCTCTAAGAAAACAGAGACAGCTTTCTGATCTTCCCTAAACCCTCCTTCTCCCGAGTCAGCACCCTTGTCAGGACCTCGGAAAGATTCCAATTCCTCTCCTACCCCAATAGAGCAATAATCGTTCACTCCTTCCACTGAGCCGTCCTCAGTTCGCTCCAGATCAGAGGAAAGGACCAGGAGAGAGAAGCTGAGAAATCTGTGTCCAGCATTGCCAATGCCACCAGCCCTATGTCCAGTTTCCTTGTCCCATGTGTGATAATACAACAGCAGCTTGATGCAAGGCCCCTCCTCATTTGCTTCCTGGGGATTGTTTATTGGAGACCAGCATTTCAGAGAGCGAGTGCCAACTTTAACATATCCATAGGCAGGGCACTGTCAACCCCACTGTGGATCTTATTTTTAAGTAATTACATTACAGAGGGGTGGGTGGCAGGGAGGAGAGTGGGTATCATAACTGGGGGAATTTTTTTTAAAGACCCAGTTTAAAAAAATCTCAGACTTAATTTAGTAAATTTCAATTACAAGGAGAGTTACTAAGCTGAAAATCATTTGCATCGTATCCTTAATTACCACTTCATTTGTACCTGAGATCATCAATAGACATTCTTGGGAATGCGTAGTCAGAATAAGTGACGGATTCTAATGAGGTCTTTGTTCTTCCTGAGTCTCTCTTAGGAAGCTCTTTCCTCCCTCTGTGCAGAGGCACAGCGTTTTCCAAACTGGGTGGAGACGCCTTAAATTAGAAGTGGAGCGTGTGAAGAAATCAAGAGGTTTTCAAGCTGGCTTCACCAGGGGGGAGAGAGGATGCCACAGCCCACCTCCGGCTCTCTAACAGCTCCCCCTCAGGGTTTTATTCCTCTCCCCTTGAATGCATTAGCTCTGCTGGGCTGCTGTGGACGCATCTGCTCCTGGGCTGGCCACAAACGTCCATCTTTATTAGCCGGCAACAAAGCAAATAGCCTTTCTGGGCCTTCCTCTTGCAAATAATGGATGTGCTGCCGTAGATCTTCCTGCTTCTGCTTTTCCTGCTTCCTCTAAAGAAAGTGTATCCAGCAGTCCCTGGCCACTGGGTCTTTATTGGAAAAGCTGTTTTCCAAGATCAGTTAGCTCTAAAAAAGTGATGAGCCCTCAGGGACTGCGAGACTGTGTGTGTGTGTGTGTGTGTGTGTTTGTGTGTGTGTGTGTTAAGATACACTTTGTAAGAGACCTCTCTCTTTTTGGATGGCGGGGTCAGGGGGCAGTAAGGAAAGGGCAAAGTGAACAAAAATCTCTTAACTAAATCCTGCTAATGCCCACTGTTCGTTCCTTCATATGCTACCCCCAACCCTGCAGCCTTTACAAAGCACTTGTTCATCTGTTACCTTGTAGGTAGTTTAAAAATTGCCCTCATTCTACAAATGAGGGAACTGAGGCTCAGAGAGGTTAAGTAACTTGCCCAAAGTCACTCAGCTGGGGTTGACAGACTGAGGATTTAAGTCTAGCTCTCTTAATCCTGTGCTCCTTCCAATACCCCAAACCACCTCTCACGGGCTGCTGGCAGCCTGGACATTTACCCCATTTGTGGAGGTCGGCGTTTGTATCCTACTACAGTGTGTTACCCATTTAAGCTTTATTTCTGAATCTGTATATTTAAGCAACAATTTTGTTTCAGAGGACTCCAGAGAGCGGCCTGACTTAACCTTCCTCTGGAGGTGTGTGTATTTGGTGGAGAGTGGTGAAGGGGGTGGGGGAGGAGGGGAAGGGAGGACTGCCAGCAGGGAATTTTCTCAGTTTTCCACTGGATGAGGCCAAGACCCAGGGAGTCAGACAACTCCACGATTCTCCTGGCATTCTGAACGTCTGCCAGATCCCTGCTCTTTGCTCTCATTATTCCTCTGGGCTGGTTCCAAGTGTGGAGGAGTGTAGTTTGTGTTGGGGTTGGAGGAAGCAGGACTGATGCTGTGAGGAAGGAGGGTGTTAACACCAAGAGTCCAGCCAAGCCTTGGGGGTCACAGGGACTGGTCCAAAGTAGGAAGTGTCCTGTGAGCTGGAGGGCTGTTTGTCTCCTGCAGAACCTCCTGGATGCGGCAGCTTCCTCTGCACTAGCTGGCTACCCCCTCATGGTGCAGATGGAATACTCTAGTGAAATGAACAAAAGATCTGAAGCTAAATAACTGGGTTCAAATCCCACCTCTGCTTATTAGCTGACAGATCCTGGGTAAGTCACTTAACCTCCCCAAGGATCAGTTTTCTTACATATAGAATGAGAATACTAACATCCACTCTCTGGGCTGTGCTGAGGTTTAAATGAACGATGTAAAGCAAAGAGTGAACGGTGGCTTTGATTAGTAGATTGTTTGAAGCAGCCAGGAAGTGGGAGGATAATAAAAGGAGACTGCTTGTCCCACAAAGACAGTAGCAAGGGGTAGGAGTGGGTTCAGTGATGAGACAGCTTGCAAGGACTTGTGTAAATAGCCCATATGCTGGCTCTGGGGGAACACTGAGAACCTAGTTTGAAAGGCATAAAAGTCATAAAATAGCACCAGTATTTTTTTTCCTTAGTGTGAGCAAAAATATTCAAGCAGACAAACCCAAGCCAATCTTCTGGGAATAAGACTCTAAATATTACTTGTGAGTCACCTCAGCTTCCTTCCAAGAGAAAGACACCCCCATTCCTTCACCCCACACGCTCATCTATGACGCATTAGAATTGTAACTTCTCAGCTTCTCCCACCAAAATCATAGACCCTCGTCGTGGGCTTGAGGACAACCCTGTGCTCTGGTACCGTGTGTCCTCAGTTCAGTCCCTCTGGTGGTTAGTCAGTTTCCAAAACACCCTATCAAAGGAGCGGGACGCACGTCAAGCCCCACAGTAGACACTAGGTGGCGCTGGACCCCATGTTATTCAGGCAGCTAACACCGCATCCCTTTCTGGAAAATTGTTTCTGCAGTGAGGTCCTCTCCTTCCCAGAGACGTGGGGCGCTATTTCAGTTTATGCCACAGCATAAAGGGCCACCAGAAGATCGCCCCTGGCTTTTCTGCTAACTGGGACAACTGTCCGGGTGTGGCTGCGAAAGGCAGTTCCCAGCCCTGAGGCTGGAGACCCAGCGGTCATTTGCTGAGCTATATATAACTTGTTAGGAACAAGAAGGTCTTTTCAATTTCGGCTCTGCCCAGAGGGGCAGGAAGGAAAAGAACTTTCTCCCTTAGGAGGAGGTGGGGGAAAAAAAGAGGCAGATCCATGATGCTCCTTTGTGAGCTGCCCAGCATCTGCCCTTCCCTCTGGGAAGGGAGCTGAGGGACTTTCCGACCCTGACCCCAGGCCATTACATTCCAGGCCCCGCCCCCTCTCAGGGTGAGACCATCCATCCTCACTGCCCCCAGGAGCTGAGTTACGGGTTTATTTTCTGTCCAGGGATCTGAGCTGAGGTTGACATTTAGTACCCGCTTAATTTCATTGCACTGACCCTCATATGTATCAAGAGCATACTGGCATCCCGATTGCTGTGATCGCAACGCTCTTATGAACAACAGCAATAAATGGCAGTTATAAAGTAATTTCCAGCTTTCTAAGCATTAAAAGCACTCTTTATACCTACAGAGGCAGGTGAGTTTCATTTTCTGTTTGCAGATAAAGTGACTGACACCCCGGGGTCTCACTGGAACTGCTGGCACTGATGTCTCTTTGAAACAGTGATGATCATTGTTGCTTATTATCATTTTCACTATTATGTTCCCTTCCATGTGCAAGAGGCCAAACAGAACACTTGCTTAAAGACAGCTTTTGGCTACTGGGTTTCTGTTTGGGTGGTACTACCTGGGCAAAGGAGGGCTGAATGTGGAGAACCAGCGAAGGGGGGTGAACACTGAGCAGACCCTTGACTTCTTGGACGAGCGAGAGTTTCCTTCGGTGGAGGTTGGGCTCTGCAGAGTTGGAGGGCAAATGTGTTGGGAGGGCGGGTATGTTGGCAGTGCTGTTAAGAAGACAACTGGGGAGTCCCCATCAACCAGCCAAACAGCACATTCGTGGGTACCTACCATACAGAAAAGAAACGGTGTGCCTCTGTGAGGTCAAAAAGACCTTTAAGTCTTTGCCTCCAAAGAGCTTGTGGTGCACTGTCATTGGGGCATATATAGCATGTACAGATAAAAAGAAAATTAATGACTCACAGAAGTCCTAGAGAATATCCTAGCTTGGTTGTGCAGGGCTCCCCTTTGGAGCAATGAGAAGGAAAGGGGTTGGCAGGGCTGGAAGGAGATGGGAGGAAGGGACCAGCTGGGATTCCTGGTGGCCTGGGCTGGACCTTATCATCTGCATAACATGGGGCTTACCGCCAGGTCGTGTCCAGGCTATAAATATCCTGCTGGGGTCAAAGTGGAAACAAAGGCCCAGAGTGCCTGGGTGATGTTTTGTACCTTCGGGATGCCTGTGTTGTGGCCCCAGGAAGTCAGAGGGAAGTCACCTGGGGGAGGTGAACTTTCTACCTTCCAGCCCTCCTCCCTACAAGGTTCTGTTCCCCAGGTCCTCGAAGGTGTGGGTGCAGTTCCAGGCCCATCACCCCCACTTCCAGTCAGTCCTGGCAACTCTGCTCCTGACTTTCCCCTTCCTCCCTGCTCCCCCCGCCTCCACCCCCACCACCACTGACACAGTTCAGGCCTCATCACACCTGGTCTGAAGGGCTTCTCTTTTAAAAATAAACAAAATGATTTCTGTAGGAAATAAATGCACATGGAAAGGAATGCACATGCATAAATCTGACAAAAACATTTACAGTAAAAGTAAGCCTCCCTTGCACCCCTGGTCCCCAGCCTCCCAGGTCCTCCCCCAGAAGCAGCCATTGATGCCCTACCTCCAGTCTACCCCCTTCTCTCCCTACCGGCCCAAGCCTTGTCCAACCACCCTTTTCTGCTTTCCAGAATCTTGTTTTTTAAAGCATAAATTGATCCTGTTTTTCTTTGTCCTTGGGTATGTGAAATGCAAACTCCTTGGCCCAAGCTACAAGCCCTTTCCTATCAGGCCCCACAGACTTCTCCAACCTTCTCCTCACCTCCAGCCCCACTCACAAGCTCTGTTCCAGCCAGGCCCAAGCACTTGCAGTGGCCTAAATCCATGTTCTCATCTGGCACAGTGTATATTTAAAAATAATTTTTAATTTACTTTTTTGAGTAGGTAATACTAATACACACACATATAATATCCTACTTCCCTAAGCACCACTCTTTACTAATTTCTTGTATTTCCTTCCAGATAATTTTTATGCATATTCCTCTCCCTTTTTTTACTCAAATGATAACATGTAATTGACACTTTCTACATCTGTGTTTTAAAAATTTAGTAATAATATCCTAGAAACCTTTCCATAGCAATTCATAAAGAGCTTTCTCATTGTTTTTCAGAGCTCTGTGGTAATCAATTGCTTGGATATATTCTAATCTGGCAAACTTTTTTGGACCAGATAGTCAAGGATAGTCAGGACCAGAGAGTCAATATTTGAGGGTTTGTGGGCCATCCAGTCTCTGTGAAAACCACTCCCCTCTCTGCTCTAGTGTAAAGGAAGCCCTGGATGGTGCGTAGACAAAGGGGCTCAGCTATATTCCATATACCTGTACTTATAGATGCTGATGTTAGAATTTTATATGATGTTCATGTGTTATGAAATAGAATTCTTCTTTTGATTTTTTTCAACCATTAAAAAATGTAAAACGATTCATAGCTGCAGGCCCTACAAAAGCAGGCAGAGGGCCAGTTTAATGAGAGTTCGCTGACCCCTAACTTAGTTAACCAGTTCTCAATTAATGAGCATTTAAATCGCTTCTAATCTTTTGCTGCAATTTATAATCAGGTACATATGTCACTTTATATGCATCCAAATATTTCTCCCTGTAGGGTCAGCTCTAAGAAGCAGTGTTGCTGGGTCAGAAGGTGTATGCGTTTATTTTGATGAGGATTGCTAAATTACCCTTTTAGGGCTGTACTAGTGGACATGCTCACCAGCAATGGATGGGAATGTCGTCCTCACAGCCAAACTTGGGTTTTTGCCAAGCTAATAGGTTAAAAAAAAAGAGGCATCTCAGCACACAGCCATTTGTATGTTTTCTTTTTCTGAGTGTTGTCTTTTCATACCCTTTGCTCATATTTTTATAAATCTTTTCTTTAGAGGTTTGTTTATATTTTCATGATTTAAGGAGGTTAGCCCTCTGTCTGCTGAGTTGTATATATTTGCAGATTTTCACTTGTTTGTTACTTTGCTTATACAGGTTTGCTTGTTTGTTTGGTGTGCAAAAGCTCAAATTTTTTTAACTTTTATCAGCTGAATTTATCAGCTTGTTATTTTACAGCTTGTGGTTTTTGAGTCATAATTAGGAATAATTTTCCCACTCTAAGATTATAAAAGCATTCTCCCACGTTTTCTCTTGGTACTTGTGTGGTTTTCTTGTCAACATTCAAATGCTGAATCCATTTGGAATTTATTCTGGTATATGGTGTGAAGTATGGCTTCAACTTAATTTTTTTCTAGATGGCTACCCAGGAATCTCAACACCATTTATTGAAGAGTCACTGGATTTGGAATGCCACATTTATCATATACTAAATGTATTTATAGTCTTCATAAAATATATATATTCATTGGTCTGTCTATTCATGTGCTTTGAAGTTTTTTTGTTTTGTTTTACAGATTTCCTTTTTTCGGGCCACTCTGCATGGCTTGTGGGATCTTAGTTCCCCGACTAGGGATCGAACCTGGGCCCTAGGCAGTGAGAGTACAGAGCCCTAACCACTGGACCCCCAGGGAATTCCCTATGACGTTATTAATTATCAAAGTGCTATAGTATGTTTTTATGTTTGTTGATCTAGTCCAGGATTTCTCAGCCTCAGCACTATTGACATCTTGGGCCAGATATCATTCTTTATTGTGGAGGGCTGTCCTGCACGTTGTAAGATATTGAGCACCATCCCTGGCCTCTGCCCACTAGATGCCAGTAGCAGGCGTGCGCGCACACACACACACACACACACACACACACACAGAGTGATAAGCAAAAAAAAGAAAGAAAGAAAAGAAAAAAGTTTCCAGATGTTGCTAAATGTCCCCTGGGGGACAAAATCACCTCAGTTGAGAACCACTGGTTTAGCCATTTCTTGTTGCTTTTTTTTTTTTTTTCTTTTCCATAGCTTCCTATTTCTTCTTGTTTATTTCATCACAGTGATCCCTCTACTTGGAATGTCCTTCATTTACTCACTTTCCTCTCAGCATTCATCTCAGGCCCTCAGGAAGCCTTCTTGGACCACCCTACTCTGTCCTGTCCCCACCCAACCTGGTGTGACCCCCATGAGAATTTCCATGAAATTTGCTTGTCTCTTACCCCTGACCAGGCTGTCAGCTCCTAGAAGAGAGGGGTTTTACTCCTGCCTTTATCTCCTCTGGCACATAGCCTCTGGCACTGAGCTTGGCACAGGGTAGGTGTTCTATCACTATTGATGGATGAATGGGTAAGTGAATACTTCTTTTACCCACCTCTCACCAACAGCCACAAGTTCAGTCAAAGCAGATGGGTGAAGGATGGGATCTGTTACCCACAATGCACCCCTGGTGCTGAGAACCGGGGTGGGGAAAGCTTGTGTGTGTCCAGGCACACTAGTCGATGAGATGTGTGCAATCTCCTGTTTAATACCCTGCAGTCCCCAGCTACTAAGATGCACTCAGCTGCTTAGGAACAGGAAAAGGAGAGCTGGGGACAGCTGGCCTTGGTGGTTTCCTGGAAAAGCTGGATAAATAGTGTTGACAACATGAGCCCTGGAGTCTGACAGCTTATGTCAGATTCCTACTCTATTCACTTACCAGGTACTTAACCTATTTAAGCCTCAGTTTCTTCATTAGTGAAATGGGGGTAATAACAGTACTCACCTCAGAGGTGAGCAATGCCCCCTTTGGCTGGCTGTTTATTGTCTGATGAGTTCTCCCAGTTCTCTTGCCCTGAGCACCCTGGTGAGAGGAGAGAGAAACGAAATGATCACTCCGAGGTACAGGCCAGACCATGTGGGAGAAAATGATGGTGTTTGGGGGCCTCTGTCTGACTTTTCTCTAAGGCAAGGAGACCCTAGCACTGATGTGGGCCTCAGGAGCCAGGAAAGAACCAGACACTAGGTAAGAAGTCTCCCCCTCAAAAAGTTGACACCACAAGCATTTACCTAAGACCTTTTTTTTTTTTTAATTTTTATTTTATATTGGAGTATAGTTGATTAACAATGGTGTGATAGTTTCAGGTGTACAGCGAAGCCCAAGATCTTAAATGAAGTGAAATGATTCAGTTCTATGCATAGGAGAAGATAATGGTAAGTAGAACCTATCAAGTTAAATAGATTAAACGACAGACTCTGTGCTCACTGGTTTACATACAGTTACATAACAAACCCCTACACACCTTCCTCTCTCAGAGCAGGTCTTCATCTGGTGACAGGATGGGGTGGAATTGCTATACACAGCCCTCCTCCCCCATCATCCATTTCCTTATTTATTCTAGCCCTGTTTATCTCCAACCTAAACGCTCTCTCCTGGCTGCCACACCCGGCTCTGTGTAGGCTAAGCTGGAGCTAGACGCACACTGAATGAATCAGATGTGAGTACAGGCTCTAGTCTTGATTTTAGAGGCTTTTAACTCCCAGCCGCTCATGACTGTGCAGCGTGGCCCTGCCTGCACCCTCATACCTGCTGCCTCCAGTACTGTAAAGAGTACGCCTGCTCCTGGCGAAACACTCCAAGAGAGAAAACAGACATTACCCAAAGAACACATGCTTCTCTTTTGCATTTCTTCTGATGCCTGCTCAGAACCCATGGGTGCTGAGAAGATATTGCTGATGGGTTTACCCTGGCCTTAGTTGCGTGTCTATGGATGTGGCCCATAGAGGCAGTGGGGTACCTAGGTCTTCTCCTTTCAGAGGTTCTTCTAAGAAGGGAAATGGTGTGCCCCATTTATTTTGTTTCCACCACAATCTTTATCCAGGCCGTCTGTCACCTTTTCCCCCAGAATCTACAGCCCTTTCAAGGATGTCTCTGACCCTAACCTCTACCTGCCTGTGACATTGTGATTTATAATAAGAAATATATATTTGGTCTTTGACCTTCCATCTTTACTTAGTGAAACTTTACCTGGTGAATGCATCAAATAGCATGTTAATGTCACTTCCTCAAGAAGGCCTGCCCCCAGTTGGTTATTACCAGCTCTCATGGCTCCAAGCACCACCACTCATCACAGTTGCAATTTTATATTGTTTGTGTAATAATTAATTAATGTTTTCTCTCCCAGTCCATGAGGGCAAGTGGTTTCTTTTTTTTCTTACCACTTATCCTCAGAGCTTAGCATAATGCCTGACACATAATAGATACCAGGCATTTATTGAGTGAATAGTGAATAACAGGTAGTATAATCTAGTAGATAATGCTCATATTTATGTGCCAGGAAAGTTCTGAGCATGTTAGAAATACTATGATCTTCCTAACAATCTATGGGTTGGGTAGTACTACCCCTACTTTACACACAAGAAAATTCACCCATGATCCCATAACTGGAAGAGGCAGGATTTGAACCCATGGAGCTGGCTCCAGAGTCTGAACCTTTAACCACTATGTTGTTCTAGCCTGTGTTGTTCTCCCATGTTTTAGTAAATCTACAAATTTCATTTGGTTCTAGGTTGTTATTATATCATGCCTTGTACCTCTTACTTGCAATGAATTGTACTCCACTTGACGTGACATTAGAAAATTTCCTTGACAAAGTGTTTTATCTGCCAAATAGCACTGTAGTAATATGCATCCTGTGTTTTAGCAAAAATAAACTGTACGTATGAATAAAAATTTGGTAGCAAACCTGTGAATGGACATCACAGTACATGGGTTGAGAACCACTGGTCTACGGGCTGATAACAAATCTTTAGTATACTTATTCATCCCATTCTCTTTTATGGATTATAGATAAAATCTTACTCACCATTCCCCTTAGAAAAATATATGTTTTCCTGGACTTGGTGGCATGCTTCATCTTTCTGCTCAGCAAACCTTTGATCCTGAGGAGAAGCAAGGTCTCCTTCTATCCTTAATGTCCCAAATACCCCCTCTCTGACATTCGCAGTGGTCCACCTCAAAGGGCAAGGCCAAGCTTGTATTCAGAGGTTTTGATTTCTTTACAACTGTGTTCCTGATTCCTTGGTACTTTGCAAAAAATCACCCTCACCCCCTTGCAGAAAAGTACCAGGGACATTAATCCAGGGCTTTCTTGGGTGACCAGCACGTTTTCACTTTTCTAGATGGAATTGGAAGTGGCCTACCATCCCTGGTAAAATATTTTTTAAAAGACGTATTTTTAAAAAGGTGTATAAATGTGTATGTGTATATATGTGTATGCATATGTATAGTATCTATATTTTATACATGTAAATTAACAGACTAGAGATGGGGATAATCTCTGTCAAGAGTGCTTACCTCCAGAGGCAGAGGTAAGAGTGAAAGAGATGATGAAGGGGAACTTCTTCAGATTTTGGGAAGTGGTTTGCTTCTGAACATTTGGATCTTTACAGTAAGACTATATTTACATATCAGATAATTAACTCCTTCCTCCCAAAAGGAGACAAAGGAAGAATTATTATTAATGCTGAGGAAGGGAGGGAAGTGAGGAGGGGCAATCAATGAAAGGAGTCTCATTTTTGACTCTGTATACTTCCGTATTATTTGAATTTATGCACCAGGGACACACGTATTTCTTGTGCAGCTATTTTTTATCATGCAAAGGCTCACTTATTCACTAAACAGCTAATATTTTTTACTCTTCACTCTATGCTGATCACTGTGTTCTGTATTTGATCTGCTGTAATCCGTGCAATATTCCATGAGTGACATACTGTCATCCCATTTTATAAAAGAGGAATTTGGAGCCCAAAGACTGGTTAGGTCATCTGCCTAATGGCCCATCGAGGTAGCAAAGAGCAGGCTGAGAACCAACCAGCTCTGCCTGATTCGATGTGGGTCATGGTGGTGGGTACCAGCAGGAATGAGGCTTCCCTGCCTTTATGTAAGTGGAACCTAGTTGAGATGGAAAACATGAGAGAAAGGCTAAAGAAATGAACAGACTGAGGAAAATAAACAGAGACATTTAGCAGAAAGAAATGCTCAGAGAAATAACCCTAGTAAACTTGAATGACATCAGAAAGACAGTCAGAGACGGTTTGGTGCCCCCAAACACCTGTAAACATTTTCATTTTGTTCTGCACACCCTAGAAGCCTCATGTCACACTGCAGCTCTGTCCAGACGATTCTAATAATAGCCCGATAGAATCCTGTGGTTGGAAGAGACTGTGAGAGGTAACTGAGTCCGTCCCCTGCCTGCAGAAGGGAGTAAGTGTTCTCCTTACAGGAAAACCGAGGCAAGGAGTAACTTAAATTACTAGATCAAAGTCACTTCTCCACCCCACTCCCTAAGTCAGCCAAAGAGTTGGAACCGTGTGCTGGGGTCAAGGGCACCGACAGCCTCATGATTCAGCATGTGGAAAATATATTCATACCACAGCTCTTTAGAAAGGAAACTTACTGCCCACCCTCTTTTCCAGCTGTAAAACATCTGGCTGGTGGGGGTTGGGGGGGGTAGGTGTCAGCTGGGAAAATGAAAAGGAGTCACTGTAATGCCCCTTCTCCCAAGGCAGCATCAAGAGGAGGAATGGGGATGGTGTTAGGGGCTTGGGGCTCAGAAGCAGGTGGGCGTCAGTTGTTCTTGCATTGTTGGTGTCATTCTTTATTCCTGTTATCTACCTAGTCAGGATGCGGTTCCATTAGCACACCAGATCAGGCTAAGTGTGTCATGAATGATTAAAGGCCTTGCAAGAGATTAAGGGAATTACATTTGTATGCTCCATATAGCCAAAGGCTGAAGGACAACTGCAGGCAAGCCTCTGAATAGCTTTACACGTGATAAATAAGAATAACTGAAGATGGTTCCAGGGCTTAGCGCTTTAAATCATGAGGATGTAATGCAAAGACAAGTTCTCTGAGGGCAAGTGGCTCCTCAGTCATGGGCACTGAGAGGACGGTTTATGGTTGTGTAGGATTTGAATGAAGATACAAGTCTGACAACATCGATCTAGGAAGCAATCCATAGGGCCGCCTTTGGGCCACTGTGGTTAACTGGGTCAGGACTAGGGTGAAGCTCTCACCTCCAGTGCAAAATTTAAGGGGACACCAAAAAACTCAGTCATCAAGAAAAATAATATTTTAATGCCATATTTTTGTTTTTTTTTAATTAATTTATTTTTGGCTGTGTTGGGTCTTCATTTCTGTGCACGGGCTTTCTCTAGTTGTGGCAAGTGGGGGCCACTCTTCATCGCGGTGCGCGGGCCTCTTACTGTCGCGGCCTCTCTTGTTGCGGAGCACAGGCTCCAGACGCGCAGGCTCAGTAATTGTGGCTCACGGGCCTAGTTGCTCCGCGGCATGTGGGATCCTCCCAGACCAGGGCTCGAACCCGTGTCCCCTGCATTGGCAGGCAGATTCTCAACCACTGCACCACCAGGGAAGCCCAATGCCATATTTTTTAAAAATAAAAATTAATGCAAAAATTCCAAGATGAACAAAGACTATTACGGAGCCATAATATATTGGAGCCTGAGGCAAAAGGAAAAATGTAAGTCCCTGGCTTTAGTGGAAGCAAACTCATCAGTCATATTTTCCAAATCTACTTCTCTGCTTCTCTCATTTTTAATTGAGAGAATTGTCATGTTTGACAGTTTCTCTTGACTAAGTGACAATCTTAAATAATTTTAAATTAATTAAGCAGAACTAAAATCAGAGTAAATTCTGTTGGGGTATAAATCAAATATTCAAACTTAAAATAATGTGAGTTTTAATGTACCTACTTTTCAATCTTTCAATATTTTTTCAACTACTTTAATGTTCTGGAAAAAAGTAATAATTAACAAGTACAAATGGGGGCACACAGCTTTCCTTCTGCTTTGGACTCCATCACGGCCCCCATGGCTTGGGTGGTAAATAAACCACATCCGCTGGTCTCCAGTTGGAAACGGGGTGTGTCTGTGTCAAACCTGGGTAACCCTGCTGATTACTACTCCCCTTGGTCTACAAAAAACCCTTTGGCTCTCTGGGGATGCCCTTTAGGATTGGGGATTCAGGAAGTCATCTCGTTCCGTTTCACACCTTTCTAGAGACCACGAGATTATTGGGAACTGGGGACGACATTATCCCACCCTCACTGCTTGATGTGTGGGAGTCTCTGACCTTTGGGGAGGGGTCACCTTGAGTCCAAGGGCACATAGCACGTCCTTGATACAGAACATATGACTAGTACTTCTGTACACCAAACAACTTTAAGAAACACCATTTGGAGGTTCTTGGCTAGAAGAAACTTTCTGAGATAATGAGGTTTTTCTTATTCTTTTGCCTTAAAAAATATAATATGCTCACATGGTTCAAAATTCAAAAAGAAGTAAAAAGGTAAACGTTGAGAAGCCTTTCTCCCACCCTTGTTCCACACTCTCCTCCTCCTCACATACAAATAGGCAATAACTTTTGGTCATTTACTGGCAATTGCGGCTTCTTTAAAATTAGTATTCGAATAGGTTTTATGAGTTAGACTGGGACCCACCCAGCTCCTTCTGGACGAGACGATCTAGCTGGTGAAGAGTGCTGAGCAGAGTCACATTTGTCACATTTTGTGTATGTGGTTGACACTGGCAACATGGAGCCAGCGTCTTTTCAGGTGCCACCGGACCCCACAGGCATCCAGGCCTCTCTTCCAGACTGGCACAGCATCTAGTGTCAGTGCTACTGGATACCCCAGAGCCAAGCCAACGGGGAACAGGTCTGAGGCCATCAGCATGGTTGGCATCTTGGTCTAATAATAATAATAATCCCCAAAGAAAAGGGTATCAGTGTTTCCTAGAAACACATGACGGAGTTTCTAATCTGTCCCCATTGAACCGCAAGCAAGCTTCTGCATACTCGGGATTACACACATCCTGGCAATTGGAATGACATTCCAAACCACAAACACAACTCTTTGTTTTTGTGGTCACCATGTACCCTCAAGATATCAGTTGCTTCCAAGGTGACTGATTTCCTCTGCTCTCTTGGTTATGGTTGAGGAGGTCACTGGGAGAGCAGGAGGGAGGAACCCTCTTAAGAACCAGGGTCCCACAGGACCCAGAGTTGGAGGGTAAGCGGAAGCCGGGCTGGGAGAGATCTCAGTACCAACTGGGGAGAAATGCTGACTGAACCACCAAGCCACGTTAGCTTTCTAATGTGTGGAAGGCGTCTTCTCCTCACGCCTCTTTTGGCCACATCCCTACTCACCACTCTTCTCTATAAAGTTGTTGCCCACTGAGTCACCCTCTAGGGCTTGCTGGCAAACTTTCAATTCCTTCTGGCTTTCAGCTGAGGGGCCCCTCCCAGACTTCTCCACTCATTCCCACCCTTCACAAGGCCTTGGAAACTTTGTTGAAATCTTGGGTGGTGTGTGAACTCCCAGGTGCCACAGTAAGTCCTGAGTAGAGTGAACCCCTCCGCTCTCTCTGAGCCCTCGGTCTAATTCAAATTTAGGAGGACACAGAGACTACAGGGTAAAGAAAAAGCAAGCAGAGTTTGTGGTTCCACCCTCGGGCAGCATTACCGAGCCTAGAGCAGACACGTTTTTTGGTTCAATTCAACTAGTGTTAATTAAGGCGTTCAAGAAAGTGGTGATTGCTGCGGAGGCAAATTTAAGAGTAAGAACCCTCTGTTGAGGAGGAGGGGCAACGAGTGGTAGCCAGTGTTCAGAGAACAGGAAATGTCTCTGGAAAGACAGGCTGTGAAATCATGACAAGGATCAAATGCCTAAATGCTGAAGGAAATCCACGTGAAGGAAAGAGAAGCTGCAGGGTGGGTTCTGAAGGGAGATTACCAGATGAAGCAAGATCCCAAGCACTGTCCCTATTTACCTCAGACCCATGCAAGCCTCTCCCTTCTTTCGTTTGTGCAATGCCTATTTGCATCTACTTCACTATGGGCACTCAAGAATTGACACAAATAATGTATTTCTCTGCATATTTTTTCTGTCTCCCTGGATATCTCTTCCTCCATTTTTGAGAAGAAACATAAAGAAACAACTTTTTCTCTGGAAGACTGATTTCATCACCAATAGTCCATTTCCAGAGATATACCATATCTCAGGACATATCTCGTGTGCTATGTCCCAGGAACACTTTAACACATTTTCATAAATAATCGTCACGTGCATGCTCAAGGGTTATTGGCTATCCTTCTGTCAGTGGGTGGGGTAAAGGGTAGAGCATTCTCTCATAAAGTTAGACAAAAACAGAGTATCTGGGTGTTGTTTTGGCTTTCCTGACTGTTGGACTATGACACTTGCTGTACTTTTTCTAAAACTCTATGATTTTGAGGTCACACTGATGGAATGCTCCTTTGTACTCTTGCTGCTGTCTGGAAATATTTGTTTTCATCTTATGGATTAAAGAGAGCTCAGAGTTCTACAGTTTAATAAGTTCGACCCAGATAGTGGTGAACAGCTCATGCTTCACCCATACCATTCTGATATAATACAGGGCATCCAAATATGCCTTTTGAAATTCTGATTAGCTCAGGGCAGGAGAGTTTGAATCACTTACCTTACATTCCACTTGCTGTTACAGGAGATTTCTCCCAGGTTCACCTCATATACACACACCACCTGGGGGGAAAAGAATCAAGAAATATTTTCCCTCACAGCAAAGTTGAATAAACTTTAACTTCCTTCCTTTGCACGTGAACAGTTAGATGTCCCTCATCTTACCAAATGTCAGCTTCTCCCTCCTATGGGATGATCCCCTTCATCTTCCCAAGGTCTTCACTCCACAAGGAGTGAAGTCCTTCTTTTTCTGCTGCTTTGATACCTCTCTCTCTCCTGAATCATTCCCATTCGCAAAGAAAATACACATGAAAAATTCCCATTCTCTCATATCCCCTGGCTACAGCCCCACCTCCCTGTTCCCCATCGTACCCAAATTTCTAGAATACTTCTCTGCCCACTGCCGAAGCCTCTGCCTTCATGGCACCACTGAAATGACCCGTCTCGGGGTCCCCAATGACTGCCCAAGTGCAATGGTTGTGTTTTTGTCCTAATCTTTTTTGATTTGACCATTCCCTCCTCCTGGACCCTAGCTTGGCTTCCGGGTCAACCTATCTGCTGGTTTCTTTCCTTCCTCCCTCCCTGCCTCCATCTGCTTAGCCTGTTCCATCCAACTTCATGTGTTGGGGCAACTGGAGGGTTTTGTCTCAGCCTCTGTCATCCTCTACCTATGCTCTCCCTGGGTCATCTCATCAGTGCCCAGGGACTGAAATTCCCTCTTTATGCTGTTGACTCCCAAATTTCTACCAACTGAGACCTCTCCAGTCCAAGACTGGCTCACAGAACTACCTGCCATTGTGGCTTCTCCTTGGTCAGTGTCTCAAGGATGTCTCACAGCCAACCAATACAAAACAAGGGCTGATCTGCATTTCTGAGCATTTGAAAATTAAAGGAATTTATTCTTGTCTTCATCCTGGGTGATAATGCCTGCTGCTAAAATCTGTGTGTGTGTGTGTGTGTGTGTGTGTGAGAGAGAGAGAGAGAGAAGTGTGGTTTGGGTGTGTGACCTAGAGTTCTATCCTCACTCGCCATGTGTACAGTATCCTGATAGGCAGCTATGTGTCATTTTCCCTGTGTTTATTTCTATTGGACTATTCGGCCTTTTCCTACTAATTCCATGATATTTTGAATCATGACCCCCATGCCCCAATACCAACAAAAGTCCACTTCCCACATATTTCCTGGAATGTTGGGAAATGTTCTATAAACTATGATGATTGCCTTGCTGGGACCACAGGGCCAGGCCATACCCTTTCAGTGGGACTTGAGAGAGGGTTTCCCTGAAGGAAAGAGATGTTCTCATTGCCATTCAATCACAGAAGAGTTAGTTCTGCGCCTTAGATGTAAGTTAGGGAAACCATAATCTCTCTGGGTTCAAGGCCTGAGGACACTGAAAAGGCTAGTAGGGGGCAGGTTCCTGAGTTACACGAACATAAAACAACATTTGAAAGCTTTTTTTGTGTGTCATCTTACTCACTTGTCCATCTCCCACCGTGGCTGTCCCCTAAGGTCCTAACTCATCAACCATGAAGCTTCCAACAAGGGGGCTTCTCTGGAGCAAGACCACATAAGAGGGGCTGTGAAGCTCTGGCCCATAGCTCTCCACCCTGGTATGCTGGAATCACAGGGGGAGCTTTAAAAAGTGCTAAGGGCGGAGACCTTCCCCAGAGACTCTGATTTACATGGCCTGGGTGTGGTCTGGTTTTCAGTTTCCCAGGTGATTCAGATGCACAGCCAAGGTTGAGAGCTCAACTCTGGGCCACGTGGGCACCAGCTTCACAAGGTTTTTCTTCACCACAGATGATTTCTAGCAGTAGGATTTCAGCTCCAGAGAGCCTTGGGCTTGCATCTATCACATGGCACCTTCCTGTAATGTTCAGTGTAGATTTCTCTTTCCCAAAAGACTGTGAGTACTTTGAAGACTGGGGCTGTGTCACTGCATCTGCTTCTCTATATCCAGTATACCATGGCGCTCAATAAATGTTAGCTCAATGCATAGGTGCATGTCCCAAGCAAGGTGAAGTGGATGGTTGCCCCCAGATCCCATGCCCTGGCATTCAAGTTCACCTTCAGAGACCCCACACCACCTGCTGCACATTGGGTGTGTACTTTGCATCACAATACATTCCAGACTCAGTCCCCAGGTTCCCAAGAAGGGCACTCTGTGTAGAATTGTTCTGCTGCTGCCTCCTCCACAGGGCGGGAAACTCACCACAGTAGGTTAGCTCCCTATTTGCTACGTCTGGGGACTGTCAGCCCAGAACGTTTCATCAGCCACTCCAAGCCTGCTCTCCCACTGGCCCAGGAATGTGGTTCCCTGAATGCTGGCAGGTCTGCAACCAAATGGGTGGTTCTGAGAAAGCTGCTAGATGCCGTGGAAGCAAGTGTTCCATGAGGGATGGTTTCTCTTTGGGATGTGTCACTGGTTTGACATTGTCACCTGTCATTCTCTGAGTCTCAGGATGACATCATCTAGCTCAGGACTCTGGGTGTGGTGGGTGGTGGTGCTGGCATTGTTCGTGTTTGGTTTTAGGCAGCTCTATTCCTTGGGACTGAATTCTTCAGAATGGGGTGTCTTAACCCAGGGCTGATAGATGGGTCTTGGGGAGCAGGGCCCATGACTCCCTGAAATTGTATATGGGGTATTGCAGCTGTAGGTTTTAAGCACATTTTTCTAAAGAGAGAGCCCTCTAATTTTCTTCAGATATTTTAAATTGTCCATGAAACTGCAAAAGTTTTGGCCCATCGACTTCCCACTGTCTTCCCCACAGTTTTAACTTTCCGCTGTTCCTAGAAGGCCTTGAGCGGGTAAGTTCTAACGTCATTCTGGCACAAGGTAAGGAATGAGGTAGGTTATCTGGGTTAGACCAGCCTCTGTGGACATAGAAAGAGACTATGGGTTACTTCGTTTTCTGAGAACGTGAAAGGTAGAGGAGCATATTAGTGGCCATCTGTCACCCTCTATCTTGAACACTGATGTGTGTGAGTGAGAGAGAGAGAGAGGGTGTGAGAGTGTGTGACTGTGAGTGTGTATGAGTGTGAAAGTGTGAGAATGTGTGTGAAAGTGTGTGAGTGCATGTGTGTATGAGAGTGTGAGTGTGCGTATGAGAGTGCATGTGAGTGTGTGGGTGTGTGAGGGAGTGTGTGACTGTATGTATGAGAGAGTGTGAGTGTGTATGGGAGTGTGTGTAAGAGAGGGTATGAAAGTGTGCGAGTGAGAGTGTATGGGTGTGTGAGGGAGTATGTGTGAGTATGTGAGAGTGCGTACGTGTGAGAGTGCATGTGAGGGAGTGTGTGAGTGTGGGTGTGTGAGGCAGAGTGTGAGTGTGTGTGAGAAAACATGTATGTGAGAGAGTGTGAGAGAGTGTGTGAGAGGATGTGAATGTGTGTGAGAGCGAGCAAGCGCTGCAGTCCTCCTCACACTGAGCGTGCGTGTCACACGACAGGCGGCCGTGTCTCATGTGCCTGCCTTTCCGTGTTCACAGCCCTAGTGTTCCCGGGCTCTGTGACACTTACTCAGAATGACTGGAATCTCCTCCAGGACGAACCTCCTGCCACCAACACCCCCATCCCTGCCCACCCTGAACTCCTCACACAGCGCCCCGCCCCATCACCCGGTTCTCCAGGTCGGCCTGGGTTTATTTTCAGCAGGACGCGCGCCCGCTCCCCCTCCCCCTCCCCGGGCAGGGGCCGTGGATGAAGCGAAGCCTTGTTCCCACCGCGGAGCGGCGGTCCCGGCGCTTGGCCCCATCTCCTCCGCGGTGGAAACAGTGGCCGGCGGAGGACTGAGGCCAGGAAGGCAGCGCCCGACTCAGAGAAGTTGGGGGGCAGCCAGGGCTGGAAACGCCAGGCCTGCTCCTTCTCTGCTCTGGGCCCGCCGCTGTCCTGGGGAGAGCGCGACGCCGGAGGCCCCCCTCACTGCCTGGGGCGGGCAGGGGGTGAGGGGACGCCAGCCTCTTCCGTGGCCTCTTGGCTCACAGCCTTGTACTCCCTCCCCGAGGGCTAGCAGCCCTCCCTCCTCACGTCCCTGGTGCTGGGGTACTAAAAAGGCAGCATGGTGCCAGGGGGCACTTTTCTTGGCAGATGCCGGGCCCTGAATTCGGGGAAGTAGGTCCCACGCGAGGAACATGGAAATCCGGGGCTTTGTTATGAAACTGACTGTGGGGCCCGAACCCTTGTATTCTCTCCTTGCCCAGAATGTTCTGTGTTTAAACCCCACGCATGTATGAGCACCTACTTAGGTACATAAGGTACTGTAGCTGGCGCCTGTCCTCAAGGACACTGCAGTGTACCGTGGAACACATATCTGCACACAAGAATAACGACTATCATTTCAAAACGGTAGCTGGCATTTAGGAAGTATGGGCCACACCAGATATATGTGCTTCGCACGTTACACGGATGACCCGTTTTCATCCTCACAGTACACCTGAAGTAGGTACTGCTGTTATGAGAGTTTACAGAGGAAAGTAAAGCTCAGAGAAGTTAAGTAACTTGCTCTAGGTCACACAGTAGGTAAGTGGCTAAGCCGAGCATCAAGTCCAAGTCCAAATCCAAGCCCAAGTCCATCTCCAAAGGCTGTGACTGAACCACTACTATGAGCTACCCCTATAGGGATGCCAGGCAATCTGAGCAGCCCCAAGAGTGGTACAAACAGTACGTGACATGGGAATTCAGAAGAATGAAAAAAACAGGTGATAAGAGGAAGGGGACAGAGTAGAGTGGGAAGGAGAATTATAATTCTGGAAAAGAAAGCCTTGAACTCTGCCGTGAAAATCCATTAGTTCCACTGAAAGCTTGATATTGAAAGGATGCCTGTGGTGATCTCAAAAGCTGCGCCCAGTCTCTCCACTCTGACAGGCCATCCCAGCCACCAGTGTGGGAGCCCCTCGTCTGCTCCCAGGCCCCACCCATTGCAGCTGATTCCCAGGGGCTCCGAGTATCCTGATGATGCTCTAGTGCTCCACCCCGTCCTCCCAGATCCCTCTTCCCGGCTGTGTGGGCTTTGCTTTCAACAACCTGCACCTGTGGCTTCCTTAAGGGCCTGCCCTTGGGCTAATGGAGCCACTTTCTCCTTCAGGAGCAGGAAGCCCTGGGAATGCGTAAACCCCATCCCCAGGGTCACCTGTAGCCGTGGATGACTGTAGGATGAACGCTCAGCAACCTTCCCTAAAGGTGGTACACACACTGAGGGATGATTTCCACTCCAGAGCTCCTGGGGCCCGGCTGGAGCTGGGCTTCATCTGAGGTCATATCCATATCCCTGCCCTGCCTACTTCCCTGCTCCCACGAGAAATGTCTCGTGCACACACACATCAACACGTGTTCACAAACCTCATCTCAGGGTCTGCTCCCAGGAGCCAGACTTAAGACAGTGTGGCTGTGAAGTTCCAGCAACATCTCTGGGGAGGCCGAGTTGAGTTGAGCTGACAGGACACCACGCCAAGCCTGAGGCTCCAGGGACATTTGTGGGTCAAAGAACCCCTAAAGGAAGAGGGAGAGCTTGCGGAGAGCAGGGCAGGGACATGGACCGACTTTCACCCCTCCCACAGGAGCGCCTGTCTACGACTGCACATAGCGACTTCTGGGGTGGCCGTGGGGCTTCCTCTCAGAGATGGGACTCTGCTCTCCTGCCCTGCTCATTCCCACGTCACACGCATGTGAGGGGCTCGAGTTATCGGGAACAGAGGAGGGGAAACGAGGTGACTCCTGAAGGATAGATAAAAGGTGAGGGAGAATATTCTTGGGAGAGAAACAAGATGAACACTGAGGAGGAGGTCCTCTTGGGTCTCCCATTCATCAGTGGAGCTAGACCTGGGGCCACCACCTTTCAGCCTGCTCACTGAAGGTCAGACCCCTCTAGGCCACCTGCAGAGCCCTCAGCCCACAACTGGGACAGCCACTGAACATGAGCCTTTTCTTCCTTCAATAACTCCTACTCCTTCCAACCATGGCACACTAAGGTGAGAGTAGGTGGTGATTCCCACAGGGGTTACCTCACCTGAGGAGCCATGTTCCCTGAGTTTCAGGTACAGAGACTCTGATGAGAAGACACGCAGTGATTAGGACTCCCTCTATGGAGATTCCACATCACCCCCTGCACACACACACACACATACGCACACACACACATGCACACCCCTCCTGTATTCTCTCAACCATGCATTGACCTCAGTCAAGGCCAGCTGGGTCGAGGCAGGTGACCGGGCCTTGAGGTCGGTTGTAAAGCCAGACTTCGGGGCGCCTGCGTTTTCCTGCTTGAGTAAGCCCTATCTGGCAGCCTGACCCAGATAAACACCAGCTCAGGTCACAGAAAAAGTGGTGGGGTGGGAGAAAGAAAGTGGAGCACCGCAGGGCCTTGAGACCTGGCTGACAGTGATGGGCCCCTCCCCTGCTCAAGTCATCTCGACTCTCACTCCACATCTGCTCAGAGAGTGTGACCTGCTGCCTGCGGAATGCAGTTGCCTCCCTCCACAGCCTTGCGCAGGAGAGGAACAGCTGTTTCACCTCTGGGGAGGAGTCTCTCCCTTGGCCCCAAAGGGATGCTGTCTCCTGCCTTCTTCCTCATTCCTGCAGTTTTGGCAATTCTCCCTCCCTGGGTGATGCTAGGTGTGGTCTTCATTGGAGTTTAGCCTCCACTCATGGGTGTTTATCCATCATGAACCAGGAACGTGCTTCCTCCTCTCAGTCTGGGAAGGTCCTAAGGTAGTGTACAATTCCTCCTCCTTCGTCAGAACTTCCACTGATACTTCCCACAGCCAAACTCAGGCCTCAGAGTAGGCTGCGAAAATCTTCAGCAGGAAAGGTAGAGTTCCTAGTGATATATATTTCCCTCCATTCAGGAAAAGCAGTAACTTCAGATTCTCTCAGTAATAACTCAGTTGACCCTTAGGGCCATTATGGACTATTGTGTAGGTGGCATACTGCACAAATTTGCCCTGCTGAAGGGATGAGTGGAGGCTGAAACTCAGCCAGAGCTTTATTTGCCAAGCCATGTACTCTGGTATGAGACTGCATCCTTTTTATTCCTTTGCACAAAACCCCTCTTTGCTCACTGGGCTGTGTACCTAGAAGGGACACCTTTTCCTAATTCATACAAAGGCTCCCTATAATCTAGCTTCTGACCTGGCAACCTTGCTTCCCTCATGCTCTGCCTAGAAATGTTCTCATCTTTGCAGTCTCAAAAGACAACATCTTTCTCTTTTCATCTCTCCCCCTTCTGTCTGAGGTCGGTCTAATAGAATCAGAGACCAACAGTCTATCCCTGTCATTGAGAAAGTAATGCCCACGTGCTTTCTCAGATTCTCCATCCTCAATGAACAGTAGCCCCAGCCGCGCTGGACAGAACTGTCAATACTGGTTTGCCCATCCACTCGGCCTGGTCTTTCTTCTTTTCCTCCCACAGTGTCCAGCAAGATCATTTCTTATGAGACTTTCTCCTGGGAAGGTGAACAAAGATGAACCTGAAAAGATCCCCCTGATCCTGCTGCAGACTTAAGAAATGGCAGGTGGAGTTCGTGACCAGCCTGGCTCCAATTCCCCTTTGCTCTCCTATGTAATATTTCTTTCCCCTTGTCGGGTCTTCCCCTGCTAGGCTGTGAGCTGGAACTAAGCACTGCAGCTGGGGGCAGTGCCCAGCACAGAGAAGAGCTCAAACAAAATTGTAGAAAGTGCCTGCCAGGTACACTGCCCTCACCAGCTTCAGTCTGTCTGATGCAGTGAAGGCACACTTATATCTCAAGCCCAGTTAGAAGCCAGGTCCGTGAAGAAGCGGGCTGATGGCTCAGTGTGCCTTGTCGCCACAGTGTGACTTTGTCTTCTTGAGCTTGCTGTACAAGTGAAAAAAGAACAGTTTCTCCTAACCAATGAATGCAAGGACTTTATGCTGGGGAGAGGGTAGAACAGAAAGAGTAGCATTTTGACACCAGGGCTCAAGTCTTCTTTGGGGATGAAGATAATACATGGCCTGTTTGATTCACGCAGTTGTAGGACCAAGTGTGGTGGAAACGCTCTGTTAAGCCCTCAAGTGCTGAACTAATGAGAGTTGTTATTACTGTAGCTCTAATCCTTCTGCCCTCCATCCTGTCCTGTCACAGAGAGAATATTGAACCTGGAGAACCGCTGTATTTGTAGAAAAATCTGTCTCCCAAAACATGATTGTTTTCTCCTCATTAGACTTTTATTAGCAGTTATGGGAAAGTTTCATGAGCTTGGCTTTGAACCTTCTAAATTAGCAGTGATTTTTCAAACTGCTTCTGTCTCAGGAGGCTTCAGCAAAAACAGTCAGTCTGGGTTTGTTCTCCCTCCTCCCTTGCAACTACAGCCCTGATCCTGCAACCCAGCACTTGCTCTAGAACGTGACCCAGTGGAGCCCAGAGGATGTAAAACACCTTTGGGAAAGTGTGTTTTTCACAATCCAAATAGGCAAGCTTCACCTGCTGAGAAACAATTTAAGTGGCTGTCGCTAAAGAGAAGACAAGGGGACTGAGGTTAATCACACACCTAGCCTTCTATGCCAGGCACTGTACTAGGTAGTTCAATGTTAACACATTTAATTCTCAGACCAAAATAAAGAGAAGTGTCCTTATATTATAT
Source organism: Eschrichtius robustus (assembly GCF_028021215.1). Taxonomy (NCBI): domain Eukaryota; kingdom Metazoa; phylum Chordata; class Mammalia; order Artiodactyla; family Eschrichtiidae; genus Eschrichtius; species Eschrichtius robustus. The sequence continues at coordinate 55,104,662 of NC_090838.1, forward strand.
AAAAGGAAAGTGAAGCTTCAGTTAAGTAGATTTCCTGAGGTTACATACCTGCAAGACGGTGATTAGTTTTTGAGACAAATGTTTTTGACTTCAGAAGTTGTCAATAACACATTCATCATACACAGAGTGGCGAGGCTGACTTAAAGATTTTAAAACTGGAATGACAAGAAAGGAAGCAGGGTGGGCTCGTGGCGGGGCTAAGAGCCTGGAAAATGACCATTACCTTAAAGGTGCCAGGGGTTTTTTAGCCTCTAGAGGTGGATACTTCTTTTCACCTTTGGCAAAGAGTACTCCTTGCTTTGGGGACTATCACCACCAGAATGGGCTTTCTGGTGCTGAGAAGCATTTGCAGGAATTGAGGAGAATGGTTTCATGAGAGACTTGGGGACCTGGCTGTGGGCAGCTGCTTCCTGAACCAAGGCAGCAAGCTTGGCACAGATAAGAGGAGATACCAGGGCCACCCCTCGGGGTCTCTGTCTATAAAAACCATATGGTTTAAAAACGTATTACTAAATTCACAGGTCCATGTTAGATATAGCCCTTTATCCATGAAGATTTAGAATAATGGGTAGGAAGGAGGTACTTCTGTTTGCGCTTATTGTTCAATCAGTAAAGCTGCTTATCTGAAGATTCTTTGTAAAGTTCAAGCACCCAAAAGGGTAGCAACACCATTATTTCTCACAGTTCCATGGTGCTTTGGAACCCTTTGTAATTAAACAGTATAGGTTTCTTACCTCCTTAATACTGTTGTTTAATACTGGTTATATCATTACTCATGATGCTACATCATTCATCATGCCACCAGCTGCCAATCACTCTCTCAAAGGCTGTTCTGTCCTTCCTTGATGATGACCACAAATGGAAGTTTTATTCAGAGTATGCAGATGAATGTAAACAGTAATTTGTTTTCTAGTCATGTTAAATTATTGATAGGAACTTTATAGTGAAAGCATAGAAACACATCTTCTGATTGTGTCTTATCTTAAACTCATTAGTCTAAATCACCGCATTCCTGGAATGTGATCTCTTTCAAGAGAATACATCTCCAAAGACAGCCTCTTCAGCAAGTGGTGCTGGGAAAGTTGGACAGCCACGTGTAAATCAATGAAGTTAGAACACACCCTCATACCATACACAAAAATAAACTCAAAGTGGCTTAAAGATGTAAATATAAGGCATGACGTCATAAAACTCCTAGAAGAGAACATAGGCAAAACATTCTCTGACATAAATCGTACCAATGCTTTCTTGGGTCAATCTACCAGGGCAACAGAAATAAAGGCAAAAATAAACAAATGAGACCTAATCCAACTTATAAACTTTTGCACAGAAAAGGAAACCATAAACAAAACAAAAAGACAACCTACAGACTGGGAAAAATATTTGCAAATCATGTGACCGACAAGGACTTAATTATCAAAATATACAAACAGCTCATACAACTCAATAGCAAAAAAAAAAATCCAATCAAAAAATGGGCAGGGCTTCCCTGGTCGCACAGTGGTTAAGAATCCACCTGCCAATTCAGGGGGCACGGGTTCGAGCCCTGGTCTGGGAAGATTCCCACATGCCGCGGAGCAACTAAGCCCGTGTGCCGTAACTACTGAGCCTGCGCTCTAGAGCCCACGCACCACAACTACTGAAGCCCGTGCGCCTACAGCCTGTGCTCTGCAACAAGAGAAGCCACTGCAATGAGAAGCCTGCGCACCACAACGAAGAGTAGCCCCAGTTCACTGCAACTAGAGAAAGCCCGCGCGCAGCAGCGAAGACCCAATGCAGCCAAAAATAAATAAATAAATTTATTTTTTTAAAAAATGGGCAGAAGACCTAAATAGACATTAAGAGATTCCTCCCTCCCAGCCCTCTCTTCCTCTCCATCCCCAAAATATTGGAGCAAGAGGAAATATAAGACCGGGTCCACCAACCCAGCTCCTCTAATGAGATCCACAGGGAACCACCGACAATCTCCCACCAGCCACAGTCCTACTTTCATTTCTGTGTCCTTACCTAGCTTCATAGGAAGTTTCGTGCCTTCTGCTTTTGGCCACCAGAAAACTCAGAGATACATTTGCTACCCAGATATCTCAGGTGTATAAGACCCTATCATCCAGAGAATCTATTCTGATTGGTCTTTTCCCTCATCCTAATTTTAGTCTGCATTTATATTTCACGAATGCACTGTGCATTTCCTATAAGCCACGTTTAATCCTTTGTGGAATGAGGTGGGATACGAATAAATAAATAAGTCATAAAGCCTGACCTCGGAGCTAAATTGAAACCACCTACATGTCTTCTCTACCCCCACCCAGCAGGGGTGGCTGATACAATGGCTCCTTCTTCCTGCGAGTGCAGCTGCCTCTGGAGGTGATGCTTTCCAGCCTTCTCACCAGCACTTTGAATTTTCACTTATTTATTCATTCAACAAGCATCTGTTGAGCACCTACCATATGTCAGGCGCCGCGGGAGATAAGCAAGTCCCTTCTCTTACAGAATCTATGTTATAGGGCGGGGGAAAGAGACAAACAAGTGAGCGAAAAAATAAATCACATGACTTTAGATAAGTGCTATAAAGAATAATACATCAGGGTAGGGCAATTTATTGTTTTAGCTAGGATGGTCAGGGAAGGCCTCTGGGAGGGGCGATATTTGAACAAAGACATGAATAAAGGGATGGAGGTGAGCCAGAGGATGTTCTGGGGCAAAGGTTTTCCAGGCTTCGGTAACAGCCATGCAAAGGCTGTGTGATGACCCCAGTGAGCTTGACCCATTCTGGGTGACACCTGACTGTCGTCACCCTCTCCTTCACGAGCATTCTGGTGTAAGCCACCCCGCACCACTGCAGGGGCCTCCCGACTAATCCCCCTGCTTCTACTCTTGCTCCTCTTCTGTCTGCTCAGCACACAGCAGCCGGAGGGATCTTTTGAAATTATAAATCAGTTCACCTCACGGTCTTGCTCAAAAGGTTTCAACAGTTTCCCATTATACTCAGAATAAATTCCAAACTCTTTACCATAGCACATGAGGACCTACATGACCTGGTTCCTCATCTCCTACCACTGCTACTACAACCACCATCAACACCACCACCATCATTATGACCATCATCACCGCCACCAACAACCACCACGACTTCATGCTACACCAAAAAAAAGCCTTCATAATAATATAGTTAATGTATACATGTATATATGTATATACATACATAAGGCTCCTATAGTATGGCAGACACTATTCTTAGCACTTTCCACGTAATAGCTCATTTAAGCAACACATTTAATATACAAATTTATATATAATTTATATAAATTTAACTTACATATAAATGTAAAGCTTCACATTTTCACATAATAGCCCACTTAAGCTTCAACAATGCTGAGGGGAAAGTACTATTATTATCATCATCATTATCCTTGCTTTTTTTTTTTTTTTTGGCTGCGTTGGGTCTTTGTTGCTGTGTGCGGGCTTTCTCTAGTTGAGGCAAACAGGGGCTACTCTTCATTGTGGTGCGCGGGCTTCTCGTTGCGGTGTCTTCTCTTGTTGCAGTTGCAGAGCACGGGCTCTAGGTGCACGGGTTTCAGTAGTTGTGGCACGTGGGCTCAGTAGTTGTGGCTTGCGGGCTCTAGAGCGCAGGCTCAGTAGCCGTGGCACACGGGCTTAGTTGCTCCGCGGCATGTGGGATCTTCCCAGACCAGGGCTCGAACCCATGTCCCCTGCATTGGCAGGAGGATTCTTAACCACTGCACCACCACGGAAGCCCTAGCCTCACTTTATAGATAAGGAAACTGAGGCATTGAATGAATAGATAATTTGTCCACAGTGAACTAGCTATCAAGTGGTATAGCCAGGATTCAAACCCAAGTGGCCTGGCCCTGGAGTCCAAGTGCTTAACCACTACTCTCTGTGGCCACGTTCCTGCAGTGCAGCTCTACCTCCTAAGCAAGGGTTGATGAGTGCAGTACCTGGTCAGGATGTTAAAGGGAGGGTCATGGCCTCCTTACCCCTTTCCCCCATCTCTCTGGCTGAGATGTAGGTATGGTGGCAGGCCACCTTGGAGAAAGCAGGTGAAGGCAATAACTGGAGTTTAACAAAGCAACAAAATAGAAGGAACCTGGGTCCCCAACAAGATGGAGCCCTTCTATCCATCCTGGATTGCTTAGGGGAGAAAGAAATCAACTTCTGCTTGGTTTAAGCCTCTGTTATGTCAGGTCTTCATTAGAACAGCTGGGTCAATATCTGTAATAATAAGTGGGCAAATCAACCTAGAAAACAGAGGTTTGCCAGTGGCACAGGTGCCTGTCCGTGTCTCAGAAGCTGTGATGTGCCAAGGGGCCGATTCGGTCTCTGTGTGAGGCTGGAGGTTTCTGAAGACCACTGCACCAGGCTGCACAAGCCAGACTCACATGCTAGAGGTGGGGAGGGGCCCATCTCCACAACAGGGTGCTAATGTTTTTATTTATGTAGAACCATAAATGTCCCAGTAGTTTTTATGAGTGTAAAGCAGAAAATTATCAAACCAGAGCAAGGCTTCCTAAGCAAAGAGCTGACACTCCAAAAAGAGGCCTCATCTCACAAAACAGGGTGTGCGTATATTTAGAGAATGTAAGGTCACAGGAGAAACTAGATAGGCAGTCTTTTTTTTTTAACGTATTTATTTTTTTTATACAGCAGGTTCTTATTAGTTCTCTCTTTTATACATATTAGTATATACATGTCAATCCAAATCTCCCAATTCATCCCACCACCACCACCACCCTCCCACTTTCCCCCCCTTGGTGTCCATATGTTTGCTCTCTACATCTGTGTCTCTATTTCTGCCTTGCAAACCGGTTCATCTGTACCATTTTTCTAGATTCCACATACATGTGTTAATATACGATATTTGTTTTTCTCATTCTGACTTACTTCACTCTGTATGACAGTCTCTAGATCCATCCACGTCTCTACAAATGACCCAATTTCGTTCCTTTTTATGGCTGAGTAATATTCCATTGTATATATGTACCACATCTTCTTCACCCATCCATCTGTTGATGGGCATTTAGGTTGCTTCCGTGACCTGGCTATTGTAAATAGTGCTGCAATGAACATTGGGGTGCATGTGTCTTTTTGAATTATGGTTTTCTCTGGGTATATGCCCAGTAGTGGGATTGCTGGGTCATATGGTAACTTAGATAGGCAGTCTTATCTGATCTGAAGGCTGGGAAAGAGAAAAGTAGAGTGAGGTGAAGGAGGCTAAGTTGAGTCGCAAAGTTTGAGCATGGTGGTTTGGGAGGTGCAAAGAAGGATTCAAAGTGCTTTTCCAAATCACTTTTTTTCATTGAAAAATCAATATAATAATGAAAGAAATTTTTAAGCTTCTGTGATTTCACTAATTTTTAATGGAACTTTAAGAATCTTTTATATATCTATCCCTTCCAGTCTTTGTGCCCATAATTATCAATCTTAACTACAAATTTATTCAACTTTTAAAATTTCTAATTATGCTTCCCCATATTTCTACATACTTATTGCAGTTGTTGGGAAAGTCGTTTAACTCAAAGAGCCTCAGCTTCCTCATCTTTAAAATGCAGCTAATAATGCCTAGAGGGGTTGTTATTGAGGATTAGCTGAAGTAAAGAGGGTCAAACACTTAGCAGAGGGCCTGCCACAGAGTCAGTATAACCCAGAAGCATCCCTTCTCCCTAGAGACTTAAAGTTTCCCCCAAAATCCAGTTCAAGGCCCATGAGAGTTCAAAAAATCCCCTTCAATTCTGTGAATTCCTAACAATGAACTTCCTCAAGCTTCTCTCTGCCTCCATGCTCATAAGCTATTTCTCATCTGTTCACATCGATCCAGTAAAGGAGTAACAAATAAAAGCTTGGGTACATAAACCAATTATGGTATAGTTGGTTGATGGATTACTAGACAGCAATAAAAAAGAACAGGCCATTGCTACAGGGAGCAATACAGTGCAGCCCATGGTCGTAATGCTGGGTGGAAGATGTTAGACCCAAAATGACACATACTCTATGATCCCATTATACAAAGTTCCAAAACAGGCAAAACTAAGCTATGGTGACAGATGTCATAGTAGTGGTTACTTTAGGGGGAAGATGCATGGGTCACATTGCCAGAAAGCAGAGATCACCATGTTGGTTGCACACCATTGTAACTCTCAGCCTAGCACACAGCACAGTTCCACGCTCCGGGTGGACACTTGTGGAATGCATGAATGTGGATGATGACACGTTTGAGATGGACAGTCACCTCGAGTCTAGAGAAGCATCATCACTTTCAGGGAAATGGTCTAAGAGTGGCCAGGCTGGTGCCCTCAGGAGTGGTCTTTTTTCCTGGTCTACATACTGATGAGAACTAGTTGTTGTGTATGAAAATCCCTTGGATGTTGTGACTGAGCACAGCCATCTTAAGAAAGCAAAGTGGCCATAGGAATAAAAAGGAATAAAGATGTGATCTCACTCTTTGAAAGTTCATTCAAAAGAAAAAATACACACACACATAAAAGAGTTAATCACAATGATATGAAGGAGAAAAGAATTTGGAGGGAAGAAATTCATCGACATGGCACTTAAGAGCAGACTCTGAGCTTCTCCTGGGACCATTAGGGTTGGAAAACTGTTCTGCCTGAGAAAGGGAGAAATGTTTGGACACTAGAGAGGAGATGGCAGAGAGGAGGGGTGGGGCCAGAGCAGTCAGTGCAAGCCAGGCATCCTGCGTTGGCATCTGGCAGATAATTGATAGGACACTAGCTAGAGAAAAATCTGCATTGGCTGGTTGAAAAAATAAGTGACTTCTAGAGCCTTCCCATGAGTTATTGGTCCATTATAGCTTCAGCCAGACCTTTCTCTGCCTCTTTCAAGGCCAACTAGGATAAGAGATCAGAATAAGATCTCATTATAATAGCTTACATTTTTGAGCACTTACTATGTGTTTGGCATAGTTCTAAAATGTTTCATATATATAACTTCACTTAATCTTCACAACACTCCTATAAGATAGGCACTATTTTTATCCCTGTTTTACAGATTAGGAGTTGAAGCACAGAGAGGTTAAGTCACTTACTCAAAGTCACAGAGCTGGGGCATATCGGAGCCAGGATTCAATCTAGGAATCTAGAAACTACACTCTTTTCTAATCATTCCTCCTAAAGAAAGGAACCAAATCTGCTTTCCAGTAATGCCATGGCACCAGCCAAGCATGTCCGCAAGCTACTCCCACAGGTGAGATGTGGACTGTTCCTCTCAGGATGAGTCAGGCATTTGGCAGCAGAGGTTGCTTTGTGGAATGAGTTGGAAATGCATAATATGGCTAAAGTCTTGGAGGACATTCCTGGGGGAATGTGGGGTCTAGCTCCTTGTCCCTTTCTTTCCTGTTTTCCATAGTCACCATACCAAAGCACCTCATCATCAAGGCCCTACTTCCCTCACTCTCAGCTAATGGTCTCACCACCTGTTCCACCAAGGAAACAGTGTATGAGCCCCTCGACCTCCTGCTCCCGTAAACGTGCCGGTACCTCCAAACAGCCCTGGGTCCGTGTGTTCAGCCTAAGAGGACGTGTCCCCTGTCTCTTCCAGGCTTCACCTCCACTCCTGATCCTATTCCTGTTACCTCTGCAGATTTCCCGGCCCTGGTTATTTTCTCTTTGCCCTGGCTCCTTCTCCTCAACCAGTAAGGCTGCCCAAATCCTTCCCAACTCTAAAAAAAATAAAAATAAAAATAAAAAATTCAACCACCAACTCCTTTTAATTGCTGCACCTCATGAAAGAGGTCCACCGTGGTGTTTCTCCTTCCTCAAACCCAGTCTCTCCGCCACCTGCTGCAACCTGGTTTCTGCCCACCACACCGTTCCCTTTACAAATTGTTCCTGTGCCGGGCATGGATGACCTAATCTTATTTGACATCCCTACAGTTTTGTCAGCCTCCTTTGCCTTTTGTGAGTGTGAATAATAGTGTGGCATTAAAGAGTGCTGGCTCAGGAGATGGACTACCTGAATTCAAAGTCCAGCGTCTACCTGTGTGACCTTGGGCAAGTGACTTAATCTCTCTGAGCTGCACTTTCCTCTTTTTTAGAGGTACTCATAATAATGGTAGATTACACAATCACGTACCTTAGATTAGATGAAATGTGGTACCTTCCTAAACAGAGATTAATGGTGTTTCTTACTGTTAAAAGCCTTAGTGACTCTCTTTTGCCTGGAGTATGAAGTCCAACTAACCTTAGCCACAAATACAGGGCCCATTCCCATCTTCCCACTCTCTCCCCCAATTCCACTGACACCAGATCACAGTGATGACCCAACAAACTACTCTCGCCACTGCAGGGGGCCAGTTCAGAAGGGAATATGGGGGGATGCTGTGCTGTGGCCTCTTTTACAGAAGTCAGCAAGCTGGACCTGCGTTCAGAGCTTTACCCCTCCCTGAGTTATGGCTTGAAAATTATTTTTCAACAAGAAATAAAATATTAAAGTTTCAGATTTTATCTTACAAAGATAGGACAATTTTGAAATTAAAAGGCACTTAAAACTAGGATTAAATATGGGAAATAAAGAAAAAGAACATGTTTGGGGAAAATAATGTTATTTCATACATGTATAAGTATTGCTCAATACGCAGATATTTCAAACCCATATTTAAATGGTTTCTAAATTTGTAATAGAGCTGATTTCCACAAGAAATGTAATACTTCATTCAAGTATAATTTTGCAATAAAGATTTGTCATGGTGTTCTTGAACTTGGTTGTTGTTTTTGATTAGTTTGTTTTTTACTCTTTATTTTGAAATAATTATAGACACAGGAAATTACAAAAATAGTAAAAGAGGTTTTATGTAATCCTGAGATTGGTTCTTAACAGATGCTAGAAACCAATATAATAAAACATGTCCATAACATTTAAAAGTTCAAAGAAAATTTACTAAAGAGAGGTTTTATGCATTTTATGTATATTCCTGGGATAAATTCCACTTGGCCACAATGAATTATTATTTTTATGTATTGCTGCATTCCATTTGCTTATATTTTGTTAAGGATTTTTGTGTCTATGTTCACAGGTATATTGGTCTGTCATTTCATTTCCTTAGATGTCTTTGTCAGGTCTTGATATCAGGGTTATGCTGACGTCATAAAATGAATTTGAAAACTTTTCCTTTTTCTCCCTTTTTGAAAGAGTTTATGCAAGATTTATATTTTTTTCCTTAATCAATAATTCGCAAGTGAAATCATCTAGGCATAGGGTTTTCTTTGTGGCAAGCCTCTTATAGTGAAATTCAATTTCTTTATAAAATATAGATTATTTAGATTTTCTGTTTCTTCTGTGTCAATTTTGGTAAGTTGTATTTTTCAAAGAATTTGTTCATTTCACCTGTTATCAACTTTATTGGCGTAACGTTGTTCATAGTATTTCCCTATTACCATTATAATGCCTGTAGGATTGGTAATGATAGCCTTTCTTCCATCCCATACATTGGTAATTTGCATTTTCTCTCTTTTTTAAAAAATTGATCAGTCTTGCTAGGTGTTTATAAATTTTATGAAACTTTTCAAAGAACCAATTTTCAAGTTTGTTGAAAATCCCTATAATTTGTTTTCTAATATATTGATTTTCTGTCTTTATTATTTTTTTCTACTTTCTTTGGGTTTAATTTCCTTATTTGTTTCTTTCTAAAGTGATAATTTGGATAATTAATTTTAAACCTTTCTTCTTTTCTAATATGATCAGGTTAGTGCTATTAATTCCTCTCTAAGCACTGCTTTACCTGCACCCTACAAATTTTGAAATGTAATAGTGAATTTTCATTAACATTCAATCTGAATATTTTCTAATTTCTCTTAAAATTTCTTCTTTAATCCATGGTTATTGAGAAGTATGTTATTTAATATCCAAATATTTAGAATTATTTAGTTATTTTATTACTTTTTAATTTAATTCCATTGTGGTCAAAGAATATACTCTGTAAGATTTCAATCTTTTGAAATGTATTAACATAAAACAAGTGTGTAACTTACTTTATAGAAAGTGGAAAGTGGCCATCAGAGAGGTGTAGATAAAGTGCCATGGGAGTTAGACGAGGGAGAGGGAAATTCCAACTAAAGTTAATCATGGAAGGCTTATCAAAGGAGGTGGCATTTGAGCTAGGTCTTGAAGAATGGATAGGATTAGGAAATAAGGAGTTAGAGGAAGGAAAAACTACATTTAGACTCAATTTTCCTTAAAAGGAGAAATTATGATTATCTTTTATGAAACCCAAGACCTCAGAGCACTGCTGGGAAAGTGACTACCAACCTATTGCCCCAATATTCTCCACTAAGTGTCCTTAAAACACCTGTTCCAAAACAACCACTTAGGTACTTCGAACTCTGAATCTGGCCACCTCCTGTGTTAGAAACTTAAGCGGCACCATGTATTTTAAACTAGCAATGATAACAGCTAGATTTCATAACTTGAAAAGTATTTTTCTTTTCATTTTCAGGATACTCATCCTTCTAAGATTTCCTTTTATGCCCACAGGTCTGGGAGTATAAGAAGTAGGATACACACTGGGAAGTCTGTATTCCCAGTCATAGCCTCTTCCTTTTTGGGAAGTTTGGAATTCTCAGTGGCATCATTGGAGAAAAGCTCTACTTGTCACTACAGTCATGTGGCAAGAGTCACTCTTAGAAGTGTCACAGGCAAGAGGCAAATGCCTTGTGGGGATCTATGTCATCTGAAAGTAGCTCCTGGTCAGAGCTCTCTGGGTGAATGAGGCAAATAAGTTTAGGCCTGAGTCTATTATCCTTCAGCCAAGCAACATGTAGGTCACCTTTCAGCTCTGTAGGCATCTTGGGGGCTTACAGCCACCATCTCAGAGCTCAGGGCAGAGATGGTGTTCTTTCCTACTTCACACGCCCTAGTCTCCAGCGTAGCGTTTATGGAAGTCCATCAAGTGACTGAGCAGGGCCCAGCTGAGCCTCCGTCTTCCCTGAGCTCTGCACTTAGCAGGCGTGGCCTTTACCCTGCACTGCCCTCTCAGAGGTAAGATGGTCGCCCTTATCTTGATTCTTTCTTAGGGACTGAGCTCCCAGTGTGGCCAGGTTGGTTTGGAATATTTTCTCAGATCTACTCTGACGTGGTAACACCCACATTCTCACCTAAAGTTAACAGTCCTGCCAGCCTTGCCAGACATCATGCGCTTGCCTGTGTCACAGGTGCCCTGCAGGGGAGGGGGTTAAGGGCTGACCTGGGATAAGTATGAGCCCTTGATAGCAGATTCTCAAAAGACTGAGAAGCTACACCAGTCTATCAAGACCTTCAGTTCCAGATAGAATCATTTAATATAATTCCTAGCAAGAAAAGGGTAATCCAAAATCAGGTTTAGGGTTAGTCCTCTGTGGGTCTGATGAAACCTATTGGAAAAAATCAGCTTGCTGTTTCATTTGGTCTTGCTGAAGTCAGTGTCCTCTGGCTAGAGGCTGATTTTGGACACACTAGCATGCCTGCCCACGTGTGATACATTTCAACCATGTGTTTACAACGAAACCTGCAGCAAGGTCCCCACCTCTAGTGAGTGGCCCCTCCCTGACTTTTGCAATTCCAAGGCTGTAAGAGCTCCCTAACCAGGATGGTGGTGAAGGTGAAACTCTCCCCAGAATGCTTCTCTTCAGAGGCAACTGATGCTTTCATGTCAGAGACATAGACAAAATGTGAGAGCAGAAAATGCCTCTTCCTCATCTCCAGTGATGGCATCTGATTGATTTTCAGGCTGAGTGAGCCTGACAAAGCCTGCCAGCTCAGTTCTTAACACTGGACAGAAAACAGGCATCTGGTATCTCACCCGCCAAGCGCAGAGCACAGAATATACAGGGAGCCTCTGGGCTAGAGGCCCCCCAAGGCTGTTATGCCTGGATGAGTCTTAGAGCGTTTAGGGACAAACACTTCAGTCTTGAGTCTGGTGCCTTCTTCCTGATGTGTTGCTTTATGTTACTAGTCCCCCCTCAACTTGTCAATGACTTCCTTACCTACTCCTCCTTGTTTTCCTCTCTCTTTGCAGAGGAGGCTAATATTTGAGGACTTCAAGATTTGGAGGCTTGCAGACTCAGCCTGGAAACTAGAAAGAGGCCCAAGTGAAAAACAGAAATGCCTAATTGGGCCCTATGGCATATGTTTGTCAAGGGAGAGGAGGAGGGAATGCTGAGGACCCGAAAGGCCAAGAGAGGGCTCCTTGTAATGCCTCCTACAATTTTTGATAACACATTTATATGCCAAGACAAATGCTACAGAAAGACATGTTCCAAATGTAATGGGTTTGACAAGCTGGGGTAATGTCAATGTCATACTTGTTTGAGATGTTTCCAGTATCTTCCCAGAATGTGCCCAGAGCAATAACTATTACAACAACTTCATCGAAACAGGAGTGCCCTGGAGTACTCCACCCTCCACTTTAGGGGTTAGGCTTTGTGTATTGTCATACATTCCCAACATGTAATAGAACTCCCTCCTTGTATATAAGATGCTTGGGCTCCAACATAATTGGTTTGCATTTAAATGCCCAAATATGATTATATAACCTTGATTCAATTAACAGGTCTGACTTGATTTAAGCCTTGCTCAGGAATGAGCCAAAAAGTCATCTAAATAATAATTAGAACAAGACAAACCAGCCTTTCTGGTCTCCAGTGTTGAGGACTGAAGCAGCTTCAGAGTCATCAGATGGAGTTGAGGATGCAGAGATCCCAAGACTAGGTCCAGGGATAATGGTCTGGGGTTCACCCACAGTGGCCAGCAGGGGATCTGACAATTGCTCCCTCTTTCCAACTCAGCAATGATACAATGGAGCCCAGGAGAGGTGATGTTGCCAGGCCAGGTTT